>NW_023416306.1:12810320-14020910 GCF_014176215.1 Rousettus aegyptiacus
CTCACGGAACCAGTGTAAGCAGCCCTGGCTGGGCTCCTTGGCCTGGCGCTCACAGTCCCTCCACCATTCATCCCAAAGCCACAATTATCTCCATCACCTCATTTTCCTGCACCTTCGTGCTGGGTGGCTCTGAGTAGGTCCCTGTTTCGTAGATGACACTCTGTGGCTTTACTCGCATTTCTTTTGTTAAAATCCTAAGCAATCTTCAAGACCTGGCTGAATCCTTCCTCCTCTGAGAAGACTTCTTTCACACACCCCTGCTCTTTCAGAATTAACAATCCCCCCAGTTGCTCTATTACTAGAGCAGCTATTTCATGTGGCATTCTTTGCCTCATAATGTTGAGGACAGGAATTGTGTCTTTTTCTTTGTACACTGAGTGTCTCCTCATAGGTAGTAGATGTTCGGTGAATGAAATAAAGGATAAATGAGGAGGAAATGATTAGGCAATAAATTGAGTAGGGAGATTCCTGGGTTCAGTTAGGCCTACTAAATAATTACTACTAAATTTCGGTTGGGCTTAATTCAACAGCATTTAAAAATACTAGACATTTTCCTCATGCTCTCACTATCTAAAACCAATGTGTCTTTTTCCTTGTATGTTACCATATATCCACAGCCCTCACATTAATTTTCTCAACACTTGCCTGAGTTCAGAAAAGTCTCTCCTGAGATCATCTACCATTTTCCTTATGTTGGACATTTTATTTTATTACCATCTCTTCAGAATTATAACCAAGGCTGTTATGATCCTCTTTGTGCACATAGCATTTTTCTTCTTTTGAATTTTTTCCTTAGGATAAATTCCCAAGAGGAGGATTATTAGGTCAAAGCATATGTATATTCCTATAAGCCTCATTAATTTTGACCCCACTAATTCAGAATTTGTGCTGATTTGGGCAGGTAGTGAGCTTTTTCTTCCTCCCTCTTTTTGAAAGGAAAACTGCTAAATAATAAATCGGCATGAACACAATTTCCAGAGTGCTATTGACAATATTTCACACATTTTAAGCATTTTTGTAGGTAACTCTTTCTTGCTTATGGGATTGATATGTTAATTATAATTCATTCTCATCAGTTCAGTAGTGCAGCCTTGAATGATCAATATTTGGTTAACTAATTCCCACCTTTTTCTACACAATGGCTGTGAATGGGACTTTGGCTACTTCCGAAGGGTCCCCCACTGATTTCATCTGATGCACAGGTAATAAACACCTGAGACTTGCTGGGTACTATTTTAGGTGAAGACACAGCCCCTTCTCCCTAGGAGCTCAAGTCTCCTAAGGAAGACTAGCAGGGGATGAATGGTACAGGTGGGTCAGGGAAATGCTGGATATAGACAGCACCTCAGAGGGGCACCTCACGGAGCCAGGGGTCAGGGGTCAGGCGCCAGGGCAGAGTTCCAGTGGTTAATCAGAAAGCAGAGCTGAGTTCTGAAGGAGAAGAAGGAGTTCACCAATCAAAGACTTTAAATGAGGGATATGTGTTGTAGTTACTGTCTCTGTTAGATGATGTTTGTGTGTTTTTGAATATTAAATTACTGAGCCTTTTCAGTAATTCAGACTGAACTTCCCCTAAACAGCCTGAATTTGTGCTGTTGCTTTACCTCTGTCCTCTGAAAAGAGCATTGGGGAGAACCCGAGAAGATCGGAATTCTCAGCTTGGCTCTGTTACTGATTTGCTCTGAGCCCTAGCAAATCAGTATACGTGTCTGAACCTCAGTTTTCCCATCAACAAAATGGAAGTAAAGTAGCATACCTGTTTCCTTAGTTGGGGTATTATGAGTATAAAAAAAAAAAGTCATTGACAGAAAAATACTTTACATTTAAAAAAAGAAAGATGCAAGGTAAATGCATTCGTCTAATCACTCAGTTGATTCAAGGCCTCTCTTAGCTCTTCAGAAGTCCCCCATCCATCTCTTTGAAGGTCCCCACTGGAGCAGAGTTGCAAATATAATCTATGGAATGTGAAAACGCTTTCCTAATAAGCTCTATATGAGGCCAGAAAAAAAGTGCCAAGCAAAATCAGCCAACAATCAGTCAGGGAGGCAGCACTGCCTCTAACTGTGTGGTGAATGGTTCACAGCCCAGGAAAATGAAGCTCTGAATGCAACCTGAGCCCTCGGGGCAGGAGGGCTGAGGCAGGGGAGGCAGGGAGGCTGGGAGGGGACCTGTGGGAGAACCTCAGTTGGGACTCAGTGGGGTCAGGGGTCCTGGAAGGGATGTAAGGCATCATCCAGTAAAAACCTCAAATTGTAAATACAGAGAAGGAGGCCAACAGGGACAGGATCTGTCTCCCTGGCCCAAGCAATGGGGAGGGGAACAATGGACAAGGGACATGAGGTGTAGCTTGAGTCATTATAGGCGAGGATCAGTCCTGAGGAGGTCATGAGTTGCTTAGCTACTGGAAAGTTCTTGTTTTACCTCCAGCTTTACTGAGATAAAATGGACAACTAAAAATTGTATGTATGTAAGATATACAATGCAATGTTCTGATATATGTATACATTATGAAATGATTACACAATCAAGATATTAACATATTTATCACCTCATGTGGTTACCATTTTTTGGTTTGTTTCTTTTTGGTGAGAGTAATATTCACTCGCTTAGCAAATTTCAAGTATACAGCACAGTATTAACTATAGTTGCCAGGTTTTACGTTAAGTCTAGAATTTATTCATCCTACATAACTGAAACTTTCTACCCTATGGCTGATATTTCCCTATTCCTTCCTCTCTCTTCCTCCCCGCCAGTCCTTGGCAATCACCATTTGACACTCTGCTCCTTTGAAAGTTTTTAAAGCAGAGGCTGGTGACCTCTTTTGAGATACGTTAAACCAAGGCAACTGGGGAGTAAGCGAGGAGTGTGAGATGGGGTGGGCTGTCCTTTGCCACAGATGCCATATTTCCTGCCCTGCGAGTTTCCTAGGGTGCTCAACATTTCCAAGAACCTTTCTTTTTTTTCTGAAAAGTAACTTTTTTGTCCTAACCGAAGACACAAGGCACCCAACTATGACTATTAGGCACTGATCATTCATCTGTATTAATCTGTTCCACTCGGTTAGGACCTTTGAAATGGCTTTGGACTTTTTCTTTCATTCTGTCATGTTAGGCTCTTCTCCTGGAACGAATGTGCTCGTAGTGTGTGTTTAACAACCATTAGCAATGTGTGCCCTTCTCCCCCTACACAAGCTCCTATTATTACTATTTGCCAACTTCCATGATGGAAATAGTCCCATGATCAAGCTACCAACTTATCATCACTAAACGTGGAGTTAGGAAGAGAGCCACACAGTCTGCTTTCTGGACCGACTTCTGCAAACCAGTGTCTGGACCTGTGTTCTCAGCTTCCTTTATAGAGGTTTCACTGTACCTCGCCTATTGCAGAAGTTAATGTATTGGGAGAAGAGGAAAGAGGGAAAGGAGGAAAGATATGAAAGTAAAGGAAAAGTAATGACAGGAAATGGTTCAAATGTCCTTCAACAGGTGGGGCATGCACAGATAATTATAGAGGAAATTAAGAACGCAAAAATATATGTTTGTATATCTGTTTTGGAGAGAAATTGGGCAGTATCTATATCATTTACAATGGACAAATTCTCTGATCCATCAACGCCCTCTCTTAGCATCTTCCCTAGAGAAAATGCACCGTGTACTGGGAGGCATGGACCAGCATGTTCATTGCCAGATGATTTGCAAAATAATAGTGACGATATTAGAAGTGACCTAGATATCCACCAGAGGGATAATGCATAAATATTTTGTGGTTTATTGATAGCATAGAACACTCTGAAATAATTAAAAAGAATAAAGCACAACTATTTTTATTCATATAAAAAGTTGTATAGGGGATTTTATTGGGATAAAAAAGAAGTTATGGAACAATCCACATAATGGTATTCCCCATATATATAAAACACACACATGTGCACACACATACAAAATGCTTAAAACTTTTTGTAAATTAAATTTATTGGGGTGACATTGGTTAATAAAATTCCATAGGTTTCAAGTGTACAATTCAATAATATGTCATATGTATACTGCATTGTGTATTCACCACCCAAAGTTAAATAAAGAGTATGTGTATACACATGTAAATGTAAAACTAAAAATCAGGAAGGTTTTACCATGATAATGGTCATTTTCTATAATTAAAACCTTTTTTTAAAACAAATAAATTGCATTCACATGTTGTTTGGATGATTAAACATAAATGAGCTGTCATTAAGAAAGATTATGGTGGAAACTTATAGACCTTGTTTTGAATGTGTTTAGGAAAATACTCAGTTAAAATTACTGCTGTAGAACTATCAGGAAAATGAGTCCTTTGGTGAAGATATTTTGTCTGAATGCCATGAAGGGGAAAATATGAAGGAGAAGGAAAGAAGCAGGCAGTGAGGAAGAAAAGGTAACTGACAAGGAAATGGAGGAGACAAGGAATAAAGAAAAACAGGAAAGGAAGCAGAGACACTGGAAGAGAGGGTAAGGGGCGAAGAGGAGAAGAAGTCGGTGGGAGCTCAGGTGCGGGGATGGGAGAGAGGCTCTGGTTCCATTCCGCTGTCGCAGGATTCCCTCCCCGGGGAGCCAGGTACGTCACAGCCTTCCCAGTTAATGGGCTCGACTCGAAATACCTTCATGCCCATGCCACGTAGCGTGTGGGCCCGTGGGAGGGTATGCTCCATCGAGACAACAGGCGCGCAGAGACTCACGACTCCTGCCTTGGGATTAACACATCCAGTGAAAATAACCCCGCAGGCGTGACGAGGGACTTGCTCCTGATGAGGCTGTAGACGATCTCATGGTATAGGGCGGACCTGGTCACAAGCATCCAGTATGCTGCATGAGACCTACTCAATAGTGTGTCCATTTCAGGGTTAGTCTTGGGGGGTCCATCATGTTAAGGTGGTGCATGAAACCGTCCCACCTCTCTTCTTAGCTCATTAGAATTATTGAAATTCAGCCATCAAAATAGAGTGCCTCTGTGGTCCTTCTGGGCTCAGCACATATTTCATGAGTAACTACTGTGTGGTGGCCGCAATGCCAGACAGACAGAAGGGACAGAGATAAACAGAATTAGGTGTAAGCTCGCAGTCTGGTGAGCGTGAGGAATATATACATGACTCGAGGTGGGACAGAGGCTCAAGGGGCATAGAGACGATTCGATGTTAACAAACTGCAGTCTTTCCTCATTGATCCGAAAGGATTCTAGTCGTTGAAAGTGGGACTTTATAAGCCTAACATATTTATTAAAAGAAAAACAATTTCCTTTTATATATGTATTAAGAACTCCAACCATCTATCGGCAGGACTCAAGTAATTAAACAATCCAGGTACATAAGGACTGTCAGACAGAGCCGAGTTCACATCCGAGCTCTGAGTGTCAAGGGGCCAGTCTCTTTCCTGTCTGTGTCTCCATTTGCTTGTACATGAACAGAGATATGATTTAACCCATAGGGTTATGATGAGCATTAACTACTATAGTTAATGTAACATACATAGCATTGTATGTGTGTTTGTATATATACTACATATATATTTTATATATACCATACATGTTCATATATACATGTTTATATGTATCTTTATAGTATATATACATATATGTAAACTATACATGTATGTATAATGTGTATATTTATATCTATCTATAATCCAAAATTAAGTGCTGAATGTACTCTCTGTGACTAGGAGCCACCCACCCCTTGATGCTGTATGATTCCGACAGGAAATCATTTCCCTTTGAGTCCCAGTTTCCTGCTGTGTAGAATTGGTTCTGTGCATATTCTCTCATTTGGGCCTCGGGGCTGACCTGTGGGGGAGGAAGGGCTGGGAGTACCCCTTCCACTGTACAGAGATGGCCACTGGTGCTCGGCAAGCTGGACGGACTTTCTTGGGGTTGCCCAGAAAAAGAATGCGTGTTCATCCAGCTCTGCACATGATCTCTCCAAGGTCAGGGCCAGCTGGGCTCTGGTCCAGTGAAATGAATCCAGGTGCATCTTACTGCAGCCACTGACAGAAGCATGCGGGCTCTCAAAGGTTCTCTGTAATCTCCACCGAATCCATGTCTTGCTTACTGTGGTGGAGTCGTTTGACTCTATCTACTTCTCATTCTTCTTTTCCTCCTAGAGTTTGCTTCTCCCTCATGTGCCCTCACATCCTAGTGTCCTGCTTTCCAGGCCTGGATCTCCCTCCTCCCTCCTTCCCATCACACGTGCTCGCTCCTTCTCTGAGCTGGGAAACACCTGCTCTTTAGAGAACACAGCTGGTGGGTGGGCGGGGAGAGGAGGGCAGAGGTTTTCTTGGCTGGGCAATCTGGGGAATGACTCAGGATAAACAGAATGTGATTGACTGGGTAGTGTAAGTTGCCAGTCACATTAATTCTGTGCTTTTAGTTTCCCAGTCTTCTGCAGGCTGCATCTAGGCCTAGGCATTCAGTATCATCTCAGTGGAGTGTGCATGGTGATCGTCAGCTTCACCTCTATGTGAAGCCCTGAGAATACAGAGCTAAAGGTTTGTCTGGTCCTTGGGAAGCTCTTCATCCAATGGGAATATAAGTCATGGACAAATAAAATGAAATAATTGTAACGCGATTTCATCTAGCTGGTGACCTTGGACAAGTAACATAACCTCTCTGAGCCTGACATTTTTGCATCTTCATCTTGTCCTTTTTGACTGAAACTGTTGAGTGAGGCACTGACTAAAACATGTGGCTCAGAGTAGGTGGTTAGGGATTGGTACTGACTAACGAGTGCTAAGGAGATGATCATAAAGCACCGATTCTGGCTGGCGAGCAGCGGGGATGGATATGGAAGAGGACTCCTGGCGGAAGTAGCTCTGTGCTGGGCCTTGCAGGATGAACTGGACAGAGCGGGCCACTCCTCGCGTGGCCTTTTACCCCTTCCCATTCCTCCCTCCATGCCGTTCTCAGTCCAGCTTCCATGCCTTGCTCAAAAGTCTCCCCACTCCTGGAATGTCTTTATCCTTTTCCTTTGCTCACTCGGATCCTCACCACTCCCCAAACCCAGCAAAATGCTGCTTTTTCATTTGCCCATCTGAACTTCTTTGGGGTCATTTTGGGCTCAGATTAAGAATCACCTGGAGTTCACAATGATTTGTTCTCTAATTGGTTCGGAGCATCATAGCATGCATTGACCAGGACTTTGGAGAAATATTCAAATCTTTGGTTTTATTGATAGAGAAACTGAGGCCCAGAGGGGAGAGACATCATTGGCTCAAATTCACTAGAACCAAAAATAGAATTCTGGATTTATTGTTTTCTAGAACTTTCTCCCTATGTGGAGGAACTTATTTTGTCCTCCTTGTACAGTGTGTGCCGACAGCTACTAGGACTGTGCTCGGAGACTGCAGCGCACGAAGTCCCTGCCGCAGGTGTGACTTCAGCACCTGCCCCCTGGAGGGCACCGGGAATTCTGCACGCGCTTTCCTCCCCAGGTCTACATCCTCTGACTTGACAACTACCCCTCAGGACGGAGGATCTACACAGGAGGCTTAGCTTAAATTTCTTTCCTTTTTACTTATAAACATGAGTAAACATCACAGAAATGCAGACTACCCTGAGTTACTGACTGAACTAGTGCAGTAGTAACTTCTAAGGGGAAGTGTCCGCTTCTGCATCATGGCTGCCGCCCGGGCCCATTCAGCCACTAGGGAAGCTGGCCTTTCATGTTTGTTGCTAGAGCAGGAAATGGTCTGGAAAGAATATGTCTGGAAGTAGCAGAGTCAACACACACAGGACCCGTGTCCCCTTGGGGCTGCCCCTGTGCCCTGTGTTATGCCTGGGTAGCTGGTTTTCTTTCTCTTTGGAGCCGGCTTGTCAGGACTTGTAGGTGTTGTTCCTGAGGCATTTTCCACAGCAGACTGGGAAATAACGGTTTTATCTGCTCTTATGAACTCAGCATCAGTCATTCTCACACTCATTTCAACATGGACACCCCAGATCAGCCCTCTCATCAAGATGTCGCTTCGAAGTGCAATATATGTGTGTGTGTGCGTGGTAATATAATCATCTTTTAAAAATAACTTTTAACTTTTATTTTGAAAAAATGTTTTTAAATATTTCTAAAAAGTTTAAAAAAAAATGGAAAGTTAAAAAAAAAGGAAGAAAAGGAAAATCAACAACTATATACTCTAAGTAGTTTTGAGAATCATTAATTTTTTCTTTATCTGCTTC
The DNA here is from genome assembly GCF_014176215.1 of Rousettus aegyptiacus. Classification (NCBI taxonomy): domain Eukaryota; kingdom Metazoa; phylum Chordata; class Mammalia; order Chiroptera; family Pteropodidae; genus Rousettus; species Rousettus aegyptiacus. The sequence goes on from NW_023416306.1 coordinate 12,818,514, forward strand.
TTTCTCTCTCTCTCTCTCTCTCTCTCTTTTTCCTCTGACATCAGAAAAATGCAGACATCTTGACACACCCCCACAATATTTGAGCACACTTCTAGGAATGAGGCATGCATAAATAATAAATAAATAAATTTATTAATATAAATAATACATCCTATAAATAATTTCATAGTAAAAATAATTATATCATTAAAACCTTTTAGAAAATTACCAATAGTTCTATAATACAATTTAATAACTAGTATACATTTATTCAAAACCCTCAATATTCTCCAAGACTTTTTCATTGCTGTTTTTCCTTTCCAGGAGCCAAAGTTCTTTTTTTTTTTTTCTGTCTCTCAAGTGTCTTTTGATATAAAATTGCCTCCCCCAGACTTTACTTCTGATTATTTTTAATGATATTGACTTTGTGAAGTATCCAGAGCAATATTTACAGAGTATCCCCATTCTGGGTTTGTCTGAGTGTTTCCTTACGGTGTTTAACTTGCTTCTCAGTCCCCTGTGTTTCCAGTAAACCAGAAATTAGGTATGGACTCCTGGCTAGATTCAGGATATACCTTTTTGGCCTGAATACTTCATGGGGAATATTATGAGTCATCCAGCCTACATGGCTGGGGCTCTTCCATTTCCTCCTGTGTATGCTCTACTGGACACAAATGCTTCAGGCGTTTGGGTGTCCCTGAGGTCGGTCCCAAGGAGTGAAGTGAATGAATCCTGCCCCAGAACAGGAGGCACTTGAGTGCCCAGGCTGTAAATAATTTCTGGCATCTCTGTGATCCTGATCACCCATCCGCCCATCAGTCCTACATGTCCATATCTACTGAACATAGAATCTCAATTGCCCCTGCTTTCAGCAGGACACGCTTGTTATACCATATGCATTTTCTCAATAGTCATTATCCTTTTATCTTTTAATGTTCGAAACATAATGTTACTGAGAAATTTTTGTTGTTGTAGTCTCATTGTGTTTCACTTTTGTTATTGTATTTCAACTGAAACACCTAAGAGACTTCAGAACAACTATTTGAACATGTAAAATTAAAAGACCGACATTTTAAAGACATTTTTTTTCATGTTTAAAATGGAATATTGGGGAGAAAGACCATAAACTTATAACTGTAAAATAAACTTTCGGTTGAAAAGGTACTGAAAAGGTACTGAGAGACTATGTAATATAACAATAAATTATACTTTAGAATCAGAGGCCTCTATTTGATTCCAAATTTTTCTACTTTATAACTCTGAAACTCTGAGTTACATAATCTTTGTGAGCTTCATTTTTGTTCTCTATTAAATGGAAATAATAATTATCAAGCATTAATGTGAAAATTAAATAACATAATGCTTAAACAATCTTTAGTTCAGCTTAGTAGTAATAGTAATAAAAATTCTAATAATAAAATTATACTTTAAAAAATAAGAATAATGTGGTAAACATTCAAGCCCAAACAAGCTCTTCTAAGTCAAGAGTAGAGTGAAATGTGTCAAAGATGACCCAGTCGGAATGGACACTGCTCCCATAGGCAAAATGTTTTAAATATTTCACCTGGTATTTATTATTTATTTCAGATTTTCAAGTCTTTAATCATTTATTTTTGAATTGCGTTTAGCATACGATGTTATATTCTCTTCAGGTGTACAACATAGTGATTAGACATTTATGTTACTTATAAAGTGATCGCTCTGATAAATCGAGTACCATCTGACACCACACATAGTTATTACAATATTATTGACTACATTCCTTATGCTGTACTTCACATCCTCATGACTGTTTTGTAACTACCAGTTTTTACTTCTTACTCCCTTTTCCTTTTTCAGTCATCCCCTAACCCACCCCCACCCCCACCTATCTGCAGCCATCAAAATGTTCTCTGCATCCATGAATTTGTTTTGCTTTGGTTTGTTTATTTTTGTTATTTGGGTTTCACGTGTAAGTGGAATTACATGGCATTTCTCTTTCTCTGTCTGATTTACTCCACTCAACACAGTACCCTCTAGTTGCATCCATGTTGTTACAGATGGTAAAGTTTCATTCTATTTTATGGCTGAGTAATATTTCCTAGTATATATGTACCACCTCTTCTGTATACATTCATCTGTTATCTACATTCGTAGTTAGTCTTCATATCCTGATTATTGTAAATAATGCTGCAGTGAACATTATGAACTCACATGTCCCTTTGAAGTAATATTTTGAGTTTCTTTAGGTAAATATCTGGAAGTGGGATAATTAGGTCCTTCTTTGTCTCTTGTTATATCACCTTTGTTTTAAAATCTATTTTCTCTGTCATAAGTATTGCTACCCCAGCTTTTTTGTTTCATTTTCATGAAAAATCTTTTTCTATCCCTTTACTTTCAGTCTGTATGTGTCTTTTGATCTGAAGTGAGTCTCTTGCAGGCAGCGTATGTAGGGGTCTTGTTTTCTTATCCATTCAGCCACCCTATCTTTTGATTATAGAATTTAATACATTTATATTTGAAGTAATTGTTGATAGTTATGTAGTTATTACCATTTTATTATTCATGTTATCTTTTCTTCTTCTTCTTCTTAAAGAAGCCCTTCCAACATTTTCTGTAATACTAGCTTGGTGATGAACTCCTTTAGCTTTTTCTTGTCTGGAAGCTCTTTGTCTCTCCTCTGATTTTACATGATAGCTTTACCGGATAGAGTAATTTTGGTTGTAGGTCCTTGCTTTTCATCACTTTGAATATTTCATGCCAATCCTTTCTCTCCTGCAAAGTTTCTCTTGAGAAATCAACTGACAATCTTATGGGAGCTTTCTTGTAGGTAAGTAATTGCTTTTCTCTTGCTGCTTCTAAGATTCTCTTTGTCTTTAACTTTTGGCATCTGAATTATGATGTTTCTCGGTGTGGGCCCCTTTGGGTTCATCTCCTTTGGGACTCTCTGTGCTTCCTGGGGTTGTATGCCTGTTTCCTTCACCAGGTTAGGGAAGTTTTTATTCATTACTTCTTGAAATAGATTTTCAATCCCTTGCTCTCTCTCTTCTCCTTCTGGTACCCCTATGACATGAATGTTGATGTGTTCGATATTGTTCCAGAGGCCTCTCAAACCTTTCCTCCTTTTTTTTGGGATTCTCTTTTCTCGTTGCTGCTCTGATTGGGTGTTTTCTAGCACCTTATCTTATAAAGTGCTGATTCAGTCCTCTGCTTCATTTAATCTACCATTGATTCCTCCCAAGGTATTCTTCATTTCAGTTATTGTATTCTTCATTTCTGACTGTTTTTTTTTTTTTATGTTTTCTGTTTCCACTTTTATGTTTTCTGTCTCTGTTAAAGTTCTCACTGAGTTCATTTACTCTCCCACTAAGTTCATTGAGCATCCTTATATCCAGTGTTTTGAACTCTGCGTGTGGTAGATTGCTTGTCTCCATTTTGCTGAGTTCTTTTTCTGGAGCTTTGATTTGTTCTTTCATTTAGGACGTGTTTTTTTGTCTCCCCATTTTGGCTTCATCCCTGTGTTTGTTTCTACCTATTAGGTAGTGCTCCTAGGTCTCCCAGTCTCAGTAAAGGGACCCTATGTAGTAGGAGTCCTGCGGGTCCCAGTGGTGCTGTCTCCCTGGCCACCTGAGCTGGGGGCTCCAGGTGTGTCTCCTGTGTGGGTTGAGTGTGCCCTCATTTGTAGTTGAGCCTTGGTTGCTGTTTGCACATCACTGGGAAGGACTGACACTGGGGCTGATTGGTCGTAAGGACAGGCTGGTGACTACAATGGAGAAGTTGTTGTGCAGGGTTGACCTACAAAGCAGGATTCACTTTATTAGAGCTCTGGTGCCTGCCCAGTCTGACCTTGTGTTGTCCTTGGATGTGGCCCTGGGTGGCGTTCCAGCTCAGACCAAAACCAGCCACCAGGTGTACAGGTTGGGGCCTCCTGAGAGGGGTCCCACTCAAGCCACGTGCAGCTACAGTCTATGCTCTGTCTGGAACCACCTGGCATGAGCCACCAAACAATCTGCAGGAGGTCGTCACCCATGCTGGGCCTGGATGTGCCTTGAGAAGCCGAGCCACACACCAAAGCTGGCTGCCCCTTGTGGCTGCTCAGCAAGAGGTATGGGCTACACTGAGGCCAGATGCTGCTTGTTCAGGTTTTGTGAACTTTTGAGGGATTTTAGAAAAATCCACAGCATGAGCCAAGACCAACATGTTTGTATAGAAAGGCCACTGGAAACAGCTTAGGTGGGCCTGCTCCTTGGCTGGGCAAGGTCTCAGGGAATCACCAGGGCGGGGCAAGTGGTGTTAACCAGGTTGAGGGAGACTCAGGTATGGTAGCCATCTGTGCCTGCATGCAGGGAGTGGAGAGGACTCAACAAAGGAAAAGTGGATTCTGCCGGAAGTCCTCTCTGGGAGAAAACTGCCCTTCCAGCACTTGCCCTGAAGCCAGACAACTCAGTTCCTCCCTTTTTTAGCAGCCGCCCCAATGCTGGAGCTCAGCGAGTGAGTTCGTCAGTGAGTCTGTGTGCAGGCCCTTTAAGAGAAATTCTAGCCACCTTCCATCTCAGCCACAATCTCCTATGGTTTTCACAGACAGATGTTGTGGAGACTTCTCTTCCCAGAACTGGAACCTGGGCTGAGAAGCCCGGTGTGGAGCTGGGACCCCTTGCTTCTCTGGGATGGCCTCCACAGCCAAGATATCCCTCTCAATTTTTAACTACCACACTCATTCCGTATCTCTGCCCCTCCTACCAGACTTGAGGTGGCCTTTTCTGTGTCCCCAGTTATAAGATTTCTGTTCATTGAGACTTCGGGAAATTCTCAGTGATGGTTATCTGTAGCTTAGCTGTTATGTTGATGTGGTCGTGAGAAGAGGCAAGCACAACATTTACCTCCTCTGCCATCTTGACCGGAAGCCCACCATGTGCATTCTTAATATGAATTCCCATTTACCTTTCTCCTCAATTTAGGGTCCACCATGTTTCATAAATATTTGTATTGAGAGTCTGTCACAGGCTAAGTTCTGGGGATGATGCAGTAAACAGAGCAGCCCCCGTGGTTCTTGACATTACAGAGCTTAGAGCTTAGTTTTCTCTACTGGATTAAATTTGACCTTTATGTCCCCAGTACCCAGCAGAGAGTTTGCTAGGCAAGTCATGTTGGTCATCAGCTGGACCAGCCTGAGAAGTTCCCACCTATCCCCTTCTTCCTACTGAGGATGGTCAAAGGCATTGGCTTTGTTGGAAAGTGTGTTCCAGGATGGGGCCTTGGATGATCAAACTGTTCTTGGACATGGTCCCCTGTGCTCCCTTCTGCTTTGTACTGGTGTGTACATCCCGTCCTCAAAATGGAATGGAAAGCTCAAGAACAAGTTCTTCTGTGGAGTGGGAGTGGAGAAAGGTGGCCTTCAGATCAGCTTTGGTTCAAGGCTGTTCACACTGATTTGGCCCAAGAAAGAACCTTTCTCATAGGGACCAGCTGAATCCAGTTGGGTTAAGACTAGAAGCACCTCTGATGGCAAAGGCTGCATTATCTGGAAAAAGTTCCTGATCTAGGGCAGTATCTGTAGACTCCTGTGTCCTCTGGCCAAATATTGTCTTAATATCACCCACTTAATATCAGTGTCAGCAGCTGGGATCCACGGATTGAATGAATAGATGAAAATCCATGAGTCTCTCACCTTGTGATTTCTTCTATAATCTAGCTCATTGGTATGCAATCCCTTTTATTCTCTCCCTACCAGGTCCTCAGTGACAGTGTTCATAAGAAGGTTGTCCCAGTACCTCGCCCTTCCTGCCAGGTGTGATGGCAGTACTCCCAGTTCCCTTTCCCTCAGCTCTTCCTGCTTACGTTCCGCCTCGTTCCAGGTGGATGTCAGGTTTGGGTTTAGCTTCGGTTAATGCATAACAAAGACTGGTCCTGAGCTTGCCACAATCACTCCATACCCTGAATTTCCAGAGGGCTCTCTCTCTCTCTGTCTCTCTCTGTTTCTCTCTCTCCCTCTCCCTCTCTCTCTATCCAGGTAAATGGAGTTTTGAGTGGCAATAGAAGAGTTTGTGCCACCAACTGAGACAAACAAAAGTCCTTTGCTAGCATCTTGCAGACCTTCTCTTTGATGGGCAGTCTGCAGCCAGAGAGAGCTTTTCCTAAATTCATCTCATTATGTGATTCTCTGGTTTGTAGCTTTCATGGCTCCTTCATTATTCTCTAGATGAAGCCTAAACACATATGAGTTTTCAAATCCCTTTATGATCTTCCCGGTGTCCCTCATCTTTCTAGCATTATTTTTCACTAGATCCACCCAGCCCTCCACCCTCCACCTACCTGATCACCTCTAAACTTTTTATTCTCCTCATACATATTATGTTCTCTCTCATCTCTGGGTTATTCCCCTGCATCCTATGCCCCTGGTTAGATACTTCTTCAGGTGTAAGCTACGTGCCACAGCTGTATAATCCCATGACTCACTGTACTTCCCTCAGAAAAGACTTTATTATGTTGTAATATAATTTATTTATTATAATTATTTATTCTTTATACTTATTCTGTCTTCCTGATTGACTATAAACACTGCAAGGCAGGAACTGTGTCCATTTTCTCCCAGCCAAATCAACAGCAGGCTCTAGCGCAGTTCCTAGTGAAAAGCTGATTGAACAAAGCTTCGTTTGAAAAATTTTTGAAAGTTAATGGGGAGGTATCAGTAATACTTCCTGCCTAAAACTATCTCTCAAGCCCAGGCTTGTGTACCCGACTGCGCATTGGACATCTCACCTGGATGCCTGGTAGACCTCTCAACTTTATTGTGCCCAAACCTATACTTCTGACCGCCCCTCCTCATTACCAGCCAAATTTATCTTGCCCATAGCCATCCCCATCTCAGTCAGTGTTACTAGTTGCTCAAGCCAAAAACCATTTGCTCTTTCTCGCTGCACTCCCGTTCTCTGACACCTCTCACCTAATCCACTAGGAGATCCTACTTTACTACCTTGACATCGCAGATGCAGAATGTGACCACGTGTAATCTCCTCCCTTGCTGCCTTCCATTCACGCCGCTGTCCTGGATCACGGCAGGAGCCTCCCGTACGGTTTCCGCTCTTCCACCTTCTGTTCTCAACATGGAGTGATCTTCGTGAAATATAAATGAGATCTTGTCACTTATCTAGCTCAATGCCCTGCAATTACTTCCCATTTATTTTCGAACAAAACCCAACATCCTCACAATGGTCAAGAGGGCCTCACACTGTCAAACCTCTGTTTCCCCTCTGGTTTTCCCTGCTCCTGCCGCTCACTCACTGCTCTCTTGTCACCAGGTCTACTGGTGTCCCCTCCACTTGGAACGGTCGCCCACCAGATGTCAACATACACAGCTCACTCCCCGCCTCCTTAAGGTCTATTCTCGGTGACGCCCTGCCCCAGGCCACCCTGTTTGAAATTGCAGCCCCTTCTGCCAGCAGTTCTAATCTCCCTTACCCTGCTCCACTTTCATTCTTTTATTCTGTTTATCACTTCCCATTTTACTTGCTTAAAACACTTATTATTTATTCTTTTGTGTATCTCCTCCCACTAGAAAAGAAGTTTCACGAGGGAAGATCTGTGAATGTTTCGTTCACTGATATATCTCAAGTGCTTAGAATAGTGTCTGGTACTTAATAAATACTTGCTGAGTGGATATATGCATGACTAAATAAATGAAAAATTGAATGAATGAATGAATGAATAGTGTGAATGAATAGTGTGGCAAATTGGAGAGAATGGAGAGTTCAAAGTCACATTTACCTGGAGTCATGTCACCTATAGAGCTTCAGTTTCTACATTTAAAAAATGGAATAAATTAAAATCCCTACACATAAGGCAGCCTTGAGGATTAAACTCAGGTATTTGAAATGTGCTTTGCAAACTGGAAGGCACTGTATAAATGTCAGCTTTAAAAAAGGAGAAAATAAGAAAAAAAAAGAAAGAATAAAGAAGATAAAGAAACCAAGACGTGTAGGAGTGACCAGCAGGGGATTAGATGGGCAAACTTCTGTAATTCTGAGGAAGCACCGAGGAGAATAAGACACTAGTGAAAATGAGGTGAAAGAAACTCAGACTCAAAATGCTTCATGCACCTGAGGAAGGCCAGTGTGAATCATTCCACAAGCATTTACGAGGACTCTAGAAATTGCAAGCTGCCACACTCAGAGTTGAACTGGTATTGATAATTTCACAGTGTTTGATGGGGACAAACACCATGTGTAAAAGAATTGTAATCCAGTGTCATGAGAGTTCAGGTGCCCAGTTGGGGAATGCAGAGGAGGGAAGGATAATGATTGTAAGATAAGACCCTTTATGAGCAACTCCACGTGGCCAGCCCTTTATGAACATTTTCTCTAAAGGAAACGTGTGGAGGAAGGACATTCACGATCCCCACTGTGCAGGAAACAAGCCCAGAGAATTTATGTGACTGATGCAGAGCCACATAGCTGATTAGAAGCAGTATTTGGACCTGAACCCCGTTCTGATTTGATTTCCAGACCTGTCCCCTTTCTGCTATGTGTTATCGTCTCTTCTGTTTTGCTTTGAGATGGAGGTATTTGGGAAGTTTCCATAAATGAAGTAGGATTTTGTTTTGGTCTTGATGAATAGGACTTGCACGGGTGAATTCTTTCATGTGTTCAACAAATATTTATTGAACACCTCCTAAGTACTAGGCACAGTTCATAGGCTGATGCAGCGATCCATCCAATGTATAAAACAACATCCTTGTCCCCCTGGAGTTTACATTGTAGTGGGAGAAGGGATTGGGGCCTGGAGAGTATATGGAGAAAGATACTAAGGTGTAAACAAATAGATAAAATAATCGCAGATAGTAACACAATTGCTATAAATAAATAAAGATTGGGTAATGGGGTGCGAGCTGTTTTAGCTTCGATGGTCAGAGATTACTTCTCTGAGCTTTGAATGATTGAGAGGGGCAACACTGCAGAGATCTGAGAGAAGTGTGCCCCAGCAGGCTCCAAAGGCATTGAAGGCCAAGGTACCCAGGTCTATTTGAGAATTGAACGAGGCTACTGTGACTGGGTTTGCACTTACTGGGAGAAGAATGGTAGATATCATGTTGGAGAGGTAAGCAGAGGTCAGTTCCTATAAGCTATGGTAGAAAGTTTCGCTTTTATGTTAATTAAAATACTTTCTTTACTCATCTCTTTCCAATCCTCCTTGTTCACTGGGATCACCTTCTCGGTGCCTTTGCTGGATCCTTCTCTTCAATTTCTAGTTATGTGGAGCACCTGGGGACTCAGTCCTTGGGCTCTTCTCTGTACATGCCCGTTTTTTGATGATCTCACCTCTTCTTATTTGTTCTCGTGGCCTTTCAGACTCTATCCTGATGATTCACATTTATATTCCCAGCCTAGACCTCTCTTCTGAACTCCAAATTCATATGCCCAGGTATTTAACAGCCTCCTTAAATGAGTCGTATCGGAGTCGGGATTCTTGGTTTCTCCTTTCCGATGTGTTCCTCTACCAATGGTTCTAATTTCATCTAATGCATCTCTACTAACCCAGTTTGTTGGGCCCCAAGACGAAAGCATTCATGATTCCTCTCTTCCTTTCACACCTCACACCAACAAATCCTATAGATTTTACTTATAAAATAAATATATGTCCAGTATTGTTGTCGTCTTGGCCACCGCCACCCTCATCCAGGCCACTGTCAGCTTTCATCTGGACCACTGCAGTGGCCACCTAGGGCCACCGCTTCTTTCCATTGTGCCCTGTCTTCCACCTTCTGCTCTTCTGCACAAAGCACCCAGAGTGATCTTTGTGAAACCTGACTCGAGTTCTGCCCTCCATCTCAGACTCCACCTGTGGCTTTTCATTATTATGCTTAATACAAAATCCAAAGTCCTCATTATGGTTCCCCAGGACCTTCTTTAGTCAGCCCCTGACACCTCTCCAATGGCCTTCTCGTCATTTTCCAAATACTCTAAGTTCACTCACAGTATCAGATGTTTTGCAGTTGCTTTTTCCCTTTGCCTGGAACAGATCTAAGTCTCCTTTACCTCATTTAAGTCTCTGGTCCTATTTTTCCTCATTAGAGAAGTTCCCACTGCCCCCATATAAAATGAGCCTTCACTATACATGTTTATTTCTGTTCTCTTACCTCGTTTTATTTTTCTGTGAGACTTAGTGTCGTCTGCCATTTTGTGACATATTCATTGGTTTCTTCATTGACTAGCTCTTCTCCTGGAATACAAGCTTAACAAGGGCACCAGTTTGCCCGTTTCACTGCAGTATTTCCTGTATTTAGAAGATTGCCTTGAACATACTCAGAGTTCAGAAAACGTTGGTGGGATGAATGAATAGATGGGAAGTCATGGAGCCAACTGAGCATGAGATCAACGTGGTCATTCTTTTCCCCAATTATTTCAGAACCTGCTTCCTGCCAGGCCTTGAGTTGGGTGCTAAAAATACTCTGAACAAGCTACCTTTTTCTTTTTTTCTCCTGCAGAATGCATCATGTAGTAGGGGCAAAAAGTAAACAGGCACATTTAGTACAGGGTAATACACACTTTAACCAGGAAAGTGCAAAGTACTGTTGGTGAGTAAGCATGAACCAGGTGAAGCAGGGGAGTTTTTCCAGCAGGTGGAAAAACTTAGAGATCAGAATGGGTTTGTACACTTGATGGAGCTTAAAGAATAAACCTGTGTACCTGCCGAGGCCAGGGGGAAATTAGGTGTCAAGGAGAAGAAGTCCCAGACAGGACAGGTCATGGAAGGCATTCTTAGAATGAAGAGGTTTCGGCTATATTTCGGATAGTGGCCAGTCTCTGAAAATTCATTAAAAAGCAAGGAAAAAGTGAAGGTGGGTGCTATTATGAATGGGTCCACAGAGCAGCTAAGTTTGATTGGAGTAAGAATAGGACGATAGAGGAAGAAAAACTGGAAATTTGAAGTTCAACTCTGGTCATGAAGAACGTTGAACAGAAATCTGGAGAGTTTCCATTTATTTTGTAGACAGTGGGAACTCATTGACGGCTTCCCAACAAGGTAGAGGAGGCATCATGAGCCAACCCCCAGTTTGAGAGGAGAATTCTGGCTGTAATTTCGAGGAGAATTGTAGGGTTGTCAAAATGGAAGCTGGGGAACCAGGTAGGCAACATTTTGCACCTCCGTGTGTCTTGGCTTAGAATCTTGTTTTATTTAATCCCATAAAAATCCTTTCCTGCAGATCTTTGGACTTATTAGATGTGCTACTGATTAGAAAAATGAAAAAAATGAAAGCACTAGGGTGGTTAAGAATTAATTCCAAAATTTCTCACTCCTGAGGCTTAAATTGCTACCTTTGCTTACACATGGAACGGGGCGCAGTAATAAATAGAAACAGGAAGTCACTGAAGACTTGGGCATTTTGGAAATAGAGTCTTAAGGTAACTTGCCAGATTCCAGGGGCTAAGTGTTGGCAGTAAAACAATCTGATTGTGAGGGGTACCTAAAAACATGAGTTTCTTAATGCTGGAAAGGAGACTTCTATTCATAAACTCACTTTCACTGCCTTGATTTATTTAAAAGCTATTTATTGGGCACTTTATAAGTTCCGGCAATGTACTTGAGCTGAGCGAAATAGATACAATCCCCACTCCATGGAGGTTTCTGTCTAGTGGAGGAGATGAGATGACAATAAAATCATTACACAACATAATTGCCAGCTCCATTTAGTGGGCCAGGGGCCCTGAGCTTGCTGAGGGAGTCAGGGGGAGTTTCTTGTAGAAGTGACTTCCGGCTGAGGCCCAGTAGTCTGTGAAGGAATTTACAAGGGAGGAAATGCAGAAGAGTGCCCAAACTGTAAGAGATCTCAGAGGCCCAACAGTCCTGTGGTTCTTAATTTTACTCTGTAGAACCATCACGCAAAAATTTGTTAAAAAGGCAGGGGGAGAGACTTCGATTTGCTAAGTGTGAGTTCTCATTCCTGTATTTTGAACATGGATTCCTGCTGACGTCTGAGTGCAGGTGACCTATGGACCTCATTTCACAAAGCACAAATAGAATCTGAGTCTGATCGTTTTCGAACTGGGCTCCTCAGCCTGAAGCACAGGGTGTTAAGGGGAGACACGGGATTCTGCATCCATCCCCATTCCAGGAGAAGTTCTACTTATATCGGTTTACCTGTTTGGCAAAATGTTTGTTGGAATATCATCATTCGTATTTTTCCCAGCAAAATGCAAGTTTGTTTTGTTTTGTTACTTTTATTAGCATTTATTTGACGCCGAATTTACTCCCAGGCCACAAGTTTTGTTTCTTCAGTTTCTTCTGGGATGTCTTTTTCTTCTACGCAACCTCCTCTTCTGGTTTAGGGACAGTCTGTTCTTTTTGAGTAAGGGTCATCTCAGCGTGGCAGGAGGAGCTGGGTTAATCCCTCTATAAGTTTTGTAAATTCTGCACCACATCTCAGGTGCTTTGTTTACCCAGATGTGTTCCATGACCAGAGAATCTACATCTACCCTTAACTAAGTTCAGCATTAATCTCTGCATTTTTAAGCATGTGTAACAAGAATTCAGCACTCTTTTTGGGCTGCCAACCCAGCGTCCAGCCCCACTGTTTGTCCCAGGCACACCTACCGACTTTGCCATTGTAATGACGGAATGGCACCTATTGCTTCAGTAAAGTGACATCCTTCAGATACTTGCTGGCTTTTTGCATAGGCACATCCTTGATGGCCTGGGTGTTTTCATGAGTGTTCTTAAATGAACACAAAGATTTGAACCTCTTGATTTGCATGGTTTTGTGAGGGTTTTCTGGATCAAGTGAATAGCAAACAGTTTTCTGAGGTTACCTCAGGCCGCATACGGGAAGAGCAAAATGCAAGTTTTTTTTTTTTGGTTTTTATTGTTCAGTTGTGTAGCCCTAGCATCTAAAATAGAAACAGAATCTTGGCTGATGCTCCAAAACAAACAAACAAACAAGAATACTTGCTTGAAAGAATAAATTAGTGAATCAGATGTTTCATAGTTAAATAAAAGCTTAAAGTACACTAGCCCAGTTCAACTGCCCATTTTACAGATGGGGAAAGTGAAACCCACAGAGGAATCATCATTGTTTAAGGTAGACCAGCTTACTATGGCAGAGGAGATGGTAGATTCATAATACCTTTGCTTGAAGTTCAATCCTTGTTCCTCTAGAGCCAATGTCAGACTTTGAGGAGGCCAAAATATTGGCAGCACCTTGCCAGAAATGCAAGAGGTAAGTAAGAAATACAAGTTAGTTTAAGAGCAGTTCATATATATTTATGGATTTGACATTCACAGTGGGCAGTGGGCTTGGCTAGATAGAATCTTGGGTTGAAAGTAAAGATAAATCAGATCTGGTGTGCACATAGTGTAATAGAGTTAAACCTGGCGGGGTCTTTGAACCTCAGTTTCTTCATATGTAAAATGAGGATGATTATATTCCCAGGGTGCTTATGGATATTAATGCAAAGCAGTTGGCCCACATTAGGTGGCCAATATATATTTATGCTTAGGCTTATGGATCTGAGAAATCAAGCACGTCCAGTGTTAGAAAATAGGTGTTATCGGTGGCCGAGTCTATGAATTTAGGTAGATAAACATCTGCATGTGAGAGGGAGAGGGAGAAAGTACCAAATGAGCTTGCAGAAGAGTGGTTGCCAGGCAATGGCTCCACAGGATGTGGCTATTGAAATGCCTTTATGCCTAAGAAAAGTAACATTTGTTAGTCATTTGTGAGGACACAAAAAAGGAGGACTCGAAGGATCCTTTGATGAAGAGGAACCATCTTTATATGCTTCCAAAGAAGGAGTAAAACTAAAACTCAGAGTCCGAGGGGAGCCGTGGGACAGACCAGGAGGCTGACATCTCTCAGTGTTTTGCAGTGTCATCCAGCTAACTTAGAGCTAAAAAATACTAAGTAGTTCCTCTCTTCTGTAAGCATCATCCATCATCCTGGTCGTGACTCTGTGAAATGAACATACCCGTCAGTGGTTACAATTACGAGCTTCTGCCGGAAACGGTTCCAGTTCACCTGGGCAGTCAGAAGACAGTTCCTAATATCTCTTACACATTTTCCTTCCTGAAACTCACTGGGCCTCCTACTCAGTAAATATAGCAATAGCAACACTTTCTAGCCACCACGTGGGTTATGAATTCCTCCTCTAAACATCTCTATCAATCAGTGACTCAAACTCTGCTTCGATATCTTCAGACAGGGGCCTCCCTACTTCCCAAGGCAGCTTGTTCTATTCTGATTAGTTCTGACAGTCAGAAACCGCTTGCTTTATTGAGTGGGGCTTTCTTTGCCTTGCTGTTAGTGTTTTCTAGTCATTCTAGTTCTAGCCCTTGGAGAAATGTTTTCATGGCATTACAACTCATCAGGTTGTGATGGGAAATTGGTGATATCTTTCTTCTTCTGGTGGTGTTTGGGCAATCCAATACCCCTAAAAATGCCTTAGACTCCCCAGATGGTTTTTATTTTCATCATTGTATATATTAAATCGATCACCGTGTTTAATCATCAAATCATAAATTCCACTTGAAACATGTTTATTTTCTTAACTTACGTGTGATCTGGCCTTTTTTTTTTTTTTCTTCAATCAGTTTCTAGTGTCTTCTAATTTGTATTTCAAATAACGACTTTGTTATTTAGGCTTAAAGGTACTCCAAGCACACTATGTGGGGAAATATCCTTGTTTTCTATTTAGTAGTTTTCAAATATCATTAGGACAAGGAAATCTTTTTGTTAAAAAATACTTAACACAGAATTTAGTGATCTGCTCATCGAATAGCTCAATCTGTAAATCTTTGATCTGGCATCCTTGATTATTTCCTTAAAATATATTATTTGATTGGCCAAGTCAATAGGATAAATTAGGGTCAACAAACTTTTTCTGTAAAAGGCCAGATAGTAAATATTTTAGACTTTGTGTGGCCTTTGGCCTCTGTTTCTGCTCTGCCATTGTACTGTGAAAGCTTTCTAGACAATGCACCAACAAATGGGTGTGACTGTGTTTTCATAAAAATGTATTTACAAAACATAACGGGACAAACTTTGTCTGTGGGCTGTAGTTTGCCTACTACCCCTGAGTTAAGTCATTTCTGAGGACTTTGATACATTTAAGTTAAAGATGGCTTTAGATCCCTGATTCTTGATATAGGACCAAAATTAGTCAGTGGATGTGTGTTGAATGAGTGGCAGAAAAGACATTTCTTAACTTATTTAGAGCAGAGACAGGGGAGCTTTCTCTAACAGAGAAACAAAAGAAGGACCTAGCTAGGAATGCGGACTTGGTGGCGGCTCTCAGATGGCAACACAACCAGTTGATTCTAAAATATTTTCATGGGAAAGAATTGGCAATTAAATGTGATATTACTTTCTAGGGGAAGAAGTTGTTCATTTTTCTCCTAAAAAGATGCACTGTGTTAGAGGGAAATGAGGTCTGCGTGTGCATGAACTGGATTTTAAAACCAGCTCGGCTACTGACAGCTGTGTGTCCCTGGGAACATTATCTCATCCTTAGTCTTTGTATTTCCATCTAAAGATTGAAGGCAACACGAAGACGTTATCAGGGGTCCCTTAGAGCTCTCAAATTTTGTGATCTGAAAGAGAAAATTCACATAATTGCAATGTTTAATGGGATTTATGATAATTGGAAAATAATTGCTGCTCCAAACTTTTATTAATCTATATTTAGTTATGAGTCATGCTTTCACAATAGATGCTTTGGAAATAAGCAGAGAAACAAATTGAATAAACAGAATTTTAAATATTTTATTTATATGCAGTTTGTGTAATCCCTGGAGCCCACGGGCATATTAAGATCATTTAAAAATATCCATTAAAAGTTGCGTGTTATGCTACAAACTCCTCTTTTAGAATGCCAAAGGATAAACAGCTAACATTAATTGAGTAGCTACTACTGCCAGATTAATTGCATTCGTTATGCTTAATCCTTCCAGCAACGTGCAAGGTAAACGCTGAGGTTCCTAATGCACTGATAAAGGTCAGAGAGGCCGAGGAATCTGCAAAGATCATTCAGCTAATGAGTGGCCTTCTGCTAGGATTCAAAGCCAGGCCTTTCTCACTTTACAATCTGAGCTCCTCCCAGGGTACTACAACATCTCAGGAAAGGACCTGTTTTGGGTCCCCTTTTCAGATGCTCAGTGAATGGATGTTTGCTGTTCTTTGATAGCCTGTTTTTTATTCTTCTGCCGAGCACAGCAGGTACTCCTGACAAGGTGGTTTGGGAGAGTTAGCATCTGTCCTCCGCTTGTGTGGTGACACCAGAGTAGGCAGAGGAAGAGGGAGCAGGAAGAAGAAGGGAAGAGCCCAGACAGGGAATCCTGGAATCTGAGTTTCTGTCCCAGCCTTGGCTTGGGTTTGCCATGCGGTGTTCACGGGCCAGGGCCTCAGTGTTCTCCACTGGCGATGTAGATAGCGATGCTCCCCATCCTCCAGGTTGTCAGGAGGAAAACATATATGATGGCTGAGACTTGTAAAGGACCAAGTGCACTACAGACCCCACACAATCAAGGTAAGGGGATGGGGCAGTGGATCAGGAAGGAGAACACCAGATCTGAGATCAGGAGCTCAGATTCTAGTCCCTTTTGCCACCAGTGGGGCTGTGACCTTGGTCAAGTCCTTTCCTCTCTCCAGGCCTCAGTTTCCTCATTTACAAGATGACAGTGATGTCCTTAGATGATCACGCCAAAGCCCTTCCATCCCAATTTCCCATTTTGGATTTTGCATGGGGAGGCAGCGAGGCAGCTCAGGTGATGGAGAGCAGCTCTAAGTTAAGTAAAGCAAACTCATTCTAAGCTGCGTGCCCCACCATGACTTCCCATGGCCCCAAGGTGGCCCCTTGTCCTCAGTAATGATGCTCTATAAAGAATCCCATTTGCTTTCCTGAAAGTGGTTTGTTCATAGAAAAGTTGGCTCATTCCAAGTGTGCTTGTCGTGTTTCTGTTTTTCCCTCCCGAGTTTCTGCTCAGTGAGACGCAGGTAGCTTTGTTGCAAGAAGCTTCTCCGGGATTAGTTGTCCCCATTTCTCTGAACTTTTTTCCCAGAAGAGCCTTCGGAACCGCTGCTGGGGTTGGTGTAAGAATAAAAATACTATTGCTTAAGTGAACACACTTTGGAAAATAAAAAGGCTTCTATGCAAATTGCAAGCAAGGGTTATTTTAGTTAATTCAATATCTTTACTTGCAGTTAAAATAGAACTATTTATACTCATGTTCTCAGAGACCATTTTTTCCCTTCCTTTCTTCTCCTCATCCCTCTAGAGCCAAAGTACCCCAGAGATCCACTTGGATGCTATAATTCCTCACCTGCCTCCCACTTATGTTCTGGGGCATGGAGGCAGGCAGGAGATTTGTTGCAGACATCTTTCTTGTTAAGATGCTTCACTTCCACGTCACATATGCCCTTGGGTTCACCTTTCCTCGAGCCGGCTGAGGATCATGCGGGGAGAGAGTGGGAATGGCAGGCAAGAAGAATGTGCTCACCGCCCCCGCCCCTCAATGATTTTATCACCTCAGTACCCTCCTCTGTGATTCTCCATGTTCATCCCTGGGGATAATTTGCTGCTAACAATAATGGAAATGGTCCCATAGTCCCTACTCCTCAGCACCCAGATCCTCAGAGGCCTGTTTTTATTGTATTTTCAAATGATTAGTTAATGCAACCAATGGGATAAGCCTCCCAAGACTAAACAAATACAGATATCTGTTAACTATAATCAGTCATGCTTTCAATAAACATTTATTGGGGACACAGTGCCTATAAAATATTCTAAAATGTACCCTTGGATTACATCAGACCACTAGAGAGCTACATATTTAGACCATAATGTGTCCGACTGTCGTGGACCTGCTTTACTGAATAGTGCTTTGGCATGTGCGTTAGGCTAATCAAGCCAATCAAACATTGGAGTATTGTTGAGGACATCACCGACAGCATCCACTACATCCCTTTCTTTATTCGAAATCATGTGAGATGCTTGTGTCCTATCATAGCATCCAAGAAATCTATTTCTCCAGCAACTTTGAATGACTGCTCTGTTATCTTCTTGACTGTATGTTTCTTTTGGATGTGGTTCCCTTTTTCCTTTGGCTGCAAGGAAGCTCAGAAACATATGCATCCCACTTCTATCAAGTGTTCAGGACTTTATTAAAATAATTTTGCATGCTAATTTTAATCTAACATTTATATTTCTCTCTTTATCTTTAATTACCTATAACACGGTGGAGGAAACTCATGTTTACCCGGTGTTTACTATGGACCTATCACTGCTGGAGGCACTCTCCTCAGAACCCTGAGCCTTAGAAATTGTCATCTCCCATTTCACACATGAGGAAACAATACAGAAAGTTTAAACAATAGAAACATTATTACAAGTGTGCCGTGTGCAAATAATCATAAAAAATACCAACAGCAGCTGACGACCGTCCATACTCTGTTGCAATTTACAACGTTTTTCAACCATTATTTTATTTAACATGGCACAGTTTGGGGAGATGCATGTTTTTAGTCTTTATCACACATATGAGGATATAGATTTGGAGGGAGTTTATACATTGTGGATCCATTTCTTAAATTCACATTTACTACTTTTAACCTCCTTCACAGGAGTCTAATCTGACCTATCCCCAAAGTTCTAACTACTGGTGACTAAAAAGATCATAATTATTTCTTTTCCTCTCCCAATGTACCATCCATCCATCACCCAGCTTCCCACTGTAGACTCTCATATAACCATAACAACAGTAATAATATTGATTATAATTTTAATGGTAACATTTTTATTGAGGGCTTTTACGTTCTAGGTACTGTTTCATGATTTAATATAACCCTAAACTCATCCCTCTAAGGTAGATATGCTTCCCATGGATTATATCTGTATTTCATAGACTGTAAGCAAACTTTTCCACAATCTCACAGATAATTGGTGGCAGAGTCCGGTTTTAACCCAAGATTCCTAGCCCCAGAACCCTGGCTGAGAGATACAGAGTTGAAGACCATCTAATAAAATCAGATTATTTTCCAGGAGACTAACACCTTCCCAAGAGCACAGAGCCAGTTCTCCTTCCTGATTCATCATCTTTTCTCTTTCAGAGCAACCTCATGCTCAATGTGTCATTGAGAGAGAGAGAGAGAGAGAGAGAGAGAGAGAGAGAGAGACTGAGTGTGTGTGTGTGTGTGTGTGTGTGTGTGTGTGTGTGTGTGTGTGTAGGAGAGCAGAGGGTTAGTAAAGAGAATGAGGGAACATTCCTGTAAATGCAATGCTAAGCTTTGGACTTACGATTTTCTCTCCAGCCTCATCATAAATCTTGTAGCCCTGGCTCCAGTCTCATCCATCCTCTGCCTCTGTCATCATCCGCCCTCCGCCTTCCGCTCCCCCAGTGGGCTGGGCCTTGCTGCAGCCACCCCATGCCTGCCATCCAGGGTCCTTTTTTAATCTCAGTCTAATTGGTTTGCCTGCCCCGCTGGGATGCTTAATTGAGCATAGGCGTATTCCATGGATCCCGTGCCATTGTGAGCTCTGCCTTCTCCTCCAAGGAGAATTTGTTTGCTCTGTGGGCTCAGAAGGAAAGACATATTTTATATTGTGCTCAGCTCACTAAGAACTTACATGAAATGGTTCCTGGGCCAGCAGAGCAGTTAGGCATCATGACAAGCAAGACGTTCTCTCTCTCCTTTATTTTTTCCTTTGTTACCGTAGAAAGGGCATCGCACTTGGAGTCATGAGCCCTAGGCTCTGATTTCAGCCCTGCCAGTCATCTGCTGAGTGATCTTGGGCAGATAATGTCTTTGAAATTCAGTTTTCTCCTCCATGAATTGAGTGAGTTAAATTTGACGACTTCTATAAAAGGAATCATAGTGATACTTTTAGAACATGGGTTATACTCCCTATGGGCCAAATCCAGCCTCCCACCTGCTTTTGTAAATAAAGTTTTGTTGGAACACATCCATGCTCACTCATTTATATATTATTTATGGCGGCAAAGCCTAAAATATTTCCTTTCTGTCCCTTTATAAGAAAAAAAAAAAAGAAAGGATTGCCTGCTCCTCTTTTAGAACATAAATCAGATTGGATAATTGTTCAAAACCTTTTTACTTTCTATATTACTTAGAATTTAAAAATAAAAAGTCTTTCAAAAATCTAACATAGCCTTTCAAGATCTTTTGTTTCCATATTTTGACATTTTTTTCCCCATCGCCCTTCCTTTCATCTCATCTCCTCGATTCATCTCTCATGCAGGCCTCCCTCCTTGGTGTTCCCCAGACCTGGCAAACACATTTCTACCTCAGGACCTTTGCACATGCTTTTCCTCCTTCCCAGATCACTCTTCTGCCAAGTGGCTCTGTGGTCTCTTCCTTATTTCCTTCAAGTCTCTCCAGTTTTGCACGTGAAGTTCATTCTTCCTGAAACGGTCTTTCGCCGTCTTTGGCCAAATGCCATGGTCCCTTCAGCATTTCACTTGCACAGAACTCTGCCTCCTTTATTCCTCCAGACTGGGTCAGGGAGCCTCCTGTCTGGTCCCTCTGAGACGAAGATGACCATGTAAATAGCACAGCGTTGTGGAATAGCTTTCCTAACCACCACTTTTTCCCAGTACGATGGAACCATTTCGTGGGATCAGGAGCTCTGTTTGTGGTGGTAACGGGCAGCGCCTGGCGTAGAGTCAGTGCTTCCCAATAACACACAAGCCCAGGTCCTGAGCTCTCACTGAGAGCCCGACACTGTGCTCAGCATCTTCTCACTAAGGCTTCGCATCCACCGTGAAAGAGGAACTGGGAACCCAGTATCAGCTCCTTCCCTAGTTTTTTTCAAAGAAGCAACACAGATGGCAGGTCCTGGGTATATGGCTGGTGAGCATCAGGAAAGTCGGAGGTTGTTAAGAAAAAGAGAAGGCATTGAGTCGTGGGCTTGGTGATGGGAGCGGCATTATTCCTTCGTGTCAGTACTAGTTCTACCATGGTTTTTATATTCTACCTCTCAATAGCACATTTAAAGAGTGATTTAACAATCACAATACCAGTTTTCTACTTTTAGCTCTACCACTAACTAGCTGTGTGACTTTTTACTTGCTACTTAACCTCTCTGTATGTAAATGCATACTACTTTTGAGGAATGTAGACATATTTCCATTAAAAAATAGTAACCCAATGTTACAAGTTATAAATAAAAGTGATACACATGTCATTTAGTTATGTAATTATATAAAATACGTAAAACTATATATTCATCCATTATACTATATATGTCTATGAAAGATGTATATGTTTCTATCATATACAATTGCATAACTAATATAGATATATATTTATTTATGAGTTTCAGAGATAAGCTGCCAAGGAAAGACTCCTTTCTCAGAAATATCCCATGATTCTCACTGATTTTTATTGGTCATCTAATGCTGAGTAATAAATTACTCCATACCTTGGTGGTTTAATACAACACCGTTTATCATCCAACAGTTTCTGCGGGTGGGGAACCCAGGTGTGGCTTAGCTGGGTGTCCCTGCTCATGCCAGGCGGCGGTCATTTCAAAGCTCCGGTGGGAAGGGCGTGCCTCCCAGCTCATGCACATGGCTATGGTTAGAATGTATTTGCTTGTGAGGTCTCAGTTTCTCAGAAGCCGTTGGCCTGAGGCTTTCCTCAGTCCTTCTCCAGGTAGATCTCTCCACAGAGCACCTCACAATGTGGCAGTGAGAGAGAGAGAGAGAGAGAGAGAGAGAGAGAGAGATGGCGAGGGAGGCGAGAATTGCCATATTTTATACTATGACCTAATTATGAAAGTAATATTCCTTCACTTTCATATTTTTTATATTATTAGAAGCAAATCGTTGGGTCCGGTTCCACCCACAGTGAACAGGAGGGGATGATTGCACAAGGGCGTGAATACCAGGGCCTGGATATTGGGAACCGTATCACAAGCTACCTCCCACACCTATGAAATTCTCCTCCGCTGGCTCTCGTGTCCCCCATCATCTCCCCATATCCGGTCACCCCAATTGTTCCATCTTATCTCCTTTCACACACCTCTCGTCCTGCTCAGCTCTTCTTATAATGTACTGTATAGTGTACTATACTCTCTCTCACTCTGCTCCAGCCCTTTCCTCCATGTGATAGTGTGTGTGTGTGTGTGTGTGTGTGTAAACATTAGTGCTTATCTAAATCCCATAAGAACTTCAAGACCGCAGTTCAGATATGACCTCCTCTCTGAAGTACCCTCCAGAGACCTGAGAAGTCTATGTTCCTTCTTCTGCGCCTTGTAGTCCTTGATTTTCAATGCACTAGAAATGTCTCCTTTTTCCTGACAGACTGAGAGCTTCTTAAGGACATGGGACTGTGATGTGTCTGTCTCCCTCTTGTAGACGTCATACTCAGTGCCCTACAAAGGGTTCATCAAGCACAGCTGGTTGACTTAATAAGTACCTACGACGTGTAAGGTACTAAGCTCATTTATTTAGAATTTGAACTATGTTTTGAGTAACGGACAGAGATTCCTTGAGCAGACACAGACCATAAGCTCTGAGTCTTGGAGATGTATTCCAGTTTGAAAGCCTTCTTCAGATCTGGTTTCGTCTGCGTCAGGGGTCACACTCCAACTCTGAGTGACAAGGGTATGTGCTGGTGTGATTCCCGCCCTGTTCCGCTGCTTCTTGCTCTGTGCCCCTTCCTTAATTTGTCTCTCCCATCTGTGGCAGGAGAGAGTGACCTTTTCATTAAACTCTGGTTCTCATCATTTATCTAGATTGACCTTATAGTCCTCTTGGCTGGTCTGTTTTTCTCAAGGGACCGGGAGCCTGTAACTCAGGCAGGTCGGGGAGCTAGTTGTCCTGGGAGAGCTTTGTCTTTCGTAGGAATGGAGGTCATTAGTAAAGAAAAAACAACCTAACCAAGGCCCTTTAAATTTCTACTGGTGTTCGGTGTTCACGCTCTTTGTTCATTGTCCGTGAACATTTAATGACTTACATGTCTGGGAATTTGTGAGGAAATAAAGTTATAAAACTATCTTTCACATCGGATTAGTGCCTAGCAGTTTCCAAGGGCATTTTCACACCTTGTATTTCATGTCACCTATGCATCAGCAATAGGAAATAGATGATATTAATTGGATTTTATAGGTAAGGAAGGTAGGTTCAGAGAAGTGACATGCTCTGCCCAAGTTCATACCACATAATTTGCGAGAGGCAGAGAGAGATCCTGACCTGAACTCCCAAGTTTAGTGCCCTTCGATTTTGATCTCCACTATCACGAGTGAAGGGAAGAATGGAAGTTCCCCCGCGTGGTCTTCAGAACACAGCTTCATGTCTGCCAAATCGTAGTTGCTGAATGAATGCATGTGAACACTTTGAATTAGACTGAGCTCTGGGCTTGTTATTTGATTTTGTAACTGTCTTAGATCAGGTCTCAAGTTGCTTTGTGCCTTAGATCTTATCCACTGTTACAGACTGCCTCCCTCGCTCCCTCCCTCCCTATCTCCCTATCTTCTTTCTTTCCTTCCTTCTTTCCTTCCTTCCCTCCTTCCTTCCTTCCTTCCTTCCTTCCTTCCTTCCTTCCTTCCTTCCTTCCTGCCTTCCTTCCTTCCTTCCTTCCTTCCTTCCTTCCTTCCTTCCTTCCTTCTGTTCACTTGTTTATTTATTTATCCAGCTAGCATCTATGAATCAATCCTACCATGTAATATGTACCATGTCCCTATAAAGAGTTCATCTCTATGGTTTCATTCACAGTCTAGTGAGGGAGATGGATGAGCAACTAGACAACAACGGTTTTGCTCTGTAAACAACCTGAGGGCACGACTGTGTCTGTCTAGTTCACCACAGCATCCTGGTGATGAGGAGAGTGCTCAGTAAACATTAGTTGGCGAAAGAGGATGGAGAGCTCCAGATCTAAATGTCACTTGACAAATATTAAAAACAGTTGTGGTCGTTGTCTCACCCAAGGAGAGAGATCAGCATGGGATGGTTGGGCGGACTTTGGCCTGGTGGTAGAGGTCATAAGTTGAGGAGTCTCGCTCATCTCTTCCACCCAGGGAGTTTGCCCGTTGGAAGGTGAGGAACACAGCCATCGAGAGGAGAGACCTGGTCCGTCACCCGGTGCCCCTCATGCCGGAGTTTCAAAGGAGCATCCGCCTGCTTGGCAGGAGACCCACCACCCAGCAGTTCATCGAAACCATCATCAAAAAGTACGGCACCCACCTCCTCATCTCTGCCACCTTGGGAGGTAGGTCAGCAGCTACTAGGCCATAGCCTTGTCATGACTTTGGGTCTGAGGTGGGGGGTGGGCGGGATGCCCCAGGATCAAAGCTAAATTGACATCTCTGCCATCGTATATCGTTGCCAGGTATATTGTGGTTGTATCAGAGCAGTCGATTCTCTTCTCTTGGACAGTGTAACTTGTGGAATGTGGCTTCACCTTGGAATTGGCTGGGTTCACAGGGAATACTCAATCTGGTTATTGCATGAGTTCTCTTTGGAAGTTAGTTTAATCTAGGGAAATCATTAAAATTCACATGTCGTTTAGAGCATTTTCTTCGTTTATTTAAGTCCGCTTGAGAGACTGACAACTTGTGGTTAGGATTTTACAAAAGGGTTATTATTTCTGTCTTATATGGGCTTGGAGTAGATTACTTAGGAAAGCAGACTGGCTGCCCCACCCTGCTCAGCCTTGCCCATCCCTCCTAACAAGTCCAGTCAATCTTACAAGGGAGTAAGGAGAAGATGGGAGGGTAGAGTATGGAAGTGAAAAAAAAAAAAACGGTAAATGGTAGAGACTAGTGCATTTAGATGCTTATGGGTCTTGCCTGCTTGCATTATGTCATATTATAAGCTACAATCCTTTGGACATTGGTTTTGTACCATAATGACCAGGTCTACTGAATTTTGAGAAAGGCCCTTTGGATGGAGGCAGAGCACCACGCCACCTCCTCACATTGCTGCTCCATGGCATTTGGATGTGGCCCATGGCAGCTAAACCAGATTGGTGCATTAATGAGGGCAGGGCGGATTGAGGTATAATTATAAAAGTCGATCTTCCCTTTCAGAGAAGGGGTGAGCACTACGAGCTGGAGCGCTCAGTCCAAACTTCGCAGGGGAAGTGGCAGTTCAGCCCGACAGGAGCTGGCTAGGTGGAAGGAAGGTGCGAAGCTGTCCAGGCTGAGCACACAGTGCGCATTTTAAGGAGGGTCTGATTAGGAATTTGATGGTGTGGGGAACGTGGATGGAAAGATCGGTTTGGCAAATTCATTCATTCTTACAAAAATATAGCCACTGCTTATCGAGTAATTGCCCCTAGCGGGCATTGTACATTGTCTTTAGTCCTCAAAAACTGCAGGTTAAGTCAAATTATCTCCATTTTATAGATAAGGAAGCTGAGACTCAGAAGAGGTATGGTTAGTAAGTGACAAAGCTAAGTTTTTTTTTTTTTTAATTCAGTTTATTTAAACAAAAACAAGAACAGTTGACCCTAAGTTTTTAACTTAAGGCTTTCTGTTAAAAACTTAGGGCTAACTGTTTTTGGTTTCTCTTTAAAGAGATCGAATTAAAAGTCTGCATTATTTTTTGACTCAACATCAGTCATCTTTTCAATCAGCTCATTTACCTACCAGCCCACCCGTTCCAAAAACCAACCAATCAACACGTACTTTATTGCTTGTTGCTAGTCAGATATTAGGGTTAAGTAGGACTTTCAATGTTAAATCACACAGTATAAATTCTTTTCTGTCGTAAAGTGAAGATGAAATCATGTCTACATCAAGTGTTGCATTAACCTATATTCTTTTCTGTGAACTTCTCCCAACAAATCGAGTTCTTCCATTAGAAGCCATGTTTGTTCAAATCTCTGGAAATCCCAAATAACAAAGACCTTTCTTTTGCAGTGAAATATATTTTTAATTTCTCCAAGGCAAGGTGGTGAATTATTCACAGAGCCTTGTTCCTCTACTGTTTTTACAGCATGGCATTTTAAAATATGCAGAGCTTCGTATTGAGTTCTGGTGTTGGACGTCAGGCCCTAAATGTTTCCTCAATGTGGAGGAGTGGGGGCGGAGAGAGAGGAAATATTTACTGTTGGTTGAACACAATGGGCCAGACACGTTGTGAAGTCTTTCTAACGTCATCATTTTACTCATTCATTCGTGGAAACACATTTCTTAAGGGCCTCCTCATGCAATGGGAGAGAAAGGAGGTGGTAAGTTGTAGGGAATAAAGGGGCAGCTCTGGAGTTTGATTGCCTGAGTTGCGATCCCGCCTCCTGCTCCTCACCAGATTTGTGTCACCTCGGCAATTCTCTATGCCTCCATTTCCTCTTGAGTAAATAGAAATTACTATAGTATTTGCTTAATTTATATTCTGAAGATTAAATAAAATGATGCATTTAAACTACTGAGCACAGTGTTTGGCATCTAACAAATTGTTGCCATTGTTGTTGTTGTCGTGTTATTGTTATTAGTAGTAGTAGTAGTATTGGAGACTCAGGATTAAAGCCCATCCCGACCGCTCATTAGATGAATAGGAGACATCGAGAAATTCATGTTTCTGTCTGGATATCAGTTTTCCTCTCAATATAAGAAGGTGCAGAAAATTTTATTCACTAATTTTTCCTAAGGAGAACACTGTATTAATTTAGGAGAAATGCTTTGATAAGCTGTTTGAGGTGTCAGATGAGTTCCCAAGGGTGTACTCAAACAACAAAAGATGATCTGTAAATTGTCACGTATAGGACAAACGAATGCATTTGTATGGCTCCTGAAGGAGAAGGAAGGAAAGGGAATGAGAAAGAGGAAGTGGATCCTGTGGGAGGGCTGATAATGAAGACATTTCCACGGAATCCTCAGATTTTTGGTGAAATCTCTTAAACTCCTAAAATACTTGATATGATTTTCTTATAGAGGGTGGTGGAGGGGGAAATTTGGGGTCTAGAAAGACACACTGGAATACCAATTTCCCTTAGTCCCTCAGAAGATTATATTTTGGACCAAAGGAAACATCTTGGAGCCTGCCTGGGTATCAATGTGATGTGTGTGACTAATTGCATGCATGCACAGATGCATGTGCACAAATGCCTACCTACGCTTGGATGTAAGTTAGTCTGTATGTGGACAGACACACATACTCAGCGCACACATGCTTACTCATTGGACTAATGGAGATGGATGCAATGTACAAATACATGTATGTATGTGAGCTTGCACACGCATGTAAACATGTATATATTGCGAGAATGTCTTTATGCATGAGCATTCATGTTTGTACCTGTGCATATGTTCGTATGTCTCTTCAGTATTCCCTGCTCTGTATTTTGAAATATCTCCTCGTAACTAAGAGGCTGAGAATAAAGTCACAGGGGCTCAGAAGGAAAGGATGAGGGGTATCCCGGAAGCCTAAAGTTCAGCAGTCCCATCCCCCATCTGGAAGTAGTATCCCCTGTCGACTCAAAAGGTAAAATGAATAGCTCCCAGCTCATCCCCCCTCCCTTGTGCCTGAGTCCTACTTTGCTGCCGTCCAGAAGGCCTGCTGCAGGGAGAGAGGCAAAGCCCCTGGAGAACAGAGACTGAGGAAAGGCCTGTGTGGGGCGAAGAGGCAATTTCAGGAATGCCCAAATGGGAAAGCAACTCTAAACAGAGCATTCTCTTAATAAACAAGAAATTAAGTCTTAATAATGCAGCAAGAAGCCCATTAACCCCTCTCGATCTAAGGTTCGCTGCTGCCAGTTCTTAGTCCGGAGGGAACTGGGCTTATTTCACCTTCTCTTTCACAGGCCCTTTGGAGAGCCTGAGCTGATGGAATATTTATTTCCTCTGCTGCTTGTCTCTAACTTCTAGAATGTTCACTTCTTTAATCATTTACTTTTTTACCCGTCTGTTCATCTGTCCATTCAATCATCTATCCATCCGTCCATCTATCTATCCATCTATCTATTTACCATTCAAATGATAACTGAACATCCTTCTCCTCTTCATATGACCTTGGAGAAGCATGGGGAACATTACAAAGAAGAATCAGATTGACTCCTTGTTCTCTCAGGCTACCATCCACCACCCCTGAACTCAAAATCTAATTGTATATGAAGTTGTTTTTAAGCCAAATCTATTCAGGTTGCTATGGAGTTCAAAGGATGCAAGGTTGTGTTTTGTATAAGCAGCAAAAGCTTCATGGGAAACTGTAAACATGAATGTCTTATTCTGAACTCAACCGAAGTCTTGGCATATGGAACCTAGAGATTCATTCTGATAATGATGAGTCGTCTATCTGGGAGTTTTCGGTCTAGTAATTGAGGCAGATATGTCAATCAATAAACACTGTAGAATTGGACCATTTCCCTATTTATTCGTTCACCCCAAAATACCCTACTCGTTCATTAAGCACATAATACATACTCATATGGTGCTGGGCAATGACAGTGAAATGATGAAAGACTCTTAATGCTCCCTGACCTCACAGTGCTTCTCCTCTAGTGAAGGAGACAGCTGTTCAACCAGCAGTCACCGGAAAATGTGATCGGTAACATATTGGAGAAGTAAGAGGCTGTGGGAGCACGTGGTTAGAGTTCTTAATCAGTCTAAGAGTGAAAGATTCTGAGGAGACTTCTCAGAGGTACTATCTAGATGACACTTGAAGGACAAGTAGCAGTTAGCCAGGCGAAAAGCAAGGTCCCAACAATGAAAGGAAACAAACATGCCACGTTTGTGCAGGATAGAGCATACCTAAAGAGTGGCAAGGACGTAGCTAGACGGACCAGATCAGCATGCCTTGTGTGCCACATCATGACAGGTGCAGGTACCTTCCCCCAGCCCGCATCCTGCTCTGTGCATCCCTGTACCTTCGCTGTTCACCTGGCATGTTGAAACGATCTCCGTCTCCCTAGACCAGTATTGTCAAATAGGAATAAAATGGGAGCCACGCACGCCAGTTTAAATTTTCTCACAACTACATTTTTAAAAGTAGAAATAAAAAGGGGAAAATCAATTTAACAATATCTTTTATTTAACAAAAATATAGTCAAAATATATCACATCAACATGTAATGAATAGAATTGGCCAATTAGTTTACATTATTATTATTATTATTATTATTATTATTATTATTATTTTGCATTATCCAGATCTAGGATATTTGCTGCATAGTTTACAACACCTACAGGGCATCTCAGTTTGAACTAGCCACATTTCAGTGCTCAGTAGGCACGCTTGGCCAGTGGCTCCTGTATTGGACAGCAAGCGTGTAGTTACTCAGTGACTTTAGCATGGGGACAATGCCTTATTCGTTTGTCACCCCAGTGCCTGCCAAAGTGCTCAGCACACATAAAATGGTCGGTACATGCACGCTGAACGAAACCGAATAGACACACTGGAGAATGATGGTTGGGGCGGGGGCGGGGCGGTGATTACATCTCTCTGGGAGGGAGGATACAGTGCGGGGAAGCTCCCTATGGAGGTGCTGCCTGTGGGCTCTGAAAAGTGTCTAGTGGCGTGCCAGGTCGGGGACAGAGGCAGCGAAGTAAGAGGAGGTGACATTTAAATTGGGTTCAGAAAGCTGGATAGGGTTTCAACAGTCAGACATTTAAGGCAGGAATAGAATAGCATTCTCAGCAGAACAAAAGGAGGCTGAGAAAAGCCTTGGGAGGAAAATCGGTAAGAATAAATCAAGGAGGCAGAAGGAACAGTTTGGGTAGAACGCATGGAGAGAGACGGAGCTAAAAAGAAGGCCGGGAGGCTGCGTGTGGAGAACTCCGGCACTGGGACTATGCTCTAGAAACAGTCGTGGAGGGATCTGAGGCAGAGGACTTCACCTGTGTCCCAGGACTGTGCCCACCTCCTGTGATATGCACTGTCCCGCTGAAAGCAAATTGTTTTTTCTCTTCAGCTAAAAAAAATTATCAGCATCCTAAAGAAATTTGTTATCTTAGATATCAGCCTTTTGTCCTCTAAAAGTGTTGATAGTGTTAGTTCTCTGATTATCCTATTGTATTGGGTTGATTAGATGTCAGGGTGAATCTTGTACAATTGATATTTCGCAGTGATCAAATAACAGTAGTTAAGACTTCCATAGTCCTTACTATGTGCCAGGCAGAGTTCAGGAACTTTACGTAATTAACTAATTTAATCCTCTGACAACTCTATGAGGTCAGTAAGTGCAGGTAGTAACCCCAATTTTACACAAGAAGAAACAGAAGCATAGAGAAGGTAAGCAACTTGCTCATATAGCTAGTACAAGTCCAGGCAGTCTGTAGTTCAAGTCCAGGCAGTCAGTAGTTCAAGTCCAGGCTGTCTATAGTTCAAATCCAGGCAGTCTAATAGCATAGACTATGTTTTACTTCTACTCCAAGTGGATTTTAATTGTTACAACTAACCAGACACTGATACAGGGACTTTATGTGAATTAATCAATTTATTCTTCTTAATAACTCTGTGGAGTAGGTGCTGTTCTTCTTCTGAGATTATTAATGAATACTCTGAGGAACAGAGAGCTTAAGAAACATCCTCAAGTTCACAGTTTGTATAGGGTGAAACCAGATGTGCAGTGATCAGAGTCTATTTGGTAGGCATGTCTGAAGCTTCCTTTCTGAAGTTCTGGTGAAACATCTTGTTATCCAAGTAAAAGGCACCATAATTTCATACTATTGTTAATCTATGTATGTCTTTCTAAGGAAAATTTCATGGGGTAATATGTATAAGTATATATTCATCTCTCTCTTTGTCTCTGCCACTCAGTCTGTCTCTGTGTTTCTGTCTCTCTGTCTCTCTGTGTCTCTCTGTCTCTCTTTGTCTCTCTCTCTGTCTCTCTCTCTCTCTCTCTCTCTCTCTCTCTCTCTCTCTTTCTCATCTTCCCCTTTTCTGTATTTAACTCTCTTGCCATCTCCCCTCTTCCCTGATGGAACCTCCACTGCTCTCTCAGAAACACAGTGCCTGGTATATGTAGGTGTTTAAGAAAGAAACATGATGAATTAAGTATTTACTAACTACTATATATTAATCACTGGGCTTCGTGCAAGAGAAAAGAAGTGGCTAATATAGATAGTGTGACCTTTCTGTATATATAAGCACAGGTTTTCCTTTCTATCTATCTTTGTTTCTAAACTATGTATCTACCTACCTACCTATCTATCTTTAGCATATATCAATCAATCCATCCATTCATTCATCAGTCTGGCTAGGAAGGGGTAGCGGAGGGAGAAAGAGAGAAAGGAAAGGAGAAAGGAGGAGGGAAGAGGAGAGGGGAGAGATGAGAGGAGGAAAAGGAGGAACGGGATGAGGAGGAGGAAACAGGAGGAGGAGAGAGGAATTGGAAAGGGCCATCTTTGGCAAACTCATCAATTTACAGAAGAGATTGAACCTCGGAAAGAGGAGGTGAGTTATGAAATGATGCTGGTGAGAGCTATGAAGTGGATTAGTAGCGGTTGGACTTGATGACTAAGAGTTTTTCCATAATTTTTGTCTTAACAGAGCTTGGCACTTACAGCCAGTTATGGACTACTTCTCTTTCACTGTGCCCTTGATTTTCAGGGGCAGATGGAAATTTGGGCAACATTAACGGGAGGTTTGAGGGTATTTTCAGCCTCCAGGCTCTGGAGCCATTTCTCTCATCCTGGACAGGCTGCCTGAGCATCTTTCCTTTCCATGCAGGGGAGGAGGCCTTGACCATGTACATGGACAAAAGTCGCCTCGACAGGAAGTCAGGGAATGCCACTCAAAGTGTTGAAGCTCTGCACCAGCTGGCATCATCCTACTTTGTCGACCGTGATGGAACCATGAGGAGGCTCCATGAGATCCAGATATCAACTGGAGCGATCAAGGTACTGCTCAAGGGTGGATGGGGTGGCAGGTTCCTAAGACAACAACCTTGCAGCTCAGGTATTCTGAGAGTCAATGGGCAGATACAGTCCCTGGTGTCATGCCCACGTACCTAATAGCACCTCCTGCCAACCATGTTGACTGACATCACGTGCACCGTGATAGCATGGACACTGTTATTTTGGTGACCAGATGCCCTGATTTACTGAGGCCACCCTGGTTACAGTCACGGCATAATTAGCAACGACTCTCTCAGTCACTCTGAAAGTGCTGTATGGATGATGATCAGATTCCCTTCTTAGATGAAGAAACTGTGGCAACAGTGGGTAAAGGATTTTCCAAGGTCACAGAGCTAGCAGGAGTCGTATTACTGATGCCTGGTCAGTAATTTTTTAAGCACCTGTGGTTTGTGTTCCCTACTCCTATTTTACAGGTGGAAAAACTGAGGTCGAAGGGTTAAAGACCTTTGCTCAGGGTTTCACAGATAGAGAGTACCTTAAAAGGGACTAGAACTCTAGTCTACACCACGGGTTAGTGAGTATTTTCTGTAAAGGGCCAGGTAATAAATATTTAAAGCTTTGCAGGTCATATGGTTTCTGTTGCCACAACTCATTTTTGCTGCTATAGCACAAAAATCAGCTGGAGATAGTATGTAAACAAATGAGTGTGGCTGTGTTCCAATAAAACTTTATTTACAAAAACAGGCAGCCTGTCATTCTCATCTACGCCATGCCCTTCTATACCAGCTCTAGCCAATTGACCCTTCCAAGGTGATGAAAACGCCCTCTATCTGTTCTGGCCAAGACAGTAGTCACTAGTCATGTGGAATTATGGAACCCTTGAAATGTGGCTACTGAGGAACTGAATTTGTAAGTTTATTTCATTTTAAGCAGCTCTAGACTTTCAGTTCAGTGCCTTAAAGCACAGGAACCTTCAAAAAAAAAAAAAAACCAAAACATTTCCAATTTAAATGCAATAAATTCAGGGGTTACCTTTACAAAGAGAATAAAGGAAGACATTTTTGATAAAATGGATTAGTTCTTCTGAGGGTTTCAATATGGATTTTTTGCATCTCAAATTTTCTTAAACCAGATTATACCTGCCTGTTACTTCTCAATCTTCAGTCTAATTTTTTTTTTTTCTCCTTAATAAAATAGAGAGCCGGTCTTATGTTAAGACTTTCAAAAATCTCTCTGGGAAAAAAAGTGTATGTCTGTGTGTGGCGGGTGCAGTGTCAGGGCCGACACAGGCAGACGAGGCAGAAATTGACCAAAGGAAGAGAAAGATGCGGGAGGGAGAGAGTTTCTGAGGAGGGAGGTAGGAAGGAGAGACATAAATCAGATCAACAAACAAAGAGCCACTTAGCTGAGAAGAATCGCCTATTTTCGGAGATTATGTTGTTAGAGAACTCGGCCCGGAGAGAAGCCCGTCAAGCCCGTCAGCTCGGGGTGAAGCAAAGGCCTGGTTTTCATTATCACCAAATGGTTCTCGCCCCACCGGATAGGACTCGGAATTGAGATATTGAATCTCTGTCACAAGGTAATCCTCTTTTGTGCATCTTGGAAGTGCAGCCTGCCTCCTTAGGAGGAATTTCTCAGAAAAAAAAAAATCGCACAGAAGCCACTCAAGGAGCCATTCTTCCAGTAGCACTGTCCGACACTCAATCTGAGACTTGCATTTTTCTTGACATTTCTTGATGCCGCCTCAAGACCCTGCCGGCTGGGCTGGGTCTCATTGCCAGCTTTGTTTAAGAGACACAGCTGACCCAGGTGGGGAAAGTTTGCCCATGGTTTTCTTTTCCTGGGTATTTTTAGCAAAATTAATTGGTAGTTTTGACTTTCACGTGATAATAGCGATATTATAATAACTATGTTATTATTCCATTCAAAAAAGAATAAATGACTTGTTTAAACCCCAAAGCTAAATGATCTTCCATTTATTTACTATTTCCTAAGTGCCAGACATTTCAAAAATATGATCCCTTTACAAGCAAGGTGGGAGCGAGTATGACTAACACTTTATAGTGGGGATGTTGAGGCTTAAAAAAGGCTGTCGCTGATCCAAGACTTCACAGCAGCAAAAAGGCAGAACCGGCATCTAGAAAACTCTGTGGCTATTTCCCAAGTCATCAGTTTCTACAACAGTCAGTGCTGTGTCTTTATACTTGGGTGCAGATCTCAAAACAACCCTACGAGTGCCTGTGTTAAATAATGGGCAGCGAAAGCTAAAAGGATGAAGAATCCTCTTTTCATACTATTCATCTCTATTTCAAGGTTATCTTTTTTTTAATAGCTGTTCTCCTATTGTCCACCATCTCAACTATTCTAAGATGATTTTTTGTGAACACAGTTCCATAGGATTGAGGTGTTTTGTTCTGCAGTGGCACTGATTGCAGAAACTATTTTACAGAGAGTGGGGATAATTTTATTGTTCTTGCATAATAATAATGCATAGAGACTTATTACAATCTGTAGAGGCTTTTGGCAATAAGATGCCCATCTTGGAACATGCGCCACGTGTCAGGCACTGACGCCCATCATGCGTAGTAGTCTCACAGCCTTCTGGGAGAAGGGATTTACTAGCTTCACATTGCAGAAGCTTAGAGAACTTAAGCGACTTCTTTAGGTCACAGAGCAAATAAATGGCCCAGCCAGGATTTAACACTGATTCTCCTGACGCCAAAGCCCATGCCTTTGAAATAGACTATCCTGCTTCTACTTTTTAGTCTGTGTAATACTTAAAGCTGCTTTGGAAAGTCAGTACCGCAGAGAGAACGTCGGCGTTCTGGCTCAGCCCGTGTGCTTGATTGGCCTGCTATCTTGTCATCTGCTTGATGACAGCCAGGCATGGTCCTTGACACAGGCACAGTACAGGAAGCAGCTCTTGACCCAGGGCAGAAGACTTTCTCTGCCGGCTTTGCTCTGCCGGGGCTGACTCTGCAGGGTCTGTCCCAGACAAGGGTATCTGTCTCACATTCTGTCACCCTCGATGTCCACTCTAGGTCACAGAGACACGTACTGGGCCTCTGGGCTGTAACAGCTATGACAATCTGGACTCTGTGAGTTCCGTCCTTCTGCAAAGCACGGAGAGCAAACTGCACCTTCAAGGTAGGGTTCCAGGGGCGATGGGGACCAGAGATGGAGCGGGAAGCAGCGTGGGGGAGGAGGCATGAGGGAGAGGGAGAATGCAGAAAAGGATGAAAGACAGAAACCCATGAAAACTACCAACATGGAAATTGAGACAGTCATGATATAATGTCCTTTAAAATTTTTTAGCATATACAGGACTTTAAATTCATGGTTATTAATTAGCTTTCAGGTATAAAGCATGGAAATGTGAGCTTTATCTGATTATTTTGATGAAAACATCTAAGCGGTGTTATTTATAGATGTTCCAGATCTAATATATATTAAAGTTTCATATCATATCATCTGAATTTCTTACATTATAGTATTTGATTTTCAATGTATTTTGGCAGGTGTTATTTGAATTCTAAGAGCTGTAGGGCAATTTATAGAATTTTCAGTTCTATGTAATCTTCTTTCTCCTTATTTTTTAATCATCTGTGGTCTTTAATATATTCATACACACATTCACCCTTTTGAATGTGTATGTATGTGTGCTTTTAGCTGAGTTTACAAATGAGAACGCTCAGTGCTGGCTAGAATACAGAGAGACAGTTGCTCTTAGGTATTGCTAGTGATAATAAAACAATCGTAAGCATTGATTTGTTGATATATAAAAATATTTGTATTTGTTTAACATCCATTATATATCAGGTCCATGTTAGGTGCTCCATATGTGCTCATGACCTTAAAGAAGATATACCCTTTAAAATAGCAATTTTGCCCTAATTAACTTATCATAAAGAAGAGAGGAGATTGTAGAGATAAAGATTGACAAGGCTTTAAGTACAGACAGTGCCGTTTTAAAAAGCATAATTTATAATAGAAAAAAATATGTAAAGATCTCAATTTTCCACATGAGGAGACCAAGTAAATTAACATAGCATCCATGCAACATAGTATTAAGCAGGTTCTAAAATGTTATTTATAAAGAATTTCCAAGAATATGGTGACAGTGATTTGATATAATTTTAATTAAAAAATGGATGGTTTCTGATTGGGTTAGGGCATGATCTTAACAGTGACAAAGGATAAGGAAAAATAATATTGCAAGCAAATGTGCTGAGATGTCAAAAGAGGTTACCTCTGATGGTTATGTTATAGATGATTTATTTTGGGCTTCGAGTTCCTTTTTTAACTTTTCTACAGTAATTATGTATTAACTTTATAGTCAGGGAAAAAAAATGACATGCTTTAACTTTGAGCAGACTAAAAATGTGACCTTCTAGAAAAGTATATGTTAAAGGTGACTCTGAATGTCAGTGGGAGGAAAGTTGCGTTGAGATTGGCAGGTAGAGCTAAGCAGAGCTTAATGTGACTTTTATATTTTGGTTCCTTGGCAACTCTTTGATTCATGCTTCTGTTATAAAAGATGGTTGGAAAATGGTGTGGGGAGGGCTTGGAAGTGTCACTTGGGAGCAATGAATGAAAATCCTCAGAGAAATTCAGGCCAAGAAAGTGGTTTAGTGTTAAAATAAAACACAACCTCAAATACATGAAGAGTAACCCTGTCCCACGTAGCAGAGATAAGAGTACAGGCAGGTTTGGCAACTGCTAATGAGAAAGTAGATAAGAAAGTCAGATCTGCCTTGGGTGTGCCAATGACATTAGTTCCTAAGATACCTGCAGTGACCTTGTGAAATGCCAGCAGGGTCTGAATCCAGGAAGTCTCCAGTCTGCATTCGATCACCCTACTTTGCGTGTTGGAGGTGTAGAGGCCTGTGAATTATAATTGGAATGAATTTAGAAGGGATTAAGAGGATGTAACTAGGAAGACATTAAGATCTTAGGGATATTTAGAGGCTGATTTACCATGAAACTAATGAAGCTTGAGGTCCAGAGCTTCCTCACCTTTTCTATGTTCTTAACTTTTCTCATTCTAAATATTCACTTTCATATCTAATTTTGAACTCCTTTTCTCAGTAAGCACTAAAGTGTAAGTCTCAGTCCTTCAAAACCCAGGTCCACTATTGGTTACATTATTAGAAGTATACTATCCACAAAAAGGAGGTGACATCTTTTCCCTATTCTAGATTGGTCAGAGCACCCCTGGAAGCTTGGATTCAAGTCTGAGAATCACACGTTAAGAGAGATTAAGACATTATAGTGTGCGCAACGGAGGGTTTTGTCTTATGATAATAGCTGAAGAAAGTTGAAACAAAAGGACTTGCCTGAAGATACCTATAGGATTGTCTTGCAGAAAAGATAATCAAATTCATTAATATGGATAAAATGAGCTAACCCTGAGCTACTTAGGGGACACTACAAGGACCCCAGCTTTTAACTCGGATAAAATAGATATCAGTTTAAACTCAGCATAAAATAGATCTTTTAATGCACATGCATGTCCAAACCCGGAAACACCTACTGAAATATGTAGGGACGCTCTACTGTCACAGAGGGGTAAGTCGATGGCATTTGGTAGGAATGTTATAGAGGTTATTTAATCATCATCGCATTGGGTGGGGTGATTTAAGTAGGTGGTCTTTAAATCCTTCCCAGTACTGATTCTAGGGTTTTAGGAAGACATTGAATCATCAAAACTTTTTTGAGACTGATTTTGTGCCAAATCCAGTGTTAGACTGTGGGCATGTAAGAGCAAATCAGTTCATTTCAATTCATTAAGTTTTTAAGGAACATATGGGCATTGAACTCAGCACAAGGATAGAGGTGTGAACAAGACACAGTTTCTACCTCAAGGAAATACACCCTCTATCAGAGAAGTCAGACTAAAAAACAAACAAGAATAGACATAATGAATTTTAATGGAGAAAAAATATGAGGATCTTATGGTACCAGTTAGTATGGGGACTTAACTTGCTAGGGAGTCAGGGTAGTTTTCTTGCTAAAAATGACACAGAGAATGAGACTCGAAGGATGAAGATGAGGGTAGGGTCCTGAATATGGAGGCAGACAGAAGAGTCCTCATGAACGGGCATTCGAGGAAATGAGAAAAGGTCTTACGAGATTAAAGCTAAGACATCGATGCTGAGAAAGACAAAATGATCCTTCAAATCCTGAAAGGCCTCTGTAGCGTGTTAATGAATTGAACATTAATATGAGAGTAATGAGCACTATAGAAAGGTTTTATAAAAGGAAGTAGCATGAAGAGATTGATGTTTTGGAAGATTACTCTGGCTTTTGTGTGGTCAATTAATTAGAGAGAGATAGATTAGAGGTTGGTGGCCAGTTAGAGGCTACTGCAATACTCCAGATGAGACGTCACAAATTTAGACATGGAGGTAGCAGTTGGGGTGGAAGAAATAGACCAATTTTAGAGTTACTAAGAAGGCATCATGACCAAGATTGAGCGAAAAGACCTCAAAGAATTTAGATAATTGAATGAATGGAATGTGGGGATGAGATAGAGAAAGGACAGACAGGAAAATACATATGACTCAGAGTAAAATGTAATATAATAGAGATAATAAAAGTAATGCATACTATTATAGAGTTCCAGAAAAGGAAGTAATTCATTCTGTCTGTCTAGGTAGAGGAATCATAGGGGAAAAAAAGATGTCTGAGGAAGAATAATTTTTTCTTGGTAGAAGGTTAAAGAAAAAAGCTTCTTAAATATGAGACAGAGGAATATCTCGTGACTTTTCAGTAGACTGATATTTATTCTGTAGCATACAAACAGCACTAAGACAAAGATTAATAAATTAGACTACATTAAAATTAAGAATTTCTGTTCATCAGAAGCTGCTATTCATAAAATGAAAGTGTAAGCTACAAAGCGAAAGGAAATATCTATGATGTATGTATCTGACAAAGAACTCTTGTGCGAAACATTTAAATAACTCCTAAAACCAATAAGCAAACGACAGACAATCCAGTAAGACAAGAAAATGGGTAAAAGATATGAACAGGCACTTCACGAATAAGAATATCAAAATGGCAAATGAACATTTGAGAAGGTAATTAACTTTTCTAGTCCTTAGCAAATGTAAATTAAAACCATAATTCAATATCATAACACAGTGATCAGTCTGGCGCAAGCAAAAAACTCTGACACTATCAAAGAGCGACAATGCGGAGAAGCGGGAACTTACACGCATAGCTTGCAGGGGAGTAAACGAGCACAGCCACTTCGGAAAACTCTCTTAGCAGAATTTCCTAAACCCTCCATTTGTCCTCGCCATCTCCTTACAACTCGTAGGAATACGCCCAACGGAAGTGTTACTATGTGCACCAAAAGGCACAAATGTTTGTAGCAGCTTGATTCAAAATTTCCAAGCGAAAGTAGCCCCCACTGCCCATCACCAAGAAAATGGATAAATCAGTTGTCATGTACTCACATGACGGGCTGCAACGCAGAAATGAGAACAGAATACATACCCTTCCCTGCACCAAAATGAAGGAATCTCACAGAGGTAACACTGAGTAAAAGAAGCCAGGCACAAATGAGTATGTATGGTATGATTCCATTCCTATACGGGTCAAAAGTAGTAAAAAACAAGCACACTGTTCTAGAAGTCTGGAGAGCACTAACCTTTGGGGAGGAGGAGGAATGGGGGGATGACCAAAGGGAAACGAGAGAGGTTTCTAGAAGTATTGGTAATGTTTTGTTTCTTGATCTGGGTGTGCGTACTTTGTGAAAACACACAGAGCTGTATACACATGATGTATATGCATATGTTTCTGTGTATATAATATGCAGCTATTAAAATTTCCTTAGTAATGTACTTCATCTTGACATCCTCTGAAAAGAGAAAACATGAACACAGCAGGGACAAAAAACAAAAAACTCAGGAGGTAGTCCGGACCAGCGAGAGGACAAGCGTCATGGACGGAGGCTAGAGGAGCCAGAAATAACAATAGATACTATTTGTTCAGTGCTTTCTTATGTGACAGGGACTGCGATCATTTCTTTTGGTTATATGTATATTCATGTATTTGGCTTTATTTGTTAACTTAGATTTATTTGTATTACATAATCATACTGATTACATTTTTAATCCTTGCATCTTCGCCATGGCAAAGGCATAAATAACATTCTCATTTTGTAGTGAGGAAACAGACAGCGAGAGGTTACTCAATAAGTGATTGAGCCAGAATTTTAACCCTAACGGCCTGGCTTCAAAACTTCTCCTCAAAATGGTGGTGCCCGCTCTTCCTCTCCTGATCTGTGTGAATGGGGCTGGGAGGAGAGACGCTGCAGGGATTTGTTTTGGTTGATAGAAGATGATGTGAGTGACACTCTAATGACATTTACCTTGTGGTGGTTCATAAAGTGTTCACAAAAACAGAGCAAAGGTAAAGGGAAATAAGAAGAAAAAAAACAGGGTTAAAGGAGACTCAAAATGAGAAAAAAAGGATCATGGAAATGGTCAGAGTCTATCAGCAGTCAAAGCAGCAAAAGCTGAACTAGTAGTAATAATGCTAATAGCATAATGATAACTTCTTATTTTTATAGTTCTCCAAGAAGCCCATGGAGCGTTTTCCTGACATTGTCATGTAATTTAATCTACTATCCATCTGGTGAGGTATACGGAGAGCAGAGCTCTGCCTCAGTAGCTCAGTGATGTGGAAAGGGAAGCCAAGAGAATAT
Organism: Rousettus aegyptiacus; assembly: GCF_014176215.1. Taxonomy (NCBI): domain Eukaryota; kingdom Metazoa; phylum Chordata; class Mammalia; order Chiroptera; family Pteropodidae; genus Rousettus; species Rousettus aegyptiacus. The sequence continues at coordinate 12,858,927 of NW_023416306.1, forward strand.
TTTGCTGAAATACAGGGATGATCCAGAAATGTATTAATTTATACATTCACTCATTTATTTAGCAATATTTACTGAACATCAGCTTTATGTCAGATATTGTTTTAAGAGCTGGATACACACCACTGAATAAGCTAAGCCTCAATGATTTTGGAGCTTATACTTTGTATGTAGGGGGAGTAGACAACAAACAAGGAAACAAAGAAAATACACTTTCTTTACAATCAGAGAGAGAGTGAAGGAACAAGTTCGGCAGAAATTTGTAGAGCATGGAAAAGACTTCAGATAGATATTACTCTGGATGAAATGAGACGTCATTGCACATGTGGACACTGGAGTACCTTGACCTGACTAACGTTTTAAGTGAATCACTATAACTGTTGACCAGATCAAGGGAAAGAACATGTATAAGGAACCCAGTTAGGGAGCTACTGTATTTATCAAGATGAGAGAAAATGGTGGCCTGGACCATGATAGTGGCAATGAGGGTTGGGAGATGTGATCGAATTACGGGTATATTTTTAAGTAGTGCTGACATTATTTGGTAATGGACCGAGGAACTTGTAAGATGAGAAAAAGAGGAGCAGAAGATGATTCCCAGGTTTCACCTGAGGAACTGCAGTGGTGGGATTGCCTTGCCGATGCGGCGAGACTGTGGGAGGGATAAGTTTTGGTGGGACGTAAGAAGTGGGGTTTGAACCTAAGTTTGAGAAACCTATCATATATCCAAATGTATATGCGGAGCAGGCATTTGGCAAGTCAGAGGAGAGAAACAGAGATGTAAATCAGCATAGAGATGATATTTAATTGGTAAGATTACCTTGGGAGAAAGTATAGTTAGAGAAGAGCAGGAATCCAGTTATGGAGCCATGGTGACTTTAATATTGAAGTGTTGGGATGACGCGATGATAATGAGGAACAAGAAAAGAAAAAAAACTAAGAAGTGGCCGAGGAGAGGGGAAGAGAGCCGAGAGAATGTAGTATCCTGGAAGCCCGGTGAAGAATGTTTTTCAAAACAGAGATCGTGGTCAGCTGTGTCAGATGCTGCTGGTAGGAGAATCAAGATGAATACTGAGAACTGAGCAGTGCATTTAGCAACAGGGAGGTCTTTGGCGACCTTGACCAAAGGTGTTTCAATGGAATTATGGAGAAGAAAGCCCGAATCGAATGCAATCTAGAGAAAATACGAAGAGTGGAAGAAAAGACAAGGGATATAGCAGACTCTACAGAGAAATACTGCAGTAAATAACACACTAGCAGAAAGCGATGTGGGGTCAGTGGCTTTTTCTTCTTTTTTAATATGGAAGCAACAAAACTTTTATATGCTGGTGGGAATTATTATTCAGAGAGGGGGAAATTGATTCTGTAAGCAAGAGGGATTATTTTAGGGTTAGAGTCGAGCATACAAGAGTGAAGAGTGGAAATTCTTTGTCTTAGAGAGGACCACCTGCTAGTCCATCCATTGTGAAGGTAGGGAAAGAACATATGGACCCAGAGGAGGATGCAGTTTACAGATGTGATAATGCGGGCGTTTTCTTGATTACTCTTCAGAGATCTAACGTGCATCTTCTTTTGATTACTCTTCATAGATCTAATGTACATCTCTGAAATTGGAATGTTTCTTATAACTGATGGTGTGTCATAGTTTAATTGGCAGACTATTTTTTTCTTAGTGTACATAAAACAATGCTACCTCTTACGATGAATGGCATCTTATATTCAATGGCATGTGGTATTTTTTTTTCTTAATGAAAAAAGGAGTGAGGCGACTAGGCTGTTCTCAGCATCTAAAAGAGATAAATGGACAGGAAGAAGGTAAAGGTCTTTAAAATATGGCATATGGGATGAAATACTGGTGACATGAGGCATTTTATACTCTCTGCACCTCCAGAAAGGGCCACCGTGAGCCTCCGGTGTATTTCGAGAACCCCCTTCTAATAGTGACCTTCAAATGGTCCGTCGCCCTTGTTAATCTCAAATCATTTCTCCTCCTCCTTCCTGCTCCCTCCTCTACTTTTTTTTTTCTTTTCCTGTGTCTCTGCTTGAAACTTCCAGGCTAAGCTCTATCTTCTATCACTCACACACCCAGAATCTCTTCCTGCCTTAAGTGACTTCTGTTCTCTTTCACTGAGTTCAGTTCATCTTTCAGTGCCCAGCACAAACATGCATCCCCACATCAGGAATCCTCTCTTCTCCACCCCTGCCTGCCTTGGTCCAGCTGCTCCCTTCATCATTCCTCCCTTCCTTGGGCCATCGCAATGTGATTGCCAAACAAGCCTCCTTGATTCTGATCACTCCTGCTATCCGTCTCCATCACTGTAGCCAGTGTGATCTTAAAATCAAATCTAATACTGTCACTTTCCTGCTTAAAGTCCTTCACAACCTCTGTGAGAGAGATTTTGGTATCAAGTCTAGACTTCTTAACTTGGCATCAGGACACAGAATCAAACCCTTGCCTGACGTTATGTCTTCATCTTATTCTACCATCCAGCACATACTCACATCTTTACTCTAGGCCTGTGGAATTTCTTGCATTTCACTGCAAGCTGTCTTTTAAAGTTTTATTTTGTGTGTCTTTGCACCTTTGCATGTTGCCTCTTCAATTCCCGGACTCTCACTGCTCCCAGGAGAGCTTTTCTTTCCTCCTTTTCCCAGGTTATTAGGCATCCCACCTGCCTGTCCCCTGAGACTTGTCACATGCACAGAGTTGGTTATTAGTCATCCAACTTCCTCACTGAAATGTAAGTTCCTCAGTGGTAGGGACCTTTTCTATCTCTAGAATAATATATAGAACCTCGTACAGAAACAGTCCTCAGAAGATATTTGTTAAATAAATTTATGAATGAATGAATGAATGATTAAATGAATGAATCGCCAAGCTCATAGTATGCTCTGCTTTCTCTGAACTTTTACCCTTCTCATTCCGCATCAAACTGGATCCAGTTCATCCTAACAACCATTTCCTGAGGGCCTACTGTGTGCCAGCCACTGTGTTGCCTGGCATGGATAGCATTCTTCAAAGAGCATATGCTTTTCCAACAGAATTAGATAGTACCTCCTCCAGGCAGAGGCCATGCCCCTTAATCCTCCAATACCACCTCTTCTGGAAAGCCTCTTTTAAGACCTCTTTTATGGTATATTTTTTTTTACTCATCTTGAAACGTATTCATTTAGTTCCAGTTTTATCTCTTCTCTTTAAAGGAAGGATTTTTGCCTCGCCAGCTTCATACTTCATCGTATTCAACAGAGTGCCATGGACATAGGAACTCAGTCCATATTTCCTAAACTGAATTTTTGTATATGATTGGTGCTGAAGTGACAATAGAAGGAGGAAGACTAGGAGGAGGGGGAAAGGGGAGAAAGAGGCAGGGGAAAGGGAGTGGGAAGACAGGGAGGGAAGGGAGAGAAAAGGGTGAAGGAGGGGAAGAGGAAGAGAGGAAGAGGGTAAGGAGGGAGCAAAGGGCAAGAGAAGGAAGCTGAGAAAGAGAAGAAGCACAAACGAGCTCTTTCCTGAGCAGCTAGGCATCATACATGGAGTGAAGATGATTATTTTCAAAATGATCTTACAACAAGAAGTGGAAGGAGAAGAACAGAGTGTAGAAATGCTCAACAATAACATCTTTCTGAGCCGCCGCTCCTTTTTAGGCATTACGCATATATCCACTAGCCAGTTTGTCCCTCCGACCAGCTAAGAGCTAGGGATCATCATCCCCATTATACAGATGAAGAACCTGAAGCACAAGGAGGTTGAACTCTCTTCCCCAAGGTCCCCCAGCTTTTGGTTCGTAGTCACCTGGGCTCTAAGGCTACTTCACTTCTCTGGCGGAGCCCTGAGTCAGCACAACACATTCTAGATGTGGGTAGAAGGGGAAAACGTCCCTGCCCAACTGCAGTAACAGAGGAAGAGGGGACGGGACATGATCAGGTGGCCGTTTTATAAAGCCCTCTCCTCTTCCATGCCCCTATCACCTCATGTGGCCCTGTGAACCCAAGCTGGAAGACCTAAGTGTCAGCAGCCTTGGGATGAGTCCTCATTAGGGTCAATGGAGGGTCATATGCAGGCAATGGCTTATGACTAAGGCCCTTCTTGTCCGATTAGCAGGGGCCTGGGAGGCGCTGATGGGATCCAGGTTTCTGCCTTCCCTCGGCTCTGTCTGTGAGGTCTGTTGAGCAAAAGAGCAGCACCTTTGTGTCCAGTGGGACTGCTGACTTCCACCCTGGTGCTATCCAAATATTGGTTTTCCTTTATGAGCCAGGGAGTGCCCTGTGTTGTCAGGAGGAGCAGTGAAGCCCTCTTGAGACGTACATTGAAGATGTCCATTAAAGACTCAATCAGAAAACAGATCGAATGGGGAGAGTCAGGAGAGCAAATCTGAGAGTGACAAGACCTTGGACTAGTTAAGTCTCTGAGCTTCTCTGGGTCAGCTAATCTGCAAAACGGGCATGAAAAGACCTCTCTCTGCCTTGGAACAGTTGTTCTGCATCTAATAGGAAAATATGTAGAAGGTACCTGACCTAAAAACCAAGAGGGCTGATTGATAGACAATAATAATCATAGCTACAATTTAGGATCATTCTCATGTGCCAGGCTCAGAACTCATTTTTCATATCAGTATCTCATGTAAACCTCAAAATAATTCTCTTTTCCAGATTTGAGCATTGAGGCTCACAGAAGTTAACTCTGTTATAGGTGACAGAACAAGAATTTGAACCTGCTGAATGCCAGTGCTATTAAACTGCACACCACATTCTTTCGCAGCCTCGAACCTATAAATCTTAATTATGGTTTTCGTTAGAGCAAGTAGTTATGTAGCCCTTTCAATGTGCTTCTGTGTTCTGCTATTTATTTAGAAAGTCTGTGATGTTCTTAAAATTACTTGTCAACTTGTGAATGCAGATAGATGTGTCATTTTCATAGCTATTCACGTACTCCGCGAAGGATCCAGAACCAGCAAAGATCAAATACCTTTATGACAGATGATGGCGAAGGTCTTGCAGCATTCCAGGTACACGACTGTAGAACATGCCACCTCTGACCTGGGGAAATCTGGAATCATTTGGTGACTCAAAACTCAGACTCGTACAGAAAGGGGTGGAAATTCTGATGGCATATCAGCTAATGTTGAGAGAAGGGGTATCAGAGCACTTGCCTCTCGTGGTATGTGGTTATGAGGGGCTTTACCTTTCAATAGGCTTGTGGCCGAGTGTGCAGCGTGGAAATCTTGACTGATAAATGGTTTGATGTGGCAATATGGTCTCCTGAAATCACCACGTCCCATTCAATTCCTCGTCGAGCTCATTGACTGCAGAAACCAGACACCAGGATGGCGAACGCCGAAATGAATCACTCATGGAAATTAATCCGCTGACTGTATAGATATGGTACCTGTTTATTTTTTATGATTATTAAGTCAATCCTCATTTTTTCCCTCACAATTCAACTTAGTCAGAATGAAGCTCTTATTCGGCACCGCAAACATAGCGCTTTCATTGTGCCTTTCTTACATGCTAGATACATTCTACCTTGTCTTCTGCGCAATTGTACATATTTGCTGCTAAATTGTAATTAAGATCCCTGAGGGCACAAACCATATTCTTTTTGATTTGTTCATTATTCACTTCTCCTTAGTTCAGTGTTCAGCTCTTAGTTGGTACTCGATAAATAGGTCCTGATTTAAATTTATTTCAACCATCAAATCAATTTGTTTTGAAACTTAGTTTTTTATTGTGGTAAAATATGCATAACATAAAGTTTAACGTCTTGACCATTAAATGCTCAGTTCATTGGCATTAAGTATATTCACAGTGCTGTGTAACTATCATATCATCACTAGCAAATTCTAGACACTCGTCACCACTCCAGATGGAAATTCTGCACCCATTGCATCCCTCATCCAACTCCTGGCAGATATTAATCTTTCTGTCTCTAAGGATTTGCTTATTCTGGATATTTCATAAAAGCGAAATAATACAATATTTTTTGTATGTTTTTTCTGTAGGCTTCTTTGATACAACAAAGTATTTTCAAACTTCATCCATGTTGTAAGATGTATCAGCATTTAATTCTTTTACGGCTGACTTAAATTGCGTTTTATGGTTGTACCACATTTTGTTTACCCATTCATAGCTTGATGGACATTTAGGTTGCCTCCACCTTTTTGACTATTGTGAATATTACTGCTATGAACATTTGTGAGCACATGTTTGTTTGAATACCTGTCTATAATTCTTTTGAGTATATATCTTAAGAGTGGAGTTACTGAATAATATAATTTTAAAAATAGATTTGGAACAAAAATAAGTTTATTTTGTGGTAGCTCACATGACTGCATTGTTCGCTTCCCTGAGAGGGTTGTCAGTGCATTGCCATGTGACTGGTAGTGCTGTCCCGTGGGAGATGTGCGCTTCCCATCTAGTTGACATTGGACTTGACCATATGATTTACTTTGGCCAGTGGAGTGCACGCCTCATGTTAGCAGATACTTTAGGAGACATTGCCTTGGACTTTGCTCTTTCTTTCTGTCCTATAAGTGGCATATACCTGAGAAAGGCTGCTTCTTCAGCCTAGGCCCAAAATGAAAAAGACCTGGAGGGCAAGGTCAAAGCCAAGCCACCAGGAAACACGAGCAAGAAATAAATCTTTGTGGTTGCAAGCCACTGAGATTTTGAGGTTGTTTATTACCACACAGCAACTTAATCAAAGCTCAATAAAACTGAAACACTGGATTAAATGACATTAACCACATTGACTTACTTACTGCAGGCCTTCTCAGTGCCTTAACTGTGCTAATGTGTATTATGGATCTCAAGAGGTAGATTAAATACACAGTTTTCTAAATGGATGTGATCCTGGGTACATTTGCAGATTTATGATCCTGTGGCATACAACTTGGCAAATGCTGGACTATGTTTACCATTTGGGTTCAGTCCTATCCCCTTGCACCTTGAGGTTAGAAACCATGTCTTATTCAATTTTCATATCTCTAGTATTAAGTACAGCACATGGCTTAATAAAGTGATGAGTGAAAGGACTTTCCAATCGTTGCTGAATTGTGCAGTTTAATTTTTGCATACCTACTACAATCTAGCACTGTGTTTGATGTCTTGGAAAGAATGCAAAGAAATACACACACACACACACACACCACACACACACACACACACACACACACACACACACACACACACACACACACCACACACACAAAGCTGTAGACCTCAAGAATCATAGTGTGTAGCTATGGATCCAAAACAAAATATGTGCTAAAATCTGTGGTCAAATCCTTTAGAAATATTGTTCTCTCTTAGGATGGTCTTTGGATCTGAGTATTATTTTTTGACTCAGATTTTTTGAGCACCTGTCTCTCTCACTACTGAGCCGAAGTTACTATAACTTCAGATTTCAAGCTATAGTATTGGGAATGATGATACAGGTCCTGCCCATGAGGGATGGCTCTAGAAAGGGAAAGGTGGAACGTGCTAGGCATAGAGCAGAGAACTGTAGTCCTCTCTGAAGCATATTCTGTCTAAATTCACCTTCATTCAAACATGCGCCCACTCATGTGCTAGATGTCAGGGAAATGGGAGACAAATGAGGCACTGTCTTTTCCATTTGAGGAGCTCACAGACCAGGAGGAGCGTGAACATGAACACACACAAGATGATGCGATCAGTGTTCTATTAGATTTGAGATATGTGCAAGATGCTTTTGGTTGCCAACAAACAGGATGCCCAAGATTGCCAAAGGCCTCCTGGGAAAGCAACAGAAAACAGGGTGAGGAGAGGAAATGACATTAGTTGACCAACTGTCATATACTAAGACAGTTATAATATGTGTTATGTAATTGATTTTGTTCTCCAATTCATTGAGGTATAATTTATATCTAGAAAAATTCACCTTGCTGAGGTTAACAGATTCTGTGAATTCGACAAACATATCCAGTCATGTCAATAAGATACCACTGCAGTCAGAGTATAAACTTATTCATTTAATTTTTACATCGGCCCTACAATGAAAGCTTTAATAAGGAAACTGAGAATCAGAAAAGTTAAGCTTCTTAGTCTTAAGTTCCCAAGGTCTTGCAGTTAGTAATAGCTGAGCCAAAATTTGAATAGGACTTGGCACACGTCGGGGACAGAGGCAGGTGTTACTGGATGTAGCAAGGAAAGGGCAGTAGGTTAGGGGAGAATTTGGAGACGTCAGCTGATCTAGGGATCAGGGAACACAAGTCTTACAGGTGTCAGATGTGGTTTTTATCATGAGCTCTATGAAGAAGCTTTTATTGAAATTGAATCGACCTCTTCTTAAAGCTTCAAGGGTATCTTCATGTTGAAATTTTATGAAATTTAATTTAAAAAATATTTTGACCTCTCCATCCTTGGTGATTTCATAGTTTAGACCATATTCTCTTTTTTAAAGTTGAAATTGTCATTTAGAAGTCTCCCTGCCCCCAATCCCTTTTGTCGGTATAAATCTTCCTGTATTTGTATTTATTTGTTTATTGCTATATCTTTCACTGAATGATAAATTCCGTGAGACCAAGGGTTTTGTTTCTTGTTCTCTGTCTTTTCTCCAGAGCCCAGAAGAGTGTCTGGCACATAAAGGTCACTAATTGATCTTTGCTTAATAAATGAATGAACGACAGCACAGAACAGACTCATAAAAAATCAACGTTGAAAGAATCTTAATGATCAGTTAGCACAGAGCCTGGCAAACCTTTTCAAAAAAGAGCCAGATGGTAAATGTTTTAGGCTTCGTGGGTCACACACAGTCTCTGTTGCAAGTATTCAGCTTTTCCATTGTATTGTGAAAGCAGCTATAGACAATAGTTCAACAACTCTGTGTGGCTGTGCTCCAACACAATTAATTTACAAAAATAGGTGGCAGAGTAATTTGACCCATGAGCCATAGTTTGCCAACTTCTGTATCCGTCAGTGTTGGTTAGGTTATGCTGCGCTAACAAACAATCCCTGAATCTCAGTGGTTGGGAAAAGTAAATGCTCCTTTTTCACTGATGCCACAACATGGTCACAGGTCAATTGTGCTTCTGCCCCTTTGGTGGCCTATATGAAACATTGCTGTTCTTGGGGTGATAGGAAAAAAGAGAAATTGACGAACTCATGTGTTAATTCTTATAACTTTATTTTATAAGTTGTGCACATCACTTACCCATTTCATTGGCAAAAATATGTCATATGAACCCACCTGAGTGCAGAGAGTGGGAGTGTGCCATTTTTTGAAAGGGAGGACAATGCAGGGAGCAGCAGGGAATATGAGTTAACGACAACCCAATCTGCCACATGTCATTTGGACCTTGGGTTCTTTAGAGCATTCTTACCATGTCAGCTTTCAAATTCTGCATGTACACTTCCAATGATGAGGAAGGAGTCCTCTACCTACTAAAGAAACCTATGTCATCGAAGCCCAAAATTTCTGATAGTTAAACAGATTTTCATGTTATAGGCTGAATTTCATTTACCTGCATCTCTCATTCAAGGGTTCCAAATCTATCTACTCCTTAAAATCCCATGGATAGATGATGATACATGGGAACAGAAAAGGTTACTCTATGCAGAAGAGGGAGCCAGAACCCACCCACTTTCCCCCCAGGTAGCTGCCTTTATTTCCCAGAGAGCAAATGACCCATCACGGAGACAGGGCTGAACTTCTGAATGAGATCATAGCCTTTTTGCCCTTTCTGCACAGTTTCACCCGGTGAATTATCGTCTTATTTTCATTCCACTCCAATGAGCTGTCAGCGATGGATACTGTAATTCACAGCAATAGAAACACAAACAGATGGGTAATTGACCTGCATGCCTTCATTACACTGGAGTTCAGAATGGCTGTTGGAGCTATAAAGTCCTTTATCTGCCAGTCTGAAATCCCTGGGCTTTCACAAGGAAGGGGATCAGGATGACTTTTTGCAAAAGGTGCAGTCCTTGTTGTTCTCCCCACCTCATGCTCTTCAGAAATAGACAGAATTTGACAAGCAGAACTTAGCAGGTACAAGACAGCAGCCGGGACTCTGATAGGGCTTAGAGATATCTGCAGGGGGCCACGTTCTGATGCAAAAACAGGACAGAGAAATATTTATACAAAACCAAAATAGAACCTAACCTGCATTATTCCTCTTCCTCTTAGCATTGCACGAGATCGTGCATTTAATATCTAATGAAATTGATCAGAAAAGAGCAAATCCATCAAAAATAGGGCTATGTTAAGTAATTAGGATATAGAATAAAATGAAACAAAGCTGTGAATAAAAACCCAGAAAGATGTTTGGTCCTTGTAGAAAAGACTTAGATTGCTCCAAGGTATTCACACACTAATCTTGGCCCAAGCCCTAAGGCATGCCCTCTGCCCAGAACACAGTGGCTGCCCTTCTTCATCTGTTAAGACCAAGTTCATGTTTCAGGATTCTACCCACATCTCCCACATCACAAAGCATCTCATAATTATTATCTCCAGATTCATTTTTTCTTTCATCTTTATAATAGATCACTGACTTATTCAGTATTTGAAAAATATTAAACATGGTATTTATTAAATATATTTATTAAACCTAGTGTGCTACTATGTACCAGACACGATGCTACTTTTTGTTTTTATTATCAATTAAGTCCTTTGTCTCTTGTCCTTGGATTTTGTGCTTTAGTTTTGAACCTCCAGATAGCCCTTCTGTGTCCTTAGTTAGGTCAGAAGCATCTTCTCTCACAACTCGCCATGTACTACTTGTTGAAGGAAGGAGGAAGAGGCTAAGAGTTCCCTTCAGCAAAAGAGCAGGATCATGGTCAGAGGTCAAGGTTGGACTCCAGTCTCCAGATCTCAGGGGCACCTTCAGCTTTTCTTGATTGGGTCTTCTTTTCCATACATTAAATGTTCCCCAGCTGCACTGAGCATGGTCGCCTAAACCAGGTGCTCGCTTTACACAGCAATACTATTGACGATGGAAGGTCTCCCTGAAAGGTCTTAAGCTCTTCTGTTATTTTAGGCCCACCTTCCCCAATAGTTGAAACTCAACAACACAGTGAGCCTTTTTATTTTTTTTTTCCTGAATCTCAGGTATACTCAGTGGTCGTTATAGACAAAGATCCTTTACTTTTATTGCTGTAAGAAATGCTTTTCCTCTAATGAGCTGACAGATCTCTGCTGTGTGTCATTCTTCCCTTCAGAGTTTTGATCTTCTCTGAGGCACCAGAACTCTTTCTTCTCTTCTCTAGGGAACTTGGAAGCAAACAAAAAGATGAACTTTAATCAGAAAAGAAGGTGATTGCCAAGTTGGGAGGAAGGAAGGAAGGAAAAAAGGATGGAAGGAAGGAAGGAAGGAAGGAAGGAAGGAAGGAAGGAAGGAAGGAAGGAAGGAAGGAAAGGGAAAGGAAAGGAAAAAGGAAAGGAGCGAGGAAGGGAAATTTATTGAAGTATAAACAATGGAATGATAAATAATGAAGACCTATAGTAACTACTATTAAAAGAAAATGTACTCTTGGCATGCTTCCTGCTGGCCCAAATGAAGTCACTCAAGGAGAGTTTTCCAAGAAAGGCTCAAGTTTGGTCTAGGTAATGGATTATGTTCTGGTATAGTGTAAATAGGGGTACTTAACATTTATCAAACCCTTAATTATGTCAGTGTCTTAGTTGGCTTGGGCTGCTGTAACAAAATGCCATAGACTGGGTGATCTAAACATAGATATTCATTTGTTACAGCTCTGGAGGCTGAGATGTCTTAGATCAAGGAGCCAGCAGGTTCGGTGCCTGATAAAGGTGGCTCCAGGCTTATAGACAGCTGCTTTCTCACCGTGCGCTCCCATAGTCTTTCCATGATGTGTGCTCATGGAAGGAGGTTGGCGGGAGGGAGAGGGAAAGGGAGGGAGGGAGAAAGAGAGAAAGCAAGAGACAGAGAGAGAGAGAGAGAGAGAATGAGAGAATGTGTGTTTGGGCGCTTAACTATCTCTTCCTCTTCTTATAAAGGTACTAATCCTATCATGGAGGCCCCATCTTCATGACCTAGTCTAAGCCTAATCACCTACCCAAAGGCCCCATCTCCTAACACTGTCACATTGGGATTGGGTTTCCACTTAGGCAGTTGAATTTTAGATGCAAACATTTGGCCCGTGACAACCAGGTTCTTGTTTAAGTGCTGTGTGTGCCTTTTCTCCTCTCATTTACGTCTCTGGAAGGTGATTATTGGGATTTTAACTTCATAGGCCAGAAAACTGAATTTTAGACAGGCCAGGACATTCCCAGAGGCCACCCTGTGCCAGAGCTGCCCTGGGTACATGAAGCCCGGACTTCATCTCAGCTTCTACCCTTGCCCGTGGAGAGGTGAAAGGGTCCTCAAGTATTTCAGAACTCGGTTGGGATTCCTGGATGGGAGTCCTGAGTCTATCACTATAGTTGTGGATCTTCGGGCAGGTCACCTAACTTTTTGATTCTAATGTATTCTAAACCTTATGGGGCAGCTTTTTTTTTTTTTTTCAGTTGGTATATAAAAAACAAAAAGAATAGTTTTTTTCAACAAACGAGTGCCTAGAGCTTATTCCAGACATGGCTTGAATTTATACTCCGGAGGTCTATAGCAGACAGATAAGACTCCACCCCCCTAAAGCCCACTCTCTAATGAGAGAGATGGAAAAATAAATGTGAAAACTAATTAGTAAGATAATTTCAGTAAGTCACAAATCCTATGAAGAAACCAGGAGAGGCATTTTAATTGGGGGTGGTCTGAGAAGGTCCCAACTGTGGGACAAGGGAGCCATGCAGAGATCTGGGAAAAGAATATTCTGGTTTGCAGGGAAAGACAAGTGTAAAAACTGTAGGCATGATATGGCTGGCACATGGAGGGGCTGAGCGAAAGGCAGGATGCCTGGTGTGCTCTGAATGAGGGAGAGAATGTTGAGAGGTAAGAATAAGGCAGGAGGCAAGGAAATCGAGCTATCCTACCGTGTGCCAGAGAGAAGGAGAAATAACGTCTCAGACTGTATGTAAAATATAAAAAAGACTGTGAGATGTACGCAAGGTGAGGTGGGAGGAAAGACTGAGGGAGACGGGGCAAAAATCAGGAAAAGAGAAGAAAGACGACGTGGGTGTTCCCACATCTACATTGCCCACTCACTCTGCGGAACGCTGAAACGTTCCATTTTCAAGTATAACAAGATATTTTTTTCCAAAGTATAATGAGATTGAAGGGAAAATATTCCATATGTTCAGCGTGGGTGAGTTGGTGTTCAAATGAATCTCTCAACTACTGCCTTCCTGGGTTTTGTGAGGCAAAATTTATATGCTTGGCAATAATGGTGGCCTTTTTTTTTCCTCTCTCTGATTTTCTCAGTTTTCCTTTGTGTGTGTGTGTGTGTGTGTGTGTGTGTGTGTGTGTGTGTGTGTGTGTCTTTGGGAACTGTGGGGACAGAATATTCCACCCCAGCCGGCAGCTGTATATCTTTCAAATAGTGGATCTACAGGCCAAGTCTACCTCCGAATTATTTACGACTCCCATTGAAGTAGGCAGGATTCAGGCGCCAATCTAGGTGGTCAGCAATGGGCTTCTTTGTTGGACACAGGTCATCAGGAGAGGACTCTGGCGGTGACTGCTCTGTGAACTTACGCTGCTGTAGAAATGGTTATGTAACTTTAAACAGTAATGACATTTTGCAGAAAAGTGCTTTTTAATTGCTATGTCTTCATTATTCTCTTTCAAATTTGCCCAGGAGATTCTGCCTCAGAGACAGCTCACATGTTCTGAGTTTCCATTTTTAAAGAGCAGCCAGTTTTGTGTTTCAGCTGCTCCCAGAAACCCCCCAACCCCAAACTTCATCTGTTTTCAGTTGCATTAAATGGGATAGGTAATATTGCCTTTTGTATCCTTGCCAAACGGAGAAATGATTTGATGCAATTTTCTAAAAATGCTCTCCCCAAATTCCTTTTGGGCCGGGACCAAGAATAGAATATTTTATCCCCTACAAAAGAGAGAAAGAAAATGATGAGCAAGCTAGAAAAATAGAACTGAGAGTATAATCTACAGAGTTCCTTTAAGAAACAGAAACTTAACCCCAATCCATAGACTCAGATGCCTATAGGGGATTGGGATCGGTTAAAAATAAATTCTGCTTTGGAAGTGAAAATGGAGATACAGATAAAATGACTCAATAATGCATACTCTGAATGAATTGTAGACTTGGTTTAGAAGGGACTTTACTTCTTAATTTGTTTGGCTCCACCTTTTGGTATCTTATCATGTCCCTGTGCAGTAAGTCCTTCAAGGAGTTACTAAAACTTTGTCAGAACACCTTCCATACATATCGACACAGGATCCTGAATAGCCCTCCCGCCACTGCCTGCAGGTTCAACAGCATAGAATTCTAAACCTAACTTCTCATGAAATCTCTCCAGATACCTAAAGACTGCCTTTTGAGACTTTTCTTCTTTTGATCAAATACCTGCAGCTATTGTTCATGTATTCCAAAAGTTCTGTTAAAACTTTAAAAAACTTTAATTAGGGGAGTGATATTATCACCACCACCACCATCATCATCAGATTAGCCATAATTAATATTTATTGTTTGCTTGCCATGAGCCAGGAACTGTTCTAGACAATTTGCAAGAATTCGTTCACTTGGTCCTCTCAACAACCTTCTGATGTAGGTACTAAAAGTATTTCCATTTTACAGAGGAGAAAGTGGAGCCTTGGAGAGGTTGAATAACTTTCTGGAGATGACTTAGGTAGCAAGAAGAGGAGCCTGACTCTAGTGATGCCCAACTTCTAACTATATTATCATGGTGTTTCTACCATAAAGCATGCTGCGGGCACAGGCATCCTCTCCACAATGCCACCTCTGAAATGGTCTTTCCTAGCTGTCATGTGAGAATGGGTTGAAATGATGGGGCGGGCTTTATTTATTTATTTATCTACTTACTTATTTACTTATTTATTATTTATCTATAATTTGGAGGTGGGAGAGGGAAAGATACAAATCTAGAAACACAGATTTGTGAAGTAGAGAATGAGAGAAATGCTGAGCTTATTCAGCAAATCTCTGACAAGTAAGATTTAAGGGGTGTCCCTGAAGTGTGAATGATAAAAAAGAAAAATAATTCAAATCAGACAATTCTCTTTTACACGGTGAGTGGTAAAACAAGCCCATCCGCACTGATGGCTCAAATTGTTAGCAGCTCCAAACTAGGTGAAGTGTCCCAGGTGAAAGTCCTTCTGTCGGTCACCAGAGACAAGAGGTTGCTGTGCTGATGTTGCAAGGCTACAGGAATAGTGCCCGTGCCCAGATGAGTCCTTCTCCGTCACTGCTCTCAGGCTTAAGACTTTGATTAGTGAGGTATGGAGAAAAGATCATGAGATGTGGTCAGGAGCGCTCATCCTATAACCAAGGGTTAGTCACTTTTTCTCAGTGCATCTTAGCTTCTTTATTTTTAGAGCAAAAAGGAGAAAGTTAATTCACTCTGATGTCATTCTTCACTGATATTTTATTTATTTTTTTAATGATACAGTGATCTTATTAAATTATATCACCCTTCACAGGTCATTCTTACCCCTGAAACTTACCAAAGTATCCCCGTTATCCACGAAATGAAGTTCAAAGTTTTTAGCATATAAAACTCTTTGCACTCTGGTGTCTGCTTCTCTCTGAAGTCTGTTTTCCTACAGCACTGCACCCCCGACCCATCCAAATCCGTTTCGTTCACTGGCAACTCCCAGAGATGGTATGCCTTTGTTCTTGCTGTTCCTTTCTTCGGAATGTACTTCCTGTTCTTCCTTTGCCATGATGCCCTCTTATTCACTTTCAACCAGCTCAAACACCATGTCCTGTACTGAGTTTGCTCTGCTCTCCACGCAGTGTTGTTTGCAGGCTTCTGCTGCCTAGTTGCCTCATGTGGCCATCTCTGCTTCAGGTCTATAAAGCTGTGTTATGATGATATGTGTCTGGGTCTAGCCCTGCTGATTATATTGTAAACTCCCCAAGGGCTAGAATCATGTCTTTTTATTTTTATTTTTTTATCTCTATAGACCTAGCACCTAGCTCAAGACTTATGCTTCATAAATAGGGTTCATAAATATTTGAAGAAAGGAAAAGGAAGGAAATGAAAGAAATAAGGAAAAAAATAAACAATAATCTTGTGCTTTCGATGAGGGTTTTCTCCCAAAATGGAAAAGGTAGATTTCAGATCTGCCTCTAGCCTCAGTCCTAATATAACATAATAGAGTATACATTTCAGAGATGGTCAAGGTCATGAACTGAGACGTTTAAGTCGAAGCAATATAACTGGAGGCCTTGCCGATTGTGTCTGGATCTAGCCAGACCCAGAAATATTTTGGTTATAATACACAAGGAGAAAGCCAGCGGCTTCAGATTCCTAAGCATCACCTTTCGAAACCGTTAATGAAACACCTTTTTTAACCTTTCTGTCTCCCCTTCTCTCTGTTCTCGAACAGGTCTTCAGATCATCTTCCCTCAGTATCTGCAAGAGAAGTTTGTCCAGTCGGCCTTGAGCTACATCATGTGCAACGGTGAGGGGGAGTACGTGTGCCAGAACAGCCAGTGTAGGTGTCAGTGCGCGGAGGAGTTCCCACAGTGCAACTGCCCCATCACCGACATCCAGATCATGGAGTACACGCTGGCCAACATGGCCAAGTCCTGGGCCGAAGCTTATAAGGACCTGGAGAACTCAGGTAGAGAGCCTAAGTTAGCACCGCTGCATGAATGGCCCTGAGCCAAGTCTAGAAAAGCAAACTGTCTAATTGGAATTAGAACGGCTGTGAGGGAAGATTCGCTGACCACCACCCACTCCGAGTCTGTCACTTTGGAGGGTCCAGAGCCAGGTCTAGTAGCCGTCATGGAGAGGGCACTCGGTAAATTTCCACCGAGTAGAATAATGGGTAGTATAATCAAGTTTGCAGTCCCGTGGTGTGTAATTTCTGTTGAACTCAGAAGACAGAGAAATGCCACATAACACATAGGAAACTTCTAGAGAATGGAGAGTCAAGGTATTTGTACTGATTTCTGAGCCTGTGTGTCTATCTCTCTAAATAAAGAGATGCACATATATGTGTAAATATGTGTATATACATATATATGTAGATATAGATATAGATATAGATATCCAAGGAATTCACCAACTGTGATAGCTGGAAGTCACTTTTCAGGTAACTTAGCTATTCCTGCTTTTCATGGGGTAAGGGAAATGGATTTCAGGTGAGGAAAGTCAGTGTACCCAAGACCATCAGATAGGTGAGGTGCAAAGTTGGATCTCTGCCCTCATGTAGTTTCTAGTTAATGGGAAAGCCACACGTTAATCATATAATGCAAGTGATTATGGCACTTTCATCAAATGCGTGTAAGGAATGAGAAGCTACTGTGAGCAAATCACACAGAGTTGGGAGTTGATGTGGTCAGGAGATCCAGGAGAGGCCACCTTGAGGAAAAGCAGAAGTCTGAGTATCTGACTGTGGTGCAGAGATCAGAGGCTGGGGACAGGTCCACCAATGGGAGGCCGTCACAAGGTGCCCAGAAGAGAGAAGACTGTGGTGTGGGTTAGGGCGGTGGCATAGGTGGTAAAAACGGGAATGCATCGCTGTGCAGAGATGCCAAGGTATGTAGAAGGAAGAATTAGCAGAACTTGAGAAGGGCATTGAGATGAGATCCAAGAACTTCTTGTTGTTAGACGATTTGATAGACGTTGCCACCATTTGCTGAGCTAGAACGTGCTGAGAGGTTTGGGAAGAGGACCGTGTACTCAGTTTTGGACATGAAAACTTTGGGAATCCTCGAGACTTTCAAGTAGAGATACCAAGTAGATACTTGGCTTATAATACGTGCTCAGGTATCTGTTAAATAAATAGCCATATGTATAGAGCAGTCCTGCTTTTAAAACAACTTTATATTCCTTAAATCTATTACAACAGCTGCATTAAAGTAACGAATGATATTCCTATATTACGAGGGGAGAGGGTGCCAAGACCCAGTGACATCCCCAGGGTTACATAGTTGGTACACGACGGAGCCCATAACGGAACCCCTGATTTCAACCCAGGGCTCAGAGCAGCTTTTTTAACTTATTAATTCTACTTTACCCCCCAGTCCTCAATTCCCTCATCTGATAAATGAGAGGACATGTTTATGTGTTTAATATTTGAATTTATTTAAATCTTTAGCCAAGAAGCCCTTTGATCAAACAAAATCATACCTTGGAGCCACTGTGTAGCACAGATAAAAGCTGAGCTCTATTGAGCTGTTTGAAAACCACTGGCTTCCATGAACTCCAAGCCCCCAACCAGCTCCGGGAGCTCCGGATGCATCAGCGAGCGTGCTCTCGCTGGGTCACGTGGTGCCAGTGGAGCCGTGGATGCCTTATGAACCTGCACCCATTAGTCTATTTAAAATCCTGGGGATGCATAAAAGAGAGAGTTTTGTGATGGAAATATATTGTGATGATTATTTGGCCTCAAAAAACGCATTTGCTAAAACGCTCTTGCAAAGGGATTCTACTGATTGCTAAAAAGCAGAGGAGAATGTAGGCTACATGCACAAGCAGTAGGGGTCTTACCGTATAATCCTTATTCTCAAGAAAAAGAAACCACTTTGAGTGGGTGGGTGGGTGGGTGGGTGAGGAAACACAGAAAGCTGAGATGCTGCAGAGTAAGCTGAATAGGCCATAGAAATTATTTGTCATGCTTTCCCCCCAGAAGAGTACGGATATGCTCCAGATATCCTGTACTTAGCCATTTGAAATGTTTTTACCCATTAAGATAAATCCATCCACTCATATGTACTTACGTGGCTTGTGCATGTGTACTTTCCTCCTTTTCATTTTCAGTTAGTAACCTTAATGACATAGCCCAGGTGATTTGGAGGGATTGATGACCAGCCAAAGCGAAAAGCCATTGATTCCTAGATGGCTCCAGAGTGTTGGTGGTCAAATAGGACCTAGTTTACACACGCAATTGGGGGTTATCTCCTTTACTGGGAGAAGACCCTTCTACTTTTAGTCAAGAAAGTTAAACCATTTTAACTTTTAGATGATGTTTTCTTATCTGACCCAAATTCCAGTTCATTTAAAGGACTGTTATCTGCTTTGAGAGTCAGTGGAGCCCTCTGCATTGCATGATGACCTGCATGTCTTCTACATGAGAGGAGGTGGGCTGGCCAAAGCAGCAGTCATTAGGGCCAGTGCCCTGCCTCCAGCCAGCTCACTGCAGAAATCAATCAGTGCATAATGTGTTATCCTTTCAATCTTACAGTTCCATCCATTTTAGCATCATGAGCATCATGGATGCTCGATAGCATCCATTGAGCACTTTCCATATATCAGAAACTATTTAGGCAAATGCAGTCCTATGTCACCCTCTCACTATTTGAATTAGATGCTATTATACCTGCTTGACAGTTGGGGAAACGGAAGCATCGAGAGAATAATGGTCACACGGCTGCTCAGTGGGCGAGGTGCTGTTTGAACGTGTGTATGTCTGTCTGTAATGAGGTGCCGTATGTCAGAGACAGTTTCCGTATATGTGTGTTTTCAGCACCTTTTATTTTTTCCCAATACATTGATCCTCTTATGTGCCGAGACTAAGTATAATATACTAAGTAAGAGCATAGGATTCAGAGCCAGAATTCTAATTCTATCATTACTGGCTATGTGACCTTGGCAAGTTAATTAACTTCTCTGTGTCCTAGTTTATATAAAAGAGGGCACCTGAAAGTACCCTCCTCATAGATTTCCTATAAAATCACTTGTATGTGTTAGGTGTTTAAGACCAAGCCTGATGTTTGCTCATCGAGAACTATGTTAGCATTGTTTTAATAAAATGAATGCCTCATGTACCTGCAATTTCCTTATAGGTTTTATAACATTAAGTAAAAATATTAGGCTCAAGATACATATATATGTATGTATCTTTATTATATATATTTTATTATATATATATATAATCTAACCATTTCATTTTTTTTTTTACCTGTAAAATGATCAAACCCTTAATTCTTTAATTTTTCCAATAGTCGAAGGGGGGGAAATCCGGGGCAGGGGTTAAGTATGAGATGGGAAAACAGCAGCTCAGCTTTTAGTTCTGCCTTTTGTCACTCATGGGCTGTTCTATCTTCAGAGTCGTTTCCCCACTTCGGGCTTTAGTCTCCCTATATGCAGAACTAGAGAGCTGACCCAGATCGTTTCTGAGTCGGTGTCAGGTCGTAGCACATGCCGACGCGCTGAAACTCAGCATCATACACTGAGCAGAAACCTTCCCCCAGGAGACCCAAGAGTTTGTTCCCATCTCTTAAGCTGGAGATTTCCAAACTGGGACATGACGTAACACGGTAGATACACACAGCCTCCCGTAAGACTAGATCACACAGGGGAGAGGCTGATCCATTTCGGTTCTCCGTCAGACCTGCAGATTACATCACAGAGAACACTGTAGTTGGTGCTAATACGCCTTTAACACCTCTCTGTGACTTGCTACTTTCCTGTATGTCAAAGTCAGAGCAGGTACAGGGGTTTGGTCATTTAGCAGGTAACAGTACCTAGCTCGAATTTATTAACATTCTTTTCATGATACTTATTTTTGCCACTTTATTTTTATTTATAGCTTCCATTCTACTGAAGGGAATAATGGTTTTTTACGTAGACTTGAATAAAAATTTAATTGATTCTACGTAAATACAAGTGATTTGTGAATATCATTATCAAGTTGGCATTCAGATGACAGAAGTTTGGGGTGTCCTGTCTTTAGGATGCAGGATGTGGGTTCACTCCTGCAGCAGCAAAGTAAAAGAATCCTTCTTCCTTGGAAGTGTGATAGCCTTTGCACTGCCTGCTAGGAGCAGAGCAGGGTATCCTGTGGGCCTCAAGCAAGTTAGCTTTATTTACAGACCTGCTTCATTTGCAAGTGGGCAACCTAAGTTGGGGGCAGTCATGCTCAGCCCTTCTCTCCTGGTCTTTGTCTCTTGCTAGATGAGTTTAAATCGTTTATGAAGCGTCTCCCCAGCAACCACTTCCTGACCATCGGGAGCATCCATCAGCACTGGGGCAACGACTGGGACCTGCAGAACCGCTATAAGCTCCTGCAGAGTGCCATGGAGGCCCAGAGGCAAAAGATTCAACGCACAGCCCGCAAGCTGTTCGGCCTCAGCGTCCGCTGCCGCCACAATCCCAACCACCAGCTGCCTAGAGAGAGGTAGGTGCTGCCAGCCCATGTCACCTCCGCAGGCTCGGGCCTCGTGCCAGCTCGCATTCACTTGTTGCAGAGGGAAATGAATGCCGATGCTGCATTTGGAGGGGGCGAGACCAGCAGTTTTCTGGATCATCTCAGGCTTCTCTCCCCTGCGGCTCCGGCTGCACTGGATTTCGCATCATTTCCTGAATCTACCCTGAGGTCAGCGCCTGTGTTCTGTCTGGTCCACTGACGAGGAAGAGAACTAACAGTAGCCCTGACTGCTGTGGGACAGTCTTCTTTTCGCTTAAAATGTGTTATCTATTTCATTTTGAAATTACTTGGAAAAGCAGGTATTAGCATCCCATCTTAACAGTGGAGGAAGTTGAATTAACTAGTTAATCAGGTAGCTGTTGACTGAGGGCCTCTGATCAGAACCGGGAGCGGAGTGGAGCAAATGAGGCACTTAGGGTGAAAAATGCTAAGGGGGCCTCACCCTCTCTGGGTCCTGTGAGAGCAGGGGCCTCACCTGGAAGTGAGCGCCTCCTTTAATGCTCAGATGCCCCGCGTGCCTCGCCCTAGTCCCAGCCCTGCTCTGATGCGCCAGGTATTGTCATGAATGGTAGAGAACAAGGCAGGGAGGGCTCTGCTGTCACAGCACTTTGGGATTTTCTACTCTCTTAAGGACCCACAGGGAAGGAGCCAAGATTCAAATCTGGGTCTTTCAGACTCCGCCTCCCAGAGCATTTATGCATTGCATCTGGGGTTTTCTGTTGTGGTGACGTCACAGGAGAGCACGCAGGCAGGTTTGGGGGTTCCAAAGTTTCCATGATGGCGTCACAGGAGAGCATGCAAGCAGGTTCGGGGGATTCTCCACCACGCTTCGGCCAAAGCAGCTGCGCTTTCTTCCATTTCATGTTTGGGCATCCCACCTTCAATTTCATTTGAAAAGAGATCTACTCTTAAAAAGATTGAGGTTAAGTCACATTCACTTAACAGATTCTGTGTCAGCCACGTGTTAATATCTGTGATTGTCACTCCCGTGGTACAGACCAGAAAATCTAAGTTCAGAGAAGTTAAGCGATTGGCCTAAAACCACAGTATAAGTCAGTGGTTCTCAGCTGGAGGTGATTCGTGTCCCCAGGACACACTAAGAAATGTCTGAAGACATTTTCGATTGTCTTTACAGGGGTGGTGGGGCTATGACACAGGGTAGCCCCTCTCCCCTCAAAAAAGCAAAAATCAGTGGTGCTGATGTAAGAGAAAGAGATAAGATGTCCCTTGATGCCAGGAGTCTAAACACCATGTCCTTAACACCATGCTCTGTGGGAACTCAAACTCTAAAAATTGCTCTTCTTGTCTAAGCAGTCTCACACCATCCCAACCACCCCTATCCAAGCTCCCACTTTCCTCTTGTTTTTCTAGTCTCAGTTCAAACGCTGCCTCCCTGATGAAGTCTTTCCTGATTGCACCAGCCAACCCAGGAGGCTCCTTATTTTAAGCTCCCATTAATCCAAAACCCCTGCCTCGGTTGGCATGTTTTTCCTCTCTTTCTCCATCATGAAACCGTTTTCTTCTACACTTGTCCAATGTCATGCTTGTTTTCCCCATTTCTTCCAACTGAGCCCATCGCTATGCGCCCAGCCCGTGATAATTATTTTGTGAATCATACAGGATTTCTTATGGCAGTCGCTTATTTGTCCTGGTTCCACAGAACTGGGGACCAAGAGGTCCAGTCACAGAACAGCTCCCTTGTCATCTTGCATCCCACACCCAAACTGCCACCATGGGTGAGTGCCTGCGGTAGATTCCATTTAGATGCAGCCAGCATCTGTCAACGTGACCTGCAGCAGGCACTGGGAGAGAATCGTAAACGCACACGGTAAACGGTGCTGTGAAAGATGTCTTTTAGAGGAGGAGAGAGCAGTTCCGTTGGCAATCAGGAAAAACTATTAGTTTGCTAAGGCTGCCATAGAAAAATACCACAGGCTGAGTGGTTTAAATGATAAAAATTTATTTTCTGACAATTCCGGAAGCTCAAAGTCTGAGATGGAGGTGTTGCCAGGGTTGGTGTCTTTAGAGGCATCTCTTTGGCTGGGTGGACATCTTCTCCTCATGTGTTCACCTAGCCTTCCCTCGGTGTGTGTCTATGTCCTAATCTCCTTTTCTTATAAGGACACCAGTCATATATCGTTAGATGAAGTCCTCACCTCAGTTTAAATTAACCTCATTTTAAATTAACGACATCTCTGAAGACTTATCTCCAAATAGAGTCACATTCTGAGGCCCTCGAGGTGAGGATATGACCGACCGTAGCAATTTTGGGGTAGAGGAGTGAGGGAGATAATTCAGTGCAGACACCATCAGAGGTGGCTTTTGATCAGATGATTAGGTGAAGAAACTGTGCAGCCCCAGAACTGACCACACTGGGTGAAAATCTGGTGGAAAAGGGTAACCATTGCTAGGCTTTAAGCAGATACATTTTCAGTTTTGCTGGTTGTCACATCGGAGAATGAAGTGGAAGGTCCAAATGCACAAAGATGCTGGACAGACACATTTATTAAAGGTGAGAAGAACATCTAGTCACAGAGCACAGAGCACCATGCGGTGTGCCGGATCTAGGGAAGGCTCAGGGGGGCTCCAGAGGGAGAGTAGCTAGCCAGGCTTTAGAAGGAAGGAAGGAGAAACAAAGCTGGGTGATGGAAAAAAATTATAATAACAAGGGGCCTGACTCTGAGATCGCGCCCTACCATTAGTGAGCTGTGTGTCTTTGAGCGAGTCACGTCACTTTTCTGATAGCAGATGTCCACATATATGAATAAGTTGTTCTTCCTGCGCAAACTTCAGGAGAGGTCCTGCCACCACCGGGACCTTCAAAGAAAGACTTGCAGTGTTGCCTTCGGTCATCCTAGGATGAGGAGACTTGCTGTGATCGTGCCATCCCCTCTTCCCTCACTCGGAGGGGATGTCTGGAGTTCCACCTTGGCGAGTCACTCAGTTACGTTCATTTAGGGAGTGTCGATCGCTGGGTCCTAGGGGTGCGGGGCCCAGAAACTCAGCTCTGTGCTGGTTCCTCTGAAGCTGCAGCTCCTTGCTGGCTGTGGACAGCCCAATCAAAGGCTACAGTGAGCATTTCTCACACCAGCAGGCAGGACACCTCCCTGTCACGGAGCAGTGTCAGATAGAGGTGCTAAACCTGGGACCTCAGCCCACCCAAGCCGAGGGATCCAGAATTTGTAAATGGACCGATTGCTGGGATGCAATCTGTCTGCGTGCCAGACTCCGCGGAGATGAGTCCACCAGGCGGATGCCGTCACCAGAAGGGTGGCATCGTGGAGGCTGAGTGGGAGAGGGGAAGAGCTGTAGCCACACATGGACTAGGTCTAAATCTTAACTCCATCATTTCCCAGCCAGGAGGCTTCGTGGAAGTCCCTGCACCTCATTTGCAATGGGGCATCCACTTGCCTTCAGGTTAAGTGTGAGAATTAAGATTTAAAATAAAAATGTAAAAAGCCTACTAAAGTCTGTGACTCAGTTAAAGGGAAGAGATAGTAAGTCCATGAATCCTAAACGTCAGGCGCTGTTCTAGGCATCTGATGTGACGTAACTAATTTCCTCCTTCCTGCAACCTTAGGAACTAGGTGCTCACACTGCCTTACTATTCTGATTTTACAGATAAGGGAACTGAGGCGCAGAGAGTTAAGTAATGGACCCAAGATCGGTGGACAATCATTATTTTATTGGTACTTCAAAGACATGTTTACCCATAAAATTTAGTGGGAAGTCAAATACAGATAATTAGAACTTTGTTTCAAGGCACATTGGGACCTTTATATTGGACTGGAAGGCAAAAGAGGTGTTATGGTTATCAGTTGATTCTAAACAGTTCACCCCAAGGCTTTAGTGGTTGAAAAACAACACTTTATTATCATCTTTCAGGGTTCTGTTGGTTGACTGGACACAGCTGGGAGGTCTCTCAGGTTGACTGGTGCTGGAGTCATCTGGGGGCCTGACTGAACTTGACGTCCAAGATGGCTTACTCCCAGAGCTGGCCGCCGAGGCTGGCCGTCAGCCGGGAGCTCAGCGGGGGCTGCCAACCAGGGTGCCTGCATGTGTCCTCTCCCTGTGGCCGGGCCTCTTGCAGCATGGCAGCACCCTGAGGCTAAACGGACGCTGTCAGACTCCTTACAGTGTAGCCTTGGAACTCAGAGAGCATCATTCCCACCATATTCTGTTGTCCAGAAAGCCCAGCCCAGATGTGAACACTGAGGAGTGTGGGTCACGGGGGCAGAAGGACTCTTCTTTGGAGAGTATATACCACAGGATAGATTGAGCATAATTAGAGCTACAGGTGACTATCCTATATATAGGGCAAATAAAATTAATTATAATGGTAATAATCACAAAACAATAACGATCGGTTATTGAGCAGCTATTATAACAGGAAATAGAGCCGGCTAAGTAAAAAGATTCTGGAGTCAGAAGGCCCGAGTTTTAATCCCAGCATCGTCACCTGCTCACCTGTAACTCTGGGGAACTTACCATCACCTTTGAGCCTCAGTTTTCTCATCTGTAAAACAAGGCTGAAAACAGTGCCAACCTCATAAGGCTGTTTTGAAGATTAAACGTTGTAACCCACATGAAACACTTAGAACGGTGCCTGGCACATAGAAAACAGTAACATGCTGGCTCCTTTTTGTTATTCTAACCGGGCACTGATATTTTGCGTATAAATTGTTTAGCCCGCCTTAATGCTCATGGGTATTGATGACGATGCCATCTAATCCTCACACTATCTGTGTGAAGTGGATGCTGTTGGATTTGTTCTATAGATGAGGGAACTGATGAGGCAGAGATGTGATTAACTTGTCCGAGGTCACGGGGCAGGTAAGTGGCAGGCTTGGAGTTGTCTTGCTGACTCCATGGTGGGCTTGGTGGTCAAGAGCCCTGTGCAGGCTTTAAGCCGTGTGCAGAAGCGAGGAGAGGAGGCTGTGTTTGGTTGGGGCACCCCGGTTTAAGTGTAAAGTGATGCCAAAGGCAGGGTTAGCTCATCAAGGTCATGGGTGGTGATGGACCAGGATTAGAGTTTCAGAGTCTCTAACATGTTACGGTGAGTCAGGAAATGGTCCCAGCTGCAGAGGTCTGAATCAGCTCTGGAGTCCACGCAGAGACCCAGGCAGACATCTCCTGCAGTGAGAGAGGAGAGGTCAGATACAGTGCAGGTCAATGCACTCTGTGTCAGGCTCCGGAAACACCAAGACACATATGGCTCATCCCACCCCAAGGCTCAGTGCTTGTTAGGATGAAACCAGACTACACCTGCCAGTGGGGCATCCAATAGCCAACCAAACATTTATTGGGTGCCTTTCACGTATAAGGTGTTTGGGGGTCGGAGGAGGGAGTCCCAGGAGCTTATGTCAGAGCACAGCACCGTGGTTGCACAGGTTGAGGGAGGATGGGGGCCCCACAGGAAGGTTTCTGTGGATTGTTTCGCTACTAGGAGATCCTTCCGCTGTGCAGTTAAAAAGGGGGAAAGATTGGAAGGTGGACTTTGAGTTTGGTCACTATGATTCCTTGACACTGAGACTTTCTGAACCTTGGTTTTCTCATCTGTACAATGGCCACAATAATTTTTTCCTCCTGCCTCAGAGGGTCTCAGTCTGGTTCACCTGAGATGGTGTGTCTGGAAGTACTTCATAAACTCTGAGTACTCTATGAAAAGAGGCTATGCGAGGAGGGTTAACTTGAAACCAAATTCATCAAAAAGAGAATGGGGCCGGCTGAGTTTAGGTCCAAGGCAACATTTAATAGTTAACAGTTATAAGGCATTTACCATGCACCATGCACTGTTCTTCTAATTTAATGAGGTAGCGCTAACTCATCCCATTATATGAATGGGGGAAATTAAGGAGCAGAGATGTTAAGTGACTCGCTGAAGATTATACAGCAAACAAGAGGCAGGATTCAAATGCAGGCAGTCCTGACTTGAAACCTCTATGCTGTTCCACCTGTCCCTGAGGCAAGACGACCCAAGGTGATGGATGCTCTGCCTGTCAGAAACCCTGGGTTGTGGTGGAAATCACCTCCCATTGCAAAGAGGGAAGGGAGGGGGGAGAGAGAAAGGAAAGAAAACACGGAGAGAAAAGAAGGAGAAAAGAAGGAGTAGGAAGGAAGGGAGAAAGTGAGAGAATAAACACAAAATCGGCATGGGTGATGCTGGATTAGCTGACTTCTGTGCAATTCCATAAACGTTTACTAGCCACCTGGTCTCCCCGCCCTGTGCCAGACACTTGGAAGGCATTTAAAAAATACAAGTGACAGGGCCTTTGTCCTCAAAATGTCATTATCTCGCAGCAGGGTGTGCTGAAAAGTCCACCAGTCTGAACCAGGGGTCCTGAGTGGGGTTAGTCCGGCTATGCCTTGTGTGGGCCGGACTAACTCCACGACAGTCTGTGGCAGAGACCCTAGAGAACCTGCATGCGGTGAACGTGCTTGCCGGGCTGGGGTGCGGGTTGAGTGACGAACAGTTACACTTCGCTGTTAGTGCCACCTTTTACCCGTTTTCTTTATGGAATTCTGAATTAAAACGCGTTTGGGAGGATGAGGTGACTTTTTTTTCTAAAACGATTTGGAAACAACTGGGCTCAGTTTCTCTGAGGTCCTTCCCGATATTGGGAGAAATATCCCTCACAGAGAATGAGAGTTCCACTCCAAAATATTGATAGAGGGTCAATAATGGAATCTTTAAGCAGCATTGCTTTCACATGATGCTAATTAGTCAATTTTAATGAGCAGCTTAGAGTTCAAACTGAGATCCATTATCCCCCACCCCAATTGCAACGGCCTTGTAAGTAAGTCTCGCCGAATCTGAACACTTTCCAATCTGTGTTCCACGAGACAGTTAGAATTATTACTTAAGAACCGAATTCTATCTTGTCACATCCCTACTTACAACCTTTTGGTGACTGGTGACTGCTCAGGAAGAAAGAGCAAAATCTTAAGATGACCTACAGGCCTGCAGGTGTGCCGTGCTCTGGCCCCTGACTACCGCCTACCTGGGCTTTCGCGCCTTGCATTGGCTCTCCCAGCTGCAGCCCCACTAACCTCCTCTCAGTCACTGCTGCCTCCCACTCTGCAGGCTTCACAGAGGCCATTCCCTCTCCCTGGAATGAGCCTTTGTTTTTCCTTCACTGCCTTAGCTTCTATGTACCCTCCAGATCTCAGCTCAAAAGGCTGTGTTCCTCGCCATAAAATCCCGTGTTCTGTGTGCTCTCCTAACATTCTCACTTCCCCAGTGAAGCCCAAATCTCAGCTTTGTTTATCTGTTTGTTAACACCTGTTTCTCCCGTGAAACCGTCAGCTCTAGGCATGTTCTTTACCCATGTTCTTTACCACGTCATCGGCATCACTTCCTAGCACAGTTATGGACACACAGGAGCTATTCGAAGAACTTTGTTCAATGAATGGACAGATAAATTATTTTCTCCTTGGCACGGGGTTCCAAAGGCATGCTGACATAATCTTTTAAAATTGTGTCTCATTGCCATAGAAATGATCTACAGATTTCCCCACATGTATCATATATATTTAGATCATCTTTCTCATTCACAATGAAGAAACTAAAGCCAAAGGGAGTTAAATGACTTGTTCAAGGTCGCTTTAGTTACGGACTGTAACTAAAAGTCAGACCCTCAGACTGTGATGGTCCAGACAGTGTGATAATGGGAACTGCAAAAGGAGATTGTGTTCGACCGACCTGGATCCAAATCCCAAAAGTATCTCTTGCTAAGTCTGTTACTTTGGGAAATGTACCCTATTGAAGAAAAAAAGAAAAAGAAAGAAGATAAAAATAGACACTTCTCTGAGTATATTAAATTCAGTGAACTGAAGAAAACTTCTTCGCACCCAGTAGGTGCTTAATGGCAATGTGATTTGATATTTCTTCTCTACATCCTATCATCTGATTTTCGTAGAGATCATAGCATTGTGATCCCCAGAACCTTAACTTGAGGGCACGCAGTGTAATTATTAGCATTTTCCAATGACTCTTAGTCTTTGATTTATTTTTATATCCCATGTTCACACGGCCTTGACCCAGCAGTCCAGGCCTTGGCCAAGCACAGTGTAATTACGCATTGTTGAGATGAAAATCTCTTGGGGGCATCCACCTCAAGCTCCAATCTTGGGGCCATAGCTTCTGAACCCATGTCAGCTTTTAACATATTTCCTGTTCCATACAGTGTTTAATTTGTGTCTATGGAAAGTTTCTGGCCACCAAGATAACTGTCATCTTTATCGTGACGACCCGCAATATCCACGCTGATTTTTATTCTTCTCTGAACCCTATACTCACTTGCCTTTGGATTTCATCTTCATAGACTCCTGTAGTGGGGCAGACAGATGTGACTTCTTGTATTTTATTGAACTGAAGTCAGTTTTAGTTTATCAGACTGACAGTTCCTCTTCCGCCACTTATTAGATGCCTGACCTCCAAAAATCTCTAAACCTATCTGAGCCCTCTGTTTTCTCATCTGTATGATCAGGATAATAAGAGAAGCTACCCCGTGGATTTCATGCCCTGGTCAATTACATGATATATGTGAAAACTCTTCATAACCTTTAAAGAAACGAATAGATACAATATTAATATAATCAAGAGCACAGCAGTAGTAGTAGACCATAGATGTTTGATGAAGACTCTGCTTCTGCTTCTAAGAAAGGGATATACCTCCATGAAAGAAGATCAAGCATGAGCCCAACAAAATGTTATACTGTAGAGGGGAGGCAACAGAACTTAAGATACTTAAGACTTAAGGTTCTGGAGTCTGACAGGCCAAGATGTGTGACTGACATTTGCTGGCGGTGTAAGCTTGTCACTGTATTAAGAGAGCTGAGCTTCTGTTTTCTGATGGATATGGTGGAAATGAAATAATACCTACTTATAGAAAATCAATAAAAGGACACACATGCCACTTTTAGCACATAGTAAGAAGGCAACGTACAAGACTCTCAAATTATTAGAGACCAATAACTTGTCACTTAATTTTAAAAGTTAAGTTAAAAAGGAATCCTAAAATGTATAAATGCTCAACGTGTATAAACACATTTTATTTTAACTTAAAAAATATAAATGTACATTCCTTGGTCATTCTATTCGAATAGAGCCAAAATCTTTTTTTTAGAATGTAGATATATTCTCTTTGAGATTTTACTGGCTTCCTTATATAAATCTGACCAATAATTGCATAATATTTCCAACTTTGGCTTATTCAAAGTAGAGGAGTAGTTTAAAGATGCTTAAGAAACAGTCTAAACGTCTGTAGAATTTTATGAACCCTTCCAATCTTTCTCAGATAGTCCCCTTTTATTTAAATAGACGGGTTTTTTTTTTTTCAGCAACTGGTTTTTGTGGAATTTTCCCACAGAATTCAAACTAGTGTCCACATGAAAAGCTTATATTTTATTGACTTATTTTAATCCTGTAATGTAATAGCAAACACAACTGGTTTAGGGACACACAAAACTGACTCTCGGTAAGTGTGCTCATCACTTGTAGGACCAAGACCAACCAGCAATGTGTATTAAATGTGCAGTGATCATCACACACCACATTAATATGTGTGGCAAGTCACTTACATGGAGGTCAATCACAAGAGTGTGCCTTGAGACAGAAGCTCTTGTTCCTAGTGACTTGTCACTGTTAGTGGAGCAACTTGCACTAGGTCATATTAAGAAAAAAAAATGATGATAATAATACTTAACATATATTGACCACTTATTGTGTACCAGGCATACTTTTAAATGCTTAAGTATATTTACCCATTGAATCCTTGCAACAACCCTATAAAACGCATTCTATGATGCTTTCCATTTTATAAACATAGAATTTGAATAGCAACAAAGGTAGGAAGAGAGATATACAGTCCTGCTGGGAAGATTAGAGAAGCCCCTTCCCTCTTCACCTGGAAATCTTTGTTCATCTTTTAAATTTCAGATCAAACCCTTATTTCTTTGGGGTGCTTGTCCCAGAGCACTGGGTCCCTTTGTACCATCCTGCAACATGTCTTTTCTGCATCCTGCTTAACGGTTTTTCTAACACATGGCACATTTGCAATTGTGTTTTTAACCCCAGTCTTCCCCTACTTGATCACAAATTCCATGAGGACCGGGACTCTGTTTTTCTTGCTCACCATCCCTTCCTCCCTCCCAAAGTGACAGTTCAAGTGCCTCGTACCCATGTGATGACGCAACGTTTGCTGAACTGAAGTGAGGGAGCATTTGAGATGGGAGTCAAGTGACAGTGATATTCTGAACTTGGGGTGGAGAGAATAGTTTTTCATTCAAAAAACACAACGCATACTTATGTAGAATTGAATGTGAGATTAATTACATCCAGAAATGGGAAATCCTGAATCAGAGAAGTCACGTAAATCAAGATTGAGTACATGGCCTCTGGAGCCAGACAATCCAGTGTCGAATCCTGGCGAGCTGTGTGCTCAGTGTCTTCTGGCCCTACGTGTCCTCATCTGTAAACCGAGGATAATAACAGCACACTCTCCATAGAGTTATTGTGAGGATTATGCAAGATAGACATACAGAGTCCTTAGCATAGGGTAAGTGGTCAGTAAATATTAACTCTTAGCGTAATGGTCCTTATTGTTATTGAATAAGATTAGTCTGGCGAGTTGAGGTGAAACCATGGAACCTGGTTGCATAGTACCCTCCAGGTGATGAGTAGTCATTGAGGAGGGAGGACAGAAGGAATGCTTTTAGGAAGTGGTCTTGGTAGCCATTTGAAAGATGAATTGGAGAATCAGCGGAACCTCTTCTCCTGGGTGTGAAAGGACTTGGTGTTTCCTTCCTCTGTTGACACGAGCTTTACCACAGAGCTATGGGTTGCAGCAGTGGTTCTCCATGGGCATGGGCACCACAGCCACCTGGAAGCCTTTTTGCACACATTACTGGGCCCTACCCCCAGAGTTTCTGACTCAGTAGGTCCGGGATGGGTCCTAGGTGCCAGATGATTAAATGTTTCTGGTCTGGGGACCACACTAATCTTGGATGAGAAGACTCCCCTCACTGCCATAAATATGATCTCACCTCACTATATATGCACTTGGTAGAAAAGAAGCAAAAATGAGTTTCCCCAAATGACTCCTACAGGATATTGTGAGGAGAGGGAGGAAAGGAAGTGGTATTTGTGATTGAATAAGTTTAGGAATGTTGAATTAAAAAAAAAAAAAACTAAATCAAGAAGGGATCAAGGGTGCATATTTTTCAAACTTATTTGGCCATAGAACCCTTCTTTTTGAGGTTTTTCAAGAGATTGTGGTCCTCAGTACACAGCTTTAGAAAAGAGTGATTTATACCAGATTAGGAGACAGTGACCCAGATGATCTGGTTATTTCCCTTCCTGCCAACAGAGACCCTCATCCTTCAGCTGGTCTTGGAGTTTTGAGTTTCTGACACCTTCTACTTAAGCAGACGCTAAAGGCTTTGTATCCCAGCAGTCACCACTCCTGCTGAGAGGTGGTGTGACTCCGAGCCAGCGGCAGCCAAAGTAACAGCAGGAAGGTCCTCATTCTCTGGTATAATTAGGGAATACGTTCACACCATTTGGCTCAGGAACACTCCTAACCTTGAAAAATAAACTATTACTAAGACAAATACCTCATGCACAGGTTATTTTAAAGTTTGCAAAAGGCTTTCACCCCAGCGATCTTATCTGATCCTTATAATAAATAACCTGTGAGGCAGGTAGAGCAAGGATTAGTCTCCCTATTTACAGGTGAGAAGACTAAGGCTCGCAGAAATGAATGACTGGCCCAACATGATGAAATAATACTCCTCTGCTGCCATCCTACATAGGCATAGTCCTTTGTTCTTGTCGAAGAATATTTACATGGAATCTTCATTCATTCAACCATTCCTTCCTTCGTTCAGCAAATATTTAGTGATCGGTAACTAGGTTCGAGTATTATGCAAGGGGTAGTGGGAGAATGGTGAGTAAGGGTATCTCTGTTCACAGAGAGTTTGAAATCTAGTAGATAAGGTCAAATTGGCACTGGACTGGTCCCGCCCCATGCTATAGCTTAGGAATCTAAGGCTCAGGAAGGTTAAGTAACAAAATTACAAAATCATAAAGTGTCATAGCTGTCAGGGAACCAAAAATATCATCTACTCTCTTCTTGTCATTTCATTTAAAGAGTAAAATGAGACAGAGTGGGGGACTGTCTTGGCCAGGGTAATTATATTACTTTAGTAATGCTTTGTAACAAATTACCACAAACTTAGAGGCTTAAAGCAACATACATTCATTATCTCACAGTTTCCAGGGGTTAGGAGTCTAGGCTTGGTTTAGGTGGCTCTTCTGCTTACATCTCAGAGGTAGAAACTAAGATGTCAAGGTGCTGGGGAAAAACCCACTTCCAAGTTCTTTCAGGCTGTTATCACTTCTTTGTCATTGTAGGACTGAGGTCACCTTTTCCTTGCTGGCCGTTGGCCAAGGGTCACTCTTAGCTCTTAGCAGCCACTCTCCAGTCCTTGCATATGGACCCCTCCATCTTCAGAAGCAGAGTGATGCAGTGAGTCCTCCTCATGCTTCAGATCTCTCTGAGTTCTCTCTCTGCCAACAGCCAGAGAAAGCTCTCTGCTTTTGTTGGGACACATCTGATTAGATTAGGTCTGCGTAAATGATCTCTCTATCTTTAGGTCAACTGTGCTTAAAATAAGAAAACAAAATCCTGGAAGTGATGTCATAGTCACAGATCCTGGGGATTAGAGCCTGGGATCTTGGGGGAAAAGGAGGAATTTTTAGAATTCTGCCTAATCTGGTAATGTACCTTGGTAATAAAGAATGGGGAAGAGATACATACCCTGAGTTTTCTTTGGGGTTTCTGGTATATAGCAGTTTGAACATCTATTGCTATATAACAAATTGACCCAAACTTAGAATCTTATAGCAGCAATCATTATATTATGCTCATGATCTATAGGTCAGGAATTGGTGCCAGGATTGGCCAGGCAATTCTTCTGTTCCACATGGAGTTGACTGAAGGCACTCATCGGTATTCAGCTGGCAGCTGGGCTGGGCTGGAGGTTCCAGGAGAGCTTCACTCACATGCCTGGTGCCTTCACAGAGATGGCAGACGGCTGAGTTCAGCTGGGCAGCTCTCCCCCTTCATGGTCTTTCCAACTAGTTGCTCCAGCAGGGTGGCTTCAGAGTTCCAAGCAGGCATTTTCCAAGAGACAGGATGTGGAAGCTGCTAGTCTCTTGAGATCTCAGTCCATAAACTGTGTGACTCACTTCTGCCCTATTGCATTGGCCAAAGCAATGTTGGAATCTGCCCAGATTCAGGGGGAGGGGAACACAGACCTCCCATTTATGGGAGGAATATCAAAGCATCCGTGGCCACCTGCCACACATAGTGGGTTTTTCATTTGTTTATTTTTCCATTATCATACACTTTAGTACCAAGGGGACTGCACTCTTCAGAGACCTTGCGAGAAATATAAAATTGCCCTTCAGGACCATGGTCAATCAAGATTGCCGTTTAGTGGATTTATCTTAAGGTTTACACCCTTTGCTACATGCATGTTTTGTAATTTTCTTAGCAGCTGGTTAATGGGAGGGAATGTTCCATCATAGTATTTTATTATTTGGTAGATATGCATATAGTGTGGGTACCAGAAGTGGGAAGGAAAGAGATTCTGACAGTGGCTAAGTATTCCCATTATGGAATAATTCCAAGTGTGCATTCTGGAACCATGGAAATAACTCCAGGGGATAACCACTGGACCCACTTTGAGAAGGACCTGAGCTGACTAACACTTTATTGATCACCTGACCTCCTTAAACACTTTTCTGACTAGTGGACCACAGTGACATTTTGTGTCTGCTGGAATTAGTATCAGTTCAGAACCAGTGGCTGGTAATCCTTGAAAAGTGTGACTGTTTCCTTTTTCCCAGTGCACAGTCACCCAGGTGAAGTGCTGTCAGTCTTTTTGGGGGGTACCAGGGGAAAGGTGAACAGTGTACATGTGTGGAAGTGTGCGAGATCCTTCCTCAAGGGGGAGATTCTGGTGCTGGGCTTCTGATATCACTTGTGTGACCACAAGCAAGTCGCATAGCCTCTCTAGGCTCTGTTTCTTGTGGACCAGGCCTCGTCTAAGCATCGCTTCAGGATTCTGGAGATCTTCCATCTTAAACCCACAGACAGCTCCCCCTGGAGCAAATTGCTACTTTGATAGTCCCTGACCTAATGATTTTGGGGAGGTGAGGGAGGAGGTGGGGGTGATTTGGTGACAAAGACCTATTCTAAGTATGTATTAAATTGTCCTATTAAAGAAGAGATACAGGCCCACAAACAGCCCCAGGCTAGCTGGGGGCAGCTGGCTGTCAGTCACAGAGGCCTAGAAGTGCCCTCCCAATCATGGGGCAATGAAGCTTTTAGCTAAGAATATCTTTGGAATTTCTTTTCTATTTATAGGAATAAAAAAAAAAAAAAAGGCAATCAATGAGGCTGAACTCCGTGGCCACCCCAGGGTACATAATCTGGGTGAGGGGCAGAGAGATGCGTGCCAGCAGCTGAGTTTCACCGTGAGCGATGTGCAGGGTTTGTACAATGCAATGCTACTAGTCATATCTCTGTTCCCAGCCCTGCTTGTCATTCTGCACTTGTAGCAAGTAGGGCGATTGACTCACTTGGCTGACGTAAGGCAAGAAAATAAGCATCTCCAGACCCTTTTTGTTGCTTTTAGGTTTTCTTTTTCCTTCCCTGAGGCTCGGAAGTGGCTTCCTGTTCCGGAATAAAATCTGGAGGCACAGAGCATTGAGTCAGAAATAGAACTAGGTTCTTACAGTTCCTGTGGGTAGCTCTTTCTTATCCTCCTTCAGAATCACTTCCCAATTTTCCTTCTCCATTCTGCCCTCCAAGTAGGCCAGCAAACCCACACATGGGTTATTATCCTAGTGAATTATTATCCTAATGATGTAACAACTTACTAGTTGGTGACCATCAGTAAGCCACATCATCTCTCTGAGCCTAGTTTTTTTTTATCATGGAGATGAAATTCATGATGCCCTCTCAACCCAGCCTATGACACAGAAAACTTGTGAAGCTCAACCTTAGAGAACCAAACAGAAGAGCTTTAGAAAGTTTAAAAGTGACATATAAATGAAAGTTTAAAAGTGATATAAAAATGCAAAGTATTGCTGCCTTCATAGCAGCATTCTGCTTATCTCAAAGGATGATTTTTTGGATGTTTTATGGAAGTATTACTGATCTATAGAAAGTGAAAATGCCATAAATGTACAGCAGAATGAATTTCCACAAAACAAATTCACGTGTGTAACCAGCAGCGCCCGGATAAGAAAACAAGGCTTTGTCAGCACTGCAGAAACCCCCACCCTTTCTGGCAGCCTTCTCTCCCAGGGGACCACTCCTCTCATTTCCACGGCCACTGGGGCTCAGTTTTGCCTCTTTTTACACAGTATGGACTCTTTGTGTCTGGCTTCTTTCACCTTTTCCTCCTTCTGTGAGATTCCTCCATGTTGTTTTGTGTAGTATCAGCTCACTTGTTCACGAGAGTGTTCTGTTGTCTTTGTAGAAGTCTATCTACTGTCCATGGTCGTTTGCATAGTCCCCAGCCTGGGGCTCTGTGACGCATAGTGACGCTGTCCTACACATGTCTTTGGCGACCTTCTGTGTGCATTTTTGCTGAGTGCGTACTAGGAGGGGAATTGCCGGGACATCGACTATAGGTTCAGCTTTGATGATGCTTTAGTACACATACTTCCAGTTTTCCCAGAAATTAGCTCAACCAATTTTCTCTCTCGCCAGTAGCATAGGGGAGTTTGGATTACTTTGCATCCTTGCCAATACTTAGTGTTTCCCATCTTTTCTATTTTTATTTCGATTTGATTGTAGCCATTCTGATTTTAGCCATCCCTCTGCAGTAGTATTTCATTGCCACTGGCATTGTCCCGATGACTAACGAAGTGGAGCTTCATGTGCGTATTGAAGCTTTTTGAACATTGTCTTCTATGAAGTGCCTGTTCATATCGTTTGTCTATTATCTGACTTTTTCTTACTGGTTTGTAGTCCCCTACCTCCACCACCCCCCACCCCAGGGATGAATTACATTTATCAAGGAATTTAGCGAGAACTTTCTCAAGATATATAAAAATTGTGATAATTGCATCTAGTCTGGTTTAAGGAGACCCAGAAAGGAGTGGCAAACCTTGGGGAGCATAAAGTGCCTTTGACTAGTCCCAGCATCTAACCAGTGCAGGAGTTATATATATATATTCTAAATAAATACAGTCTTCGATCAGTTAGAGGTATTGCAAATACATTCTCTGTAATTGGTTAGAGGTATTGCAAATACATTCTCTATAATTAAGGGTTGGCTTTTTACTCTTTGAATGGTATCTTTTGATGGATATGTTTTAATCTTAATATATCTCCTATTATTTTTTTCCATTTATGGTAAGCTATGTTAAGAAATCTTTGCCTCCTTCAATATCATAACGATGCTCCACTGTGTTTTCTTCTAAAACTTGTTTTACTGATGTGGGTATTTTTATTTATTATTTGCTTTTCACATTTAGACCTGGAATCCATCTGTTAATGATCCGGGGGTACAGAAGAGATTAAGTGTCAAGAAGAGGTTTTGTTGCTGTTGCTGTTTTAATATTCTACTGACCCAGTAACATTTACTGAACCATTTCCCTAGAATTTTAAATCTATAATTACCTATTTCAAAGGATCATTTTTTGTGTGAGCTCAAGAGGAACACAGTAGTTTGTCTTCGTGAGGGACATTGTACTGTCACTGTATGTGGGAAGCTTTATATACATTATCTTATCTGATTCTCAAAACAACCCTTCAGGTACTGTGTTATTATTCTATTCTGTAGTTGAGAAAACTCAAGTTGGAAAGGACAATCAATTAGCTTAAGGTTAAGTGATGAGTAGCAGAGCTATGATTCAGTACCCAGTTTTCTCTGACTCCATAGCCCACGTCTCTAGCTCTTTCATTAAGCACCGTGGTGACAGCATTCATTATACCATGCAGGGTGAGTAACCAGTGAGACTAGAATATTAAGCTATAATCAACTGGGCTTTCTAGTAACAGAGAGAAATATTTTTACCTGGAACATTTATATAAAATGCAGTTATTCTTCGCTCTCAGTAACAATAATGGTTAATAGTCAGTCATAACTACTTTTCACTGCAAACCTCCCAGGAGCTTTGCATATTCAGATCTAGTTCTGAAAATAAAATGTAAGGTACGTATTACCTTCCCCTGTTTGACAGATAAGAAAACCAAGGATTGGAGAGAGGCAGTGGCTTATCAAAGGTCAAATATCCAAGGCCAAATAGTGGTGGGCGGGGCCAGGCACTGGCTTAACTGACTCCCACACCCGTTTTCACCCCCACTTCACTGCCCCATCAATCATCTACAAAACCATTATTGTACTTCAGCGTTAGCCCATCAGACCCTATTAGCCCTTTCTTACTTTCTAGACTTTTAGCCTGAGTCTCTTATTTCTTCTGCTGACTACTCCGGGAAGAATAAAACACTCTTGTAGCCCTCTACCTGGAGAACCCCGCTGCGTTCAGCCTTTCTGTCAGCCCTAAAGAAGCTTCTGGCTCCTTCCTTCACTTGTCTCCTGCACATCCATGCCCCAAAGCAAAACGCTGAATTTGAATATGCAGCTGATGTTGCCTGTCACCAACTTGCAGACACAGAATTGTGTAATTGCAAAAATTGTTTCATAATCCTCCCCGATTAAGCTCTTGACAACCTAATTTCGAAGACTCCTCTATTGAATTTTTACATTGCTGTTCTCCTCCATTCCTCCTTCTACCCTTGACCCCTGCCCTCCGCAAATAAGACCCATTGCTTCCACAAGACCTTCTGGTTGAAAGCATCTTCATTGTGGCAGGGGACCACGAATTCTTCTTTTGGTCTTTCTTCCTTATTGCAATGCGTCTCTGACGTCATGTGAAGAACTGAGAGGAAGGAGGGAAATAGGTTATTAAAGGAATAATAGAAACTCAAGAGGGGCATGATTAAAAGCTAAATATTTTTCTGGGGAAAATGATGAACACAGAGTGGGTCTGATGGCAAGTTATAATTCATACTAGCACATTCATAAACCAAGGCTCCTTTTAGTGAAGTCCCAAGCATCTTGGCACCAATGATATATTCATCTTTTATTAGCATGATTCCTTTAACACATTCACACACACACACACACACACACACACACGTGCATGCACACACACACACAGAGTCATACACAGCACAACCAAAAAATATTGCATCATCAGAAACCTAAAAACAACTGTTTGTCTTCCCAGTCTAATCTATGTTCTAAAAAGTATACATTTTGTGGAGTCTCACAAAATTACTCAGACACCCATTACAATGTCAAGGAAGAGCCAAGGAAGAAGCGCAGGGCATAAATAACAGAGTAATTCAGAGCTCCAATTTTTTTTTTTTCATTTCCTCTCCACTTTTAAATAAACACTCCTGGTAGGCAAATGGGAATTATGGATTATGGTTTTCTATTTTAGCCTAGATCTGCTCCCCCCTCCTTGCCACCCGATTTGTATGATCTTCCCTAAAATGCCACTGGCCCCACACTGCATTCCTGTCTTAGGCAAAACCTCCAATTAAAATCAGCAGGGAGTTTGCTTGAATTAGGAGTCCCAGCCTGGGCTCCCCACCCAGGTGCCTCTAAAAAAGAGTTGTGTGCCTTTGAAAGCACTGATGGGAAGCCCTGGGTGGCATAGCCTCAGTCCTCAGAATGACGAGCGACTCCACGCTGTGTCCCTGGGAGACCTGTCATGTCGCCAGAAAATCCTGGCTGAGGCAAAGACGGGCCTGCAGGGGGGGCAGCAGGGGTGTCTCCATGGCCATGAGCCTTGCTTCTCCTCCAGTCTGGCTTGTAGAGGGCAGAAAAGGGACTCCAGGAGGATTGAGGGAGCTCCGCGGCTGGACCCAGGAACCCTAAGCTCTGGTCTGCTGCATCCATGCTGTGCGACTGTGGAAAAGTCGCAGTCCCTCTCTGGCCTTCACGCCCACATCAGTAGAATGGAAGTCACCAGGGAGTCCTATCTCATGGGCCCAATGGGAGGATAAAGTGTAACCGCCACAATGTAGGAAGCACTCAAGAAACATGGACCCTCTACTGAAGCAAGCAAGTCTCAGTGTTCAGGTCTGAACATGACAGGCGATGGGCTAAACATTCCCAAGGCTGTTTCTAGGTCTTCTGCTTCTGTCGTCCAAGCCGCTTCACGAGAGCCTCTGTGGGTGCCGACCATTCGGCTTTCGAAATAAAAATGCATCTTCCTGCCCTCCCTTCCTGCCTCCTTCCTCCCACCTCTCAGCCCCCCATCAGAATGAATTGAAATCCCATCCAACAGAAAGATGCTGATTTTGATGTATTGGAGTTCAGCCTTGGCTGCAAATGGAAGATGCTTTGGATCCCCAGGGACAGAGAAAAGCATTTTAGAACTTGGTCCTCGCGTCTTGCACTGACTGCCTCGCAGTGGAGCTGTGTCAGCCCTCGGTGAGACCCCTCCCAACCACCCACTTCCAGCCAGCCTATTAAGCTGCTCCTCTGTTGCCAGGGTTGAGGCAGGCTGTCACCAGCTAGCCTGGGAAATGGTATTTATAGATCTTGGTCCCTCCTACCCCTGGTCCCCAGCCTCTCCCTGTGCACTTGTCTGTGAGCTCCAATTATCTGTGAATGGAGGAGAGGGATCCTGGCAGGTCCAGAGGAAGTGAAGAATGTGATAATAGGCCCTTCACTTGCTCAAATTTTCAGTATTTTCCCATTATTTCAATTTATTTCCCTTTTTGTGGCCTGCTTCATTCTTCCTCCTTGCCTCATCATGACAATTTTACACTATGATACATCCAGAAAGTGTACCAATGCCAGAGATAGAGACCATGGCATCTGAACATGGAGTAACTTCATTGTCTCACTTCTCAAGGCCTCCTTGTCTTCACCTGTAACGCAGTTGGTTTTACATGCGGCTGGGGAGAGCCTCCGGCACAATGCTTGGTATACAGTGGGTGCTCAATAGTGGTAAGCCACTGATTGCCTTGGCCAGTTTAGCATGCTGCCTGCTATTGAGGCTTGCAGGGTTTCTGAGTATCACTGGTTACCACCTAGAGCACTGTCTGGAGATGGAGAGGGTATAGGAGATCGCGCTGATTCTAGTAGATTCCTCACTGGTGGAAGTTGCTTGTGTTACGAACAGACATAAAAAAAAAAACAACAACAACAACAACTGCAATGAGCTTATTAAAAGAAAAGGAAGTTCACTGACCTTAGGAATCAGGACTCACTAGTAACATTGCTTCCCCTCTACCCCCTCTCACCCTCTGCCACCTCTTCAGAAAGGACGACTTGCCATCAAATGGCCTGTCCAGTGTTCACATTCCCTGAACCTGTGAATGATGACAATTGAAAGCCTGGCTGGATCCCTGTGTTTCTAGCCTCCTTTGGTTGTATTCCATCGCCTTCTCCCTCCTGCTTTGCCCCGTGTGCTCACCTAGGCCGGGCCCCTTCGTTTCCCGCGCCGTCTCCACCACCAAGCCCCTTCCTCCTCTCTTACCACCACTGGCTGCTCTCTCCCCTCTTTCCCTGGGCCTCTGCTCCCCGCCCCCTCCCCCTGCAGCCCTCTCACTGTATCATTAATGCCTTCTTTGATACAGCCCACAACCTCACGATTATTCTGAGGTCAGGAGATGCAGGTGCCTTGCAGCCCTCTAACGCGCCTCAGAGGGCCTCTGTCCCAAGTCCCTTCTGCTCGACAGGGCTAGAATCCTAATTTGCCACTAGCCCCGTTGCTTGTTGCAGCGTCACCAGGAACTTTCATCTTTTTATTTCCCCCGCTGAGGATTCTGAGAGCTCAGCCACAATGAAGCATTGATTCGAGGAGTGGGGGCCGCTGTCCTGACAAAGGACCCCAATGATGAGACACGAGAAAGGGGGTGCTCTGCGGAGTTATAGAATGCCTCGCAGATGGGAACAGAGGAGCCTTAAATGGGGTACTGTCCTGTCACTTGGAGAGGGAGTGACAGGGGCAAGTGTGGGCCATTTGAAAGAGGCATTTTGAAATGACGCTCTTGTCACATTGAACCGCGCAATCAGAGACGTGTGGCAGGTCCCTGCAGCTCACAAAAATATCAGATGACTCATAGCCAATATTCAGTCAATGTTCTGGTTTGGGAGGTGGGAGCCACGCAGCTCGTTATTATTCCAACTCCGTTTCCTGAAGGCTGGGCCTGGTGCTGTTCTCCAGGCTGTAATAGGATTGGGCTCGCGCAGCAGAGGCTGGGGCTGCAGGGGGTGGGCGGTGGCTGGAGCTGTGTGGGTGGGCAGTATTGAAAACTAATACTGCCGTTCAGAGGGGAGCAGAAGAGTTGGGTCTTCTTAATGAAAAGGAAGAGGAAAAATATTAATTTTGTGTGTCCATTCGTTCAGCAAACATTCATTCATTCAGCAAACACTAATATGGAGCCAGGCTCCGGGCCGGATGCTCAGGGAAGCGGGGGCTGGCGCGGAATCTCCTGGTCACAAGCCTTAGAGCCTGAAAAGGAAACTGACAAGAAAACCAGGGATTTCAGTACAATGCTCTGAAAGTTGGGAGGGAAGTTTTTCGCCAAAGGCTGGACAGTTCCGTGGATTTAAATAAAAGGCAGAGCGGTTTCAAGGAACATACTAATTATTCCTCCATTTTCTCTCAGCTGATAAGCAACTCATTTA
This sequence comes from Rousettus aegyptiacus, assembly GCF_014176215.1. NCBI lineage: Eukaryota > Metazoa > Chordata > Mammalia > Chiroptera > Pteropodidae > Rousettus > Rousettus aegyptiacus. Next base: position 12,901,874 of record NW_023416306.1, read on the forward strand.
AGGCAGAACATCCCAGGAAGCCGTTTCAACAGTATCCATTTTCAAATGTCCCACGTGACAAAATGGTTTTCCCCAAACACCAGAGAGATGGTAAAATCCCTGAGTGTCTCAATACTTCAAAGGAATAGCTTATTCTCTGGGATAAGAGTACTTATTATTATTACCTTTCCAATAATTTGTCTCTGCCTGGCTCTGTGCTAAACGCTTTAAATATATTATCTCGCTCAATCCTCTCACCCACCACATAAGACGTGCTTTATTATTCTCATTTTTGATATGGATACTGAGGCTTAAAGGCACAGAGTGACTTGTTCGTGGTTACAGAACTGAGCTGCGAACTCATCAGTTCTGCGTGGGCCGACACACATGCTTTTCATCGTTAGGCTTTACTGCCCATGTCACTGTCCTTAGGCTTGGCCACTGTGGCTCAACAGCGGAAGAGACAGAATAGATGGGCTGCGAACACTTCCTACCACAGGCTGTATGATGGAGCAGGGCTTCTGCTGTCAGCGTCCTAAAGCGGGGATCATGAACCACTGTCCCCACCATCACCATAACCGTTAACATTACCACAGCCCATTACAGCCTTGGGAAAGGCTTTCTTGACTCTTGCTTGACATGTAACGAAAACACAAAACAAAACAAAACAAAAAACATAGCTACGAGCCAGGAGACTGCGCTCCTCACATGCTGCATCACTTTTAGTCCATCGTTTCGATCTCTGAGCTTCCATTGCTACATCTATAAAATGGAGCCGACAGACCTTTTGCAGGAATAACGAGAGCTAACTTTTATCGAGCCCTTAATACCAACTGGGTTTGAGGCTAAACTTTCACATAAAAATTCGTGCGATCCTCGCCACGGCCCTGTGTGGTAGGGAGGGTGAGGAAGGGCACCGTGGGGCATGACCTTCCCTCACGTGTGCAGGAGCCGGGATTTTAAGTGCTCTCTGACTGACCTGAAGTCCAAAGCTATTTTCAGGGTGTTGTTGTGAGGCTCTAGTGAGAAAATGGGAGTGAATGTGCCCTGTGCAGGGTAAAAAGTGCTAGACGCATAGAAGGGATTATTCGTAGTGTGGAAGACAGCCAAGAGGTGACTTGCACAGAAATGAGGAAAGATGAGAGGCTGCTAAGCTGACTGCCTTACATATTTTTACCTAGTCTTCCGTTTCTTCTCATCTGATCTAGTATCTGTCTTCCCTGGAACGGTTCCGTGGAGGAAATATGGGGATAGGCTTGGCTATCGTTTAAAAGTGTCGAGGGGCAGTGGGGGAGGGGGACCTAGAGATATATGTTGTGATGGAAATGCCACTGAATTGAGAGTTTGCAGCTCTGGCAAAATGAGGGTAATCATATCTTTCTTACATGATTTCAAAAGTCACCACCAGGATCATGTATAGTCATCGATATGGAAGCACCACACGACCTCGAGTAAAGTAACATGTAATTTGTTTTCGTTGAAGTTGCCGTATGCTATGTAACCTCGTGGAAGGATCTGTGAAGAAGTTGGAACCATCTAATGCAGGTTGAAGGAAATAACCCCTGAGTTGCTTTATATTGCCGATTTTTTTTTTTTTTTTTTTTTTTTACAATCTGCTGTCATCCAACAAGGGCGTTCGAGTTTAGACACTTAAATTTCCTGAATCGAACTTCTTTGGGGCCAAGGTATAATGCAATCATATAGCTAGAAGGACCCCAAAGAACATGTACTCCAACCCCTTCGCTTTACAGATGTTGACCCTGAACATTAGAAGGACGAAGTACAGTGTCCTACGGCGGGTCCGCGGCATTGCAGAGACCTCCAGTGCAGTGCTTGTCATTCGCGTTCGGAGCCATTGGTGTTATAATCGTTCCACCCAGCCCTTCCATCCTTTGGGCGGCTCCACTTTGCAATAAGCACCACTCACAGCCTATCCACGGTGATTAACGTTCTCCATTTCCCCTCTACCCCCCAGGACGATTCAGCAGTGGCTTGCAAGGGTCCAGTCACTTCTCTACTGCAATGAGAACGGGTTCTGGGGAACCTTCCTGGAGAGCCAGAGGAGCTGCGTGTGCCATGGTAGCACCACGCTGTGCCAGCGCCCCATCCCCTGCATCATAGGAGGGAACAACAGCTGTGCCATGTGCAGCATGGCCAACATCTCGCTCTGTGGCTCCTGCAACAAGGGCTACAAGCTGTACCGCGGCCGCTGCGAACCACAGAACGTGGACTCGGAGCGGAGCGAGCAGTTCATCAGCTTCGAGACCGACCTGGATTTCCAGGACCTGGAGCTGAAGTACCTGTTGCAGAAGATGGACTCGCGCCTCTACGTGCACACCACCTTCATCAGCAACGAGATCCGCCTCGACACCTTCTTTGACCCTCGGTGGCGCAAGCGCCTGTCCCTCACTCTCAAGAGCAACAAGAACCGCATGGACTTCATCCACATGGTGATCGGCATGTCCGTGCGCATCTGCCAGATGCGCAACAGCAGCCTGGATCCCATGTTCTTCGTCTACGTCAACCCCTTCAGCGGGAGCCATTCCGAGGGCTGGAACATGCCCTTTGGGGAGTTTGGCTACCCGCGCTGGGAGAAGATCCGTCTCCAAAACAGCCAGTGCTACAATTGGACTCTCTTGCTGGGCAATCGGTGGAAAACGTTTTTCGAGACGGTCCACATCTACCTGCGCAGTCGGACTCGGCTAACGACCCCCGGGCGCAACGAGACCGGCCAGGGCCCAGTGGACCTGTCCGATCCCACCAAGAGGCAGTTCTACATCAAGATTTCGGATGTGCAGGTGTTCGGGTACAGCCTGAGGTTCAACGCTGACCTCCTTCGCAGCGCGGTGCAGCAGGTCAACCAGTCCTACACCCAAGGCGGCCAGTTCTACTCCTCCTCGTCCGTGATGCTCCTCTTGTTGGATATTCGGGACCGAATTAATCGCCTGGCCCCTCCCGTGGCCCCGGGGAAACCCCAGCTGGACTTGTTCTCCTGTATGCTGAAACACCGCCTGAAACTGACCAACAGCGAGATCATCAGGGTGAACCACGCCTTGGACCTCTACAACACCGAGATCCTCAAACAGTCGGACCAGATGACAGCCAAACTCTGTTAACCTGGGACTCCTTGCCATGGACTTCCCCTTTTGTTGTACAAACATAACAGGACAAAACAAAGCAGAATAAAACAAAGATTTGTAAAATGTAATTAATATTCAAAGAGAAGGAGGAAAAATCTTCATGCGTTGGAAACTAAAACGTTCTAGCAACTGTATAAAACCGTGGGGCATGTTTGTTATTTCTATACTCTGTCATGAAGGAAGGTCTCAGCCTTTTGAGGGGCTTGGAGGGAGTTGCTTCTTAGGCCTCAGGTGCTGTGTGGAGGGGGAGGTGGGAGAGAGCATATGCAATGAATTGTAAAGATCTCTGCTGTGCAGGTGCTAAGATTAAACACTAAAAAGAAAGATATATGTAATGTACAACCGACACTGCCATTTTTCCTTGTGGGAGGAAATGGACATAGATAAAGAAGATATTTCTTCGGTTATGATTTCTTCCCTCTTTCTGCTTAATTTCTTGTGGTTCCTTTGACTTGTTTTTCACACCAGGGTGGGGATACAAAGACAACGCTATCTTACCCATCTAGCTTCTTTCATGCTGGATAAACCGAAGTACACTGAAGCTGGACAACAGGTGGAATTGGGGAGGAGGCATTCACATAATCACAGGGTGCTACACAGTAAGGAACCTTAGATGCCAGAGGTCACACTCTTCAGTTTAGCCTGGAAAATAGACTCAAAGAGAAACGGCATGTCCCTGGCTATACACAGTGACTGCCTAAATAAGGACTTCATCCTGCCACATTGATGTTTTCCCCAACTGAATTGCCAAGGGATGCAGTATTTTTCAGTCTTAGGTTGTTTCGATAGTTTATTTTTCTTTTAATCGAAAAACCCCTTTCCCCTACTTTCTCCAAAAAAAAAAAAAAGGATGTCAGACTTCCTAGAAATGCTTTGCATATTAAATTTTAATTTGAGTAAAAATCAATACTCAAAATAAAATAAGGTAGGTTTAAATATTGCATTGGTCTGCCAAACTGACTTCCCTGAGTAAACATCTAAAAATTATTCTTTGATTAACTCGGAACACACGCGTGCACACACACACACACACGTACACACACACACACACACACACACACACACTAACATTGCCATTTATTTGGCATCTACGAAAACTGAGAAGCCTTATGTGAGTCTTGGGGTGAAACTGAAAGGAGAGACTCAAGAAGAAAAACTCATTTCAAAGCACTCCTATGGAGGACTTGGGCAAATATCACTCAGTCTCCAGGAACACTGTGTTTATCTTTTTGCTAAGGTGGCACTTGCTGGAGATGCTTCTGAGCATCCAGATCTTCATTTCTCCATTGGCAGAGAAATAAGATTGCACAAAATATGAGGGTTGGAAGAGAAAATAGAACACCTCTGGTCTAAACATCTGTCCAGGGCAAAGAGCCTCTTTACTGTCTTAGGGAAATCGCTACTGTGAGCTGACCAGGCCATTTCTGGCACGGGAAGCTAATTAGCTCTGTCTTCCACATTCTGTGCAGATTTCTCTTTTACTGAAGGGGAGCGACAGCGCTCATTTCGACTTGTGTTACAAAACCGATCTAATTATCAGATAGCCCTTCCTCACCACGACCAGCTTTTGTGGGCCTTCCACCCACTGGTTCCAGTTCACAGATGTGCATCTCTCCCTCCCAGAAATGCTATCCTGGATAAAACACAAAGACCTATCTCAGAGGTCACCAGAGTCTATGGTAATCTGACTCAAAAAAGAACACTATTCCCAATATTGCTTATTTTAAGATGAAAGAAGGAGAGGGCTTAACTCATAAGAGGTTAAAAAAAAAATTATCTAGCTTTTTAAAGTATGCGTCTAGACGATATTCCTTTTTTTTTTTTTAATGGTGGTAAATTCCAACGTCACGTGCATTTTGATGCCAACTCTAACACTTAACGTGCACTGCGTATTAGCGTAGTTTTTTGGATCTCAAAGTTGAGAGAATTCACTGTTCAGTTAGGTTAAAAATTCTGTATTCCAGAGGTCACACAGCAGCTACTCATCAAGCAGAAGATTTTTCAGAAGGTCCTTTCAGCATCTAGTACATGAATGAGGCATGTCAGAAAAATGAAGATCTGTAAGGAAATGGTCCACGTTTGTGCCACTCACAAATTAATGAAAAAGACAGACATGTGAACCGATTTTAAAAATAATAATTACAGTACGCCATGATGAGTCCTATTGTGGGGTCAGGCACGCAGAGAGGAGCTAGTAACTCTGTTCATCGGGTTGGTAAAAGCACTCTATGGGCAGGTTCATTCCGAATGTTGAAAATGAATGGGGCTGGGGCAATAGCAGGGAGCAGAGGGGTCCAGGAACAGAGACTGCAAGAGCACAAAGGTATACGTACGCGTGGTGTACTTGAGAGTCAGTTCAAATAACAGTGTCAGAAAGGTAGCATTTGAAATGGTAAGCCTACCAAGGGAAGAGAGGATTTGGGCTTTATATGGGAAGTTGAAATAACCATCCATAATCTGTACAAGCTGAAAAATGAATTTAAGACAAATCATCTCTCAGTCGCCTGTCACTTGCCTGCCATCTCTACCTTCCAAGCACTTACGAAGACCCACAGTGTAATAACCCCTTGTATTTTCCTAGTAGTTTGCAGACTAACATTAGACACTACTCATATGTACTGTGCTACCTAATCCTTATCACAGTTCAGTTAGGGCCTTAAACCTGAGTTCATCTCCAGATTTCACCAGCTCTGTACGTGTGTGTCTCTGTGTGCATGTGTCTGTGTCTCTTTGTGAGTTTGTAGGAAAGGCCTCTTCCCTTCCCCTTGAAAATATCAACTCCTTCACTTCATATACAAAGACCATATAGCAACATCTGGTGATTGAAAAGTTCAGGGAAATATAGAAATTTTCCAGGAGAGAGAAAGATTCAGATATCAAAATATTTACTCAAAGGTGAAAGGAAAATACTTTGCTTTTAAAGTACATGAAGTTCCAAAGATTTCCAAATGTCTCCTGCTTGGGTCTGGCCCTCTCAGCTAACAATGTGCCCCTTCAGGTGGGAGGAAGAAAAGCTGAAACCTTCAAGTGAGATTTTAATTCAATTAGTGTCTTACCAAGGACCTATGGCGTCTGATTAATATGCTGATGCTAAGGCAAAAGAGTGAACAGAATGCCCATTTGGATAAAGCCTGGCAGCAAAGCGTGGCATTGCCATGGAAACCACAGAAGGCCATTAATTAGCTATCAAATAAAATCATCGGAAAATTCTGGACCCTAGCACGTCTACCTCCTTCAAAGAGGAGTCCAAGAAGAGGTCACGCTAACAGCAAGGCTCCCTTCGGTGATTAATAGCAGAGTAGCACAGAGACTACGATGTCACCAAGTAGAAGAAAAATTGGGAAGTAGAACAAGAGGACAGAGTAGAAGGAAAGAGGCTTTGGGATTATCCAAGTCGAATGACAGAATTTTAAATATGGAGTATCTTGTTAGGTTGTCGATGCTGATAAAATCTCAGTGACAAACATTTTCTCCTTTTTCCTGTGGAAAGAAAGAGACGATGAATATGGATCCACTAGATGGTGATAAATGATTGGGAGAAGAGATCGTAGAGTCAAGAGGTGAGAAGGGATTAACCAATCTCTAAAATAAGAGATATCGCTTGTATAACTTAATAGAGGGAAGTTTTAAAAATTAAAAGAAAGCAGAAAAAGAGAAAAAAAGGCATCATGAAAATAACTGCACACACACATAATAACAAAGCTTACCACACAGATAATCACAATAAATGTAACTGGACAAAATTGGTCATTAAAAATACAGAGGTGGTCCCACTACAAGTTATAAATCTGAAAAATAAAGGAGAAAAAAGGTTGAAAATGAATGGATGAAGATATCCTAGACAGATCTTAACTAAAAGGAAGTTGATATTCATCAAAGTAGACTTGAAGGCAAAATACATTACTAGGTTTAAAAATGGCCAGTTTTCTGGGGAAAGTGGAGAGAAGGGCAGGTACCATTGGATTGGAGGGATCGTTAAACAGCTGTAAATCTTCACCTGCAGAGATAAAGCGTTAGACCCAAAGTTACCCTGCAAGATTTGAAGACAGAGCATGAGTTCACTTCCCTTGACACTATCTCAAGAATATTTTGGCCTATGATCACATATCAAGTTATATGGTTCATACAGCAGGATCCTGCCCTCAGAGGAGGCAGTTTTTAACATAAAAATAAATATCTGGATGGAAATGGCAGTTATGGTCACTTTAATAAAACCCAACATATACCCAATCCCAAATGTGTTAAGTAGGTATATTCTTTGTAAGTACTAAAAGAATGAAGTCTCTAAACTGGAAAGTAATGCACTTGGTTAAAGGATGAGCAGGAATGCGAGATCCGTTGATAAGGATTGCATCGCGGTAGTTAGTCTAGCTCACAGAACCTGGTGTAGTGGTACATGAAGTTGGAAGGACAGAGTGTCTGTCTGAGTTAATTTTATAATAAAAATTCCATACACTGGGTAACTCAACAAACATTTATTTCTCAACGTTCTGGAGGCTGGAAAGTCCAAGATCAAGGTGCTGGCAGACTTGATGTCTGGTAAGAACCCATCTCCTAGTTCATAGGCAGCCCTCTCCCCACTGTGTCCTCATATGGCAGAAGGGCGAGAGCTCTCTCCTGGGCCTCTTTCACGAGGGACAAATCCCATTCATGAGGACTCCACCCTCGTGACCTAATCGCCTCGCTAACTCCTGGTAGCATCACCTTGGGGGTTAGGATTTCAACATCTGAATTTGGGGAGAACACAAATATTCAGTCTATAACAGCATTAAATCATTAAAAGAAAAGCTTCCATTAAATACTTTGGAATAAACCAATGAACTTCATGAATCACAAGTTGAGTTGCTCTGAGTTGAGTAACTGACCTCTTCTTCAAAATTTCCTTGCTTAGTAGGTGATCCCCAAAACTGTATTGGCTCCACTCGAGGGCCAATATTTCCCTAAGAGTGATAGGTGACTCTCCACAGTCAAGGTTTCACAGTCCTGATAAAACTTCTAAATGGAGTCATTTATCCCAAGAAGGAAAGGACTTTGCTAAGAATTTTAAATGAAGGCTTTAGGGCTGATGATAAGGAGAAAGAAGGGCTACCCAAGCTGTAGGGCTACATTTTCAGACTGATGTCACCAGGATGGCTATGCCCTCCCTGCCAAGTGCTTCTTGCAAGCCTTAATCGGGGACTGAAAATTGGTCTGACTTTGCCATAGGCTTACACGACTGAGGAAATTGTAATGTTCTTATAAATTAGAGGATGGTTATAAACACTGCCAAGGGATTTTTAATTATATGGTATTAATTGTAGAACACATAATTACAAATTAATAATAATGTCACCTAATATTTTTTTTAGTGTGCAAAAAAGATGCTGAGCTTAAATGCTTAGACCTAGGAGCTGGGTTTTCTTGAATTATTAGGCACCTACAGAACTGGAATTAGAACTCGAATTCCCAATTCCCAGGTTAGGGATTTCATCATTACATTCAACCTTATTCCTGACACTAGCAAATAATTGGTAGCAGAGTTCTCCTGCTAAAAGCACAGATTTAGAGACAGGTGACAATGATTAGAGCTCATCCATTTTCTACATATGCACCTGACTGAGACAGTTAACCTCTATGCTTCACTTTCTTCTATATAAATGAAGGTCTTAATAGGTCTTCTCTAATATGGCTGTTACGAGAATGAAGTACATTTAAAGAGCCTAGAACAGTGACTGGCATATTGAAAGCTTATCTGTTTGTTAAATAAATGACATAAACAAAAATTAGATAGATAGATATGCACATTAATAATCTTAATATTAATAGCTCAAATTAGTTGAGCTCATTTTACCAACCGACCATTACAGTAAGAATTTGATGTGAGTTACTCATTTAACTTCACGGCAACCCAATGAGGTGGGCCTAATTATCACTTCGGTTTTATACAGGAAGAAATGGAGTCTTAGAAAGATGAAATAACTTGTCTGTGGCCTCACAGCTAGTGAGGAACTTAGGATTTGTCAGTTTCCAAAAAAAATCAAGTCTCCTAACTATGCTACCCACAGTTTCCCCAATAACTGCAAATAAGTGGTCTAACAAAGTGATCTGTAGGAAGAACCCAGACCTTAAGAGACACCTGGCATCACTCTTTTAATACCGAACCATTAAATTTCTCTGTAGGCCAGGGAGACAGGTATCCAGATAGTGTTAAATGTTCTGACTCCTGGAATCACAGAGCTTCCGCAGGACCCCGGAAGGAGTGGGCAGTCTAAGACAGTCTAAGACAGAATTTCCATCTGCAAAAGGGGAATCTGGCTCAGAACCCAGATACTTCTTCTCAAACACCTCAGGGAAGCCTACCGGCTCTGTATAGGGACTCCACCTCTTTGGGCAAAATGCTATTGGCTCTTCTCTGGGAAAGAGTTCTGAGGGAGTGAAATGGACGGGTGTGGGAGGGAATGAAAACCAGAGTCTGCCCTTCATGGTTATCATAAAAAAGGAGGCCTGTGAGCTCCAGGTGAGCCAGTTTCCACATTTCAACACATTGGGTGGAGCTGGAACCAGCCTGAAAACCATCCCAGGCACATCCAATGTAGGTAGATTCACACACTGGAGGGGATCTCTAGAATGAATGGGGAGGAGGGAGAATGATTTCCATAGACAGTAGGTGGGCTCTGTGGAGACATCTTTATTGTTCCTTCTTTTTTTTTTTTTCTAGCACCTTATTTTGTCAAACTATTTGCATCTCCCCTATCCCAGAATTCTCATCCAGAAAGGCAGAATGAATAAACTATATGATGGTTAAAAGATCTTAAATGTTTACCAAAAAAACATAACTTCTACATGTATTTTCTCAAGCTCTGTCTATGGAAAGGGGACTATAAATGCCCATTGCAACTTCCAGCTGTGTAAGATCAGCCAGGTCTTAGGAAATGGGATTCAGCACATATTTATAGGAGAGGAAAACAAGGCATGTAATGTTCACTGCACCCCTCCATGTCCCAGGTATCTAACGCAATCCTCATAAATCCCTGAGAGAGGGATTTATTTACATCACATGGATGAGAAAACTAGGGCACCAAAAAGTCAGGTGACTGCAGTTCAATTTGGCTGTTTACCTATTTAGTGCAAAATTAAACAAGTTGGAGTGTTTAGCAGCATGAGATCTAGAGCCTGAAGAGGTTTACTTCTTGGTCCCCTTTACAAACTCTGTGGCCCTGAAAGTTATTTAACCTCTGTGGACCTCAGGTTCTTCACCTATCACATGGGGAGAATAATAACTCCCACTACATCTGGTTGCCACGAGGATATTTCTTTTTGCCATATTTCCACCCTTTACATGAGTCTGTGCAGGTAAGGGACTGCTTAAAGCCCCATAGTACAGTGCTCAATAAAAGAGAGCTTTTATTCTTCATTTGAGCCAGGCATGACTCAAGACTGGGGCTTGAAGGATGGTGCCATATGCCCCTTGGCTTCCCCTGTTGCGTATATGGCTCTTCTGGAATCATCAACAGCACAGAAACTGCGTGGAAGTGTTAGACGAATCTCTGTCTTCCCAAAGTGCACAGTCAACTAATAACAGCACATATATTTCAAACCCAAAATAGGGACAGGACACAATTTAAGGAGGTATTGTTTTTAAATGATAAAAATGGAATCAGGGAAAAGAAGAATGAAAGCCTAAGTTTGTAAGAGAAGGAATGAAGAGAAGCAGCTCCAAGTGACTGTTCCCAGCATCCTCTCTGACAAAGCCTGGTACAGCCTCACTCCATTTCCAGGCAAGTAGGGATGTTGCTTAGCAACCTAGCCCGGAACAGCAGAGTGAGCTCTGCACTGGTGCCTTAAGGGCTGCTACTGCAGTCCTAAGATGGACTAAACTTTCCCTTAAAACCCCACCTACAGAATAAGGGACACCTGCAAATGGGAAGCACCTGGGAGGAAAGCCTTCTGTGAGGTTAGGTTGAGCGGAAGGCAGGCAAAGGAGAAAATACTCAGTCTAAATTAGTGGAAAAATATAGAGAATATTTTTCATTTCTTCCAAACACTGCAGAAACTTAAATTGCTAACAATGATTTGCCAAGCCAAAACCTTGGTGAATGTACTTCATTGAATGCTGATGTAGCAATTGAGGCCAGCAGGACATACCTGGTTTCCAGCTCATGTAGGCCACCTCTCCCAACAGCTGCAACCACTTGATCACCACCCACAAGTTCAATCTCAAAGACAGATTTGGAGAAAATATTATTCTTAGTGAGACTGAAGGTGTTAGAGTTCAACGCTATCTATATTCACTCATTCAACAAATATTTTTTGAAGTTTGCAGTTTAAAAAGGGAAACAGGCATTCATTTTTAAGTGTGATACACGTTAAGCGGGGGAGGTATGAGATGCTATGGGAGTACACAGCATGGGTTCCTAACCTAGATTGGATAAGTTATAGAAAGCACCAGAAGATCTGATATTTAATGAAAGTCCTGAATAAGTCATTGTTAGACAAAGAGAGGAAGAAAACATTGTTCTCTGTGGACTAAGTAGTTCATGCCGTGGTCTAGTTCAGCTGGAGAAGAGAAAGGGAGAAAGGGAGAGGCAGAGAGAGAGTTGATGGGAGAAGCAGAAGAGTATTGTGTAGTCATATGACAAGGGGTCTTGCGACTTGTATGTGGATTCTGTAATTTACCCTAAGAGCAACTGACAGCTGTTGAAGAATTTCAAGCATGGCAACATGTGATCAAATGTGCTTGCTAGCATCCAGTCAATAGTCAACCTTTCTGCTATCCCACACTATGCTGTGATCCCAGTACTTGGGGCCCTGGTCTAGTCACTTGAACTCCTGGCTTGGCCTTCTGCCTAGTTCCCTGAAGAACAAAGATTTGTTCTTGAACCCGAATACAGGTATTACCCATTTACCTGCCTCTCCTTCTGATGTGGCTTGTTTTAAGACTCTCAGACGCAAGGCTTGCCCCTCCTGCTCCACTCCATGTAATATCACAGCTTCCCCCAATGTCACTTGATTGGACTACTTCCCTATCACTATTACTTTCTTCATCTTGCCGATGCCTGGTAAAGCCCTCTACGTGGTCATCTTCCAACGGTCTGCAGCAGCTGTGTCTGAACCAACCCCTTGCCCAGGAAATGATCCACTTCAAAGGACTTGTCTCCTGTCCAGCTCTGGTCAGCCTAGCAATTATGCAAGAAATCCATTAGGCCCCTCACCTCTTTAGAATAGTGATTAAAGGCACAAACTCTGGAGTCAACTTCCTTTGAGGATGAACCCTGGTCTACATCAAGTCTTAGCTATGTGACCTTTGCCAAGTTAGTTCATCTCCCTGAGTCTGGTTTCATCATATTTCCATGAAGATATTAGCACCCACTTCGTGGGGGTTCTTATAAAGATTAAAAAAAAAAAGACATATGGAGAGAAAAATACCTAGAATAGCACCTTTCTCAGAGTAGGAGTAAAATATTTATTCCTCTCCACTCTTCCTCTGAAAGTACGTTATCTGCTTACATTTATGATTTTGATCCTTACATTGACTTCCTAGGATGGGAAGATTAAAGGAGGCCTATGATTATGCATACAAAGCACCAGGCATCTACTAAACACAAGATAAATATTAGCTATTATTATTAATTATCATTAAAGAAGTATAATATCCTGATTGAGATATTAACTGCATCTCATTTTCTTGAATACAGGCTCATCATAAATGAACAAAAAGTAATCGTTCATCATGACTGTCCTTTTTGTGCATTCACATACACCACTCATAAAATGCAGCATTTGTCCTCTAAGAGCTCTTCTCAACCCTCGAGAAAGGCTAGCAGCTCCTTTAGTTTCAGAGGTTATCCTGCAGAATACTCCCTCTGGGAGGGTTAGCAGAATGGCTGCATTGCACGAATCCATGGGTACCATTCTTAGCCTAGAAGAATGGCATCTTGTGCAGAAGTTGATAGTGATGATGACTGTTATGTGCTGAATTGTGCCCTCTGAAATTCACATGTTGGAGTTCTAACCCCCAGCGCCTCAGAATGTGACTGTATTTAAATACTGCCCCTTAAAGAGATGATTAAGACTGGTGTCTTTATAAGAAGAAATTTGGACACACGAAGAGACACCATTGACAGGAAAACACAGAAGGAAGACCTTGTGAGGATACAGCAAGAAGTGGCCATCTGCAGGCTAAAGAGAGATGCCTTAGAAGAAACCAAATCTGCTGACTCCTTGAACTTGGATTTCTAGTCTCCAGAACAGTAAAGAAATAAACTTCTGTGATTTAAGCCCCCTAGTCTGTGATGTTTAGTTATGACAACCCTAGCAAAGTAAGACAATGACACATCAAAGAATTAAGCTGAGTCTCTGTGGAGGTAGGTAGAGGGAGACAAGCCCTTGAATCAGAAGAGAGAACTCATTCTTTAGGGGCTGACATGGTGGTCTGGATTTCCTGAGAAAGAGTCTAAACTGCCCCTTGCTGCCCCATGGCAAACTGAATCTTTGATGCAACCGTTGGCCTAGATGCTTGGAGAACGGATGCCTGGTGAAGGTTCAGGTCACCTCGTGAAGACTTTGAGGCATGAGAGGATACTATGAGTAACCTCAGTGTGACCCTCTGTAGAAGCAGCATGCCAGATTCCTCCACAGCATCTTCAGATTGTAGTTGCAAGAGAATGGTCAGAAGAGGTCGAGGACCAGGCCTCTGCCTCATTTTGCAGGGACCATATGTATGAGTTATTAATTCAGTATCCAAGGGAACTTCATTAATGAGTGTGATGGTCATCCTGCTAGTCAGGCAGGTAACAACTCAGAAACATACAATTAAAAAAAAAATTTCTAGCATCTGTATGTCATGGAATAAACGAATATCCATAGATGAATGAATAGGAGGGACAGCTACGAAGCCACAGTATTAGAATAAGGGGCACGTTTATCTTGATTTCTGTCGCAGCCCTCATCCTAGCATAGCACCTGAACCTTGTATGTGTTCAGAGAGTATTTGTTGAATGAAAAAGCAGACTACCTGTGCGTTATTTATTTATTTATTTTTATTTCAGACATGCACAGACCAAGGCTCAGAGCCATAAAAGAAATCTAGTCAAGGTCACACCGTGACCTTGAGTCACTGGCAGACACAGGCATGTTAGTCAGTTGGGGTGGAGCTTCTATACTACAATATCTTAAAGTAGGTGACTTAAATAACAAACATTTATTTCTCACAGTTCTGGTGGCTGAGAAGTCCAGGATCAAGGTGCCAGGGATTCAGTTCCTGGTTGAGGGCCTTCTTCTTGGTTTACTGATAACCATCTTCTTGTGTCTTCCCATGGAGGAGAGTGAGAGCTCAAGACTCTTATTCTTATAAGGATACTACTCTCATCTTGGGGGCTTCTTCTCATGGACACATCTAAGCTTAATTACCTCCCAAAGGCTTCATATCTAAAAATCACGTTGAGTTATAGGGTGTCAAGAAATTAATTGGGGGGGTGTACATAAACATTTAGTTCACAATATAAGGCAGGAATAAAAATATTTCACTTCCATCTCAGTCCTTGCTCAAAACTTATGTAGATATTTAACATCTTTTCTCTGGGAGGCTCTGGCTCAGAATTCTGCCTAGTCCAGGCCAATGGATGGGCAGAATGATCTAGTATGACAAATCCTCTTTCCTCTGTCCCCTTGCAAAGGGAATTTGCCATCTTCTGTGATCAAGCTGGCAACATCAATCTGGGTGTTTGTTAATGACACTGACCTAAATCTGTCATGTTGCAGGGAACTGTCCATAGCAGCTGGGATTTGCTGCCATGTAATAGTTTTATGGAATGTGAAACTCTTTAATAAGCTGATGGAAAAATAAAAAGTTTTGAAGTTTTAATATGTACTTTTCAGGCATCTGATAAGAAGCAAAGTGAATGGAAACATCACGCCGAGTGTGGAAAGCAGGAATCCCGTTGTATTAGAAGATGCTCATACTTGGATTGTGGCACATTTCTCACGGTTGCCAGAGCAAAGGTCTGGCATGATGATAAGCTCATTTAAGCCTTTCCTCCCTCTGCTCTGATAGCAGTTCAGCCCATGAGGTCATAGGTAAGCAGTGGGCCTCCCTAAGCTGGGTTGACTCCTGATGGTGCCTCACGAAGCAGGACCATTTTATTACCCATGGGCCAGGCACAGAGCTGTAGGTTCATATCTCTAATTCTCCAAAAGACTCTCAAAGAAAGACAGGCATAGCTATCCTCATTTTAAAAATGAGGAGACTGAGTCTCAGATAATGTCTTTGGCTTTGGAGTGTAGAAGAGCTGGCTTCATACCAGCACAAATACCTAAGCGCAAGTTTTTGAAGCCATTGATTCCTTCTTTCATCTAGCACATCTCAAGCACCCACTGTGTGTTTGGTACACTACTTAGATGCCTCGCTGCCTCCAAAGGAAATGGTGGGCCCTCCCCAGTCAGAAAGCCTCCACAATATATTCTTTAGGATAGGAGTCTTCTTGTTAAAATAAGGACTTGGTTCTTTTCGACGTTTCCATATCGGGAAACCTAACCTTATAGATCAGCATAAGTGTCCGTCCTCCCTTATCTGGAGTTTTGCTTTCCATAGTTTGTTACCCGCAGTCACCCATGATCTAAAAATATTAAATAAAAAATCCTGGAAATAAACAATTCATAAGTTTTAAATTGTGCACCATTCCGAGCAGCGTGATGAAATCTCGTGCTGTCCCTCTCCATTCCATGTGGGATGTGAATCATTCCTTTGTCCAGTCTCCACACTGCTCACCCATTGGTCACTTAGTAGCCGCTTCAGTTATCTGATCAGTTATCAGAGAGAGAGAAAGAGAGAGAGAGATCACATTCACATAACTTTTATGACAGTATATTGTGTCTAATTTATTATTAATTATTGATCTCTACTTGTGCCTAATATATAAATTAAACTTTATCATAGGCGTGTATGTAGGAAAAAAAACAGTACTACCTCCGATTTCAGGCATCTACTGGGGGTAGTGGAACGTATTCCTCCACAGATTGGGGGGACTACGCTGCGGTACTTATAATTGACCATTACGCAGGAAAGGATTAACTTAGCAGATGTGGTTGTTCAGACCACGCACCATTTCCAAGAAAGGCCTGTCTTCAGGATTGGCTCTTGGCCAGCTCCTAGGAGATGAGCCCCAAGCCCTTTGAATACTCTGCCTGATGAAAGCGTTCTTAGATGCGTGGAGCCTTGGGCCATGCTGTACCAATTGGACCAGGTAGTTCCTGCTAGCAAATGGGATTCAGGGGGAATGTCTTATTTTTGCTCTGAGGACCTGGAGTAAGAATTACTGAGGTCAGTCACATCAAAATCGCGTGCCTATGTAAATGATCCCAATGAAATCCCTTAATACCAGTGCTTGGGTGAGCTTCTCTGAGTGACAACATTCCACATGTGATGTCACACATCATTGTTGGGAGAATTAAGGAGGTCTGTGCAACTCCACAGGGAACAGATAGATGCCTCGAAGCTTGCATTTGGTTTCTCTTGACTTTGTCCCATGTACCTTTTAACTTTGCTAACTTTAACCTGTATCCTTTTGCTGTAATAAATTTTAAAGTGAGTGTAACAATATCTGAGTCCTGTAAGTTTTTCTAGTGAATCATTATGCCTCCGAGTGGTCTTGGGGACCCTGAAATGACCCTCTACTTCTCTACCCATCTTCTTCTTTAATCCTCATCATACTTCAGAGACCACCGCCTTGGCATATCCATTTCTCATGGTTGAGAAATCCCAGGCTCCCTGAGGTCAAGTGCCTTCCTCGATGATGTTTTAGGGAGCCCAGCATCACCTGCATTCTAAAATGGTGGAGACTAGTGTGATTAAGCAGTTGAAAATCTTAATATCACATATCACACAGATGCAGGAAAGACTGAAGGATATGGTTTAAGTGTGTACCACATTTAAGGACATGCGCGTTCAATCACAGAATGGCACTGGACAACCACAGACCTCTCTCCTTAAGGATAAAGCTTCTATCCCAAGGGTTGGGATGTCGGGGAGAAGACAAGTGCACTGCTCTACAGGTAGGCGGATCCCACAGGTCACTCGCTCTTTCAAACACAACCATTAGAACACTCATTCTGCTGTCATGTGAGAAGTGAATGGCCTGAACCATGCTTCTCATTAATGGGATACCTTTCTGCTTGGAATCAGTGAGCCAGGGGAAAGGTTTCTTGCATGTTGGCAGGAAGTGAGGGATGCTACTAGGATTAGAATTTCCAGTGCTTCTGGGGTCCAGCCTGTGTCCTCCAACATCATCCTATATTGACTTCCTGGCAAGCACCGTGCTTTTAATTGTTGACTTCCAACTCTCAGGGTCTCAGTGGTGTAAGGTACTGCAGATGTTTAAGATGTAAAAAGCCCGAAGTAACCTTCGTTGAAGTTAATTAACACCACCTATTTAGGAAAAACAACTACCCTGCTTTCAGACCCAGGGTTATTTTCCAAAGCCCATACCTGATATTTAAGATAAGCATAAACCTTTAATTGAGCTCAGATTGCTCCACATCACATCGGAATGCAGCCAGATAATTCTATATCAATCTAGCCTGATTTTAGCTCTCTTCCCTTTTACAGACTAACAACACTGTTCTGGGACATGGGAGTTCTGTGTCTGTTTTATTCCTTTATTATTAAATAAGCATTCATTAAGTATGTGTCAGATGCTATTCTATTTTCTGGGGACACAACAATTAATTCTTTGCCTCAAAGGGTTTACTCTCAGTTTGGGGAAGTGAGGCATGCTCACCAAGAATGCAATTATGTATTCCAAGAACAATGGCAGAAGCATTTGCAAGATAAAGTCAATGTAAGGATGAGGGAGTGGTCAGCTCCTGGGCAATCATCTCTCAGTTGCATTGCAGAAACACCTATCTTTTTTCTACCTTCCCAACCTTAGTTGGTCTCTTTACGCTCCACTCCCCAATTATCCCCGACGTCCACACATGATTTGGTTAGTGTCCTCAGTACCTAAACCCCTCACCAACCACGATGGTTTGTTTGAACCAGATGCTCCATTGAACACCAGCCTGTAGCTCAATCTGTACCACATTCAAATGCCATTCAGATTCCAGTTGGGTCTTCTTTGCAGCCTTCCTTAACCTCTTTTGCTGCAAGGTTCTTGCTCACAGAGGTCAAATTATACCTCTAGAGACCTAGTGCCTGTAGGGCGCTTTCTGTGGCAAATCTGTGCCCTGGAATTGCTTATCTAAGCTGAAACACAATCCATTCACCTCTTGGTTGCAGGGCAAGATTTAAAGCCTTAATGGTGTCTCATTGATTTCTTAAGGTATGCATAGAGCTGGTACTCTGCTGTTGCATATTTTAATTTTTACTGTTTTGTTCTTGCATCCCAGGTGATCTTATCAGGAGAAACACATGCTTGAAGAAGCTGAATTAAATACAGGCAAACCTCATTAATACAGACTCCACTAATTCAGGCTGGATGGAAACATAACTTTCTGTTATCTAGAAGTTGAAAAGATTTTCTAAATAAATTAGTGGTGGAAATGAGACCGCAGGGGAAGGAAAAGGTTCGCCTGTTTAAAAGGCAGTATTCTCAAACATCTTCAGGGATTCCAGAAGGGCCATCAACGTATAAACAATCTCCTTTGTGTCTGTTCATTAATGCTAAAGACTTGTTCTTCAAAGAATAATTTCCTATTTGGCAAATGTTTTCTTTAGTTTGTTAAGCTGTAGAGTTGGAACACCATAAGGTTTTATGTCTTTCAAAATATTCTTTAAATCCACTCTCCTCCATAATGCTAAATATATTATAGACATATCTATCGTAACTACATATAAATATATGCATTAAAAATACAATAAAAACATCTTAAAATGAAATGGAATATTTGTGGTTGGTAGTAGTAAAGGTAATTTTTACTTCCTACTTCATATGTATAACTATTTTCTGTAATGAACTCGTTTCTATTGACATAAAATTGTATAAAGTCATTAACGTTTTCTAATATTTAACAGGTCTTTCCCCCCAAATAGTTGATACGGAATTGTTGAGGAGGGAGAGGTTCCACCCTCCAACCTCCTTGTGTTCTTATGGCTGGACTAATAATAAAAGCGACACAAGACCAGGTTACTACGGAAAATAAAGACAATTTCACACGGGCACGTGGGAGATTACAAATGATACTCAGAGAAATGATCGAAGCGGGCAGCTTTTTTTACATTTTTTAAAAAAATAGTAAATTTGTGAAGATTGACAGGACAAAGAAACTTAGATTTGTGTGCTTATTTGTAAGAAATCTAAACCAAAGGAGGGCTTTGGGTGGTAAATCGCTAAAGAAGTAATAAGGTTTGTTTATATAGGCTTTTTGGTTCTGAATTGCTTAATCTAGCAATAAGGTTGTGTCTTTCGACCCCCCTGGAATAAGAAGGGCACTTTTCACAGGGGCAATTTACTTCCTGCATTCAAGGAGATAAAGGAGGGTCGACATGCCCTTCCAGTGCAGGTTGCTTTTCAAATAAATTTAATGCAAAATAATCAATATGCCATTGTGGGCATATTTGGAAGAAGCCTGCCCTGGACCCCAGCAGAGATAAAGCTGAATCATATTCAGCATTTGTGATAAAAAGACTCGGTGGGTAGAGTGAGAAGCTGGCTTACCACAAAGCCGTGATTTATCTTCTTGCCATCCTTGTTGGAGGCAACTGGGTCCTGAAACTAGTTTAGGACATGAGGTGATCCGTGACTGCTTCCCATTTTGCATCAGGAATCATCTGTTATGCTGTGGTCAGGATCGTCTTGGGTGAGGAGGGCAGTTGGTGCTGCCTTTACGTGTTTTCTCTAAGAGCTCATAGGTGTCATAGTCACAAACAGAGGCAGCTCATACACAGCATAATGGGCCACGTGATTACTCAATGCCTTGCAAGCCATGACGAGTGCTGACTGCCTCTAATAGGACTCTGCCAACTACTACTGGTTACCAGCACAGTGATTACAGTTGTATTAAATACCGCACTTGTGCCGGGTCATTTCCCATATATATTTTTTCTAGACTTAGTTTACTTCTGTGCTACAAATAATCACAGATAGATGTTCAGGGATATCAAATAAGTTGCCCAGGTTCCCACAGCTGATACATGATAAAGGGAACAATCAAACCCAGTCAGTCAACATGAAGGCCCTGCCTGAACAATGGGAGGCCCTGTCTGCCACAAGCCTAAAAGGCAGCCTGCATTCTGATCATCTCGAATATCTGTCTAGACAGTGCAGTGGGACCTCCAACAAGCCCTTGGTGTTTGCTGATCATTCTTGAATTTCGCTATTAGATTCTTGAGATAAACATGGGTTTGGATTAACCAGATAACTCCACTTGAGACTGGTACATATTTTTAGGCTCAGAGAAAGCATATCATCTAGAAAGAGCACTGGACTAGCAGTCAGATGTTTTGAATTTCATGCAGCGACTCTGCTATTAATTAAGTGTATGATCTTGAGCTTTGTGCTTAATCTCTCTAAACCTCAATTTTCTGTAAAGCGATCAACATATACAGCTTTTGAGGAGATAAATGAGATAAAGTGTTTTATGATACCTCTGAAAGTTTTCTTTTTATTAATATAATTCCTAACTAATAGCATCTTCACCTTCATGACCGATTGCTCCTCACAGACCTAAGTATGCAAAGCAGGATCCTCTGTACACTGTACGCCCATGAGAAACAACTTTATCGACCAGAGCAGTGTTTATGTGCGTTTTCCCTTTTGTCTTACGGACTCTCCTCATTTCCAAAGTTAAGTCAGCTTTTTCCTCCCCACCACCACCTTTGTTGAGGCCGTTTCATACATTTGTAATAGAGTTAGACTCTCATCACAGCGTGCATTTCTTCCTGAAATGATTAAGTCTCTGAATGATTTTTTTAAACTCTGCACATACTAAGGTTTGCTCTTTGTGTTGTAAAGTTCCATGGATTTGACTAATGCATAATGTCATGTGTCCACCATTACAATGCAATACAGAAGAGACTCATCTTTCTAAAAATTCCATATTAATACTCCCTTTTCCACTCTTCTACTGGAAACTTTTCATACTTTTCTCATCTCTATAGTTCTACGTTTAGCAGAATGGCACAGAGTTGAAATCATATAGTGTGCAGTCTTTTGAGACTGGCACTTACCAATATGTGTTTAAGGTTAATCCAAGTCCTCAATGGCTTAATAGCGTCTTTCCTTTATTGCTCCATTTTACGGTTACACCACAATATGTTTATTCATTTACCTATTGAAGGATATCTGAAATGTTTCCAGTTTCTGGTGATTATAATACAGCTATAATAAACATTCACATTCAGATTTTATACATGCTTAAGTTTTCGAATCAACTGAGAAAAAACCTAAGTACACACATCTTCAATTGCATGGTGAGACTGTATTTGGTTTTGTAAGAAACCGTCCAACTATCATTTAAAGTGGCTTTACCATTTGCATTCAAAGCAGCAACAAAAAAGAGTTTCTATTGCTCCATAGTCTTACCAGCATTTGGTATTGCCGGCTTTTCGTATGAACCATTGTAATAGGTGTGTAGTTTTTAGGCATCCTTTCAAGCTTCAACTATTTCCGGGTCACGGTGAACACAAGCAGTGGAATCGGCAGGGGTGCGTGGGGTAGCTGGTAAGGTGTGATGTGAGGGAAGAGATGATTTCTCCCATAACGACTGGATGAGCAACTGCTGAGAGTTATGCTACATAAAATCCTCACTCATTAGAAGTCTGCAGATTCAGCTGGTAAAAACTCTGACCTGAGGCATCTCTTGGGCACTGCAACCATGCCCTTTGAGTTGGTCTCTGAATTGATCTCTTTACACCTCTTAAGAACATAGGTTTGCTACTAAATCATCTCTGTAAACTTTTTCACATGGTGTAATGAGCTGAATAAAGACAATCAGGTATAAATCATCAACCAGAAAGCCATGAGCATGAGAGATTCCAGGGAAACATAAGAGATTCACTCTTGCAGAAACAGAAAAATTAATCACTAAGGGGAGAGATGACCCTAGGGAAAAGGACATAGGGAATAATTGGAGGAGAATAAACAGATGATTAGAATTCCATTATAAAAATTAAAGCATTGTGAGAAGTTTAAAAAAAAAAAAAACAGAGTTGAGATTTCACTGAAAGCTGAAAACGAAGGACAGGTGGAGAAAAAAAATATATAAAGTGACGTGAAAAAAATATATAAAGAGTAAAAGCGATCAGAAAGAAAAATATAGCTATGAAATATAGAAAAGAGTAAAATATGGATGATTAATGTTCCTGAAAAGGAGAACAAATTAGAGGGAAAAAAAACACCAATATTTTTATAATATAACAGAAAAAATACCGAATTAAATAAATACCCCCTGAAGGCATTCTAACACACGCATAACCCCCTACAGAGAGGGGGCGGAAGAACAGACAGCCTTCTGCTTTTGTCTAGGCAACATTCAGCGCTAGCAGACAGAGAGGCAGTGTGCATAAGTGGTGTCTATGCAGGTTCAAGGAAGAGGGAGTATGAGGCGAGAATTTTATACCGTGCCAAATTGGTGTTCAAGCATAAAGGCGACCGAAAGCCATTTTTTTCCCTCGTTTGTTTATTTAATTAATTATTTATTTTATGTTGACGTTGACATTGGTTAACAAAAAATCCAGTAAGAAAGCCGTTTTTATATGTGGTGCGACTCAGCAGAAATGTCACCCATGAGCCTTTCTTGAAAAAAAAGACATGGTCGTAAAATCCAGTCGACCAAGAAATGAAGCAAAATAAAATGCATAGAAAGGAGGAACTACGGAAACAAAGTTTTCATGCGCTGAATTTATTTTCATGTAGAACTAAGGTTAAAGAGTTGTGAGAGTTTTGGTTACTACGCAAACCGTAACTGCTATAAACCACAAAAAAAATATATGACAATGAGATTGACAAAAACGGGCAGTGGCAACATGAGAGGTGAAAGGAATTGTGTTTGAGTGTGGGTGTGTGTGCGCTAAGTTTTCTTATTTTCACTGTGGCAGGAGGATTCTATAACTATTATTTGTATATGTTAAATTGAGAAAAATATGTTTAGATCTATTATAATTAACTAAATGTATCAAATAAGGTGTTATTTTGAATCATGAGAAAACTCTCCAACTAATCGGAAGGAAATCAGAAATACAAAATTAATCAAAAAAGCACATATCCAAAAGCAAAATGAAAAATATCTAATGAGCACGAATAAGAAAATAACAGAAAATAAAATGATAGAACTAAAACAGAATCAGATATCTTATTTAATTACAGTGAGATAAATCTACAAATTATTTAAAAAGACCATTGTATTGATTCAGGAAACAACATTACATCAGAAGTAGTTAAAAGAAGTGCCTTCGAAAGATTGTAAAATACCAAATAAAGACATACTATTCAAGCAAAAATAAATTAGGGATTAAGTTGCAAGCATAAATTGAAATCAAAGGAAAAGGAACTAAGTAAGACAAAGAAGGGTATTTTCTAATGATACAATGAAGGAGACCTCATTGTCATGGGTTTTTATATTCCTAATATCACGGCATTGACATTTTAAAAAGTAGAAAGTGTCAAAATCAGTACCTAAAAATGGCATTGGTAAGGCTTCTTAATTAAACTCTCAGGTTAAGAATGACACATCAAGTAGAAGAAAAAAAAATGGATGAGAGAACTAATGAGGCAGGTATTATTAATTTTGTACCGGAGTACAGCAAATATCCATTCTGGACAAGTGCCCTCAAACATTTACATATCTCAGGCTGTATCTGTTTACTATTAAAACCCCAATAGTTGATCAGAAGTAAAAATGGAAAGGTTATATTTTCTGATCACGATAACATCATAATGAGTTTGCAAGGACAGTGAGGGACAAGATTAGAAATCCCTCCAATTCCCACCTTCTTCTTTGAATGGACCCTAGAACAAAGAGAAAAGCACAGCTAAAGTTGCTGAATATCTAGAAAATAACAATAATGATAGTGCCATAGATCAGGTTTTATGTAATAAAGTTGTAATTGTGCTCAGAGAACAATTCACAGCTGTATACACATTACTATGTTAAAAAAATGAAAAGAAATGAATTAATTATTCAGCTAAAAAGTTTAGAAAATAAAAAATAAGAGGAAGGCAAAAGATGGGAATTAATATGTAAAAACCAAAATTAATGGTTTTCGAACACAGAAAAACAATAGACAATAAATAAAATAAAGAGTGGTTGCTTTGGGAAAAAAATAGACCATTCATTAATTATCAACTTTAAAAAAGTGTGTGTGTATTTGTGTATTTTGAGTGTAGGGGAAGTGACTAGAAAAAGACAATATCGATACCAGAACCAGACAAAACAAGGACAAAATAAAAAAATAAGAAATAAGAAAATAGGAAAATGCAGATCTCTGAATGTTGATATAAAAATGCCAAATCTGAGCAAATAGAGTACTTCTTCTTATGAACTAATACATTACCACATTATAACCAAGTAGAATTTTTTCCCTAGGAAGAAAAGAACTATTCACAATTAAGTATTAATGCTATTCAGTATCTTAATACATCAAAGAAAAAGAGACTCAGTATGTAGTTATCTCAATAAATATTGAAACAGATAAATGTTAAAATTTATCTATACCTGATTTTTTGACACTTAATAAAATATAAAATAGATTGATACTTCTTAACCCTATGCCAAGCAAAAGGTTGCTAATTTTGTAATAATAGAAGCATTTCCATTAAAATCAAGAACAAGGCAAGGAAAGTAATGTGTTATTATTTAACACTGTTCTGGAAGTGTTAGCCATTGTGTTTAGAGAAGAGAAGAAAATAAGACATCTAAAAACGGAAAGATGGAAAATCATTATCAACACATAAAATGATTATATATCATTAAAAACTCAGAGAAATTACTTACATTATTTGAAGATAATTTATAAGATAGTTGGTTAGAATTGTTAATAAAAATTCAATAACACAATCGTTTATATAAATTTAATTTAAGAACATATCTTATTTATAAAAATAATTATAAAGATTAATTTCCTAGAAATTAACAAGATATGTTCAAGGCCTATATGAAAAAAACTATAAAGTTTCTACTGATAATCATAAAAGAAGCCTTCAGTAAATATCTACCTTATTCTTGTACAAGAAGGTATAAGTGGCTTAAAAAATTAATTTATATTAATCTAAGTATTCAATGTAATTCTAACAAATATGTGAATATAAAATTACACTTTAGAACTTGAATATGTAACTCCAAAATCCATCTGGAAAATAAGCATGAGGAAATTGCCACAATCATTTTGAATAAGAGGAGAAATGAGAAGGGCTTAGCATCATCAGATAGGAAAATGCAATAAAACTATGTGTTACTGTAGCAAGAATAAACTAATAAATTAATGGAACATGATAAAAATTCTCCAAATAGGCCCAAACGTACATTAAACAAATGCGAGGGAGAAAGATGGTTTATTGAATAAAATTGTTTGGACAACAGGCTATCCATTCAGTGTGAACAGAAGAGTGAGAACTAAATCTCGTAGTTATTTTTCACACCAAAAGAAATTCTAGATGGAGCAAAGATTTAAGATGAAGTGTGAAGCTATAAACATAAAAAAGATTCTTTTCATTAAAAAAAAATCTCGGGTGGGAAGTCCTAACTACTATATTTGACCCAAAACCGCAACAACCAACATACACAGCTTATTTGGTATACATACAGAGATGATTCTGTGCAATACTTAGAATTATAACCAAAACAAAAAAGTAAAACATAAAAATTTGATAAGCAACACACAGGAAAAAATGGCTAATCCTCTTAATATATAAGGAACTCTTAACAATCACCAAGAAAAGAAATAATTGCATTGCCCAATGTAGAGCTGGAAAGGACCTAAAGAAACAGTTCACGGAAAAATTCACTCATTACAGACATAGGCGAATACCCCGTAAACATGTATAAAAGAAGGATTAGTAAAATGCCTCAAAATTAAAGGAAAGTAAATTAAAATAACAACTAGAAACATTTTTCCAAAGATCAAAAAGTGTTAACAAGTATATAGGAAAACAGATGTTCTCATGTACTGCTGATGGATGCATTTATTAAAAGTCTATTTGGCTACTTCGACTAACATTGAACATGTACGAATTCTTTTCTCCAGCAATTTAGCCTCTAAGACTTTATCATATAGGTTCCCTTGGTGATATATGTGTAAGAATCTTCTCTGAATGTCTGAAAAACACTCCTCAAATTAATTAAGGTATATCCATACGATGAGACATGTTTTAGCCATTTAAAAGATTAGGAATTTTCTTACATGTAATTACAGAATGATCTTTAATCTTCATGTAGGTAAAAATAGCAAAATCAATGTACAGAGCATTATATAGTATGATCTCACCTCTTTTTTTTTTTTTTTTTTTTTTACAAATTAAGGAAAGCATACATATGTTTGCTTGTGTCTTCAACATTGCTGAAAAGATTCACACAATACACACACAAACAGCTCAGAGTAGTATTCTTTCTTTATTCTTTAGGGTGCAGATATGAGGCTGACTTCAGGAAGAATTGTTTTTCATTACTTAACCATTTAAACTATTCAAATTTTTATGACATGTATTCATTTCTTTTCTAATAACATTTTAAAAAGAGACAAAATAGACATTTATTTCTATGAACAAGTGAGAACTAGATGACAATATTATTTGTAAAGAATATTTTATAGCCCATGTAAATTAATTTATAAATATCTAAAATATATTTTATCTTGAATAAAAAAAACTAATAGATGAATTATAGAATATTACATGGTGGTTACAAGATTAACCCATAGAGGCATGTGAGCATTAATTAGGGTTCTTACCCTGTCACTAAAATACATATAATCTGTAGTCATCTATTCAACAAGGCAGCTTGCTTATTTTCCATGAGTCTTGATTTCGCATTAAGATGGAGATAATAATATTAACAGTAATAGTGATAATTATATAATATCTAGCTCATAAAACTGTTGTAAGGTTAAAAGCTCTTAGCACAGTTCCTGACATAGAATTTAC
This sequence comes from Rousettus aegyptiacus, assembly GCF_014176215.1. Taxonomy (NCBI): domain Eukaryota; kingdom Metazoa; phylum Chordata; class Mammalia; order Chiroptera; family Pteropodidae; genus Rousettus; species Rousettus aegyptiacus. The sequence continues at coordinate 12,929,040 of NW_023416306.1, forward strand.
TTATATTAGCTATAATAAAAAAGAACAGAAAAACAAATGACAGCCATCCTCTTACTCTAGAATTGCATATGAAGACATTACAGAGAGAGAGCGCGCAAGCGAAAAGATGTATCTATGTATCTTCTGAACACAAAATGGGATTCGTATTATTGGTAAACCTACTGCCTTAACAATATACTGCCAATATCTTCTATATCAATAAGTATACTTCTATCGCTACTGCCTTACCTTAATTCAAGCTACTATATTTCCTGCCTGAATCTTTGCAACTACCCCTGACCCATCTCCCTGTCTCCATTCTTCTCCACATGCATGTTTCTTAACTTCGCAAAATTCTCCAAGCATCTCCTGTGGCCCAAAGGATCTGATGCCATCATATGTGACATTAGGCTTCGCATGATTTAATCCTTATTTATCTGCATGGCTTTACCTCCCATCACACTCTTCCATGAATTTAATGCTCTTGTCACACCTTACCCAGTAGAGCAAAGTTCTCTAGCACAGGCTGTTTCAGGAGGCAGTGTGACAGAACACACACATGGAAAGCACATAAACTTTGGGTCTAGACTGACCATATTATTATTTTTTTTTTACTTTGATAAATCTGACATTAGGTATTCTAAATTTAAGGTATATAACATATTACTTTCATACATTTATAAATTATAATATAATTTCCATTGAAGCAATATTTATCACATTATATCATTATAGCATAATATTATTGTCTATATGTATTAAACTGTGCATTAGATCTCTATGGCTAATTACTTGTTACCAGTTTGCACCCTGTTTAGCTATCAATCTTATTCCCCCATCCCCACTCCAATGCCCTGGAAACCACCATTTTACTTTTCTAGAATCCACATATAAGTGGTATCATAAAGTACTTGTCTTTGTCTGACTTATCTCAGTATAATGGGCTCAAGGTCCATAATGTTGTTGAATATGGCATGATATCTTCCTTTCTCATGGCTGAATAGTAATATTCCATTCTGCATCTATATCACACCTTTTTTAATCCATTCATCCATTGATGGGCATTTGAGTTGCTTCCATACCTTTGTCATTGTAAATAACACTGCAATAAACATGAGTGTGCACATATCTCACTGAAATCCTGTTTTCATTTCCTTTAGGCATATACTTAGAAGAGGAATTACTGAATTGTAGATATATTGTATGGTAGATCTATTTTTAAATTTGTGAGAAATCTTTATATTGTTTTCCACAGAAAAACCCACATTGTCATCTTGGTTCCAACATCTGTAGTGTGACCTTATGAAATTCATTTGACTTTATTTACCAGCAAAATTTACTTTTGATGAGGCAAACTTTTCTTGTTCAAACATCAAAATAATTATTGGGGTTATAAGACAGAACACAGCAATAATTAATGAAAAGTACAGTGTTCCCCAAATAGTCATAATTGACTAAATATTTTTTCCCTTAGAACAGCTGCAATCTGTTTCAACATCTGGGATTTTCATTTCCCCTATAAGCACCTTAGTTTCCTTCTTCACCTACCTGGATTATTACCACAGCCTTCTAAATGATCTTCAAATCTCCATCTGGTCCTTTCTCCTACATTTTATTTTAGATTCATCTTTCTAAGAATTTTTCTGACCACCTTTCCTGTCCTTCTGCCTGTGCTCAAATTGCTCCCTGCTTCCAGAATATTCTTACTCTAACCACTGCCTTTTAAGAGATCACTCCTCCTTCATGCTCAAATTGCTAACACTTCCGTGAAGCTTACTTGGCTGCAATTGGTTTTCACTTTTTTTAAAATTTGCGGAACACTATTTAGGTGTTTCCCATGTGTCTATTTTATGTTCTGCCTTTTTGAAAATCTTCCTTCAGTGGATTGCAAGTGCCTTGCAAACAAAAGGTAGAACATTCATCTTTGTACTTTCATCACCTGGAATCATAGTCGGACCACATGGTAATTTTAAAGAATGGTCATTAAATGAAGTGAGTGAATAAGTGGCCCGCAAGCATGAACTCAATTCTAATGTAACTATTAATGTCATATAGTAGGAATACAATTTAACAATGATTTTAGTGCTGTTTTATTGCATGGAGGGCATAATAGTAATAATTTCTAACATTTTTTGAAACACTGACTTTATATTGGGCACCGTATGAGACATTTTATGTCTATTATCACATTTCATCTTAACAACCTAGCTGGACTCATATCATGATCCCTATTTTACAGATGAGACAACTGAGAAATTAAAACCTGGCTTACCTGCCTCTGGCACATACACACTTTCCCATTACATTATATAATGTGTGGGAGTAAAGTACTTTTTTATGGCGTGGCAAGAATATGTCAGCTTCTGTGTCTGGCCCCTTATACCTGTTTCTTTTTATCGTTATGCTTATTTTAAGACACAGGATTCCAGAGGTTAAATGATTTTCTCAAGGTAATTTACTGAGTGAAGATGCAAAAATCAAAACTCATATCTGTTTTGCTCTAAAACTTCTAGCTCATAGATTAGACCGTATAGCTGCCTGAAAAGACATGCCATAAAATATGTTATCCCACCACATGAGATAAAGATATGATCATTAATATATTAGTCTGGTTCGTGAGGTTCATATGAAAACAAGTTAAGGGGCAACGTGTATAGGAACCAGATTGCCAGGGGTTTACCACACATTCGGTACCATTTGGAGTCACTCCCGTAAGCAATGGAGAGACACTAAATCATTTTAGCAAGGGAACACACAGGTAGGAAGAGACTCGCCGGAAAGCTGTTTCTGTAGTGACAATCAAAGGAGATAGTGGCAAAGGCAGAGATGATGGAGAGGAGACAACCGAGTCAGGAATCTTTAGTAGAGATATTTAGCAGATTGTCTATTTGACAAGTTAGGCAATTACCTCTTGAGCAAACTTCATGCCACAATGTGAAGTTCATTACAGCCTCCAAGGTGACTGCTAACACCAAAGTGAAATCTCTGGCTGCTGTTGCCCATAGGCCTGAAGTTTATTCTGTCACCATTAGTGGGAATAAGAAGCCCTCTAACGAGGAAAATGAGCCCTTTCTTTCACCACATTATTATATCACTTTAAAAGATGCAGAGGTACAGCACTCATGTGAGTGTATGAGTCAGTCTTTCCTTTGTAAAGGGATCAAGAGCTGTTCTCTTAGCAATGGCTACAAAGCACCTTTTAAAACTAATAATTGTGGAAGAGCTGAATCTGTCGTAATAAAATCTTTAAAACCTTTATAAAATTCCTCTGTAAAGCCGTTTTCCTGGGGAGACCTATAATTATTGAAAGGCAAGATGGAGCTTCAGCCCATTTCACATAAACATGGATGATACGAGCCTCAGCCAGGAAAGCTCAGGGTAGAGAAATAAAACCCAGATGAGAAAATGAACCAGGATCAATTTTTCTTCCCAATGTATTTTATTGTATACAAATGATAAAGCATAAACAGCCTCTGATTTCCCACAAGACTCTGCTGACTTTTTTTTCCTAAATAGACTGTGGCTAATGCTGAATCTCAAATCCCATCATTCCAGCATACACACCACATTCACCCTCCACGCGTCCGCTGCAGTTAACCCTATTCTCATGTGACAGCTTCTTGTTTTCTTGAATTTAAAATCAGGCATTTAGTTAGCATTCAGAATCTTCCTTTCTCTTTGATCTCTTAAAAATCACAGTGGCGGGGGTAATTATACCCCTCCAATCTCTGCTCAATATACTAGAGTATTCTTTGTTCAAAAAGCAAAGCAAGGAGACTCTGGTTCAACTCAATTTCACCCCGACTACCCTTCCTATCAATAGTCTTGCTTTTAGCAAACTTTTCTGAGGCTATACTTTCAAAAAAGTCTCACAGGACTTGGCCAAGCTTCTTTATTTCATACCACAGGGACAGAAGAAGAAACAAGAGGCCAGAAAAGTTAAAACTCTGAGTGGCCTGGGCAATCCCTTTCATCACCTGGGTCTCAGTTTCCTTATCTCTAAAATGAAGGACTTGGACCAGAGCTTGCAGACCAAATAATTGTAATCTCTTGTTACAATCTTGTTCAATCAATAGTGACTGGAAGTGTTGCCTAAATTCTGAGGTGGGCTCTATGTGCGGTGGGAAGAGAGTACCATGAATCTCTAATGATGTCTACCAAGGGTAAGAGATGTGGTAATAACTATGTGAGTGACATTTCGATATGCTTAGGATATTGTACTTTTCGGTCTTGTATGGTTCCTGCTCTCTGTTAGAAAAGAAGAAGAACACCATATCTTGGACTATACATGAAGGGTCAGGAGTTGTGGGAAGGTGAACTTAGTATTCTAGAACAAGATGACTAAACAGGGATTAAAACTCGAAGATAATCCAGAGGCAAATTACTGATCATGGGAAAAGAGAACCAAGGAGAAGAAAGTAGAGATAAATATTATGTGCAGGAATAAATAAATATTAGGGGCTGGGGAATTCAGATAAGATCTGGCATCTGTAGTTGATTCTCCCCAGTGTGATACTTGAAGGAGAACTGTGTATAAAGAATCAGGGGGAAAAACACCCCAGGTGTCTTTAAATCAGAAATTCTATATTCTACCACTTGAACACATAGGAGATATTTTATGACATTCGGAAGATAGTCAATAAAGGAATATTAAACTCAGTAGGGGTGATCCCCTCCCCCTGCAGGACATGGGAAGATATTTAGAGATACATTTGATTGACATAACTCAGGGAGGAAGAGGTACCAATGGCCCTTAGAAGGTAGAGGCCAGAAATGCTGGTAAACATTCTACTGTGCACAGGATAGCCCTGTGGGAATTGTCCAGCTCCAAATGTCACTAGTGTCAAGGTTGAGAAATCCTTTTTTAAAGAGAAAATGATCAAAAGGCCTCTCCTGCATGTGCTCTATTATGCCAGAGACTCCACTGCTCACCAACATACTTGATCTCCTTTTCTTCTTTAATCCACACCTAGGCCATGTTTACTCGCTGTCTTTTAAAGTCAGGTGTGATCATATGGTAAGTTTGGTTCAATGGTATGTGAATGGAACATACATATGGCACTTCTGGGACTAGCCCATTTATAAACCTCCCAGATCTCTTTTTCCTCTTGTAATAGCTGAATGGAGAGTTCTCCTATGACTTAGAGGAGGGAGAAGACAAAAAAATGATCGAAGTCTGGGACCCTAAACGACAGTGCACAGCAGTGCCCTCAACTCCTAATTTTTCCACGTTGGTTTGTATTGTAAAGGAAACTTAACTTAAATCTTTTATTTCATTGAGCTATTAAAAGTTGAGGGTTACCTTGAGGAATACATCTAGAATCTGACCATTTGGACTGTGTGCTATTCCCTAGCATGAAAAACAGATCAGCATTTTCCAAACTCTGTCTCTCTCTGTGTCCGTCTCTGTCTCTTTGCAATTATCTTATATACGAATGCATGTTTTATTAACTTTTCTTTTATGGTTTCTATTCCAAATGTAAGCTCCTCTCTTCTTAGGGATGCATATTTTTTTTTTCATCTATTTTACTCCATCCAAAGCTGTTGGCAGCCTACAAAAGCAGGAGCAAGGAGATAAATATCTGCCTGTTACGTATCAGAGTTTATGGGATCCTGGAAGCATCATGACCCCATAACAAATTATAGAATCGTTAAATTATTTTAAATTTAGAAGAAAAAATATATAAGAAGCACTATGCTAGGCTCCATGGGTCATAAAAAATGTGTTCTATATGATGCTTGTCTTCAAAGAATTTATTTTCTGGTAAAATAAATGAAAAAATTAAAAAGAAAGCTAAAACAACTACCTTATAAGAATAAATAAATACCTCTAGAGTTTCAAGAAAGAATGAATTGAAGTTATGTCCTTTCAGATGAGTTTCAGAAATGGGTAGGTTTTGACAGATGCTCATGGAACAAGACATGAGGTCATTAAAATGCTAGTTATACTAGGGAACAGCAGAAAGTCTAATTGGTCAGCCCCACCTAGAAGAGTACCACCCAGAAGAAATGGAATGAGCCATAAATGAAGGCCAATTGCACTTTTTTCTTAAGTAGTCATATTAGAAAAGTAAAAAGAAACAGATGAAATTAATTTTAACACTATATTTAACTCATTGTATACAAAATACTAGTATTTCAACATCTAATAAATGTAAGATACTAATAAGATATTTCACACTTTTTAAATTCAAAATCTTTGAATTCTGGAGCATATTCTACATTTATAGAACATCTCAATTTGGATTAGTCACATTTCAGGTGCTCACTAGCCCCATGTGCGTAGTGGTTATTACATTGGAAAGGGCAAAACCTGAGGATGGAGATGAAAGGGCCTGGATTTTGTTCTTCTTAAAATCACCCATGCTGCCCAGAGTACAATCTTTTGCACAATGGTGATCAATGAAGTCAATTGGGAAGAATTATTTCAATAAGCGCTTCCACGAAAGACAAAGTTTTCTGAAGCTTCGAAGTCAGACATTTATGTGATGTAGAAGAAACTGACATACTAGGGGAGTAAGTCTTAGTTGGTTACCCCCACCACCCTTTCTAAATGCCAGTCTCTGATATCTGACTTGGACATTTTCATTCCTGTTTTTCTGTCTTTTTAATTACATGAGACATATTGCAGCCAAGTGACCAGCATCACCCTGGGACAAGAGGGCTTTACATGCTCAGACTTCTGTCAGCAACATCACTAACTCTAGATTCTCAGCCTCATCTGGGTCTCTTGGAGCAAGTCCTGTTGCCCTAAAAGTTGCTTTGCACAACTTTGGGACTTTTGGAAATTCTGGGTTATTTTTTATTATAACCAATATCTACATTTTCTAATTGTCAGTTTTGATTCGGCCTCATTTTTTTCCGTGTGACTCATGCTTGTCCAATCACCCTTGTCTTCTCAAATTCCCTTCACCTTCTTTCGCTCAGGTGCTCAATGCTCGCTTGATTTCGATAACCTTCAAAATGACCTCCCAAATTACGCCTCAGCCACCTCTGTCTGTTCTCCTTACCGTTACTTGAATGATATTTCCAAAAATAAATTGGAGTGTTCCTTTTTCCCTCAAAAGATCACCACACCTTCCACAGAGGTCACAAATTAGTTGTGAGAGGACTGATTTGGACTCTTAATGAGGTTTTGTTTTATTTAGCCATGAACTGTGTTATAATAATAATCATAACAAGTGATAACACTTTGAGGTTCCCTATAGAATTCACCTCAAAACCACAATGACCCAGCTGGAATCTCTTGCTTAGTGCACTCAGCTCCCTTTACTTAAGTTTGAAGCCTCTGGTCTATGAAACTGATCATGAACTTCTCACATTCGTGGTTTTCAATGAACTGGTCTCAGATTACTTTTCACAGACTTAGGCAACTCTATATTTCTTTGGCGATATGCTTCCTATGTGTACTGTTCTTAAATTGGAAGGAGTAAGAGCTGAAAAAATTACACCGATTGCTATGTACCAGGTACTGCAATGTTTTCTTCATCCCACAAGACACAGACCAAATGTAATCTGCCTCAACTATGGAGCCTACCCTGGCATATCCTGATGGATTATTCTCATGCCTTCAGTCCTACAGAAGAATGTGGCGAACACATCACTAATACTGTTTGTTTGTTTGTTTGTTTGTTTGTTTGTTTGTTTTTTCACCTTGGTAGCTGTTTATAAGTATCTCACCTACTGGCTATTAGTGAGTCACTCTATTTCTTTGTGTCTCAGTTTTCTTTTCTTAAAATGGAGATTCTAATGGTATTTATAATGCCAATGGGATAATACAACGGGATAAGTCCTTAGAACAGTGCTTGGAGCACAGGAAATGATCAATATCGATTGGTTAGCAGATTAGCTGTTATTATCTTCACCATTTTTGCCACTCAACAGTGTAAACGAATTTACATTAGATGTTTCCATAGCTGTAGTTCCTAGTATCACATCTTTTACCCAGTAAGTGTTTCATAAGTGTCTGGTGAGCTGAAAATGGGGAAATGCTATTTCTTTCATCACTCGTGGACTTCTGCACTGCAGTGCTACCTATGTCTACCTATGTCCTGCTTTCTTGACTTCATATGCATCTGCGTTTTAGAATTCTTTGTTTTAAAATATATCTGTCTGCTCGCCATGAATTTATTAATTTCTCAGTTTGTTATTATTATTTTTTTCTCACTACCTCTGCTCTGCTTCTGTTCTAAGGGTGGAAAACAAATTAAGGGATAAGGGGTTAGTTTCCATTCATGTAGCTTACTTTTTAGTGGGTGAGAAAACTCTATACAAGCCTACAAGTAAATCTACATATACTGAAAAAACTCAGACAGTCTAAGATAATAAAGAATATAGATTAATTGAGGGAGCTGGCTTTTTAAAAATGTGGAAATCTTCTGTGATGAAACCTGTATGATGGAAGAGATTCAAAGAGCCAGACAAGAGTATTTTCAGGTGAATGGACATCATATAAAAGGTCTTGAATTTGGAATGAGTTTACTCAGAATAACAAGAAAAAGCTGATGTAATGAGTAAGAAAGTGAAGCCCACAGGTTGGGGATGCCAGTTCATTTGTGGTCATGTTATATGCTAAAGTGTGGAATTTTTAAAAAAGACATTTGGGTTTCTACTGGAGACTTTAATACAGAACAGGGACATGATTCAATTTGCATTTTAAAGGTACCCCTCCATCTTACACAGAATGAAAAGAGGGTGGTAGGACAAGAAAGGATGCTGGAAGAACAGTTTGAAGCCATTGGAGAATTGCAGGTGATAGTGATGGTTTGTATTAGGAGCACTTATGAATGTGGTAGGGTGTGTTGGCATTTAAGATGTTAAAAATGTTATAGAACTCTTCAAACATTTATGAAAGTAGAATTACTAGAAAATAAATTTCTATGTAACCATTATCCAATCAACATTCTATGGTTCTCTTCCTTTTTTCTCTTCCTTCCTTCCTTCCTTCCTTCCTTCCTTCCTTCCTTCCTTCCTTCCTTCCTTCCTTCCTTCTTTCCTTTCTCCCTTTCCCTTCCTTCCTTTCCCCTCTTCTTCCCTCCTCTTCCCTTCCCTTCCTTTTCTTTCTCTTTTATTCTCTACTCACTGCAGGGGCCAACAAGGCCAAACAGTAAATATTTTCATCTGTGAAGGCAGAAATTACTGCTACAATGATCCAATTTTTCCACCATGATACAAAAGCACCCCCAGACAATATGTGAATAAATGGGAGTAGGTGAATTCCAACACTTTATTTTAAAAAACAGGTGGTAGCTAGATTTAATCCATGGGTCCCAGTTTGTTGACCCCTAAACATATCATGTTTACCAGCAATTAATTTAGTAAGTATCTCTAACAAATCAGAGCTATCTCTTCTTTTTCCTCCTTCTCCCCTTTGTTATTTTTGTTACTACATTACTATTAGCACACCTAACAGAATAATGAGGTTTTTATTGTTATCTAATATCTAATCTGTGTTCAATGTTTTTTTTATTGTGTCAAAAATGTTTGTGTTTTACAAGTTTTTCCCCCAAATCAGAATCCAAATAAAATTCGCACGTCGAATAAGGTTGATCTATCTCTCAAGTGTACTTTAATTTATAGCAGTTTCACTCCATCTTTACATAGTTAATTAAAATGTTTTGGTTTGAGGTATAATTTATAGAAATCCTAAGAGTACAGCTCAATAAATTTTAGAACTTCACAGATTATGAGCCAAATATTTTCAAGCCACGTGCCTCTTACTAGTCAGTACCCTCCTGCAAGGAAACACCATTCTATTCTGTTTAGTACAGATTAGTTTTGCCTAATTTTGAATTACTTATAAAAGGGAAACTCTCTGTGCCTTATAAAATTAACAGTATTTTTATTTTTAAGCTGGATCTTTTGTCATGTGGCCTTTCCCACTTTGGGTATTTGTCTGATTATATATTCATAATGTCATTGACATGTTCCTCTATCCCTTGTGTTTCTTAAGATCTGAAAGTTATATCTAAAGGATTGATTACTTGTAGGTTCGCAGATGGTGACTGGGACTTTGCATTGCATCCCAGGGGGACACATGGTCTGGTGGTCACTCCAAGTAATGTTAAGTTTGAGCAGTGTGTCCTGGTGCTACTTTTATGACTCATCCTTTACTAAGTTCCCTATCCACTTCTTACCTGATAGTTTTAACAGCCACAAAGGTGTGGTGCCTTGATCAGTACTGTTTCATTAGAGTAGAAGATATTTTGAAGAACCGGTGGGCCGAATGCTGGATGGGAGCAAAGACTTCTATGTTGAGCCACTATGTGAATATTGGCACCATTACCTGAGTAGGAGATGGAAAAAAATCAAGATTTTGATTTCAGAGGCAATACAGTTGAAATGTCGATTAGATATTCAAGTTGATTCATTGAGTTTTATAGATGATCTCAAGCTTGAGAACATTTGTGACTGAGCATCTCAATTTGGTAGTCGGCAGTGATCTTTGAAGCCCTGGGATATAATGCAATCCCCAAGGAAGGTATACAAAACAGTGAAGAAACCCCAAACGAAAACCTCTATGCAATTGCTGTATAGTCTGTGAAAGTTCGTTGTCAAGATAGAATACACCTTAGAAAACCCTACACTAATCCTGTGATCTTACAGCTGAAGAAACTGAGGTCTGAAATGGCAAAGAAATATAATACTTAAATTAGACAGTATGGCTATGAAGTTAGAACAATGCTGTTTGGCCATTTTGGCACTTGCAGGACTCCGGATAGCATGACATTGCTCTCAGCCTCAGCCATCTAGTAAAATAGCATTGCTGAAACCTAGTGAAATAGCAAGCATTCATCTGTTTGGTCAATTCCCAATTGTCTTTCAAGGTTCAGTACAGTTCTCTTATCTCTGGAGAGGCTTTCTATAACTTTCTCTAACCTCCCTGACACTGAATTGTGCTTTTCCTGGCATCTCGGTGTACTTCCATCTCAGTGTTTCATTGTAACGATCTATTGTGAATTATTTACCCTCTAGACTGGGATCGCTTTCAGGGCTGTGTCAGTGCTTAATACATTCTTGAAAATCGAGAACCCGGTGCTTTATCTGGCACAGGAGAAGCACTCAGTATATAATAAAGGAAAGAAGAAAGGAAGGAATAACAAGTGAAAAGGGGATTGGACAAAGGGAAGAAAGGAAGGAAGGAAGGAAGGAAGGAAGGAAGGAAGGAAGGAAGGAAGGAAGGAAGGAAGGAAGAAAGGAAGGAAGATGGAAATCTCTCTTACAGAATTTCTTAAGACTGAGGCCATTTTCTTATTCATTACTGTATCTCCAGCCTTTACCACAGAGTAATAATAATAAAAATAACAATACTAATCACAAAACAAAACAAATTATCGTAGTGTCATTATTACTTTCAATATATTTTTTTCTTTTTCACATTATTTACAGAAACTTTTAAAATTGGGTACTTTTCTAAACAGACTTTTTCAGATGAAAAACATGAGGCCCAAAGAGATGAAGTCACATGCTCCTGGTCATTAGGTAAAAGTGCCAGAACAGATGTCAGACAGAGAAAGACAAATACCATATGATTTCACCTATATGTGGAATCTAAGGAAAAAATAAACACAATGAAAACAGACTCCTAGATACGAGAACAAACCGGTGATTGCCCAATGGGAGGGGAAGTTGAGGGGCTGGGCAAAAAAGATGAAGGGTTTAAGATGTACAATTGGCAGTTACAAAACAGTCACAGGGATGTGAAGTACAGCACAGGAAATATAGTCAATAATATTGTAATAACTATGTATAGGGCCAGGTGGGTACTAGACTAATTGGGGGATCACTTTGCAAATTATATAAATGTCTAACCACTATGCTGTATACCTGAAAACTAATATAAAATAATGAATGTCAACTATAATCAAAAAATAAAAATTAAAAAAAAGTGCCAGAATGATCATTTTTTTTTCCTGCAAGTCTCCAAAATATTTTCTTTGGGTCAAAACTGTAAAAACTTTGTCACATGAGAGACAGAAGTTACAACTCAAGTTACTGAAACATACTACCTGCTCCACAAATGTTAGCTAATATCAACTTTCTGTTCATTCCCAAGTGATGCCTCTGACATTGTCAGCCTATAATGATCTTACAGTTGTTCATACTCAATATCTTACTAACATTTCTGTTTTCATCTTTTTGACTCAACAGCAAACAAACTGTACACTGAGGCAGCACCTAAAAAACACTATCATGCCTGCCGTGATTTCAACTCTAGTGCCAGCTAAACTGTTGGTGCTCCGTAAATGCTGCTGAATGGATTGGCTGACTTTTAATTTAGAGGCAGCTTTGTGCAGATGAGGGAAATTTAGATTGACTGAAGAAGATTCTAGTCCTGGTTCAATTACCAGGTGCACATGGGGTGGGGGCCACAAGAAAGCCACTTAAACTCTCTATGCTTTACTTCTGATCTATAAAATTGAGATGATAGTCTCTGTCCTCGTAACTCTCGGGGGTTCCATGGTTCAAACAGGATAATGCAAACTATAAATTGCAGAGCAGATATAAGGGTTTATTATCCCAGTTATATTCTATCCTTCTCTGCTACTTGCTACATATTACCACCTTCTCATTTAAGTGAACGCTCAATATTCACCAAATGATTTTCCCTAAATCAATAATATAAACAAAGAAAACAAGGTGATCTAGTAAAAGAGGCTCAGGAAATTGACTGTCAGGATGTGTATACAGTATTGTCTTAGAAAGCTAGGCTGATATAATATCAGCCTTCTCTAACTCTCTAAGTCAGAGAAGAATTTACCAGAAAGCTTGCAAGTAAATGCATTTTCTACAATTCACTGTAATGCAGCAATTCTCGGGAGATAACGCCATTAATACTCCATTTCAAATTAAAAAACATATGCTTTTTCCTCTCTTAAAAAAAGGCAGGGGAACATGGCCTATTTCCTTTCCTTTACAAAAACAAAAGCTTTTAAAATGATAAAAATTGCCTCTGCTTGATAAAACAGCCATCTGCATCTGATTTAGTTAAGTGTTATTCTTGTATCTTTTTATATTATTATTATTGCTGGTTGGAGAAAAATGCATAGATACAAAGCGAGGTCTTTGGAAAGGTCACACAATTTCTAGTTCAATTATCCCTGAAGCTGCCTCACTTTTGGGTTGACCCTTTAATTGAATCTTAACCCTTAATGGAAGGATTTGAAATAAAACTTGAGGAACTATTTCTAATTATTTATGTATATATTACCTTCCCTCTCCCTTACTTTTATGATGTTGGTGGAGAAGAGATAGTAAGAAATTGTAGAATGAAGAATAGCTTATTCCATTTGCCATTTATATGACCCTCTATTATTGTAACCATTTTTATTAGTTATTTCTCATGTCGGTTCTGGAAGAGAGAGTGGATAAGCTTAGTATTCAGAGTGGGTGAGCTCCCCATATGCTATTAGCTCTAGTATGATGGTCGTAAACACCAAATGGCATGCCATATGAAACAGGCGCAGGGCGGGTTTTCCCAAATATGCAATTAAGATAACTAGAGATGGCATCACCTATACAAATGTTACAGCAGCTTCGGAATTAATCTCATAGAGGTGGTTCCTTTGAGTTTAGGACAAAGGACGCAGGAAAGAGGGTTAGTTGATAATACTTTTAAATGGGCTGTGCTGATATTACTAGCTAAAGTCTGAAGATAAAGTAGTTGTGGGAAAGGGGGCTGGGTGCAGCTTTGGCCATCAGCTGACCATTGAATAACGCAGGTCTGAACTCTGCGGGTCTACGTACAAGTACATTTTTTCCCCCAATAAATAGTGTAATTTCTTTCCTTCATAGTTTTCATAACATTTTCTTTTCTTTAGCCTTCTTTATTGTAAGAATATAGTGTATGATACATATAACATACAACATATGTGTTAATCGACTGTCTATGTTATCCATAAGGCTTCTGGTTAACCAGAGGGCTATTTGTAGTTAAGTTTTGGAGGAGTCAAAGTTACACACAAAATTTTGACTATGTGAGGAGTTGGTGCTCCTAACCCCCATGCTGTCTGAGAGTCAACTGTACATATTTATGTTTGAAATGTGGAGTGAAAAATGGTGACTATGACTACGTCAGATGAAGAAATAGAAGATCGGGAGACATATATTTCAGTCCCCTGCTCTCCAACCTATAAGCTGCATAACTTGGATCTTGCCTCTTACAACTTTGGTCTTCTTTTTGGTCACCTATACAACGGGTACAATGGCTTTAGCCTCTCAGAGTAATACTGGGAAAGAAAGCAGGATTGCGAAAACAGGGCAACCTGGACACATAGAGAGTTCTCAGAGAGCATTCTGAGCCAAGTAGCGTGGGCGAAGAGAGTGGGGGACAGTCCGATGTATGTGCTGCAGAGGCTCAGCACAGCGGAATCTGGTGGGCCTGACGGAGAGCGGTGAGATCTAAGCTGGCACCAGGTCACAGAAGGATGGGGACACTGTCCCAAAAGGCTTTGTAACAAGGAGATGAGAAGCCACAGCTCGTTTCTCTTTATTCTCGTTCTTCATTGGCTTGTTCATTCATTTTTCGGTAGCAGAGAAGTGAAATGTTAAGTGGTTCAGAAAAAAAAAAAAATAATCCAATTAAGTAAAATGGATTGGAAAGAAGAGAAACATAGCAGGAAGATCAGTTGGGAGACTTTTGAAAAAATGTGGTTCAAACCAGTGCCATTGCAAAAGAAATGGCAGTCAGTGGAGAACTACTGGGGACGGGGTTAGAATTGTGTATGCAGCCCCTGTCGACATGGTGGATATAGGCAGGCGGCATGTGTTATCGGTTATAATTTCCTCTGCTGGGCCATCTTTTGCAATTTGGAGATGACCCCTCTGATGGTGATTACTGTGTTGTGTGCAGCTGTGGCTGAAGAAAGTGACTTGGGGGAGCAGGATTTATCACAGGAGTCAGAGGCAGCCTTGTAAAGACGGGTCTGTAAGGCAGAGTCAGGCTTTCATTCAATAATCTCCCTTTCCTTTCCAAGCTCCCCACAACCTCCTCTTGCTTCTTGTGTCCAGCATCCCTGTTCCAATAAACAATAGAATCCTAGAAGTTAGCGCTCCAAGGGATGGGCTCGTAAAAGGGGAGTGACATAGATTTTGGCAGACGTTGGTCTAAATAATAGTGTTTATAGTGGCAGAGGATTGGGTTCGAGTAGTGTCTCTATCTCATACTTGCTGTATGAATGCAATAGCTCTGACCTTAGGCAAGAATAAAACATCTCTTGGCTTCATTTCCCCCACTTGTAAAATGGATATATACATATGCAAAAATTACACATATTACTGTGAATTAAAGAAGAAAATGCACATTCAGCATTCGGTACAATGCCTGTTCATGGAATAGAAGCCAAATGAATGGTAACTATTCTAACATGTTTGGAGAACTTTGTTTGCTACTGCACTTCACTCTCTCTCCCCGCCCCCCCTCCCCGCCTCCACTTACTTTCTCTCTGTTTTCCAATTTACACTAGAGAGTGGCATAGTTAGTATGAGGTAAAATTTGGAGACAGGTGACATGTAGCCGTTATAGATTCTACCTTTAAGAAGCAAATATCAGAGACTAGTTAGATTGTGCAATAGTCAGGGCGCGCCATGACAAAGATCTTAAAGTAAAACACCCATTTTAAAATAAAATTTACAACTTCAAAGGTGTATCCTCAAAAGAAAAATTTGGTGATAAGAGAGGTAGTAGATTATGGCTGACATTGAAGTTGATTCTCAAACACTCAGCAGTTCTCAATGAGGGGGGCGCTTTACCCTCAAGGGGACATATGACAATGTGCAGAGATATTTTTGTTTGTCACAACTGGGAGGGATGCTACTGACGTCTAGTGAGCCAGAGATCCTGCTCCTTCAACGCACAGGATAATGTTTCCAGGACAAGGAATTATCTGGCCCTAAAATGTCAATAGTATGATGGCTGAAACACCTCGGTCTAAGCCAATCATAGTAATTCTTCCCTGTTTGTCACTGATGGGCGGAATCCACATAAGTCAATGAGCATATCACATTCTCTTGGTGCCTGTTATCTTGGAGTCAGCATACTTCCAAATTGGCTGAAGGGAAGAATATATTTCAAGACTGAGAATATTGTTGCCCCACTTAATGTGAATAAGGAAACACAATGCCCTGTCTGCTTCTGGCCACAATTTTGTCAACTTTCGAAGAACGAGCCTGAGAATAAAGCGTATATTCCAAAGATAGAAGAGAAGAGAGATGAAAATAACTCAGGTTCTTTGAATATATTTACCCTCAAATCTATCCCAACTCTGGAAATTCTATGATATGAGGTAGTAAATACCATTTTTTACATTGGTTTTTCTTTTTTACTTGCAAACATAATTCTAGCAACTAAAACCCTAAACAAATGATCTACTTTTTCAGAAGCTTTACCTTCTTTTATGGGTTCTCTTGCTTAGAACGCAGTAGTGTCTTAGCAATACACTCCTCCAATTCAATACCCTGGCCTACCAGTGGATGGACGGTTTTCTCTCCTTCAGTGATTCATTAATGAAGCTCAGACAAGTTAGGATTTAAAAAAAAAGAAGAAGAAGTTTAAAATACCAAGCAAGAACAAAACAAAGATAAGCACAGCAGAGAAAACGTGACATTTTCAAATGAAAGTTGTTATAAAGTGCCTAGCCCCAAAGGGGTATTAAGGAGTATTAAGCATCTAATAAGGAATACTGAAGACTCTGCTAGGGGCTATGGGCACATCGATTAGAAAGGGCCAAATTCTTTTTTCTTGAGGAGTTCACAGTCCTTCTGGGGAACAGATGAGTGAGAAGTCAATGAGCAGATGGAGCGATGGGTGCAGCAGTAGCACAAGGAATAGGAAGAGAAGCAGCCCAGGGAAGGCGAGATTTAGCAGGAGAAACCACTCTCCTGGTTTCTCCCCCTGCATCTCCTGATCTATTAGTAAGTGGACAACTCCATCTTACAATTCACCTCATGGAATGATCTCCGAGCCACTTTTAACCCCTCCACGATCAAGAGCGCAAAAATAAATTCTCATCATGCCTCCCACCTAGAGCTCATTCTTTGGGTTGCTTTCTGGTTTGAGAGACACAGCATACAACGACAGCCGAATGACTGCACTTGTCAGTGAAGAGCACCCGTACCACGCCCATGTGGGTGAGGAAGGATAGTTGGTGCAACCGTGCTTTACTGTTATTAAAATTCAATGCAAAACAACAGATGATTACACGGCATTAAAAAAAAAGTGATTGAGATGACAAAAAGTATACAACACAGATGCGGAAGAATCACCCCCTGATAGACCCATACACGATCATGGTAGAAACGCAAAGAGAGGTGAATAAAAAATTTTTTTCTAAGGAAGAATGCATAGGGTTTAACGACATGCAGAATGAAAAAGAGGATGGCGTAAGAAGGACTCTGTCATTTGAATAGCAGATAACTGGGAGAGTGATTGTGTCATGAAGAAGGAGGAGCCGAGGAAAGAGGTAGAAAGAGCCGGTTTAAGGGGGGTAATGACAAATTCATTCTTGGTCAGATTGCTTTCAAAAGAAATCTACTAGGATGGCAGCCTACGGAAGCCTTGCCATGTTCCAGCGCTGACTGAAGCAAGAACATATGAGAACAGACATAAAGAGGGAAACTTAAGAAAAAAAGAAAGAAAAAGCAAGTTTTTCCTAACTCTACCTACCAGTGGTCAAAGATATTGCGAGTTAATATGTCTCTCCTGTTTCCCACCCCTACTATTTCTGTCAAGCATAAAAAATAGACCAATTTGTCATTGTGTCTGCATAATATCAGGATAAGGGTGTACCATTCCCTTCCCTTAGCAGAGGTCACTGGAAAGAGTGTCTCCAAGATTGTCTAAAGGAAAACAAATGAGCGAGCCCAGAAATTGGAGGCGAGGTGCTCTGCTGTGGCGGGGGAAATGCCGAGATGATAACTTCTGGAAAATTGCATCGGTTTTATTCAACGCAGGACTGTTTTAATCACTGTGCCAAGGGACCTCCTTCAAGGACGGATGGATAATGCATGTTTCAGGGAGGCTGAGAGGGAGATAGTGTGGATCCTTAAACATCTTGAGCAAGCCTTTAAGTGAGCAAATGTCCTTGCACATCTGCTTGGGGGTATCGGGCCCAGAGTTTCAGAGGAAACTTCAAGGTTCCCCGGTGGGCTCCAAGGAGCATTTAAGGAGAAAGACTCTAGCAGGGCTCTGGAGAGCGAGAGGAGGCACATTTTGCAAAGTCCAATCGGAGCTTATCATCCCTCCACTGCCATCCCACCCCCTGGGAGTAACTGGAAGACAGATGATTGATAAGCAGATGAATAGACACCCTGATGGATATATTGACCTTGCTATATTCTCGTCTTCAAGTTTTCTGAACCTTTATTATGGAACTGACTCAGGTGCCAAGAATTTAGGGAGGTTTGTGAGGGTTTGGGGGAGTGGGGACTTGTATTTACTCTTAACCTTATGAATCTAATGGAATGGAGAGAGGTTTTGGCATTAAATTATCCAGGTTCATATCCCAGCTTCACTATGAATTACATGTGCGACCTTGGGCAGGTCACTTCACCTCTCTATGTCTGGTTCTTCTCTTGCAAAGTGAGAATAACCATTCCCATCTGATGACATATGCAAACCTAAAATGTTATAGAATAACAGTTGCTGTGATACCAGTCTTCTTTTCTATTTGGTGTGATTTTTTTAGTGATAGAGGTTGCCCTGTGATGACAGAAATGTCACATCAGCTCCCTGGATCTTAGTTTTCTTCTATGTTAAATGTAGTGCTTTGATTAATGATATAGACAGTGATAATAATATTTAAAGAGCTTTCACTATATGCCACAAGTGTGACCCTATACATGCATTTACTCAAAAGTTACCTTATGCTATAGGTACCATTATTGTCCCCATTTTGATATTGAGGGAAATGAGACATTGAGAGGTTGAGCTTCTCACCTCAGGTCACACTGTTGGCAAGACTGAGACATGACTTCAGATGTTGTAACTTTAGGGCTACCTCTGTAAGTTCTCTAGTACTTGCCTAATAACACGTGGCATCAGAATAACACATGGCTCAGAAACAAGTTACTTGAGGGTTTATTTCTTGGGAAATACATCTTATCCTCCAAAGGAAAAAAAAAAAAGCCTTATCATGAGCTTAAGGAGAGAAGCCACTGATGCCACTAGCAGCTTCTCTTCGTGTTGATACCTGTAAGGCTAGAAGGAGAAGTTTTAGAAAAACTTCTGAGGAGGGAGCCATAGAACCACGGAGTGCATCAAAGATGGAAAGGACAACAGAGCCAATCAAGAGCATTTCTCTCAATTTCAAGATGGTGAAACTAAGATACACGAAGGGGAGTCTAGCCCAAGTTCACACAGGGAGAAAGCGGCAGAGTAGAGACTGGGCCCTGCTGATTCTAGGCTAGTGCTCGCTCGCTCTCTCACTGGGCTCAGCATTGAACTCAGACCTTGGTACAGACCCTGAGTCTCTGCTGTGATCTTTCATGTGCATGGAATTCAAACATGATGACCAAAATACTAATATGTTTTTATTTACAAGCTGGAAAAATTGACTTTGAACAAGGTGGGGCACCTCTATTAAAACAAACGCCTGGTTAATAGCTTAGCACAAGGTTGGGTATGCAGAAAGTATTCTATCAATACTTCTTGAGTGAGATTGAACCTCTTGATGGCAGGCTTATGACTTCTCATTCATCTTCTAATTGTCCCTCCCATCTCAAGTCTTTAGCTGAGTCTGTGTTTTTAAGGACATAATTTGCTGTTTCCATTATTTGTGAATCATCAAATGGATCGAGGTGCCCTATTTGAAGAGCACCTCACATATTTACCTCTCTCTCTTTCTCTCTCTCTCTCAGAATATTTAAGTTCTATTAGCAATTTTAATTATACACTACAATGCTATCAACTATAGTCGGCATATTATATATTAGAGCCTCAGACCATATTAATCTATAACTAAAAGTCTGTGCCCTTTACTGACCTCTCCCTATTTCTCCCACTCCCAGATCCTGGCAACAACTTTCCACTATTTTCTACTGTTTCTATGCATTTGCCTTTTTTTTTTTTTTAATTTAAAGATTCCACATATAAGTGATACCATACATTATTTGTCTTTCTCTGGCTTATTTCACTTAGTATAATGCCCTCAGAGTCTAATCACATTGTTGCGAATGGCAGGATTTCCTTTTTTCTCATGGCTGAATAATGTTCCACATATTCTTTATATGTGAACATTGCACATTTTTATCGATTCATCTGTTGACAGACACTTCAGTTGTTTCTATATCTTGGCTATTGCAAATAATGATAATGCTGCAATGAATGGGGGAGTGTAGATATCTCATCAATATCTTGTTTTCATTTCCTTTTGAGATGTACAAGAAATGGGATGGCTGGGTCATGTCTATACTATTTCAATAGCCTCCCAATATTCTCCTTTGCCTCTGCTTTCTTTCTGCCTAGTATCTAAGCTGTTGGCAAAGTCATCTTTCTAAAATGCAAATCTGACTGTGTTACTCTCCCATTTTATCTGTTCAGTGACTGATGGCCTATTTGCAGTTTCATGAATGTTCTGAATACTCTTATTGGAGTAGTTTTCATTGCTCCTACTCACCCATCAAAACTCTATTCAGCATTTCCTCTCTATGAGGTCTGCTGTGAGCTTTCCTTCAACAGCACTGAATAATTAACTACTCTTTTTGAGCCTCCATATGTCTTTTATAAATCTCTGTAATCTTTCCATCAATAATTATAATGCATTATAATTATTTGTTAATGTTATAATCTCCCTATTATTTTGGGGCTTCCTGGAGAAAATGGGAATTCTTCGTTAGTCAACATTTGTCCCCAGAGGCCATTACGAACTCTCTGAGCAGCAATACTGATAGCTAATGTTTATGAAAGTTTGCTTTGAGCCAGGAGTAGTGCTAGCGCCTACTCTCAATGGCACAGTCACAGGAGCTCAATATAGTCTTTTTGATTCCAAGTTGCTCTTCAAATAGAGAGTACAATCCATTTGATGATTCACAAATAACGGAAACAACAAATGATGTCCTTAAAAGCACAGACTCAACTGTAGACTTGAGATGAAAGAGACAATTAGAAGATAAATGAGAAGTTATAAGCCTGCCATCGAGAGGTTCAGTCTCAATCAAGAAGTATGTGTTAGTCAACTAACTGGGAGGAGTGGGGAGAGAGAATTCTTTCACAATGTGTAATATATCAAATTATCACAATGCACACTTTAACTACCTTACAATTTTATTTGTCAATTATACCTCAGTAAAACTGAAAAAAAAAAAAAAAAAGATTGTCCAGAACAGACATAATTTAACAGTTTATCTGGTGCTCATTTGAGTCTGGTGGATATTGTCTTCAACATTTAATTATTAAAATCAAAAGATAATAAATGATGAAAGGAATAAAAATTTAGAAAAAAAATAACCTAGATGAGAGATAATAGAGGCCTGGATAAATTGGCAGAACAAGAGAGAAATAGGTAGAAATTTTTGAGAAACAAATTTGACAGGACTTGGTGAGAGACTGGATGTAGAAGCTGAGTTGAGCATGAGTGGGACCTGTCTCATGAAGTGATGAAATCCATACTTAGCAGGCTCACATTCCTTCCAGCACAGGTATTCAAGTGCCCCTCCTAACACCTGCCCCTGCAGACTGTTCTCTTTCCAGAGCCAGTTGCGTATAAATGGGGATCCTGGCAAATTCTTCCTCCTGCACCTCTCAACCCTGTTGTGTTTATCACTTGAGCTATTTGTCTTTGCTGAGTGAACATGACCATCTGTTATTGTAACCCAACTATGAAAAAGAGATGCTTTTATTTTTTCCCCGTGTCATTTTGTACTGCCTGGGTGACACCTCAAGGAAGAAAAAAGGCAGAAAGCAACAACAAACGGCATCGGTGATGAAAAGGGAGAGGCTAAGCTTCCATTTCTCACACATTTTTGCAATGAGCCACATAAAAGGCCCCACAAGATGTGTGGTAATATCAGTGCAGATACTCATCCAGCTGTCTATACACATTGTGTCCCTCACAGAGCCATTCTTACAGTGAAGTGTTTTTCTTCTTTTCCTTAAAAAAAAAAAAATCTTTTTAATCTTCTCACCTGGCAACAAACATAAGATTGTAAAAGCATGCTGCAAGGTTTATAACTTTCCAGACTCTTTCGTTAATACATGGTGCCTAAGCCCAGATTATTTAACCTGTCAACTAAACCTCTCTATAATACCAACTCAACCTACTTTACCCTCAAGAACTTCTTCTCTTCCTCACGTATTGAAAGCCCATACCAAATGCAATTACCTGTAATTCTCAGGATAAACTACATTCTTTTCCAAATCTATTCTCTTAGCCCAGAATATCCTGACTCTTACCTCTGGCATCACTGCCCTCATTTCCATTCCGTAAGGATGCTCTCCGCTCTTCAGGACTTTTATCTACCACATCCCCACCACCCCCTAACCCAGTTAATGCAGATATCAGCACCAGCGTCACTTCTTCGAGGAAATAGGCTCTACCTGAAGACCCTTCACCGCCCTTCACTGAATTATATCATGTCACACTGTATATTTCTTATTGCATAAGAGTTATTGCAATCTGTCATGATACGTATATGTGATTAGATTAATGTCTGTCTCCTCTCTAGACTATAATATTCACTATTGTTTCTTCAAAGACTAGCATAGTGCCTGGTACGCAGTAGGATCTCAATAATGACACCCTGAATAAATGAGGCACTAGAGGAGTGAATGCATTAATCCATGAATATGAAAATCTTATTCATTCCTCAAGGACTATCTCTAATGCTACCTCTCACATAAAGCCTTGTCTTACACTTCGTCTCATCCACAGTCTTAAAACAAAAGTGCCGAAAATGATTTCTCAGTCATTCGAATATTTAGAACATATTTCCTGTATCACCCTTGTGAAAATTTTAGAGGATGGCTTCTATTGCAATAGGGATGTTATTTTCTGACTTCCTGATTAATGGCAGAATCTAAAGGAAAATCTTCTCTAAAATTTAGGTTTCCCTTTTATATTCTGAGGTTAGACAAAGATACAGCTTCCGAAAGCTTTACTGGCATTATCCATTAGCTAGAGCCCTCTAAAGCATTTCTGATGTGTGCTCAGACTCTCTGTACCTATTTAAGTGCTTCAATTTAAAGATAAGGAATCTGAGATCCCAGAAAGAAAAATAGTCATCAACAACTTAGTGGCAGAGTTTAGTCCAGAACCCAGGTCTCCTGATTGCCGGCCTAATCCTTTCTCCACTATTCTGTTTATTATTGTATAAAAACAAATAGATATAGCTGAGAAAAAAGAGACAGCTTGTTTATTTCCCTCAATTGGAACACTTTCCTAAAATGGGGCAGACAGAGACATTATTTATCCTGGATGGTAGGTTCCAAGTTTAATAAAGCAAACCTTTTTGCCAAAAAATGGCAAGGCGATTCTCTACAAAGTTGTGAAGAATCACTAAATTAGCCACATCCATCAAACAGTGACTTGTTCCTGGGATGACACAATCCTAAGAACAAGAGGCCCTCAATTTAGGTGTCATTAATAACCAAAAATGATTTTGTAAAGCAGAATATTAATAACAAGAATTTCACAATTTTAGAGCTTGAAATTGCTTTGGAAACAGTACATATTTTACTTGAAGATATATTTGTGGAAGAGGTGGTAACTGTGACTGTCTTAGATTTAATCAATTTTAGCACGAAAGAACGGCTTATTGGGAAGAAGTCTCTGTTCAGCCACAGGCTTTCTGTATAACCATGGGCAAGTCAACTTTCCTCTCTGTTTCATCATTTGTAAAACGAAACTCTTGGATTGGCTTAATAGGCAGTTTCTCCAAAAATAATCTGATGTCTTTGCAGTTCATCTGAGCACACGCTTCGTAAATGCCTACTATGTGAAGGGTACTGTACTAGATGATTTAGTCCCAGAGGTGAGTTCAGCAAAATTCCCCATTTCGGGGGGTTCGAAGAGTAAAGAACAGGGCTGATATATGGATAGCCAACTTAAATGAGTGTAATAGAAAAAAAAGAGAAAACTCAAATAGGCCATGTTAGAAAATAGAAAGAATTTATAACTATAGATAGAAAGGAGTCATTTAAATGGATGAAAAGAAACAATGTGCAACTCTTTGCCAATGAGCTTGAAAATATCTAAAAAAAATATTTTCTAAGTAAATACAAATAATCAAGATTGATGTAAGCATATTTTGAAAGTCTGAAATGCATGGCGATTATAGATAGAATATGAAAATCATCCAAGTAATACAGAGACACTGCAGAGACTTGAGTGTTTAATGGAAAGCTTTCAAAATCTTTAAGAAACAAGGTTTCTATGTAATTCTGATAGTTCTTAAATACATAAGAAGGAAGATATGCTTTTAAATTTTACTAATTTGTAATAAACATTATATTTATTCCAAAATGTGAGAAATATACCATACAGTTTCACCTACACATATACATGGAAACTAACATGAGGAAAATACTATTAAATCAGGACCAGGACTCCCAGTAATGGACACATGATGAGGACAGTTCATTTCTTACACAAATAATAATGATAAAAACTGGAAAATATTAATAAAAGCAAACATTTGAGGATACCGCAAAATAACAAAATGCTAGTCAAAGCTGAAAAGTCAGTTTATACCTTAAAGACTGGTACTGCACCAAAAATAACCATGATGTTTGGGCTTTCTTACCTAAGGGTGCTGCCCAATCTTCACAGAAACCCACTGGCAGAGAAGTGGAAGCCCTCTTGGCTTAGGCGTTGGTAGGCAGGAATGGGAGGGATGAGAAGTCAAAGAAACCAGAAAGTTAAGGGAGCAACCTTAATTCATGGGAATCACACAGAGCGTGAGCTCCAAAAGTTAAGTAAAAGTTTACTCCAAACTTTGGCTGACCACTAAAATAAGCAGATATGGGAAATACCCAGAAGACATGTCTAAAAAAGCAATAGCTTGAAGCCCAAAACACTGAGTAAATATATTAGCTGCTTCACACTACAGGGAGGCACAGTTTAATGTGAGTACAACCAAGTTAACTGCCTATTAGAACTGATAGTACTCAAGAACACAAGAGATGCCAGAATCTCATGGCATATTATCTGCAATGATCAGTTTTAACCAAAAATTAACAAACATGCAAAGAACCAGAAGGTATGACCAATATGCTGGAAAACAAACAGCAAATAAAGCCCAGTCAATAGAAACTGAGTGTATCCAGCTATTGGGTTTAGCAGGCAAAAATATCAAAATGACTAATAAACATTTATTCAAAGATCTAAGGAAAATGTAAGTTTGAATAATTAAAAGAAAATATGGTATTAATGAGTGAATAGAAAGGAATAGTTAACAGAGAAATAAAAACTATGAAAAGAAATTTTAAAAATTCTAGATCTAAAACGTGTAACAACTGAGATAAAAAAAAAACATTAGATAGGTTCAACAATAAATTTGAGATGGCAGAAGAAAGATTTAGTGAACTTGAAGAAAGATTAACAGAAAGTTTCAAATTGCAACAGAGACAAGAAATAGTAAAGAAAAATATAAAAAGCCTTAGAGACCTATGGTCAATATTGAGTGGTCTAATAATTGGACTCCCATAATGAAATGATAGAATGGGGCAGAAATGTATTTGAAACTATAATGGTCAAAATTCTCCCAAATTTGTTGGAAAAAAGAAAAGGGATTAATTTACAGATCTAAGAAACTCAATTCCATAACCCCCAAGGAGTATACAAATAAAAACAAACAAGCAAGCAAAAAGTAAAATATGTAAGCACATCACAGTAAAATTGCTGAAAGCCAAAAATAATAGAAAAAAATTGAAAGCAGCTAAATAAAAACTACACATTAAATCAGGGACACAATTACACAATTAATAGCTGAATTAGCATCAGAAACAATGAAAGCCAGAAGATATTTGATTTCAATATTTAAAGTGTTGAAAGAAAAAAAATCAAAGGTATTATAGAGACATTTTCAGATAAACAAAAAATGAAGAATTCATTGCTATTAACAAAATTTAAAGAAATGCTAAAGGAAATCTTTTAGGCTAAAAAGAATAACATCAGATAGTAATTCATACATACAGAAAGAAATACAGAACACTGGAAATGGTGAAAAAATGTATCTAGTTTTAACATTTTATTATATATATACATGTGTACACACACACACACACACACACACGTAGTTTTTTACATTATGACAGTTTAAGTCATCCAAGAATTTGACACTTAGATTGGTTTAGATGTGATAGATTATTTTAAGGAAATGTTTGTGAAGATTTAATAAGGGAAGAACTTGAGTAGGCAGAGAGCCTTAGACTGCAGTCCAAGTCCAACATCCGTGAATAGAGACAAGAAAGGATGAGTTGGGTAGGAAAGGCCTCAGCCCACAGTACATTTCTGAGTAAATCTTAGCCAGGCTGCCTCTCAGAGTAATCTCACATTGGGCA
The DNA here is from genome assembly GCF_014176215.1 of Rousettus aegyptiacus. Lineage (NCBI taxonomy): Eukaryota > Metazoa > Chordata > Mammalia > Chiroptera > Pteropodidae > Rousettus > Rousettus aegyptiacus. The sequence continues at coordinate 12,955,513 of NW_023416306.1, forward strand.
GTAATAAACTAGTAGTAATATCTGCAGCTTGCTCAGTCATTGGCTATGAGCAGGGTGAGAGAAGAATGATCTGAGTGTTTATGGGAACAGCATGTGTACATGTAAGTTAACTATACCCCCATCAACACATATTCCTGAAGAAGAACCCATCAATGCATCTCCATAATCATCACACTTGATTCCTTTAAAGGTATATGGCTATTTAAAGCAAAAATTATACCACAAGCATTGTCAAATATAACATATCTGTGTAATATACAGATATAGATGTAGCTGTAGGTATAGCTAGCTATAGGCATAATCTATATCTCTCTAACCACCTATCTCTATCAATCAATTGATCTATCAAACTACCAATCTATCTATAATATATATGGCAAAATAGTACAAAGAAAAGAAGGAGATATTTGAAATTTGCTATGGCCAGAATCACCTATTTTTGTATTAACCAGAATAAATTCAATATTAATTTTAAGTAGAATTTAAATATGCAAATTGTAATTCTTAGAGCAAACAAAAATCACAATGTAAGGAAATGTAGCCAAAATTCAGTTGTGGAATTCAAGTGGTATAATAAAAAGAGAATTCGAGTGGTATAATAAAAATATTTGTTTCGCACAAAAAAATAAACAATAAAAGAGCATAAAAAAGTGAGAAATTAGAAGACAAAATTTAAAATTGCTAGACCTAAATCTGACTATTTTAATAATTATATTAAATGTAAATGAATTAAATATACCTATCAAAAGACAGAGATTATTGAACTCAATACAAAAGAGAGATTCAACTGTCTGGTTCCTACAGGAGATATACTTGAGATTCAAAAACACAAATATGTTGAAATTAAACATATTTGTTTAATTTGAAATTATAAAAATAGTTATCATACACAAAAGAAGTATAAGAAATCTGTAGTAGCTACATTAATATCTGACAAAAAAGACATTAAAACAGGTATATTGCTAGAGAAAAAGAGGGACATTTCATAATATTAAAAGGGTGACTATAACAGGAAAATATAAAAATTATCATTTGTATATGTTTTAAAATGTTACAAAGTGTTTGAAGCAAAATATGACAGCATCAGAAGGAAAAAATGACAAAAATTATATTTGAGATTTTAATACTTCTGTCATTAACAAATAGAACAATTGGAATTATTTGATGTTTCTAGAACATTCCATCCCAAAACAAGAGGTTACACTCTCATCAAGAACACATGGAGAATTCACCAAGATAGTTTACTAGACTATAAGAAGTCTCAATAAACTTAAATGGATTATTTAAAGTATACTCTTTAATCATAAAAAATCTTAAGATCAACAGAAAGAAATCTGCAAGTTCTCCAATATTTAGAAATTTAAATAACACACTTCTAAACAACCAATGAAAAGAAGAAGAAATTACATGAGAAATTTGAAAATATTTTTAATTAAAATATACATCAAAACAATATATCAAAAGTTGCAAAAATACAACATTTCAAAAATCAGTATGTATAAAGATATTTATAGCTTTAAAAGGTTTATTAGGCCAGAGGAAAAGTCTAAAAACAAAGATCTAATCCTCTGCCTTAGGAAGACAGAGGAAGGGAAGAAAAGCAAGTCTAAGCTAAGCAGAAATAAGGAAATGTTAAAGAATGGGAAATATATTTTTTTAATGAGCAAATAACAGAGAAAACCAGTGAAAGCAAAAGCTTTTTTTATTTTAAAGACTACTAAAATGGACAAACATTTAGCTTGACTGATAAAGGAAAAAGAGAGAAAAAACCCTAATTATCAGTATCAGGAATGAAAGAGGAAAAATAATAAGTGAGTAATATAAACAACATCAAGCCAATACACCTGATGATTTAAATGAAATGAAAAAAATGTCTTGAAAGGCAAATCACATACAAAAAGGAGAATTCCTCTCTATGATGTAGTAACTTCTGTAAGACCAGTCTCCCACTGAGAACAAATAGGAAGAAAAAAAAAAAAACAGAAATAAAATTTAAAATAATTTTTAAAAAGACATGAGAGAACTTCTGAGGAAAATGAGACCTGAAATTCCAAGAGTGAAGAGAATAAGAGAGGTTAGCTGGCACACACATCATCTGCATTTTCCCTCAGGGCATCTGCCAGTCATCAGAATATGGAGGCAGATGGCCTTTGCTGGGTGGTAAAGAATCCAGCAGAACTTTTAGTAAACTAATGAATCCGAGGAGAAAAAAAAAAAAAAAAGACTTTTATGACTATCCAGGCAGTCAAGATCTAGGAAGACAAAGATTCTAATAAAAAGGAAAATCCACAGAAGTGAGAACAATTATTGGTTCTCCTGGAGATGTCTGCTGAATTCTTGAACTATAAAGGTCAGTAACACAGAAGCCTTTTATGGGTTACACAGAGTTTTCCAAGTCTCTCAGAGTTGACAAAAACTGGAGATCAGAACCCAGAAATGATGAGGGACCATAATAAACATTATAAAAATAATACAACTTGATATTGACCTATAAGTTCATTGCAATTCTGATAAAATCCATGCAGTTATTTTATTAAATAGAAATTGACAAGTTGATTCTAAAATGTATGTGGAAATGCAAAGCACCTAGAACAGTTAAAACAAATTTTGAAAGCAAAAAACAAAGTTACAAACTTGTATACTACCTGATTTCAAGACTTACAATACAGCTTTAAATAATCAAGGCAAGTGTGCTGTTAGCTAAAGAACAGATTTATAGATCAAGGAACCGGGTAAAAGGTTAAGAAACAGTCCCACACTCATACATGTTTAATTGATTTTAGAGAAAGTTTTAAAGGTAAAAAACAATGGAGACAGATCATTTTCAATAAATAATGCTTGAGCAACTGTATATCTCTATAGGAAAAAATAATCTTGACCAAAACATTTCATAATAGTCACAAAATTATGTGATCGAAAGGATCATATATACCTAAATATAAAAGCTAAAAATATAAAGTTTAAGAAGAAACATTAAAAAAATTCTTTAGGATCATAGGGTAAGCATTTACCATAATAAGAAAAAAAAATGGATTAGTTAGCCATCACCAAAATTAAAACCATTTTCTTTACAGAAAAAAAAAACACAGGAAAAACATTATATATACACACATATACATACATAAATACACATATATATGTATAATCTGACAAATAACTAGTATCAGGAATATATATATAAGACTCTTCAATCCAGTAAGACAAATAACAAATTTTAAAAATAAACAAAGGACTTGAGCAGACATTTCACAGTAGAAGATATACAGAAAGACAAAAGGTACAGAAAAGACACTCAATAAAATAAACGTAAATGTTAAATGTATGTGTTTCTTTAAAATTCAAAACTAAGTAAAACTAATTTATGGTGTGAAGTCAGGACAGTGTTTACCTGCGGGGATGGGGAGAGGCAGAGGGCACATCATGGCCTGAAGCTAATAAATTTCTTTGTTGGTGTAGGTTCCACACTTTTGTTCACTGATGGTCTATGTACATGTGTATGTTACACCACAAGAAAAAGTTTGCTAAGAAAAAATCAAAGGCCTGTTTTATAAAATTAATAAGTTATTTTAAAGTTTATCTCCAAGAGTAAACTGTGAACAGGCACAAAATATTGAAGATAAATAAAAAGAAAATATTTATATGGATTCGAGTTTGTAGGTTTGGTGTGAGGCCAACTTGAGTCCTAATCTCAGTTAGATTAGATAATAAATGACACATGCCTCAGTTTACTTAGCTGAAATACACACATTATAATTATATTTATTTCGCGGTGTTATTTGAAAAACAAATCAGATATATTTTATGAAAGTATCAGGCATTGTATGCTTGAATACTATATGTAACCATGGTCAGTAAATGACAGCTATTAAAATAATAATATGGTTAATAATAATGATAGTAACAATAAGAATAATATTGATATGAACCAAAATAATTTTTAAATGAAGTAGTAGTAGAGAAACTAGCTGACGGATTATTTTTAAATGTTTGTAAACTGATCTGAGTACATATATGAATCAATATATAATACTGGTAGCATTTCAAACAGTGAGGATTGGATGAATTGTAGCATAAATCATTTTCAGATTCAAAGGCAGACAGCTAAAAGAGATAAAATTTTTGTGAGGCAAATATGACAGACAAAGGGTGATGTATAAAACTAATGAAAAAAAGGTAAGCACCACCATGGAAAATGAATCAGAGGTCCCAATTAAGAAAATCACAAAAGAAAAATATATATATATAAATACGCAGAAGAAAATATATTATACTTTACAGAGGGATTATATAAATCAACAAGGCATGGCATAAGTTTTGCTTATTCAATCGCTGTAAAGTAGCATGTGTTTATATTACTTTTGTGAGGAAGCAAACATACTTTGCTTCTTTGACTATAAATTAATAGAATATTTTTGGAAGAAAATTTGGAAATGTGAATCAAAAGACTTAGACTCGTGCATCCTCATTGATCCAGAAATTATTCCTGTCAAAATTTGTCAAACAGAAGTAACTATAATTACACTCAAAGATTTAGCTATAAAGAGAGTAATTGCCTTCTTGTTTGCAATGTGAAACTTTTGGACATAACGATAGTTCAAGTAATAGGAAATTGTTTTATTCATCCAAGGAAATCCTTTTCAACATTGACACTAATATTAGGAAATAATTTTAGAGGCAGGAGATAATTTTCACAATATACTCTTCCATTTTAAAAATGCTAACAGAACAATATGAACAGTATGATTATAGTTTTGCAAAAGAAACACTTATATGCATTTAAAGAAAAGATGAGAGGTAGAATCCACCAGAATGCTAAAAGCAGTTGCATCTGAGTGGACCAAATTATGAATAATTGTAATTTTTTATTCTGCTTATCTACCCTTTCCAAAAGTTTTACAAAGGTCATATGTTACTTTACAATAAAAAAGAAAGTTATAATATTTCAGTGCAATGCATGTGAAGATAGCAGTACTCATAAGGTACTCTACTAGTAAAAAAAAAAAAGAGGCAGGGAGAGTAATGCTGTTTGCAAAGGTAAATATTATCTTTGAATTTTGGCAGTTAAAAAAAGACAACAGGCATATAAAAATTGTGGAGATTCTTCCAGCAGGCAAGGGAAACGGTATGTACAAAAAATAAAGATGTTTAAGTGATTTTGAAGAACAAAAATTAAATGTTGAGAGTTGCTGTATCTCTACCTTTTGGTTGGTCTGAGTTAGAGGCAAAGTTTGGAGACAGAAGTAGAAGTCAAATCATTCTAAGTCCATCCATCAAGTCATGTTAAGGAGCTCAGACTCAATCCTCTAAAAGATTTGGAAAACTTTTGAATTAACAGAGAGCATGATCAGACTTGGGTTTTAGAAAAGTCCCTCTGGCAGCATTGTAGGGGATCAATGGTATTACTGCAGAGTAAATGGAGATCAGATACTCAAGATGCCATTGCAATGGTCCATGCATCGACGAGAGCTTGCGATAAAGCACCAAGCTTGGTCTGAGAGAGAGATGAGTTTGAGTGAAATTTAAGGTATAGAATTAACAAGCCCTGGTGACTGTCAAGATATAGAAATTGGAAATGAGAAAAACATCAAGGAACTCCTGACATGTTATTTAGAACATATGATATATATAGATAAAGTAATGTTAGCCTTATTTTGTCTATATATTTTCTATTTGTTAGTCATATATGGAAAGTATATATACATACAGTTAATTAAAAGCATTGATATATCTTTAAATTTAATCAAAACAAGTAACAAAAATACTTAAAGTAAATAAGAGAGTGAGAAGTGGGAACTAAAAAACACAAGCATAACAAGGAGAATGGAAATTAAGTCAAGCTTGTTTAGGTACCAAGGAAGACCCTTTGGTCAAGAGAAAACTACTAGTGAATCAGACCATTAAGAAGGGACAGTGTTTACTTTTGTGCTACATTCTGGTCTTCAGATAGAACCACATTTTCCTTTCTTAAAAAAATGTAGCACCTTTTCATATTGGAGAATGCAACTTGATTTCTTTCATTCTTTGTTCCATTTGTATTTAAAGTTCTTTTTATGACTGTTGCTGCTCGCTAAGAGTAAAACTATAGCATTACATAAGCTTTCATTGTAATCGTGACTTTCCTGTGCTAATGTGGAAGAAATAAGTGTGGGCAGAAAGGCACTTTGGGTGGAGCAGAATGTACAAATTTGCTAGTCATGAGAGCTTCGCTTGGTGCCTACAGCACCCACTCTTTACCATAGTTCTTGATACAGCATATTGTACGTAGTTGCTTTTATCATTTTCTCCTCCATGTGAAGGTCTGTCTTACAAGATGAGGCAGGGGCTTTGTTAGATAGGTAGATGGATATATGGTAGATGGAGAAAGAGAGAGAGAGAATGAGAGAGAAAGAGAGATGATAGGTATATGAATTCATTCATTAGGCAAATGTTTAGCAAATACCCACTATATGCCAGAAATGAACATGGTCCAATTCCTACAATTCCTAAAATACTGGAATGTTCACACTTCCCAGTCTCCCACACCAGTGCCTAACATGGGCCATGGTAATTAGCAAAAGCTCAGAAATCAGCAGTCATCTAAATGTGACCTGGGTCTTGGTCTTGATTATGTGTCTCCTATGCCCATGCGCATGTTGTTGACCACTGAGCCTTCTGTTTTCATATGCAAAAGTTGTACGTGTTGAGGGTAGATGAGGGACACAGCGTGGTATGAGTGCAGATTTCCTTATAAAGTAAATGAAAGTGAGGGGCAGCTTGCCTTATCTCCAGTCCGATTGTTGCCCGGCCTGCAGAGTTGACGAGTGTGCGCAACAGATAAGTTACAGTGGGGGATGACTTGGAGGTACAAGTATTTCTAGTCATGGGGGAGTCAAACATCTAGTAATTAAGAACACAGGTTGTGGAATCATCGAACTCAAAAATCTGTTGTTAAAAATTTGCATCCCACTAGTCCTTCAACTTTGGTTAAATTACATAACTTCTTCTCTACAGAGATAACAAATACCGTTTATTGAGTATGAATTATATTCCAGGCACCGTGATGTAAACTTAAATCAATCTTCAAACTGTGTCTATGAAAGAGGTAATGCCCTAATCTGTATTTTATACATAAAAAAACTGAGAGACAGAGAGGCCAAGGAGCTTGCCCAAAATCACACAGTTAATAAATGGTAAGCAGGCTGATTCCAGGACTGAGCCAAATACTATATTGCATTGCTTCTCCCTATAAATGATATGATATGGTAATATAATGCTAAGGTATAAATATGAAAAAGTGCTATGGAAATTATTTAGGTTAAGAGGCAGTAGAAGTGAGTTGCTGGCACAGAAAAAGCATCATTATTAAATGATAACTACCATTGCCTGAGTATATAGAACAGAGTCGGCAGTAAGTTGTGTGCTTTATATACTTCATTTTATTAAATCTTCATATCCCTTGCCAGTTAGTTATTACTATTCTTATTTTATGGGCAAAGTAAGTGAGAAGTTAAATAACTTGTTAATGTCACACTAGCTAGTAAGTGGCAGAGCCAGAATTCACACCTGCCTGACTGAGGCCTCTGTACTTTCCATCTGTCTGCAGGTGGAGAACCAGAGGCAGGAAATAAAAGGTGTTAGGGACTGGATCTTAGTCCGTGGTTGCACAAAGGGGGATGGTGGATAATAAAGCTGAAGCATAGGCTGGTTCAGATGCAAAATGCAAACTAAGAATTTGGAATCTACCTTGCAGACAATGGCGGGCCAGTAAGAGATAAGAAAGATTACGACCAGAAAACCTTTCTTCCGAACCTTGTCTCTGTTGTTGCTGGCATTCTAACCACCCCAACCCCCAACTGTGTTCCTTAAACCCTGGCAAAAAGTGTTCTCTAAACACATAGTCTACTGTACTTGAATTTTTACAGGATTTACCGACAGCGCTTCTCATTGACCATCATGTGGTATTTGTATTTTACTGCCTATTACTTGCCTTTTCACTGAAGTTTCCATTTCCTGGCAAACTGGCGCTGCCGCTTAGGGTTCTCTGTGGTAGGTGCCTGTCTTCATGTTTGTACATCATTGGAACTTTTAAAATGCTGACTATCGGTGATGTGATGGATACGGCATCATTTTAAAAGGGCTGTTTCATCAAGAAAGGAGCAAGCCAAAGGAGAAAACAAATGTTTCTTCTTAGTCACAAGTCAGGAGATCCGAATCCTTCCCAAGGGGACCGACGGTGGTCAGACTGGGAGAAACTCCTCCCCACCATGAGCCCCAATTTCCTCATTTGTCCAAAGGCACCAACACTTCCTCTGGGGATTGTTTTAAAAAGGAAGAGAAAACTCCAGGCACATTATGCTGAGCATGTAGTAGAGCTTTGCTTGTGGCTAGAACATAGAAGCAGGAGGTAGGCTTGGGATAAAATATTCTATATTCAAATCTGGGCTCCATCTAGGTGTGGGCTGCTTGTTAGAGGTGAATTGTGTTCCCCTAAAATTCGTCATATGTTGAGCTAAACCCCAGTAACTCAGAACATGACTGTGTTTGGAGATACGACCTTTAAAGAGATATTTAAGGTAAAATGAGTTTATATGGACAGGACTTAATCCGATATGACCGGTGTCCTTATAGAAAGAGATTAGATACGCATGGACACAGAGAGAAGACCGCCATTTGCAAGCCAAAGAGGGAGCCACAGAAGAAATCATCCCCCCCACCACCTACGACTTCCAGCCTCCGGAAATGAGAAAATAAATTTTTGTTGCTTAGACCACCTGGTGTGTGGTACTTTACTCTGGCAGCCCCAGCAAACTAGCACACTAACTCCTCTACACCTCAGTTTGTGTTTGTATGAAAAGGGATAACCACACTGAACTTCAGGGAACTGTCGTGAGGCTTAGAGATGATTCACGAAAAGCCGGGGCAGGGCAGGTGCTCTACAAATGATACCTGGAGGCTGTAGTGGTGGCACTAAGGGTAGCAGGAGGGTTAGTGATGGGCAAAAATATCTTTTGACTCTAGCCCACAGGGCTACTGAGGGGATCCATGGAGATGATAATTTTGATGTGAGCTATATAAACTTCGACTTCTGGAATCAAAGGGCCTGAATGTGAGTGAGTCCTGGCCCCACCGTGGAACTGTGGATGTGATCTGTTTGATTGTTCTCCATCTCCCAGGCTTGGCTTTCCAGCCCATGAAACATAACCGACAGCCCACCTCACTGAGTTGTTCAGGAGAGGAACGGTTAGCATCATGGGATACTTATCCCTATGTGTCAGGAATGGTCCTAAGCCCTTTATCGCATTAATTAACTTATACTAACTCATTTAACATGCATCAAAGGTGGAGCCAGGATTCAAACTTAGACGGAAAAACAGGAATGAAAAAGAAAAGTAGGGTACTAGCTCCTTAAACATTATCTTATCTGACTTGATTGTTCTTTCCCACGTTTTGTCATCAGTTTCCTCTTTGGTCTTGAGGAAGAGTGGTCTCATTCCTGCCGAGACTAGAATCTTAATCAGTGTTTGGAGACCTTTCCAAAATACACACGCACCACACACACACACACACACACACACACACACACACACCTGTGATGCGTCTCCTTCAATTCCCAGGTCTCCTGGGGGTACACATCCTCACTCTCTGACTCCTGAGCACATGGTTCTGGCCCTTTGTGGGGAAGTGGGACGATGTGATCATCCAATGATGACAAAATTATGTGTGTCACTATTGGGTTCAGAACATTTAACTGCTAGTTTGAGACCCTTCTGAACACAGTTTCTCTTTGATATGGTGACCAGCAATGTTTGTGAGGCTGCATGCTCCATTACCTGGCGACCAGCAATGTTTGTGGGGCTGCTTGCTCCATTACCTGGATTCTTGAGTGACTGCAAGGACCATAACAATCCTGACTCACAATAGACATGAAGCTTAAATGAGAAGTAAACTCTTGTTGATTTAAATCTCTGAAATTCTTGATTTTATTACAACAACATATCTTAGTCTACCCTGACCAATACATTAGTTAATTTCAGTTAATTTTAGTCTCCTGCTTTTTTCTTCTAGGAATCTTCCCTGTTTGATCATACTCTCAACCTCCGAGGTCTTATTTCTCCTCCTCTGTTACTTTCTCTCTCTCTCTCTACTTTCAGTTATATCCTTCTGCCTATACACTTCCTTTTTGCAGTCCTTACTTGGGGGTGTCTCCCTGGGGAAGAGTGAGTATAATTGAATTTAGGAGCAGAATAACTTTGTCTGCTCTCCTCCTGTTTCAAAATCAGAACGTGGAACCAGTCCTAGGTCCTGCTCATGAAATGCAGCCTTTTCCCGAAGCCCACATAGACTTAGGCACAGTCTGGGTCCCTCCAGCCACATCATGTACTTCAGACCTTTTCTTCCCAATAATAAGGTTATATCCATCCATGACTGCACGGAGCGTGTCCATTTAACAAAGACATGAGAAGTTGATTTGTCCCTAAAGGGCCTTGAAAATTCACCCGACTAGCGTGAAATGGGTCAACAAGAACAAGAAATGAAATTGAGGTCAGAGACTTTCTCTGGAGAGATAGGAAATAGCATTGAGGTATCCTCTGTGCTCCAGTTCCCCGCGGTGGTGCTGCAGACTCATTGGTGAGGTGCTAGTGAATAGCCAGTGGAAAGGTCACTATTGCATGGTACCCCAGGAACTACAACCCCCTTCCCCAGGAGGAAACAGGAAGCTGTGAGGAAATCTTGCAAGCCGGGCTTCGTCCATGGCAGGCAATATCGATTGCTTCAATTCCTAATTCTATATTTGTAGCTAAAATCCCAGGGTTATGTTCCCTGATTATGCCTGGGGATTTGGCTGAGGTGTAAGTGTTTTAAGGGCGGAGATTAGATTTCATTCGAGATTATATTTCAGTACTGAGAACAGTCCACGGCATACGGTAAATGCTTATGATTTTTGATGAATGATTCAGTGGCTATGTAGATGTCTCAATCCATTTAGGTTGCTATATCAAAAACATCATATACTGGGTAGCTTAGAAACCACAAACATTTACTTCTCCCAGTTCTGGAGACTAGGAAATCCAAAATCGTGGCATTGGCAGGTTTGATCTCTGGTGAGAATCTGCTTTCTAGACAGCTGTAGATGATGTCTTTCTAGATGACGACTTTTCACTGTAACTCCACATGGCGAAAGGGTTAAGTGAGCTCTGTTGGGGCTATTTTACAAGGGCACTAATCCTACTCATGAAGTCTCTGTCCTCATGTCCTAATTACCTTCCAAAGAACTTACTTCTTAATACCACCGTATTAAGGGTTAAGATTTCAACATATGACTTAGGGGGAAACACAAATGGGTAGACTGAATAAATTGCTCTCTTTATCTCTCTCTCTCTTTCTCCCCCAAACTCTATACCCCCTGCATTTACCACAGTGCCCTGCTCAGAGTACCTCAATAAGTGTTTATGCCATTAATGATTTACCCATCTTTTACATAGGAAGGGAAGAATGTCGTTGGAATTGACAAAAGGCCACTCACATAATTAAACACTTGCTGTCTACGTGATTGTGCTGGACAATAGGGATGAACACCGATAAGGCAAAGCTCTGCCGTTCTCATTCTAGTGAGGAAGACAGGCCTTTCCACAAAGGATCTCAAGCGTGGTAAAAGTGAAGAAAGTGCGGAAGCAAAGAAAAAAGAGGAAATCTCCCCAGAGAAGAGGGGGGAGCAAAAAGTGGCTTCTTGGAGTGGTGACGCCTGATCTGAAAGTTGGATGGATGAATAGGAGTTCGCCATGAGGATCCATCAGAAGAAGACTGTTCCAGGCAGAGTGTATATCCATGCTAACACCTGGTCTTTCCAATTACCTTGGATGTATAAACAGGACAGAGAACATGGGCCATCAGCAAATCTTCAGGAAAGGCACAATGAGAACATGGTCTTCCTGAATCTTACTTAACAAGATGCGCTCTTCAATCGGGTGTGCTCCATCCTTCCAAGCTAGGCTGAGTCTCATCCCCTCTGGGAAGCCTTCAGATTCACCTAGCAAAGGTTTCTACCTTGGGGGCTCAGAGTCTATGGAATATGTCTCAAGCAAGCTGTGTGATCTCAGGGAAGTCACTTTCAATGTTTTAATCTGCTAAATGAAGGTTTTAAGAACACCCTTCCCTCCAAATTATAGCATAATTAATGACACAGCACCTGGTAGTTCATCAACCTTTCAGTTCCTTGTTTTTTCTCATCAATGAAATGTTATGATGATACAATGAATGGAGAGGTAAAATGCTTAGAACAGTGAGTGGCGCATAGTAAGTGTTTCTGAGCATGAACTGTTTTAATTCCTGCTACATATACATACATTCTGTAATAGATACTGCTTGGTATTAACATGCATGAAATCTCTTTTATTACTCTGAACCTCTTTCCCATACCGATCTCAATTGTTAAAGGAATTGGTGGCCTGAGATCGTGGATCTTGTCTGAAAATTCTAGCTCCTGGCCCATGGTCGTTCGGTCATGGGCACCAGCCAGCATGCTCCTTGGTTAAGAACGGAGGCTGGTGAATCTTCCAAGCCGTAGGCACTCTGCTCCTCAGAGCCCTCTGCCCTGCTCCTTGGCTGGAGGATGCTGCGGGGTCATCCGCCCTTTTCCCAGCAGTGAGGGCAACATAGGCTTTTCTGCTGCTAAAAATACCCAGCTCGCAATTCAAGGGGAACCAGAGGCACTGATGTGCACCCTGGACAATGATGAGAGGGAAACTAATATTCAGGGACTTCTGCGTGGAGTTGGGGGTGGGGTGAGAGACTTAAGGTTTTATTTAAAATAATAAAACTTTGTTAATCCATTGGGGTTTCTAACTGGTTTGGTCAACAGTTATTATAGTAGATTCACCAGCAGGGCCTTCTTGATAGGAAAAGGCAGGAAATTTCTCAATTTGTGAGACAGTCCCTCTGGCATCAAGGGGTTAATCATCCTTCAACTTGACCTTTAGCTCTCGGGGATTTTTCTCTGGTGATTCTTTGTCTTTGAAGGTTATAGAGGCCTAAGATTGAAATATATTTAGAATTATCTCTTCTAGGGAGTTCTGTGAATCATGACTTATGAACTAAAACTATGTATGTAATATTTCGCCAACAAGAATGACACGTAGAGCAGGTATACCACTTTAATCTGTATGTTCTACAGTGGACATACAGCATAGTCTTATAATAAGAACTGCAGAGACTTAAGAAATGAAAATACTGCAAAGAAAATGCCACAGTGCTTGGTATGTTTAGCGAATAACAAATAAATGAAGATGAAGCCAGACATCATAAAAATAATCTCGATAACGTTCCAAAGTTGAGAATCAACATCTATTGAGTATTTTAGCCAAACAATAGGCCAAATACTGTTCATCAAACACTTCGTGTAATCTAAACTGGGTGGTGACAAAGAATGCAATAGCCCTGTTTTACAGATGAAGATGTTGAGGCCCCAAAAGATTATTTTGCTTGCATAAGACCACTGAGCTAGAAAATACAGAAGGAAAGATCAGAGCGAGTCTCAACACTAACGCTGTGTATAATACAGCAAACACTTTCAGTCCTAGGAAAACCAGAGTTGCGATTTGGGGTCAGTGTAGAGGGCTTTGTCCAGGTGGGGTCCTGGAACTCTGGCCTCAGCAGCACTTGGGAACTTCTTAGAAATGTAAATCCTCTGTTCTACTCCAGACACATTGAATCGATAACCCTGGGGGTAGAATTTTAGCAAGTCGTTTGCCTGATTCAAATCGCTGCTATAGTATCAGCACCATTGGTGAAAAAACAGAGCCTCAGAAAGACAAAACAAATTGCCCACATTCCCAGAACAGAGCTAGGTTTTGAAATGAGGTCTGTCTTCCCTTAAACACATAATGTTGCACCAGGCTTTTTCTCACACACACACAAAACACATTCTTTAGTAACCGAGTTTCAGTTTTTATAGGTGCCAATTAAAAAACAGTGGTCAAAGATGAAGATTTTAGAAATGAAAAACATATCTCCTATTTATGAGCTAAGTGGCTTAGGTAATTTATTAATCTCTTGGTGCTTATAGTTCCTTATCTGCTAAATGCCTATTCAGGCTGTTACGGCAATCAATAAGAAACCGCATGTTAAGTGCTTTTGCACAGTGCTTGGCACAGAATAAATGCGCAGTAAATGGTAAGTCTGTCATTGATATTAATAGCTCAGCCTCTTTCTCTCTAAGGAAAGCAGAGACTACCCTTCTCCGAAGCCTGGGGCATAGTAGGTGCAAAATAAACGCTCAGTCCTTTTTGTTCTTTCTAATGGAGGCTTCTTTTATTTTCCTTGACAGGCTAAGTACCTTCCAAACTGGTGTTTCACCTTTCTGATTTTCTCCCTGCTGCCAGCTCCCTTTACTGTCAAGCAATGAAAATGGATCCTGGGGAAACAAATTCCGAAGCTATTGTAATGGAAAGCGTTAGCTTCAGACAACTTTCACATTAAATTCTTAATAAGAGGGGCTGTCCCATAAAGGAGTCGCCTGCTTGCAGCCCTTTGTCCTAAGAGCTCAGGTTATTAACTATTACCCCTGGAGAGGCAACCCCCTACATTCGCGCATGCGCTCACACACACCCGTTCTAAGCGGCTCATGCCTTTCCCTGGGGAGTCGCTGCATCTCACTTGGTAAAATAGCGATTTTATTAGATACTTAATTATTTTTGAACCAACAACAATATTTTGCTGAACATTGTAATTGCATTTTCCATTTTGCAAGAAAATTGAATGCTGAGAAGCATGTGAACTTGTCACGTCAGTGCGCAGCCTGGAAAATCAACAGACTCAACACTGAAGGCTGTGGCTCCTTTTGCAATTCTCCATTATACCCCAAACTCTAACAGACAGGTTTTGAGGACTCTCTGAACCCAGCTCAAGTGGAAATATGAAAGGTATGTATAATTTGGTGACGTAGAAGGGGTTGATTAGAAAGCTGGACAGGCATGCATTCTACACAAGGATTCTACAGTTACCAATATGTAATCTTGTGACAAAATTGCAACACCTCTCTTAACTCTGAATTAACCTGTCTCTGAAATGAGAATAATAATAGTGCCTACACTATTGGTCATGGAGCGGTTTAAAAGATATCACAGTAGGTAATGGCTGACACCTAGCAGGTATTCAATAAAATAGAGCCTTCCCTTTGGTCCAAGGAGATACCCTAGAGAAACGGATTTCAGCATTAAAAAAAAAAAAAAAAGAAAATGAGTAAAACAAGCAAAAATGGGAGAACATATGTCCCTGGACTTTGCCAAAGCTCAAAACAATGACCGTGAAGTCATTCTAGTGTTTCGCCCATCTATGCTTGTCACTCAGTTCACTGGCACGCTTCTGCAGTGGCTCCGTACTTCTGTCCCCTATGCGTGGCAGGCGGCACCAATGACAAATTGCTGTTTCTGTGAATCACAGCATTGTTAATCCCCACTGTCTCCTTAAAACACATCCCTGCATTTCTCACGACACTGCTTTCTTTACAAATCTTTTAGTTGCCTAGTTACTGCGCTAATATTGATAACGCCTGCTGCATCCCTTACCCCGCTCCTCTCTGCAGCACTCTGCGGGCATGCTTCTGCCCCAAATTGCTCACTGTGGTTTGTCTTCCTCTAGTTTCTTCTGCCCAGGATTCTGTGTCTTCTTTCCCCTCTACAATTCACTGGAAATTTCCCCAAACATAGGCTCCAGCTTCCTTTGCTCTTGATACTCTATTCACATACATCAAGACACGCTTCGTTATAAGCACCAACTTCCATGGATGTGTCCCAAATTGGGGACCAGGGAGTTTATAATGTTAGAGTCTTTACTTCTTGAAAGATTCTACTTTTAAAATAAATGCGGCCATTATTTAAAAATTGAAAAATATTGAAATTAAGAAAAACAATAAAACATTTAACATATGTACGGGTAGATAGACATCTAGATAAATAAATAGATGGACAGATATAAGTATAGATATATAGCTATAGATATAGATATAACATCACCTCAAATTTATCATGATAAATACAAATGCCATGGCATGTTTCCTTCCAATGTGTTTTCTGTTCATAGTGATACTTTTAATTTTGGATTTCATAATATGATAATACTTATTTGTAATTTATATTCGGATGCTTTTAAATGATTTTCTGTATACCCAGGTTTTTCTTATTAGAATTTCTCCATCAACATAAGTTAAATGAATGCATGCTATTCTCCTGGGTAGAGCTATCAGCTTTCTTAATTATTCCTCTAATATATTTCCAGTTTTGTTTTTGTTTTTGTTTTCAGTTTCTTCTTATCATAAGTAATTCTGTAATGGGCTACTTAGCCCATAAAGTTGCCATTCCAGGAGAAGGCGACAGATCGTAAATAAGAAATTTAAAACAAATGACAGAGTGCAGTAGGGTTAAAGGGAATAATAAGCAATAGAGTGACAATTGCTACTTTAAATGTAGTGGCCTCACTGACACTAAAGACAGAAGGAGATGAAGAAGTTAGCCATGCACACAACTGGGAGAAGAATCTTCCAGGAAGAAGGAATAGAGATTTCAAAGGGTTTGAAGTTACTTTAGAAAGTGGAGACAAAGATAATTTAATATAATTGTCTAGAGTCACACAGATGGTCTGTGGCAGAATAGACCTAAGTTGCCAGAATCAGACCTACTGTGCCTAATTTTTCAAACCTGGAAGCATCAGATAGTAGATGGACTATCTTAACGTTGCCCTCAGTTTGATGAAACTGGACAGTTTCCATCTTGACTAGCAGCTCCCAATCTTACTTTTCTTAGAGAATTTATTTCAGAAAACTGAGTATTTCTCTGCCCCCTTTGATATGTAAATCTTCTTCTAGACTCCTGAGTTTTACAACTCAGGAATGTCTTTCTCAAAACTCTCAGAGTTATCTCTTTAAAATTTAATCATCTGAGGAGATAGTGTCCCTATTTCCTAGGCCGTGGAATGGTAGGAGTCTAACTTCCACAGGTACCAATTAAAAAACACAGATGGCCTAATCCCATTGCTCCCTGCCCCAAATCATCCACTAGCTCTCTCCAGCTCTTAACCTCCTGCCTTTTGTTTCAGAAGAGTTTAATTCAATCTCTCTCCTCTATTGCAGTAGTCTTGAATAAAGTCTTCCTTGCTTCTTTAACTCTGTCTGGTACCATTTTTCTTTGGCAAGAAGTGTCAAGCATGTCCCTTGAAACTCTGGGACAGTCGTCTGCAAGTGTTCACCTTGATAGTCATGACATGCACTAAGTTATTTAAGGCTACAACAGTTCCGTGGTTGCATAGATCAAAAATCTGGGAGGCATTTCTCACTCTTTTTTCACACCCCATATCTACCCGTTGGTAAATCCTGTCAGCTCTATCTTCATAGCATCTTGCAAACATAGACCCCTCTCTGCACTTTCACCTCCATCCTGGTCATGCCATCTATTACTTGGGATATTGCAAATTGGTTCCCCACTTGCTTGCTCCTTATTGTTTATTTTTCATAGAGCAGGTAGAGAGAGAGAGGTCTTTTAAAAGCGAGATTACATCCTACCTTTGCTCATGAGCCTCCAGTGTCTTTCCAATACTGTTTCAACAGATTTCAAAGTCGTTCATGGCTCCCAAGGCCCTGGCTCCTTCTCTGATTTTTGCCCCACCCACTTAGGTTCTCACTCACTCCATCCCAGCCATTTTGGCCAATGATGCTCCCACCCTGAGGGCCTTGGACCTTGCTGTTGTTACTGGGTAGATGCTCTGCATGGCTTCTGTTCTCACGATTCAGCAACCTGGTGACATATATCTTCTTGAATTATCTGATTGTCCCATCTAAAAGAGTAAATCTTGTCATTGCCGATTGCTGCAGCTTGTTTTCATAATACATACCAGGACCCAGCCTTATACATTTTTTTTTTTATTATTGCCTAAGCCCCCATAATATAAGTTCCATTTTGTCACTGCTATATTTTTGCAGCCTGGTAAGGTCCGGGTACAAAGTAAGCTCTCAACATGTCATGAGAGAATGAGGGAATACGTGAAAGACTCTGAGGAGTCTTGCAGTTAAAAAAAAAAGAAATTGCTCAACTTTCTGACCCACTATTCCTCAAACTTACTTATCTACCAAATCCTTCTCCATGCAACCCTTTTTAATACAGAACAAAATCAGAAAGCACAGTTAGTGGCAGATTAAAGATGGCTAAAAAAATCTTTGATCTTGCTCTCACCGAGTGGTAAGATCTATGTTCCTTCTACTTGAATTCAGGTAAGCCCTGTGCCGTCTTGTGAAATAAAATGTGGTAGAAATGGTGCTGTGCTGATTTCTGCACACAGGGCTTAAGAAACTGGCAGCTTCTACATCGTGCCCCTTGAAAAACTCTCTCTTGGAGCCCTGAGCTGCCACATATGAAGTCTAATCATCCTGACAGTGCTGGAGTAGCGAGCAACCCATAGGCACTCTGGTCAATGGTCGCAGCAGGGCCCAGCCTTCCTGCCATCTCACATCTCACGGACATGTGAGAGAAGGTGCCTTGCATGCCCCAGACCAGACTGTGTACCAGGTGAACACCGCTGAATGATGTCCTTTGACAGCACATGGAAGAGAAGAATCTGCCACTGAGCCCTGCCCAATTTCTGGACCCACAAAATCATGATGTGCAATAACATGATTGACGTTTCCAAAAATAAATACTTAAACCATTCTATATTCTGTTATTTTCTTATGCAGCAATACATAATTGAAATACTTATGTAATCTGCTCTTTGCATTTTTCTAGATGGGAAAACTAAGGCCCAAATTCTCTTCACTAGATCATGGCAGAAGAAGGACTCGAGCCCATACATTGATTTTAGTCCAGTGTTCTTTCCATGACAAAGAGGTTTAGGAGTTGTTCTGAATCCCTGTTGCCCCTTCTTTCACACGGGCTATTTCTTTCAGTTTAAACTGACACTTATGGAATACATTCTGGGTGTCGACCACAGACCTGGGAACATCTACGTATTCATTTCATTCAGTCCCTCTAGCCTGAGGAGTTCTTTGGGAAGCCAGATAGCGAGGACCAGCAAAGAGGGATGTCACCGAGGCTATAAAATAAAAGGCAAGTCCAGCCAGAGTGTAAATTGACCAGAATATATTTCATTCTCCTGGCTGCAAGGCCTCAAGCTTTCGAATGAATATGTGCTTAACTATTTATAATTGACCTTTGTACAAAAGAACATGAAAATTTTATAGCCCAAAGCTTCATTTATTAACTTTACTGGAGTGTAAAATATTGCAGTTTGCCATAAATTTATACCAGGACAAACAATATATATGCTAATTTGTAGTCATGTCGTTGTCCACACGCTGTTGTGTTGGCTGGTCATTTCCAACAGGCAAAATAGCAGAATTCCATCGACAAATGACAATTGAATTGCTTGATACTTGCTGTTCAAACAGTGAAGTCTGAGGTAATGAATTAACAGTGTTCATTATAATGAGTCCATTTCCTTCTCATTTCCCTTATAAATTAGTCCAGGTAACACACTGAGTCCCTTCAAGAATGGCTCCCGGGAACCTGCTGAGATATACCTGCAAAACCCACAACTCAGCAAGATCCCTGTGGCTCACATCCTGTGGCTTTCATGTTCTTCTGGAGCTTCAAAAACTCACTGGTGCTTCAGGCTTAGAAGGGGCCTTAGAGCTCATCTCTTCTTGCTTCACGGAGAAAGAGGCTGAGGCGGAACGTGGCTGAGTGTGTTGCCCATGGTCAAACAGAAAGACAGAGATGAAAGGGACAAGAGTGGATCTCGGTGAAAAACAGGGCTGCAACAGCCCTTGGTAACCATTGTGCCCTACCCATTTAAAAGATGGGACAACTGAGGGATCAGAGAGGGCAGGTTCAAATGCTGTATCCTTTACGCAGCCTGGCACCCTAAGTAAGAGCTGTGGCTTCATTCTACCCATTCATGTATCCATTCATTTAACAGATGCTTTTTTCATATATATTATTTCATACCTTTTATCCAAGCACACATAGTCCCTTCCCTCATGGAGTCTGAAGTACAGAGTGAAAGACAAATATTAATCAAACTGTCACATAACTTTATACTGTCAAGATGTGATAGGCACTATGAGTATAATGAGGGTGGAAACAAGAGATATGGTCTCATCGGACGGGTTAGATATCATGTGTGCGCTGAGATCTGAATGATGAACAGATACTGACAGGTGAAGTGTGTTAAGGAGAAGAAAAAACATATTCTAGACAAAGGGAATCGCATGTGCAAAGGGCCCGAAGTAGGAATAAGCTTGGCCTACCATGGGAATTAAAGAAAGTTTGTCATGGATGTGTATACAGATTGAGGGAGAAAGTAACGAAAGATGAATGTATAAGGGGGTCCCAGTTTTAATCATATAGAACTTTGTAGGTTTTAGTTCTTTATCGGGAAGCATACGGAGAGCAAATGTACGCTTCAGGGAATATGGAAATGACACACCTTAAATAGAACACTTTGTCTCCATTGTAGCACATATTATATTGCATTACAATGTTGCTCTCATGGCTGTATCATTGACTGTAAAATGAGGACTTGAACCAGGACTATTTCTACTTTATGTTTATAGTATCTAGTTCAGTTCTTGATGAAGAAGGGAATGTTGAATAGGCCTTCTAAAGGAAAAGCCAACTTTCCCTCCGTCACCTAAAAATACTGGCAAAGAGGAGCCTGCTGTTTTGTCTTAATACAACCTGGATTGTTCCTTCCTTTCTCTACTATGTAAGTGGGAAAATGCAAAATATCCCAAAGCCATCCCCACTCTGTCTTTACTCATATTATTATTCTTATTTCTGAGGGTAAATTCCCACATAAATACTCCCTCAATGACATAAAAGCCAAAGTCTGCTGAAATTTTCTGGGAAAGCTTTTGTTTCTCAATAAAAGGCACAAATAAAACTTATAAGTCTCCCCAGCATTCTTCCTGCCTTAAACTCAAATGTGATGTCTGGAGCTGTAGCAACCATCTTGTGGCCATGAGATGACAAAGGTTAGGAAACAACAGAGAGAACTTAATATACAGACATCAGTCTCAGTGTTGTTAGGTAGCAAAATGATTCCTTGTTCTGGATCCTTATTTGATGAACAGAAAGACAGATAGAAACAAACGAACGAACTAACTTCTATTAGTTTTAACCAGGTTAGTCAGGTTTTCCATTGTTTGTAGTCAACCACGGTTCTAATTGGTACAAAGCTCTAACACAGTACCTGTCATAGAAATAGGAACTCAGTACATATTTACTCTTTTCCCAGTTCAGTCACTTCCAACAAGATATTGTTAATACATTTATATACTGTTTACTCTCTATATTTGATTGATCATGCATATTCAAATACTGGAGATAGAAATAAAGACAGGAGAGAAAGGAGAGAGAGAGAGGATAGAAAGAGAGAGGAGAGAGAGAGACAGAGAGAGAGAGAGACAGAGAGAGAGAGACCGAGAGAGAGAGAGAGACAGAGAGAGAGAGACAGAGAGAGAGACAGAGAGAGAGACAGAGAGACAGAGAGAGAGAGACAGAGAGAGACAGAGAGAGAGAGAGACAGAGAGAGAGAGACAGAGAGACCGAGAGACAGAGAGACAGAAGAAAATGATGCTATAGACTCACAGGGGCAAAATAATGATGCCACATACCGCCTTGTTGAGGAACAGGGCCAAGATCTGTGTTGCAGACCCAACCCTGCCATCACAGTGGAGGAACTTGGAAAAATCTCTTTATTTGGGGCTTCAATTAACTCTTTTAAAACATAAGGAGGTTTCGATATTCTCTAATTTAATGCTTCTCAAAAGGTATTTCACGAACCACCACCATTGAATTCCCAGATGCCTGGGTGTCATCTCAGACTAAGTCAGGATCTCTGGGAATGAACGATTGGCATCTCGAGCATGCTCTTAGACTTGTTGCGGCACCATTACCAAGTTCTGCCCTTGATTCAGCATTCTCTGATTCACTTCAAATGAAGTGCAAGCTCTGTAGTTTAGATTGTGCAGATAATGCAAAAAAAAGCTGATGGCTGAAAGCATTGTTTTAATTGACATATGATGATTGAGAGCTAAGGCCCCAGTACAGCTAGAGATCCCAGCTCCTCCTGAACCAGAACTGAAGTTTAGTGACAATTTCTGAATTAAATTATAGGAACCTCCACAGTGTTTGCTGCTGGAGCTGTTCACAGTGTTGTCAAAATACCCTCTGTGCATATGTATCCGCGAGGATGTGTGTTTGGACACATGCGTGCCTGTGTGTAAATATATGCATGGCCACATATGGATGTGCTTGTGGGCTTGTGCATGTGCTTAAGCATATACTACTGTGTGTGCACAGAGACCAAATGCACATCTCTGTACATGGCAACACGTGCTTGTGGATGCACGCATCTCTGCACATCTATGCCTGCAAATTCACATGAGCATACATCTACGTAGATAAAGAAATGTGTCTTTTTTTTTTAACACCATTCGTTATTGATTATGAATTGGGTTGTGAGTAGAAAACAGTCATCCCCTTCATCCAGTGGTCCCCGAGGTGTGGGGAAATAGAAGCAGCTGGGCCATTTGCAGACATTGGACTCGGGATCTTAATTTCACTCAGTTTCTTCAAATACCATCTTATAAAGGTGGTTTTCTTTTTAGTGTCACCGAGAAAGGAACTGGGCTTCTAGTCCCAGCACTGCGGATAACACACTAGATCGCCTTGGGCATGTCGTGTGTTCTTCGTGGGCCACAGTTTCCCCCTCTTGTTCCGTAGTCTTAGAGTTTTTTTTTTGTTTAAACCTAAGTGAAACTTCTGTTTTGTGCCTGCTTTCCTTAAAATATTATTGTCCTTTAATAATAGAAACTACATCTTCTTCAGCTCCATATTCCCAATGTCTCTGAGAGAGTCTAGACCATTATGATGGTGACGCTGATGATGGTGATGGTGATGGTGACGGTGACAATGGAAGCTAACATTTATTGAGTTCCTCCTTTGTCACAGTGCTTGCCAGCACTTTGAATGGATCGCTTTATTTCATTTTCACCACAAATGTGAAATAATTACTATGATTCTCCTCATTTTAGGGAGATATGATTCAGAGAAGTCAATTAAACTGCCAAGCCTTATTAGGCTGAGAATGGACATAATGCCTTCCAATCTGAGTCTATCTGACTCCAAGTGAGCATAATGGGTAACAACGCACTTGTGCTCCACAGAGAGTCATAAAACAATACCCTAAAACAACAATATTTAGTAGAATGAAGTGTTTATTTGGAATCCCAAGAATCTTGTCAACAGGGAATAGCATCTGGTTTAGGATCACATAGGAGAGGCACATTTTAAACTTAGAAGGGATCACAGAGGTCTCCAGATCTTAATGGCCTAATTATTTATTAAGGACGTTAAGGCCTAGGAAGGTAAAGTGAAATCCCTCTTCTACTGTCCCCCAGGGCTTTGTAATCTCCCCTCTTTTTATGCAAAGAGACAAAAAGCCTTTAAGATTACTTTATGGTATAACAAGGAAGAAGATTAGTGGAAATTTCCTCCATATAAACACATTACAATGATCATTGTTATTATTATAATTACGCTGTTTATGCCTCTGCTCCTTGTTAGTTCTCAGAGTCAGTGAACAGACACCAGGACCAGATAATTAAATGCACTAACGTGCCTGTCATGACACCCCACGAATCCAGGAGACAGAGTTTTCATGGACCAATCCCCTCATTCCCCCAAAGTGCCCCATCTCATAATTAAAAATTAAACCATTTTCCAATGAAATAATTCTGTTCATTCTTCTTGCTCCCGCTCCAATGCCTGTGGCATCAGCTAAATTTCGAATTAAATAATTCAACCGCAATACATTTAAAATAGATTGCGTTTAGTACCACACTTCTGATTGGCTGCAAAACCAGGCCAACCGAACAAGCTTCTTGTGGATATCACCGACTAAGGGAGGTTGAGACTCGGGATTCCATTAATGACAGCTGCCAATCTCTTTTTTCTCATTCTCAGGGCGTAGCATAAGGAATCCTTCTCCCCTGCCCCCTTAACTAGTTTATCTCATGTTTATTTCTTCATTCTCATCTTCTCCGCTTTGACCAAAAGCTTCCTTTAGAAAACAGAACCTTTTATTTTGCTTTTTCAGTGGGCTGCTCTCAGCATGCATTCAACATCTGTTTACTTGCTAAGTCAATGGAGACACATCATGATCTCCCCCAGCCCTGCAAGAGGGAGGAGGTGGAAGGCAGGATGGATTAAGGGACTGTGCTGAGTCACATGCTCTCTCTTCTTGGGGGCTACCAGTTTTCATCTGGCTCTTGCTGCCAGGACCTCAGTATTATTATTTCATCTGACAGATAATACTGTAACAATAGCCTGCACTGCTAATGGTCCTCACCCAGGAAGCCAGCATGGCAGCAAGGGGTGCTGTGGCCAAGAACTCCAGATCGGGAGGAGGCGTGGGTTTGATGTCCAGGTGTGTGACCTAGAGGCCACATAGTCACTCTTTCCTCCACTGAGCTCTCCCTGCCTATACATCACAGTTTTATCTATTCTCAGGCTCACAAATAAAAGTGAAATTAGAACCACAAATGACTTTCAGGGAAGGTCAACCAGGATTACGAGTTGATGAGGGCAGCGAACAAGAGGTATCAGTTGCTAGGGAGGGGCAGGGATGATGTTCTTCCCAGTAACTCAAGTATCCATAAAGGGAAGGAAACTCCTATTTCACTGCCCAGTAGGAAAAAGAGGTGTTCTGTAGCTGTCTGGTTTCACGTTCCCTCTTCCCCAGTGGAGGGGTATTCACTTACGTGATTGCTGAGTTTCAGGGACAGAGCTGGGATTGTGTGTCTCAGGCCCTGCTGAGCTATCACTTTTAGAGCCAGCCTGTCTACAGGACCCACACATCTCCATTTCCCAATGGTCAGCTTATAGAGATAGTGGGAGGATGGGGTATGCAGTGGTCCAGGGCTGCCCATGATGGGTGGGCATAATTAATTCAAGGACGAAGAGAAAGGATGCCCTTAATGACTGCTGACATGATTTACCTTCTAAACAAGCATTGTTTTATCAGTAACAAATATGGGATGTTTGATTTTCATTGGTGTGTTTCTTGAATCTTAGTTTTCAATTAGTTCTGACTATTGTAAAGAAAAAGGGGTGTTGTTTATTTATCTTCTAAAATTAATTTTTTTCCCCTGCAGAGGCCTGAAGAAAGATTAAATGCCACTAGGTAGAAGAAGGGACAAGTTAGTTCCTAGAAGCTTTACAAGGCCACTTTGGGCAAACAGAACTTTTATGGGGAAATACTTCATCCCTCAAATAGTAAAGAATATCTCTCTTCTGAAGCAGTGAGTTTTTCATCACAAAGGAGTGTCCAAGCCATGGTGCCATCAACCCCCGCTACGTTTTATCAGTAACGAACCACTGAGTGGTTTGCTTTGATGTAAAAATGGAAGACAGGATTGTGGAGAGTGTTTGGGAAAAGCTCTGAGTCCTGCTTCTCCTGCGCAAGCCCTGTCACTTTCTTCTGCAAAGGCTTTCACAGTGGCGGATGCCAGGAGAGCTGTGGCCTTGAATAATTAATGATGGCATTTGTCATTCGCAGAAACGTGTTTATAGAGAGAGAACACGAGTGTACAATGTGGCACTGAGGACCTAGTGAATGTCTTTCCTTCTCGTCAAGGCACTCAGTGAGGGCGCATGCACTCATATGCATACAAGCATGCACACTCACGCACACGCAGTGCACACACGCATATGTGCTCACGCAGTCAAGGAGACCATTTGTTTATCTTATGTACTAAAATATGCCTGAGACCCCGTAGCTCTCTTGCAGCAAACACATGGATAAAAAATGGAAAGCCGTTAAAGAGAAAAGCGGAATCTAGGTCCAGAGAAACTGCCAAGTTATGATACTTGTACCACCAGCCAGGGGCATCCAGCGGAGATGGAACACTGGGGACTGCCCAGTGCAGTGTGGCTGCCAGAAACGTGGAGGCCACCATGGTGAGATACTAGGAAAGGAGATCATCCATCATCACGCACCGTCACGAAGCAGCTGATAGCTGTCATCCTACTTTTAGAGGCTCATGCTCGATTCTGGGTGCTATTAATTGGCAAGCTCCAAAAGGACTGTCCTTCTTGGCCATGTCTGTCTCTGGTGGAACTGGAGTTGGAGGTGAGGGAAGCCTGCCGGCCTCACAGGGGAGGAGAGGCCGGTGGCTCGTGTTGGTCACTGAGCAGGGTCCCTTCATTCCTGATTTTCACTCTGTTCTTTGGTTCCACATTGGTTACCAGCATATGTGTTAAAGTCAACCATATATTGTCCATGTCTCTTTTTTTTTTTCCAGTTAAATATTAATCATTAATAGAGAGAGCACAGGGTCCAGTCAGTGGTGAAGAATTGAGAGAGCAGACTGGTGCCAAACTGATTTATTCCTATTTCTCCATCAGAGGTGTTAAAATGTTCATGTTTTTGGTTGCAGGCTTCAGGTTGGGTTTTGAGATTTAAAAAAAAGTGAAAAGTAATTTGGGAAAGATACAGAATGGAAAGCATTCCTTTCTTGGATAAGAGTCCTTAGTTAATTTCCCATGACCCTAACTCACAGAATGTGGGAAAGGGTCTCAGGTTTGGTAGCTGAGGACCTGGGTATGAGAAAGGGCTTCATCGCTTACTAGTTCTGTGCCTCCGGGTAACCCATCCAACCACCCGCACTTCGGTTTCCTCATCCGTAAACTGGGAAAGGTTATAATGATAGCCCTTCCCTCATGAGATAGTGGCTGTAATTACAGGGGCTAATGAATGTTAAAATACAGCATTTAATACGCTAGAGTCCCTGTTGTTTCTCCATCTAGAGTTTTGTGAGATTTCTGTGGTCAAATAAATTTTATGGCATTAGAATTAAAGGGTCTGATGAGTCTTGCTATAAATAAATAAACTACCTTGTAGTTTTAAAATCTAATTTCACCCTTGAACTCAGTCTCCTGGAAGCACCATTTCACATCCCGTTTCACATGATTTGAGGGATGCAAGTGCATACAAAAAACATATTTTGGCAGATAACTGAGCATGGAATAGAGGTGAGACTGACATCCAAATCAGGGAATGCTTTGAAGACCATGAAGCGCCATCCAACCCACCTCCCAGATGTTTTGCTTGACAACTTGGCCAAAGCCTGGTCACGGTTTGGCTCAACGAGCCATTAAAAAACACCATAGCTACAGCCTCTGAAGTCAGAATTCAATGGAGATTTAGACAAGCCCCTTTCCTTAGGTGGACTTCAATGTCCTCATCTGACTTATCAGGCAAATATTCCCGATCACTGTGAACCACACAGACCATCGGCATCAGAATCACTTGGGCTTAAAACCAGATTCCTGAGCTCCAGACCTCCGGACATAATGAGAATACCTGCATTGTCAACTGTCCCCTGCAGGGAATTTTATTCACACTACGGTTTAAGAAGCAGTGTTCCAGAAAAATCGCAGAGCCAAACAATGCTAACATCCTCGGCTTTCTCTACGTTCACACACTTGAAGAAAAGAAAAAATACAGGTCAGCAGTCCTGAACAAAAAGCAGCCTCTCTCCACTGGGAAAACCACCTCAGACAAGGCTCACCAACTGTGCAATTCTGCAAGCCCCACATGGAAAGCAAAGCAGACCCGGTTTGTATCACAGCCCTCCAGGCGCTTCGCTTGCACGTACACTGATGTCTCCCTGAACAGGACTGCTGGAGTGAAGCATAAAATACCACGGCATTGATTTAATGTCCTTTAAAAGTCCCTCCTGAGTGGTTCTGGAGCTCCTTGTCTTTCTCCCTATGCACCACTGTGCTCGTAAAGCTATTGCCATTTATCGATCGAGGCCCACTGTCCTGATAACACATCAGTGGGAGGGATGTGGTTTCTGAGGGGCAGTCTGGTACCTAGTTCTGGCAGCCTTACCCCTAGATCACATTCTCCCAAATTCTCAGTGCGGGTGTGACATCATCTTCTATTAGACACCTCGTTGAAAATACTGGTTCCTTCTCTTCTAATTTGAACTGTTCACTCCCCAAGCTGACTGGAGCCAGAATCCGAATTGGTTCTGTTTCCTCCTTCTACCTGGGTTCCAATATGACTTAACCTACCCACATCTGTATTTCTTAGAATCTGTTTTTATTGTAGACTAGTGCTGTGCAATGAAAACATCACACGAGCCACAAAGCTGAACTACACATATAATTTAAACATTTCTAGTAGCTACATTTAAAAAGGGTAAAAGAAAAACAAGTGAAATTAACTTTAAAAAATATTTAGTAGTATATTTTTTAACCCAGTATATGAAAAATATCATTTCAACATACAAGTAATGTGAAAATTATTAACGCAACATTGTACATTTTTTGGACCAGGTCATTGAAATCCCATGTGTATTTTCTGCTTGCAGCATATCCTACTCTGAAGTAGCCATGTATCAAATACCTTATAACCATGTGTGCCTACAACACTGCACAGGGAGGTTCCAGACCAATAGCAGTGAGACTATTTAGCTTATAATTCCCTTATCCACTCATTCAACATGTTTTGAGCACTGATTATGACAGATATAGATCTGGGTGCCAGACCACAGAAATTAAAGTCCTCTGACATCTCTGCCTTCCTGGCATTTCTAATCACTTGGGGGTGACAGACAATCAGCAACTAGAGGAAAAGACGGACAAAATTTTAGACTGCAATAAAGGGTATGAAGAAGATAAAGACAAACAGGTTGACATGACAGACAGTAACCCAGAGGGAGGCTTGAATTAGATCAAGTTATAAAGGACGAATCTCTGAATAATAGGCTGAATAACAAGAATTCATTCATTTCCTTTTTCATTTTGGTAAAAACTAAACATGCACCGTCTTAAGACCGAGGTGGTATAAAGTGCTATATGAAATATTTAACAAAATTTCTGGTGTGTGAATAAGCACTAGACTGTAGCAAATATTAGACTATAATCTCTATACAAGCAAGAAACATGTTCCCAGGAACAAGAAGAGCGTCTCGCTCATATTACCTGTGTAAGATGTATCTAACGGTTGGACATGCGAATCAAGAAACAGTAACCCCTCATGAACCTTGGCTTTGAGATTAATGATGTAGTGGAAGACTACATCATTCTGTTTTGATTAGTTAGTATTTTGGGGGTTGTAAGTTTCACCTGGTCTCTAAACAAGAACGGGCTCTCAATAGGTACCTCACCCCTGCCAATGATGGCAGTTGATCTACCCGGCGGTTCAGAAAAGGAAGATCATTTTATGCTCATTCTTCCTAAGACATATGAATAGAAGACCACACTCAGAAAAATGTGCTCTTAAGTACCAAGGCAATTTGTGAAAATGCCAGTCCTTTCTTACTACAGCAATCTGCCGATGAATGCAGAAATGAAATAAAATTAAAAATGTAGGTTCAGCTATAGTATTTCAAATCATTAAGAGATAGTGTGAGTTCTGTTATTGTTTTTGTTTGTTTGTTTGCTTGCTTTTTTAAAAAAAGAATTATAGTATTTTATAAGACTTTGGGGAGAATCTGACTCAAGAGATCAATATGTTCAGAACAGTAAAAAGTGATTCAGGAGAAGGGTCATTTGACAGAGTGTATTTTTACTGCACTCAAATTTGGTTCATTAAAGAAAAAGATACTTTTAGGACTTTTATTTATGGTGTTTATTCATTTTTAGTACTTTTCTTTACCTTTCTTTTTCCTCCGTGAGTTTGATCAAACCTACTATAGTTCTGTCAATAATAACTGCTAACACATACTAGCACTAACTGAATGCCGGGAAGTTTGCTCTCTACTTTAGATGAATGATCTCATTTGATACTTGAAACTGCCCAATTATTTTGGGAAAATTGTTAACCTTATTCTACAGATGTAAAAAATGAGGCTAGTAAAATTTAAAATGTTTGCTCAAGATCACAGGAGAGTAGTCCTTAAATTTTCTGTCTCAGGACTCTCTTATGCTCTTAATAATTAGTGAGGACCCTGTGTTAGTTTTCAATTTCTACTATAACAAATTAAAAAAAAAACCCTTAGTAGCTTATAGCAACAACTTTGTGAAAAATCAGTTGAGCACATTTGTGTAGTTTTACTTCTGGGTTCTCAATTCTGTTCCGTTGAACCCTATGTCGATCCCTGTGCCCTTGTAACACCTTCTTAATTGCTATAGTTTATTATAATCATTCTGGAGACCAGGTAGTTCTGTTGCTATCACTTTATTCTTTTCCAGAATTTGAGAATAATCTTGTCTATATCTACAAAATAATCTTGTTGGGATTTCTATAGCGATTGAATTAAACTGTATGTCGATTTGGGAGAATTGACATCTTTACTGTGTTGAGCCCTCCAATTCATGAGAATGAGATGTCTCTCTATTTATTTAGATTTTTTTTTATTTCTTTCTTCTGTATCGTATAGTGTTCTTTACATGTTTTGTTAGATTTACACCTTTTTTTTCAGCAATTTCCTTTTTTTCAGTCATTGAGAAAGATAATATATTATTAATTTTAGTGTCCACATGTTTACTGTTGGTATAAAAAAATCAATTTATTGTTTACATTTATCTTATATTTTATGGTTTAATATATTATATTAAATTGGGATTTTCTGTGGATAACCATGTCATCTTCAAATACCACAACCTTTATTTATTCTTTTCTGATTTGTATGCTTTTTAATTCGTTTTCTTGCCTTACTGGACTGGCTAGAAGTTCCAGCACTATGTTGAATAAGAGGGATGAAAATGAATATCTTTGCCTTGTTAAGAATCCGAGGGCAAAAAACATTCAGTCTTTTACTATTAACTATAATGTTGGCAATAGCTTTTTGTTTTATTTTTTAAAATAAACACTTCTTATCAAGCTGAGAAAGTTCTCTCTTCACATTTTCTGAGTTTATCATGAATGTTGAATTCTGTGAAATTTTTTTGGCATTGATTGATATGATTATGTGATTTTTTTCTTTAGCTTGTTAAACGGTGGATTATTACCCTGAGATCAACTGCTCTGTTTCAACCCTAACTGTTCTAGCACTAACTGATGTGCTACCATTTAATTCCGGCACTAAATCCTTGAGAATTGTCACACACCCCCAGAAAGATCCACGTGACTGCCTTCATTTGGATGCCAGTCACAAGTTAATGGGGTCCCTAGGCCACTCACATATCTGACTGGCTACAAATTCTGGGGTTTCCAACATCCCTTCAGGCTTAATTATTTGCTATAATGACTCACAGAATTAGCAAAGTGCTATACAGCAGGTCCTCAAATGTCATATGCCACAGGAACTTAACTCTTGCTTATATCAATTAGCCTATGTATGGTAAAATTGGCTTCATTATATATCATTTCTCTTAAAGTCACAGAACCTATCAACAACAAACATCAAGGATTTACTGTACTTACGAGTCCAGTTTTATTTTAAAGGATACAACTCAGGAACAGCCAAGTGAAGAGACACATGGGGTGAGTTCTAGAAGAGTCCTGAACACAGAGCTTCTGTGCCCTCTCTGTGGAATCAGAGCAGGTCATGTTTCCAGTACATCGATATGTTCACCCAGCAGGAAGTTCTCCTGAGCTTTGAGTCCATAGTTTTTATTGGGATTTCATTTTGTCATCCTAATATGGGATATTGCCGTCAAAGCTTGGGAGATTATTAACAACTATTACCAATTAACAACCTTTAACTGTTAACAACTATTAATTATTAACAATAAGCATTGGCTATATGTGTGTATACACGTATATATACACTCATATTATATGATACATAATTGTAATTCATCAAATATTATTCAACAAATGTCAATTTGCTTTCTTGCCAGAACAAAACAGCTGGGTCTTACTCATTTTATCACCCATGATGGTGAATCATAATAGCTACCGTTTATTGATTCCCTCCTACATGCCAGATCGATTACATATATTTCATCTTCATAAAAGCTCCATAAGATAAATATTATGATCTTTAACTATCAAGGAGGGAAACAAGTCTCAGAGAGGTGAGGTTACATACTCCAAAATCACACAGCCAGTAATTAAAACAGTGGTCTTTTGGCCTTTAATGTTGTAATTGTTTTATCACCTCTTTTAAAATATGTTCTACATGGCTCCTGTACCCAGAGGCGCAGAATAAGTAGCTCGATCGCTCTCCCTTAAGCCGGATAAGCCAGCAGAACAGATGTTGGCTTAGATTCTGAAAAGACCTCTGTAGATAGAGAATCCTCTTTTCTCCCTGAGCCTGTTAAACCAGGGGAAGTGGGACATCTTGAGGTTGCCAAAGATCACTTATCTTGCCTATTAATCAGCCTTCCGTTTTTGTATCTTGCCTCTCTGAGGGCCATCTTGTCCTCCTGAGCCTCATAGGCATTGATCCTTCAGCTTAAGCCCTGGGAGATAGCCGCCATATCGACAGAATCCCCACTGTTATTTTTTCCCCTGAGTTATCAAAGAGAAGGCTATCAAGATGGGAGATATGATGAAGGCCAGAATCCACAGGACTCGGTGCCTGCTTAGAGGGTAAGGAAGACACTGAGGAAAATGGAAGAGCCTATGGTGACTCTGTGTGGCCTTATCTATGCAAGACTGGGCCAAAAAACAATGTCAATGATCCGAACAACAAGGAGGATAGATAGATGGATGCCATTTACTGAGAGTTTAATACATATCAGGCCCTATTTTGAGAGCTTCACTGTATTAACTAATTTAACTCTTACACTGACACTTTGAGAAAATGATTACTGTCCTTATTTTACAGATGTGAAAACAGAGGTAGGGGAAGTGAAGCTATTGACATAGGGTAGAGAATGAGAAGGGGAAACTGATCAAGGGGCCGGTTTTCTGTTTAAACTCCAGGGAGTGGTATGACGTCCAGTTGAAATTAGCCACTTGTGCCCACTCAGTTTCATGCAGTTGAAGAAGGAGCGAACTGATAAACTTGTGTTAGTTCTAATACTGCCGTGAACATTAGTTTCCTGATCTTAGAGTTTCCTTAACTGCAAAACAGGATTAATGATTAACCTACAGCTCCCAGAGGCATCCTGAGGACTGTATGAGGTGAAGTATGTAAAACACCAGCCCCATAAGCAGATTCCTGCCCAATGACAAGTGTCCCTCTAGCCTTTTCTCTTCTACACACACACACACACACACACACACACACACACACACACACACACACGTGATCACTAAGCAATTTATTTCTTTTTTTAGGTCGTAGCAAAAAGATAGTGAAAGAGAGAGATGAGTGTATTCTTTGGGGAATCCATGGAGACCTGAACAAAGTGTCCCCAAACCCAGCAGAAGGCATGAACACGCAGGAATCATGGCGACTTTCAGAGCTGCTCCACTTGCTGTCTTTCGGTAAAGTGCCTCTGTAGCTCACTCCAGGTGGAGGATGGGTTTATCTGCGCTGTGACTGCACCGCTTCAATCTAAACTCCTCAGGGATTATTCTAAAGACACCCGGCTAGGCAGCATAATGATGCCTCTGCGACGTTACAGCTCCTTCCTCCGCCTGGCAGGATACAAGCTTGGATCTGTCTCTGCTAGTCCCCAACCCTCTATTAGTTCACTTTTCAAATGTCTGAGAGCAGTTGGAAGATAGAAAAAAAGTCCATCTCCTTCTTTTCTCCCTTTGCCCTCCTCATCCTTTCTGAAGGGTGAGCAGCAGTACCCAGGATGGGAGGTGCTGCCAGGTGCCGTGGGAGTTCGGCACACTGGATTCTGGGTCGCTGGCAAACCGCCTTCAGAGAGCTGAACTTAAACTATAATGACCCCTCTGTATCATCTCCCTACCCTACCCTTGCTCCAATTCTATCCTGTCCCCACCACTCTGCACACGCACACAAAGCATAGGTGTTTAAAGCATGCTACTCAACAAGGCAACTTTCTGGGTCATTCAATTCTTCTTTTCTCAATTTTCTGTGAACTCCTGTGATTTCCTTTGTTTCCTTAAATATCGTAATGTTGGCCATCAATCATAGGTTAAAAAACCAAACATTTTAACATGGCAAGAGCCACCGTTTCCTGGTGTCTTTGTTTTTCTAAACTCACCCTTTCTTCCATCCTTACCTCTTCATTTTGAATGCCTTTCAGTTCCTGAAACGTATCATATTATTTATTCTTTCCAGACGTTTGTGCGGTTCCATTTGCTGGTAATGCCTTTCACTGCCCTCCCCACAGCTTTTACCTGATTCACCTCACCCATTCTTCAGGTCTTAATATTGACCTTGCTTCTTCATTGATCCTTGCACGCAATCAGACTAAATGTCCATGGTCCATCTCCCAACTGGCCCATAAGAATTCGTGAGGGCAGGGGCCAGGTCTGCCTTTTACAATGTTGTCCATCTCTTATAGTTCTTAAGGCAGAGATTACTAATTATTCACCAATGTCACTTCTCCCTTATTTAACTAGAAAAATCCTAAATTTTAGCATACCAAATAACGAATAAACTATAAACTACATATTATAGCTACCCTTGCATTCTGTTATGGCTAAGAGATTAAATTCTAGTCATTAGTATGTGAGTAGAAATAATGTATGCCACATAAAGAAAATGTTTGTATACAACTTGTCCCTTTTCCCTTCCCTAATGCCCGGAGGGGATGAGAGCTAGAGAGTTACATTAGATCCAGAAGTGAAAGACACATTTTGAGTATGGAAAAGCTGCCCTATAAGTCTTGGACAGTTTAATTCTAGGTGGATACATGAAGAGAAATAAAATGTCAATTTGTTGAAGTCCTTATATATTTTTGTTGTGGTGGTTGTTGTTGATGTAGCCTGGATCATGATTTTGGTGGATACTTAATACACATTTTTTAAATGAATAAATATATGGATGGATTCTGATGATCAGCTGAAGTTTCCTATTTTTGTTCTGATGTTGAATTTATTTTGTTATAATTTCTTTTCTATCTTAGAAAAAGGGGTCTGCCATAGTGAAAAAGACATAAAAGAACACAGGGAAGATTTCTATGTAGATGTATATAGAGAAATATCAGAGAGAGTAAGAGAGAGAGACAGAGAGAGAGAAACAGAAATACAGAAATAGAAAGAGACACAGACAGAGAGAGACAAAGAGGGAGAGACAAGAAATACAAAAAGGAGTAACCAGGAGTACATCAATTCAACCTAAAACTTGTAGTAAGTGTTATCCAGTTACTTGCTAGGTGCTGATCTAGGCACTGTATGTGCATCAATTCATTTAATATCCACAACCATTTTATAAATAGGTACTATTATTGTCCCTATTTTACAGATGGGGACACTGAGGATCATAGAGGGTAAATGGCTTGCCTGAAGTTACACAGAGTTGTCATGCTCACTTACAAACCCAGGTAGTTGGACACAGGAGCCTAAACTCTTAATGACTGTATATCACACATTTATTGTCACCCAAAGCGTACAATGCCAGAGCCAAAGAAACGTTAGAAAATATCTAATCCAATTTCTTCATTTTACAGATGAGAAAAGTAAGTCTCAGTGAGGAAAAAAAAAGTGATTTGTTTAAAGTGACAAATAGAAAGAGAAGTCCTATTTCCAAGAACAATGAACAACTCCAGGGATGATAATTTCTATCGATTGGTATGTTGAGAATAAAAAAGGAAGAGTGTAATGACAGAGGAATGATACATGTCACGTGTGTAGGGGGAGTAAATGGCAGAATGCATGTGTGCTAGAGCAGATATTTGGTCCCAATTCTTCGCCCCCTGTTATACATCCATACATACCCTTTGCCGTGTAACTCTACAGCGTTCTTCTATCGTGCACATAGTCCTAGGCGATTGGAAACAAGCTTGGTTATGTAATGTATTTTGGTCAATGAACTATTAATGGACATGACGTAAGCAGAGGTAAAAATGTGCCTGCACAGATTGGCTCATTCACTTTCACTCCTATGGTTTTCCAAAATAAAAATATACCTCAGTGGATGTTATTTGAAGGAGAGGATAGAGATACCAAAGTCAAATGTGAATCCTAAAAACACACCCATTGGATCTGCAGACTGAGGTCAAGCTGCCCAACCAGCCCACAGACTCATGAGTGAGAAAAGAAATGCTTGCTGTTGTCAGCCATTGAGATCTGAGGTGGTTCGTTATTAGATCGTTATTATGGCAATAGCTAACAAATACAGTATGATTCATCTTTGCCAAATGTACCTTATGCTAGACTATTTCATAACCACTTCACATTTTCTTCATGGTGGTTTACTTGCTACAGCTTCCAAAGTTGGAACATTTGAAGGGAGATGAGTAACATCCAATATGCTTTTATGAACTTGTAGAAATTTGGAGGGGTGACAAAAACAGAGAGCCTGTTTGGAACAACTTCTCCTTTAGAAAGTATATAAACTCTCCTGAAGGCCATGGAACAAACAGCTAATATCCTGTAGTATTCCCAAACATGGAGCATAATAGTTCAGCCTGTAGAGGTAGCAGCACAGGAGAGTGAGACTTATTCCTTAAAATTATTCATGTAATAATGCCGGTTGTATGCCAACTGATACTTCTTATCATTTCTCACAATAATATAATTATTTCTGTTCAAGGCTGTCTACACTGGCAAGTGAAGCAGGTAAGGGCTTGGACTTATTTCTTCTAAATCAAGGTTAAAATTTGGATGGCATCATATGGTATTGGGATCAGACATCTAGAGATGCTTGATTTCTGTTGTGTTGATCACTTCCACTCTCATGGGGCCCCGAGGAGCTCCTAGATAAACAAGTCGTGGTAACACAGCAGGACTAGAAATTATTAATAATTGTCCACATATCTGATATTGCAGTACAATACTCTAAGTGAACACTGGATTGTAACATGTGACATTGGTTTAAGGTCTAAATAGGGCCCTTAATTCCTCTTATTGTGCAACCTCCCCTCGCCCGATATCTTTAATCTTATGATTTTCTATGTTTGCTAGAAGGAAATGAAATGGGGGATGGGCAACAACATGGTCAGGTCTGAGAAGCTGCAAGTGGCTCTGTTTATCAATTTCACACAGAGAACAGAAGGAAAAACAGAGAGAGAAGACTCGTCTGCCCCAAATAACCCACTTACTCTTTGTCTGAGTAAGTACATGAGAAGTATGGGATCCGGCACTTCAGGCATGGTAATCTTGCCTCCTAGGGAAATGTGACCTCTTCTTCCATAAGTTACATAACTCTTTCTTCCTTGCCGAGTGCCCCAGTCATGAATGGAATCAGACAGAAGGACCTGAGGTATTGCTTCTTCTACATTATTATCACCATATCTCATCATCTATATTAGGTCCAAGCAGAGGATAAACATCCAAGAATGTTTGTTAAATAAATAAAGACTTGTACTAGAGATAGTGGAGACCAGCAACAAACAAACAAACAAACAAACAAACAAAACAAGTAATAATCCACAAACAAGAAGAATTAAAAATCTATCAATCAGGAGGGATCAGAAATGCACAGAAATTAGTTGATCAATACCTATTTATTGTCCTATGTGCTAGGACATGCAGATACAAAGGCAAATGAGACAGACTATCTGTCTTCCATGAACC
Organism: Rousettus aegyptiacus; assembly: GCF_014176215.1. Lineage (NCBI taxonomy): Eukaryota > Metazoa > Chordata > Mammalia > Chiroptera > Pteropodidae > Rousettus > Rousettus aegyptiacus. The sequence continues at coordinate 12,993,046 of NW_023416306.1, forward strand.
CATGGTCTGAGGGATGACATAGTTAATTACACTGATAATTGGCAAAAGCTATGACAGAGCTAATAGAAGACTATATGGGACCACAAGGAGAAAGATTAAACTCAGATCGGACAAGCAAGGACTTTCCTAGATTAAGTGAAATCTAAAATAAGTTTGGAGAATGAGCTAAGGTGGGGAAGGAAGACAGGTAGGCAGAGGGCATAGCAAGGCAAATCATTAAGGCTTGCAAAATCTTGGCATGTTTGACAGTGAACATAAAATTCTATATGGTCATAGTGTAAGTTGCATATGTGCTTGTTGGGGTGTCAGTCTGGGAGAGGACATGATAGAGTCCAGCAATCAGAAAGTGACAAATGATGTTTAGCTACAGTTCACTGGAAAGTCAGACGAATAGAAAGTTGGCATAGAGTTGCAGAGTAAAAAAAAAAATTCTTCACGAATGAGGTAATAATAAAAATAAAAGCTACTACTCTTGAAACTCTTAATATGTGGTAAATGTTTTACATACACCCTCTTGTATCCTCACACTATCTCTGAAGTAGCTGCGTTGATTTCTCACTTTCTATAGATGAAGAAAACGAAGCTCAGAGAGGTTGAGTGATTTGTCCAAATCACGCAAATGGTAAGGGACAGAGCCACACTCCAGCTCATGTCTGCGTGCTCCCCAAACAGATGTTCTTAATGTATAACTCACATAATTCTGAAATGCACTTTAATGATAGACAAAATGTGGAGATGCAGAGATGGGGGTTATACATTTTATATAAAGCCCACGGCACTGGCCGGCCTCAGAGGTCTGTGGTACCAGGCCCCAACAGGGAGCCTGAGAAGCTACGAAGATTATGCAATGGATCCCCAGGGGTCTGCACTTACCTCCCTAATGCATTCTCCCACAAGAACCTGCTGTCATCTATTCCTCGCCCTGAAGTTGCAAAGAGCAATTTATAAAAAGTGCAACTAAAAAAGTAAAACCTGGTACTTGCAGCCGATGGTTGGACAAACCGGGGCGGAGAATAGTTTATTATTATTACTTAAATTTCCCCCAAAGAATGTGCAGTTTCATCCTATTTATAATAAAAGTCACTGATATGATAAAAGCGTTCCATCAGCAGTCATTTCTACAAATAGAGCATTGACGCTGTAGATATTAACATGTGTTATAAATGTCATTGATATATTAAGACTTTTCAGACTGTCTATCTAAAAATAGAGGGAAAGCCAGAGGGAGAAAGGAGGAAGACGCAGAACTGACTGATTTAATCAGAAAAGGGGAACCTATACTTGAACAATTCAGTCTTTCGTTTTTGAGCAATGCAAGTAAACACCTGAATCTGATTTTTGGTTTGAATTCTATTTGCCAGGAGACTGTGAGGCAGAGAGGGGAAAAGAAGCAGGAAGAGAAGGAGGAGGGGAAGAGAGAAATAATAACATGTGGAATTAAGGGATTTTAATATTAAAAGAGACCCAGTCATCTCACTTTGCATGTTGGGGGATTGAGTCTAGGGGAGGCTACATGACGGAATCTAAGTCAGTGTTTGGATTTAGACAAGAAACGTTTCAAAAATTTGAGCTCTAAATCATACATTAAAGAAGAAAATTAGTATTTTTTCTTTTAAAAAGTGAAAAGTTCTATCGGTAGGGGGAAAAGCATTGGCAAAGCTTGGGCATCAGAGTTCGAAAGAAAGATGAGGAGCATGAATATTTTCTGCCTATCATTTGTAGAAGCATTACATATACATGTGTTATACTTGTATACTCATGACATCCCTGGAAAGGTGGGCAATTAGGCCCATTTAATATATGAAGGCCCATTTTACTCATAAACATTCAAGGAAGTGGTGTGCCCGTGGATGAATAACTCAACTAGCTTCACTGAACCGTGTTACCCAGGTGCCAGGCGCATGCTCAGCGGTACATTCCAAGGACAGAGTTCCCACTGTGTGCTAGGCTTATGCCTTCACCCTGGCATCTCAGTGCCATGAGGTGATGGCGCGATCAGCTGGGCCAGCCTGGGCACTGCACAGAAGGGCCCCCGCCCTGAGACCGCAGGGGCCCTGGGCATGGGTCTCCTTTTCTCTGTCTGGCCTGAACCTTAGCACGACTTTCTTGCCTTCTTCCTTTGGGCAAAACTGTGGAGCGGATCGATTCCTGTCCAACATTACACACAAGGTTGCCTCATTCAATTAGAAAAATAATAGAAACCAGTTATTATGCAATTAAGTCTTGTATTGATGAACTGTACAAATAACTAAATGTCCAGTTTTTGCCTTGAATTTAACTGGACTGCACAGATGTGACAGAACAGGCCATGGGGGTATGTCACGTGGAGTAGCAAAAGGCATGTGGCAAGAGGGAAGGAAAGAGATTAGATTTAGTGAGATTTAAAAAGAAATACTATGAGAAAGGTGGTTCTAGTCTGGTAATGTGAACTAGTGCTTTGATATCGCCGTTATTATTTTAGGGCCCTCTTAACCTTCTTTGAAGCCCTATGGCCATACGGAAAGCCAAGGAGTTTCCCCCGCCTCTTACTCCTTCCTTCTCTTCCACCTCCTCCTTTACCTTCACCTTGACCTTCTTTTTCTCACTCATCCGGCCATCGAAATTGTAAATATTTTCTTTTTATGTTCAGACTAAGACTTAGCTCAAAATGACTTACAGTAAACCCTAAAGCATTTTGCATCTACTTTTCAATTTTTCAAAATACAAATTATGTCTATGGCCACGCCACCCTGAACATGCCCGATCTCGTCTGATCTCAGAAGCTAAGCAGGGTCGGGCCTGGTTAGTACTTAGGTGGGAGACCACCTAGGAAGACCAGGTACTGTAGGTGTTAAAAAAAAAAAGACCTTAAAATACAAATTATTTTTATGGTAAAGACAATACTTGTTTAAAGCAAAAATAAATGAAACGACATGGAAGTCTATAAAATAGAAGGTGAAAGCTCTTTACCGACTCCACCCCCGGGGATCCCACTGGTTGGGGAGCAGCCCTTGGGTGATTAGCAGCACTGCTCTGGCTCCTTTGTACTTGGGTTTGTGTCCCAGTTCCTCCGCTTCCAACCTGCGTGACTTTGGGAAAGTGACTCAGCCTCTCTGGATGTCAGTTTCCTCAAGTGAAAAGTTGGGACTTAATGTCATGACCTATCTCTCAGGTCATGAGGATTCGATGAAATAATAAACATTAGCCCCGTAATGAGAACTCCCACAAGTTAGCTACTCCAGCACATCCTTCCAGATACACAAACGTATCTGAACATGCCATTAATTCCATATATTGTATATAGAGAATGATTCCGCCCCCACCCCCCCTTAAAATATGTGGGCCTCTCCCGACGCCTGCCAACATAAACTTGTCTTTTAAAACATTTGTTCCATTTAATGGATGCTCTTACTCAGTTCTTCACTGATAGTAACTGAGAAGGTATCATCTGTTATTCAGCTTTCTTTTGTAAGCGATGCTGCAGTAAATGTCATAACTCAGACTTTTAAAAGGCTCCCCACCTGTATCACTTAAGTAGTCCATTTGTTATATAAAGCCCTACTGGGTTGTATGATCCCCTTTGAAAAGATGAGGGAAAGAATCCCATTTCTTTCCCTGACTGGGCCCCCTATGGTAGTTCACTCAGCCAAGGTTTATCTGGACCTCTCTGTGTTCAAAGAGATGATCCAGCAGAGATGGCTCTGTGGATGAAGCCCCCAGAGCATGATGAAGAAATGAGACGTAGATACTATAGAGACAAAAACAAACAATCTTGAAGTTATTTTCCAATTTTGGTGCAAGATCACTGGAATGTAAATTATTACTGCTCTATAAATGTCTCTTGGGTTTTGCCTACTCCAAAGATTTTTTTTTTTTTTTTAAAGATAGTTTGGTGTCAGGGTCCCTGAGGGTAACCTGGGTCCTAGAAGAGCAAAGATGGGTTTGGTCTATTTCTTATCTGTGTCCTGTGTCCTTGGCACACCATTACAACCACGGCCAAAGGGCACTATCAGAAACCTCTGATTTTTGCCTTCTCAGCCACTCAACTCCCCTGTGCTTAGGGAAATATACCCTTGCAACTTTTCTATTTCAAAATATCACAGGCAAAAACCACCAAGACTTGGGTCTGCAGCAGTGATCAAGAGGAAAACCAGAGAAAACAATAAATGGGGAGAGGGAAAAAAGAGCTGACATTTTCTTCTAGACTGAATAATGTATTTGAATGTTTCATTTTGCTTCAGATTGAAAGGGGCTTAAGAGGGAAAGAGGTGAGAGGGGAAAAGAATGAGAAAGATAGAGGAACGTGTAAGCCCCAAGAGACGGGCATTGTAATCTAGGAAGTTATTTCTCAGGTGGGCTTCGTTCTAAAGTTCACCACTGAATTATGTGTTGGATGTTTGGAGACCATCCCTGGTGTGCTTGTAACATCTGTAATAGAATGTGCTGGGTGTGAGATGATTTTACCACTTCAGGACTTATTGCAACCTGTTCAATTTCTCTCTCTGTGTCTTGTTTCCTTCTTCTTCTTTTTAAACTTAATTTCCTATCTTTTTTTTTTCCTCTTAGTTATTTTTAAGTCACAGAGTAGAGACTCAGTAAATGTTTGCTTACAACCATGTAAACATTCTCTTTCTGTAATAGAAATTATATTAAAAACAACAGGAGTAGAATAACTCCACATTAAAAATGCTTTGGACAATATATGAACTCCGTGAAACAAAATATATCTATTAGAAAAAGATATATGACATATATTGTGAAAATGTTCTTTTAATAATAAAATTCCTAGGTGGATGCAAATTACAGTTAAGACTTCTATAACTTTTTAAATTAGCTTATAATATTTAAAAATATGATTTTATCAATTAAATTTTAACAGCATTCAAAATAAGTTACAAAATAAAAATGCAAAGTAGATGAAAATTTTTATTAACATTTGGCCCAATTGCTTGAGAATAAAAATTCCATATCAGCTTCTAGTAAAACCTAGCACATAAAAGATAATCCAAATATGTGGTAAGGAGGAAGAGAAGAAAGACAGAAGGAATAAAGAAGAGACAGCATAAAAGAAAGGGAAGAAAGACAGATGAGGGAAAGGAAAGAAAGGCAAGAGGCAGAATAAGTGTACGAAAGTAAACAATCACCATTTCTTTCTGATATTACATAATAGGACGAGAAAGCATTTCAAAGGAGCAAACATTCATTGTGAGCTGATACTAGGGAGAATCTCTATGAAGAGTCCAAAGGGAAAATATTTGAAAATTTATAAGATCCTGGCCACATCAACAGCAGGAAGTAAAGGATCGTGTTTAAGTGCCTGGTTTAATTAACAGGCTTCGAAATCAGACTAGACTAGTTAGTTCCTTTCCTAGCTTTTCCACTCACTAAATATTTGGACTTGGACCAGTTACTTAACTTCCTTGTGCTTCCGTTCCCTTATATGTAAAATGAATGATCATTCCTAGGGCTATAGAAAGTATGGAATGATATAATATGTGCTGAGAGTTTAACACAGAATCTGTAGATTGTCCTTTGTTGCTGCTATTGCTACTACTACTGCTGCTGCTGCTACTACTACTACTACTACTACTACTACTACTACTACTACTACTACTACTACTGGTTGGTGCTGCTGCTGCTGCTGCTGCTACTACTAGTACCCTTTTGGAAAATAATGGTTCAATTTTTAGAGAGAATCCTACATGTATTTATTCTCTTTGCCCCAGCAATCTCCCTCCTGGAAGAGAATCTTAAGAAAATAATTCGACAAAAGGTTAAAGCTAAGTGCTCATCACTATTAGCATTAGCTATAATTGTCAAAAAAAAATGGAACAACTTAAATGTCCATCAATAGGGGAATCATTTATAGTAAATTATGATGTATTAACATAATAGGGTATTATGCAACCGTTACGATGATAATTATGACAATGTAGCATCACGAACAAATGCTTACAATTTAATGCAGAGTGAAAAAAATATAAAATGATATATACAGTACGATTGTAGCATTGTAAAAATATGCATGCATATTGGCAAGTGCTGGAATCTCATATGCAGAAATTGAAATAATTATGTATGGGTGTACACTTAAAGAGTTTTTTTCCTTTTTACAAATTGTTTTATGATATTGTTTTGAAACCATCTATTCAATAATAAAACATGCAGCAGAAGATTACTAAACAGGCATACTTGTTCTAAGTCACATCAGTGAATTAGTGTTAAAATAGATGTGGTCAGAGACATGCATACAAGGGCTTTGGGACATTTATGTGTGCAATTTGGATAAATAATAAGCAAATAGCTAACATGTAAATTTTACTATGTGACAGGTACTACATCCTAAGTGCTTAAGTCATTTATACATTGAATTTTTACAATAATTTACAATAATTTTACAATAATTTACACTATTTTAAAGAGAGGATAACTAAGGCATAATATGCTTACATAAATGGCCAGAAGTCACATAGCTATTCAACAGGGGAATAGGATTCTAAACTAGGCAGTCTTATCCCCAGATCCATGCTCCTAACCATCACATACACTGTCTTCAGCCAGGCCTGGCTTCACGGGTGTGTGACCAATGCTGAGCCTCCTGCTGAGAAGGATCCCAGGGATGGAGCTTAATGCTCTGTTGTTGCTGTCTTGAAATTCTTGATAACTTTATCTTTGAATCTGCGTTTTGTAAGGGAACTCTGATGGGACATTGGAGCATGTGCTGAGGGCTTAGAGTCGCTGCTCATGTGTGGTTCCACTTTCTTGAGACGTGTTCACAGATTCCATTCTCCACCCACTGTCCAGACCCCAATTCTCCACTTCCGCCTCACAGCCACTGCCGCCCTCCTTCAGAGTAGTGACCAGATTACACTGGTGGAGCAAAGGACATGTTTCATCATTATCCTTGTTCCCAGTGGGGGCCTGGATGAGACTGGGTTAGGCCTGTCCCTGGTGGCATCTTGGTATGGCACAAGACTGGGGGTGTCTTGCCCTGATTGACATCACCATGATTCATTCAGGGGGCGACTGGGCAGCAGCCTCTTTTCTACCTTTGATTCAGGTACTTATCACACTCCTGTTGTGATAAGAGATTGAAATCCCTTGGGTGCTGCCCACCTGCCATGGGTTGGGGCAGTGGATCCGTGGGAAGTGGAGACTGACTTTCTTGTACCTGACCAAGTCTCACCTATTTTGTACTGATTCCCACATACTGCAAAGCTGATCCTACATCCTGATATAGTTTTATATATTACAAAAAAGCATAAACGTGGTTCAAATGAAGACTTCTGACCTTGGCCTACTACAAATCCAAGGATATAGCAGAAGAAGAATCACAGAAATGATGCTTCTGCCAGTGACCTGAAATCATATGTTCTGTGCAGTTTTATTTGGATGATGTGACTTAGTCATATTAGCTGCCTTCAAAACCAGAAGTCGTAAGCCTGCTTTTGGCAGACACTATGTCATCGAGGAGGTAATGGTGCTCCATGGTTAACACACATGGCTTGTCACCATTCCCCTCGGATGGGAATCCAGGTTTGCCATAACTGTGTCACCTGTGTGGCCTTTCACTAGTGACTTTAATCATTCACAAAAGGAATAAGATCATTTTAACTCAGGTTGTTCTGAGAAGTACATTAGGTAATGCTCAGGAAGTAGTTATTAGTACAGTGCCTGGTACAGAGTAAGCACTCAATAAATTTTACTTGTTATCCAGAGCTGAGGCTTATACAGCATCCCAGACATTGAAATGAGAACTTTCCTTCAGGTACCATTTGGAAGAAAGAACAATGAAGGATGACATTCTCTTGGGAAAGTTTAAGACCTGGATATTTTCATCTTCCCTTGAGTTAAGTCTACCTGAACAGCAGGTACTAATAGGTAGAATCGATATATATATTTTCTCAGAAACATAACTTTGAATATGCTCATATATTCCTATAAAGGCTTGATTGAGTTCCCAAAGTTAGTGCCATGTGTTACAGACAATTTTGGTTTGACAGATCAGAGAGGGTGCTGTCAGTTTATTCTTTATCCAAAAAAATAACAACAAAACAAACAAACAAAAAAGACCCTGAGCATTTCCATATGGAGTCTGATATGTTTAGAATTTCAGATGGATTGTTAGGAGCATGGAAACTCTCAACTGAAAGGGGCCTTTCAGTTTTAGATTTCTTCTAATGAATAGGTTTGTGATCAAGACTGAGGAAAGAAAGCAATATTGTTGACAACTTTTAACGTGATAAAAATCTTTTATGCACTTTTAAAACCCATTTGACTGAGGCATTATTTAAAGCAATAAGACAAATGTGCCTATGTTAAGTATACAATTCAATGCACTTTAACAAATGTATATATACCTCTGACTACTACCTTAATCAAATTATAGCACATGCCCATCATTGCCAAAGTTCCACTGTGTCCTTTCCTAGTCAATTCCTCACACTCTACTCCAGGCAACCACTAACATGATTTCTATTATAATAGATTAATTTGTCTATTCTAAAACTTCATGTACATGTAATAATACACAATATACTCCTATGTCAGGCTTCCTTTGTTCAGGGTTCTTCAGAAAAAATAGAACCAATAGATGACAGATGATAGATAGATAATAGATTAGATAGATAGATGATAGATAGATAGATAGATGATAGATAGATAGATTATATATAGAACATATCTATCATCTATCTATCATCATCTATCTCTATACATATATATGTATATGTATGTGTGTGTGAGAAGGAGAAAGACAGAGAGAGAGGGTGACTGAGACTTTTTATAAGGTATTGAAGCATGTAATTATGAAGGCTGAGAAGTCCCATGATCTAGTGTCTACGAGCTGGAGATCCAGAAAAGGTAGGGGTGTGATTCAAAGGCCTGATGGCCAGAGAGACAAAGGTCTACATTCCAGTCTCAGTCTGAAGGCCTGAGACTAGAGGGACTGAGAGCAAGAGAAGATTAATGTCCTAGCTCAAGTTGTGAGGCAGAGGACAAATTTAACCTTCTTCCAAACTAGGGGGGCAATCTGCTTTATTCAGTCCAAAATGGGGGGTCAACATGCTTTATTCAATCCACCAACTCAAATGTTAATGTCATCCGGAAACATGCTTACATACATCTCCAAAACTAATGTTTAACCAGATAACTGGGCACTTTGTGACCCAGTCAAGTTAATACATGATATCAGCCATAGCACTCATGGCCTGTGTGTGCTTATAGTTTCTTTTTCTTGCTGATTATTATTCCATGCTATAGATATACCACATTTTGTTCATCCATTCACCTGGTATTGCACATTATTCCAGTTTTGGACTATTTTAAATAAAGCTGTATGAACATTCCTGTATAAGTCTTTTTTAGAAAAACATATTTTTATTTCTTTTTTGTAAAAAGGTATTTTCTATTGGGGGAATTTTGAATCATGTAGTAAGTATATATTTTTATCTTTATAAGATACTGCCAATTTTTTGTCAAATGTGTGTGCCATATTGTACTTTCAATAGCAATGTTCAATAAATACTTCTTAAATTAATTCTTAAATAATTATTTTGTTGACAGTGAGGAAAGAAATCAGAGGACTTCAAATTTCCATAAAATAATTTCACAACAAATTTGTCTGTGAGAAATTGTTTCTTTCTTCTTAACAGAGTAACAAGGAGGGTCATTGTACAAATCAAATTGATCTCAAAACTGCTTTCAGAAATTGAAGTCCATAGATTTATGACTATTGTAAAAATATATTTTGGCACAATACTATGTATGTAGAGTTTAAAATATCGTAAATCTGATGAAAAAGATTTAAAGTAAGCAATATAGGTACTATGTTACTAAGCAAGAAAAGTTGCTTATATTCCAACCACAAATAACAGATTTTGGATATAGATTGCTTCCCTTTCCTGTAATATGCTAATAGGATCTTAAACTATATTACAGAAAAGTATGTAGCCTTGCCATAGGAGCAAGTTTTATTACTGTCTTAGTTTGTTTGGGCTGCTATAACAAAATATCACAGACTACATAGCTTATAAATAACAGAAATTGGGTGGGTGAAGGCCCTCTCCAGAATCATACACTTCTCACCTGGCACACGGGTCAAGGGAGCTCGTAAGGGACTTTGATAAGAGCACTAATCCCAACCATGGAGGTTCCACCTTCATGACATAATCACTTTGCAAGGCTCCATCTCCTAATACCATTATTTTGGGGAGTTAGTATTTCAATATACAAATTTTCTGGGGATACAAACATTCAGACCATTTCAGCCTCACATTGCAGTTGTGTTTACACTGTCCATGAAAAGCAAGAGATAGAGAATAATTACAGGATTGCAAGCAATCCTGACTAAAATTCTAAAGTCTGTCTCCATAGTATCCTGGCATAGACCCAATGAGGCAGAAAACCTTCAGGAAATAAATTGTATTCCTCTTTGCACCTTCCGTGTCCAAGAGCTGTGCAGGGATTCTTAGATATTCAACAGGTGTGTGGAAAATGGGACTAAAATGATCTCTATGTCCTGTAGGTCATCATGGGCTCAGATTATATTGGTATGCAATTATTAATGCTTCTATAACACTTCACAGGCCCTCACAGACTTTGTTATTTATGGTCTGACTTGATTGAAAGACTGTTCAGTGAAGTCTATAAAACGGGAACACTTATTTATCTGTTTCCAGGGGAATACTTGAGGCTTAGAGGGTTAACTGGCTTTCACCGGGCCATCCTGATGATATTGCTGCAATGAACTTGGTGTCCATGGCAGCTTGAAGACCCTTATCTTCTATCCCCCAACTCTGGTGCTCTGTGAGTGACTGTTATGCTGCCAATGAATTTTGTACTTTCAAGAACATTTCTATTTTAGCTCAGGAGTAGGAGTTTTGTGATATAAATTATGTCACCCTTTTTCATCTCTTCTGTCTTTTCACCTTTATGGAGGTAGCCTGAGGTCCACAGTGGAGGTGTGAATTAAGCTTACAACTCCTGATGATAAAATTCCCCAGGCCATGCATGAGACTGTGTTTATACATAATAATCTCATCAGGGGGTTATGAAGTCTAATTAATTACTGTTTGTAAAGCAGCCTGAGATAGGAAGAGGAGAGATTTTACCAAAGTGTACAGTATTGGTGGCAATATAAGCATGATGTGTACAGAACTAACGAAAATGACATATAGCCAGTGAGACAGAGAGTCAGTGGGAGGGCTTAATTAGTGAAGCCCTGCATACCCCTGAGATTCCTGGGAGCCACAGGTTCAAAAACCAAGCAGATAAAACTGTCTTCATCCGCTAGCTGTAGCCGGATGACTGGACCACAATCATGAGTAACCTTAGTGGTAGCTTAGATTTGACCTTGGAGGTAGACTGTGTATATCTTTCATTCTGGAGGATTGTGATTATAGAAGACAGATCAATAGAATGACAGTTCTCTGGTTACCTTCATTTGTAAGACCATACCTGTAGCTGTTGTTTACATTTTAATAGAAATACGCACTCCTTTGGAAAGAAGATTTAAAATGCTATTTGGAATCGTGGTTAAGTCAAAGTTTGAGTCCTAGGGACCAAAAAGAAAAAGTGGGGGGGGGGTACACACAAGGTCAGTGACCAAAAGTAACCTTAAAGGGTGACCAGTGACCAAAAGTAACCTTAAAGGGTGACCTAATTATAAATTCTGAACTGGGCAGGTTTTGGTGGGTAGTTCAGAATCATAGACCTGTAACTTCTTTAGCGAAAGATTTTAAGCCAGCCTTTTTTATTGTTCTTGTGCATCAAAGTTAACACACCTTGAAATGCCCAAAGTAATCCTCTTTTCCAGACCCCCCCAAAGGCATAACCACCCTCAAGCAAGCACATAATCCTGTTAACTATTCTGTACCTTTCTATAATCTTCTTTACATTCCAGCCTTACTTCCCAATGTGTAAAAGAAACTGCAAAACTATCACTCTCCAGAGCATTTGAGATCTTGCTTCCTAGCATGCCATCAGTTTGGCTCAAATAAACTCATAAAAATTCTGTACAGGTTTGGATGTTCTTACCTTGACAGGTCAGATCTGGGTTCCCATTCCCTCTACTTGCTGGTTGGATTAACATAACATTGTGAGCTCTCACTTTTGTTATCGCAAAAATAGTTTGTTGCGGATGAGAGATGTAAACGAGTGCTTAGTAGAGTATCTGGCATGTTGTGAACACTCCGCAAATGAGAACTTTATTCACTCAGATCAAAGAAGTCACAAAGAAGCCTCCTAACACCTTGATTTAGGAAATGAGGAGCCCCTGAGAGAGAAGCTTATTTAATGGAGGCAGAGACAGACCTGAAAATTAGGCCAGCATAATTCTCAATCCATGCTTTACTTCTCAAACTATAAAAACATTATGATACCTTGAGAAAAAGTGAGATTTTTCTCAAAGATTTCACAAAGAGCTTAAATTATCTTATTTATTTATTTATTTTTGAGAACCAGCTGTGAGATGTACCTGGGGTTGGAGACAGAGAGATCGGGGTTCTGTTGTGTGTGTGTGTGTGTGTGTGTGTGTGTGTGTATAGACATATAGGTATTTATCTAGATATATAATAATGTCATTTTGAGACTCAAATACATAACCTCGTGCTGAGACAAAGACGATATTCTCATCTCCTCTTTTCTTTTCTTGAAAAGCCAGTAATTTAGCTCTAGCTCCTTTCTGGCCAAATAACCTTTTCGGTTCTTGGAGAATAGACTTGGATGTTTTGACTTGGATTCCAGAAGTGAAAGTGTTTGGGGATAAGGAGAGAAACCTCCAGATGAGAAATATATGTGTGTGTGCAGTTCCATTATTATTATTTACCTGTACTCAGAGCAAATGCTGGGGAGACGAAAGCACCAGCAGGTGAACAGAAGTGTGGTTTATTGGTGTCTTCTCTGCAGCTGGAGCTGGTGTGCACTCTCACTCACCAAACACTGCTTTTATTTCCCGGAACAAAACAGTAAGAAATTGCAGCTTCCTCTATTGGGCAAGCTGAAACAGCAGGAGGGGTTAATGTGTTTCACAGCAAATTCTGATTATAAAATGTGCTTAGCAACTTATGAATATGGATATGATTTCTGCAAACAAAAGGTCGTACAGCTCCCAATTGGGGGAGACAATATTTAAGAATGCAATGCCATGGCAAGACCTAAGGTGAGGAAAGACGTTCAAGCAGAAAGGAGTTCGAAGAGTCCAAGAGGAAGCAAAAACAGACAAAGATCAGGAAGGGAGGAAACAGAGGCTGGCCAAGACGAGTGCGAAGGTAAACCAAGAGGGATCAGAAGGGCTGAGAAAGGTAGAGTGGGAGCCCAAAGCAGTTAGGAAAGAGGAGAAAGAAGAAACAGGTCAAGGCCACCTTGAAGTACTAATGTCTTCAGAGAGAATGGGGGGAGGGGGGAATCTTCATAACGAATTGAGAAAAAAAGCTGTGAAAATCTTTCCTGTGGCATTTAAACTAATACATATGCATGACTCTTATGGGCTGTATGGTATGTGGTATATGGAAACACAGCTATTTTTGGTGTATTCAATTAAAGAATGCTCGGTAGAATATAGTCAGGCCTCCTATAGGACTGATTCCATGACCAAAGTTAGAGAATTTCTCTAGTGCTTAAAAGTTTGAGTTAGGTTTTTTAAGACTTGGACCGATCATTATTTATTAACAGAATTTTCTACGTGTTTGATTGGCTTACTCAGATACTAAGATAACATAGGGGTAGTGAAAAAGGAAAGAAGGCTGACATTTCACGAGGGCCTATTCTGGCCAGGCCCTTTACGCAACCATCTAATTCATGTTTCCCAAATAATGTTGTGTCTTCGTCTCATTCAATCTTTTTAAAATTAATTAATTAATTATTGGTTAATGAAAACCAGTAAGTTTCAGTTGTATATTTTAACAGTAAGGCATATGTGCATTTCTTCTGTGTGTTCACCTCCCATAGTTAGATTTCTTTCTGTCACCACATATTTGACCCCTTTTACCTCATTTTCCTCCTCCCTCTCCTTCCCCCCCCAGTCTCTGGTAACCACTAGTCTATTGTCCATGTCCATGAGTCTCTGTTTGTCCTGTTCGTTTGTTGCTTTCAGGTTGATTTTTTACCCAAAAGGTGAGAGGCATGATTCTGTAGCACAAGTCATGTTATTTTTTAACTTATTTATATCCATTCAGATGATGGAACCCTAAATCATTTCTTTCCACTGTTGATTCATGTTGGTAATATGGAAATGATTTCATCTGAAGCTCTGGGGATGGAGAGCATTTCATCAGAGCATCATATACATCTGTCTACAACCATCTTTGGTTAGTTCAGAGATGGATAAAGGACTTAATTCTCTACTCACAGAATAAATACATGAAACAATAATCAAAACCTCAGAATAAATAGAGACCCAGTTTTGATGACTATATTGGATCTTTTGAATATAGTCTTTCCCAGAGACTTTTTAGTCAAAAAAGCAAATACATATTCTCTCTCTCTCAATCTCTTCGCTTTACATCTCTTCCTCCATCCCTTCCTCCCTCCCTCCTTCTCTATCTCTTTCTCTCTCTCTCCATTTTAAATTGGGCTCCATCACTTGTAATCAAGAGCTTTGACTACTATAGATCCTATGACCGATATTTTTGAAAGACATTGAATCTTACATATTTTTTTCTTAAGATTCATAATACACATTGCCATGCAAAAATCTTATAAAGTTCTACCTTAAATGAATCTGTTTAATTTTGTTTAATCCCCAAATTCCCAAACACATTTGACCATACCAGTGTTTTTTTTTTTCCAGAATACCTACTTATATGCTTTGTGATTAACATTTTATAGAACACCCTTAAGGATCTGCTAATAGAAATGAATCTTCATAAGGATCTTATGGGGAAAGTAATATTATTTTTTCATAGATAAACTTAGGTGAATGAGGTGACTTACATCAGTGCTCCCCAACCTTTCTGCCACCAGGGATCAAACTCCTATGAGAATCTAATACCTGATGATGTGAGGTGGAGCTGAGATGGTGATGCTAGCGCTGGGGAGTGGCTGTAAATACAGGTGAACTTTACTTGCTCACCCACCACTCACCTACTGCTGTGCAGCCCACTGCCTAACATGCCACAGACTGGTACTGATCCACGGCCCAGGGATTGGGGACCCCTGACTTACTCATGATGTAGATCTCAGAGTAAAGAACAAAGTTGAGAGATGAGATAGGATCCTAGGTCTATCAATTCTGAAGACCTTGGTTCACCTTTTTGATTCTCAAGAGAACCCAGGAAAACGGCTAAGAAATCAGAGCCCGAGCCTCATCTATTTATAGTTTCCAGCAATCAATCAAATGGTATTTGCCAAGGTTTCTGTGGAACCACCACCTAATATTCAATTCCTACTGAAGCTAAACCCTATGAATTCACTCAAGGTCCCCTTTCATTTAGTATTCATCAGATGAGTGTTGGCAACTTCTGTCCAAGACCTGGCACCTGCCTTCCAAAGCTTAAGCTCTAGCTTTTTCAGCATCACTCAGCAAGCAGGTAAAAAAGTTGCGATTTAAATTCAGATCTCTAAAAAGAACATGTGCACTTTTAACAACTTTGGTCTATTTCCTCCTTGCAGGTAAGGTAAGAAATATAGAGCTATAACTTCTGTTCAATGAAGTATGTGAGATGTTCATGCAGAATGGGTAAAAGATATGCAGAGGAAGAATGCACAAGAGGAAGTGTTTAGTTTGGGGTGAAAATGATCAGGGGATAGTTTCACATGGGGGTGGCTTTTGAGTTGGGTTTTAAGAGATGGGTGAAATTTTGACAGATGAAGAGGATTAAGGAGAAACAGTTCAGAGCCTCTGGGAGCATCTGCAAACACTGTTTTATTTCTCTTGGGCAATGAACGCACTGACATCAACTTTAGAATCTGCTCACTTCTCAGTTAACTGGTAAGTATCTTTTCCAAAAAGAATGGCTGACAGAGACCTATGTTCAGATATGCACCTAACAAAGCTTCTCAGTCAATTTATCTTTAATCCAAGAACTTCTACAATTCTACAGGAGAAGATTTTTAGATGTGCGAAAATTATGGAAAAAACATCTGTTTAAAATGTTGTGAGGAGGAGGGATGCATCCTGGGAGAGGGTCTTATGAAAAATAAGAGTCTCCCAAACTATCTAGGGAATAATTCTCAACTCTGAGTTTCATGTAGCTCAGCCAACAATACCGAATGAATATAAGAAAATTGGGATTTTCTTTTATTGTTGTTATTATTATTATCATTTATGCCTATAGCACTTGGTATTCCTAGGTGGTCTTACATGCAAGTACTAATCAGGCTTGACCCTGCTTAGCTTCTGAGATCAGGCGTTGGGCTTTTTCAGGGTGGCATGGCCATAGACCATGGACTATGGCTCCACTGGGGCATGAACTCAGGACCTTTTGCATGTAAAGCAGACGTGCTAACCACTAGACTATAGAACCACATCCAAGAATTAGGATATTCACATTAGGATGTAGATGTAGGTGTTTTCATAATAATAGTGTCAGCTATATTATGTAGAGGATATCCACTCATTATCTCAATAAATTTCATGAACATATGCCACTATACCCCCCTCCATTTTCCTAATAAGTAAATTAATCTTCAGAGATTAATGACCATATCCAAAAGCCACAAGTCAGATACAGATCAGATCTTGGGTTTGCACTCAGGGCCTCTAATCCAGAGGCCTCACTCTGAATTTCTATGCTTTCTATCTTTTCAGGTTGCCTCCTCCTCCCCATATGCGGCTGCAGCTAACTGGCATGAAGACTTCCAGCCACGCAGTGAGTCACCAGTTTTCAACTAGAGTTTATGCTGAGTAACATGGAGCAAATCCTCCGTATTATTTTCACTGACACTGGAGGTAGACAAGAAGCAAGAATCAATGAAAAGTCAGGTTTACTACAGGGCTTTTAAAAAATAGAATTGTACTAAATATGATTATATTTTATGTCCAATTAAAGAGTATACAGAAACAAATGCAGATACTTGACTAGGGTCGACAAATTGCTATCATAAGCCCATGAATAACTTGCTTTAATAATGGTCTAAAATGATTTGTAATGATCTTATAGATTTCGTGAAGCTGTACCTTCCTTGGGGGAAGTCCCATAGTCAGTGCTCAAGGCAAAAAAAAAAAAAAAAAAAAAAAGGAATTGTCTAAATTACCCTTGAAAACTCCTCAAATAATAACAATTACAACCATACATATATAGTACTTACTCTGTACCAAATACTTTATATAAAAGGGGATTCAATCCTTAGAATAATCCTATGAGGAAATCCAATTATCATTCTCATTTATAGGTAAGAAAACTGTTACAGAGAGATTGAGTCATTTGCCTGATGTCCTTTGTAATTAAGTGGCAGCTCTGGGAGTTGAAACTAACCAGCTCGGCCCCAGAAAGTGTGTTCTTAACCACTATGCTCTATTGTCTATTATCCACAAAATGCAATGTCATTTCTTATCATCAGTGGGTGACTTGGTTTAAGGGCCATGGTGTATAATCGTTATTTTTAAACACGGGAAGCACACTCATCACGGCAAGATTTGCCCACCATGATGTGAGAACAGCTGATACACTCTGAGGCATGCACGTATCAAAACGACCATTGATAAAATTTCCCAAATTAAATTCATTTTTATATTCTTACTCTCTCCCTGCCCCTCGTCATTCCCACTGTCTCTGACCCCCTGTCTCTGTCTCTGTCTTTCTCTGTTTCTTTCTCTCACTCTCTCATCTTGCTTCCTCATAAAGCTGGCATTCGAGTAAGATTACTGTATTTATTTGTACACTTGTTTTTGTGGAAAAGACCCATCAACTTCTTTGAAAGTCCCTCCAAGTAGAAGGTGTTTAGGATGCAGCTCCAATGTCTTTTTTCATATATTATTCTCCTCTAACTGGAAACAAATAATAAATTAATTTCAAAATTCTTCATAAGACTTTCCATTTTCCCTTCGGTTTAAACACCTTGGTTTTCTCTATGAATATGCTTGGCTTCCCCACAGAAACACTCGAGCTCCTGACCCGCTCACTCCAAAATGTAAATTAGTAAAGTCTGAATTAGTGAGTTAACTTTACTCAGATCTCCTGAATCAATTCTTCAAATACCTGCAGCAGCACATTTTCTTCTGTGGAGATAAAATGAATCCACACAATAGTCCTTGCCCTTAAGGAGAGGCAAGATTTGCAAACATGGATTAATTAGTGAATAACAAAATATACTTTATGATACTGAATTTGGCATGCATAATGCAGATAATTTGTCAGAAAAGGAGGGCACTGTCAACTAAATTTTGTAGGAAAGTCTCTGTAGAGAAGGCAAAGTAGAGACCACCTTTGCCTGAATGTCCACAATGATAATAGTAGTGATAATGAATTTTACTGAGCACCTCTATGATCTAGACTCTCTGCCAGCTGCTTTATATACACCGTCCCTCATAGTCATAATGTTTCTGTAATTTTGATGTTTAATCTCATTTTGCAGATGAGTAAACTGAGCCTAAATATGTTTAAGGAAATTAACCACGTGCCACTGCTGAGATGCAAACCCAAACAATGCCTCTCACCTCTGTCTTCTATTACTCCTGGTGTTCAGCCAGCCCATGCTGTTTCAAAAGATGATGCTTTATTTGTATTGCTCTTAGCATATACATTATCTCACTTGTCTTTTCCTCGTGTCTTTTGATGTGGACAGAAAAAGTAATATTACCTCCATTTTGTAGAGGAAGGACGACAAATGCAAAAGGACAGAGATATTGCCCAGATTCATGTTTATTCATTCAGAAATATGTCACCACATGTCCTATGTGGGAAGCTAGGACTATGTGGTCCGCAAACATATGATTCCTGCACTCCCAGAGCTCAGAATCTTATGAGCCATTAACTATGTCATCACAAAAATGCATATTTAATGGCAAGCTGGGATAACTGCGAAACACGAGAAGTTAAAAGTATCATGAGCATGGATAATGCAGGAACTAAGCTATTCTGAGAAACTGAGAAAGATGCTCCTGGTGGAAGGACCTGTGAGCTGGTACCTGCAGGAGGAGTACAGAGTTAACTAGTTGGAAGTGGGGCAAAGTACGTAGAGAAGGAGGGGCTTGCTTGAGATATTCCAGGAATAGACTAAAGCAGAGGGAACAAGTTCCCCAGACAGAGGGTCAGTATTTTCAGTGCTCAGAGGGCAAGGCAAGAATGCAGAGGCTGAACAGATAGACAGAGCATGATCATACCAAGTCCTGAGCTGTATTAATGCATTTGTTTTTTATCATAGAGAAGTGGGATGATCTTGAGGAGTTTTAAGCAGAGGAATGACTTTTGCATTTTAAAAAGGTCCCTCTGGCTGCAGAGCGAGAACATACATATTAAATGAGAGTTGGAGTAGGGACAGGGAGGCTGGGAAGGGGGCTCTTCCAGAAGGGGGAGTTGGGAGGACTGAGGGGAGGGTGTAGTGGCCTGAACTACCAGGTTGTGTCAAAGGGATTAGAGAGAAGCTGGTAGATTTCAGACATAAAATTAACATAACTCGAGACCGATTGACTTGGGGATGGAGGAGATGCTAAAGAAATGCAGAATCAGTCACCTGGGATCCACGTTTACGGCTGCACGCAACGTGACAAGGACTGCTAGAGCCAAGGACTTGTTCTTAATTTAGATCTTCACTATATCTGGGCAATGAGCAGTGAGCATCGGGACTAGAGATACAGAAAATGGTTAGGAAATGAGGCCACTTCTCAAGTTCTGCAGTGATATTTTGGATGCTGGACTTGTGGGAATCTGTTGGGGAGGAGTGTGTGTGTGTGTGTGTGTGTGTGTGTGAGAGAGAGAGAGAGATAGAGAGAGAGAGAGAGAGAGAGAGAGAGAGAGAGAGAGAGAGAGAAAGAGAGAAGGAGAGTTAACTTTTCTTTCCTGCCCCAGTTTCTATGAGCTGCTCTGTCTTTTGTGTTCTTTGCCAAAAGGAAAGAAAACAGATTGTTCTTGCTCAGAGCATTCAGCTGACTCAACTGGTGCCAAACCAAAAAAAGCCCTAAGAACATAATAATAATTGCTCATGTGTACACAGCACTTAACAGTTTACAAAGGGCTCCACATTATACTCATAAAACTGTAAAACCTGTGAGGCAAGCATCTTACTATTAATTTTACTTCAATTTGAAAGACAAAAAAATGTTCTGAGAGGTTGCATGACAGGCTTAGTCCTTACAGCATGTTTGTCTCAATCAGATCTGACTTTAGTTCTCTTTCCACTGGTTACATCAGGCTTGAGCTCACCATGAGGAGGCCACTTATGATGTGAAGGACTGTGTATACGCCTTCCCATTCACAAAGCCCTTTCTCACTGGGCACTCACTTTCATCATCACAACAGACTCAAGTTAGCATCCTTGTTTCAGATGAGAAAACAGGGGATCACAGGTGCCCAAGGTCAAACAGCCAGCAAGTGGCAGAGTTTGAAACTAAACCCAGTTCTTCTCCTGGCCTTTGCTACTTCCCAGGACTACTGTTAAGTGAAGGCGTGTGGGATCTCAGGTTCAGAGAGAGAAAGAGATTTAAATAATTCAGCTCTGATGGGTGTTGAGGATGCTCTCACAAATCTCGAGGCCAGGTTAAAGCTCTCAACTGAATGAGGGGCCTGGTCTGCAGCCGTGAGGTGTGGTTGGGTTAAGAGCAGCTGTCATTGCGATCTCCTAATTGGAAATAATTGGGATTCTGTCTCAAACCACAGAGCCGTGATTTAGCCAACTCAGCCTCGACCAGGAAGCATCTGTTACCATCTCAAATGGCAACTGTTCAATCCCCACTCCAGCACACCATTCCTCCCTGCCAACTGGCAGGCACTTACCACTCAGAGCCTGCAGGCTTCTCGATCTAGCCCTGAAGCCTCAGGAGGACTCAAGTTAGGGCAACTTCTCAGATTAGGATAAGACAAAGAGGTGGAGAAGGAGAGAGGCATAGCACGCCGCTAAAGACTCTCTTTTGGGTAAAGGGAACTAGCGTTTCTGAGGATGTGCCATGCACTGTCCTGGGAGATTCATACATGTGAGCTTTATTTCCCAGAGAAGCAGGGGATAATGCCATTTGGCAGAAGAAGAATAGACTCAGAGAGGTTATACTGCTTGTGCAAGGTCACACAGCTAGTGAATGGTGGAACTAGGATTATATCTCCTGTCTCTGGCGCTAAGGCCATGCTCTTCCCACATTTACACTCTTTTTATATTTTATCATCTCTATTGTTTTCAGACTCTCTGTTGGGAACATTTCCTGTCCATCTCTCTCTCTCTCTTTCTCAAGGCAAAGATCAAGAACCACCAGCCCTTTAAAGCTCTCTCTCTTTCCCAGAACTAAGAAAGCCAGGAGAAGACCTTGGAAGAGAAATCAATTTCTGAGCAGCAGATATTCGTTTGTTTTTATATCACCTTGCTTGTGGATGCTAGAAACAGACTTCTGTTTATTATGTTAATGAATCCTCTGTGATTCTCCATTGCTTATGTATAATTAAGATGGCCTTTTAAAAAATACCTCCTCCTAGAGTTCGGGAAAACTAAAGTGTTTGTTTGGATTGGTAATAACTAATAACAAAATATGGCAACTGCTTCCAAAAGAACTGCAAGAAATGAGCTGCCTGATGGCTCAAGAAAGATACTGAAAGATAACCCAAAGCTCTGGAGGAGGTATGTGGGATTCAAGACACGGGAAGCAGTCATCCTAATTTCTTCCGGTCAACCTATTGTGAGGCACCCTGATGCCACATTTTGGGAAGAATGTTGACAATTGGATCACATCTAAACAAGAGTTCCTAGATGACAGAAGGGCTGGAATGATCCCATACAGGGCTTGTTAAAATGAATAAATTCTCTGGGGCTCATTTTCCTCATTTCAAAAATGAACAGATTCAATGCAATTTGTGTTTCTCAGTTTTACTCCTTTATTTGTTAGTTATTTGTTTGTTCATTTAATGAGCACGAGATGGAGTAATGGATCCTGGATCACTTTGAGGATCTATGTATCAGATAATGTATTAATTGCCTGCCATGTGTCTGATGCAACTGTTTAGACAACATGAATCAACATGGGCCCTGGTTTCACGGAGCTTACATTCTAGTTGTGTGGGACGACGTAAGGAAGTAAAGTAAGATATGGAGAATTTCAGAATGTGATACAAGATATCAAGAAAACAAACCAGGATAATGAGGGTAAGGTGAGAAACAATGATCGAGAAAGTTAATCATTCAGTGGCAAGAAGGTGACCCTGAAGATCTGAATGACTGGAAGCCACCGGACCAGCACACATCTGGGGCAGGATGTTCCAGGCGGAGGCAACAGCTGGTGCAAATTTCCTCAAGCAGGACTCCATTTGGTGAGTTCTTAGAACAGAAAGCTGGGATAAATGTTCCTCAGGGAGTAAGGGGGAGAGTGGTAAGAGATGAGATCTGAGAATAAGCAGGAGTCAGACCATGTGGGGCCTGGTAATGAGAATGAATTTTATTCCAAGCGCCATGGGAGGAAGACTTTGAAGGGTTTTCTTTAATGGGTGACATGATCTTTGTGTGTGTTACATGCCATGGAGTTGGCTCCGACTCCTGGCAACCCTATGAGTGAGTGACGTCCACAATGTCTCGCCCTCGACAGCCCTGCTCAGCTCCTGTAGACTCAGGCCTATGGCTTCTTTGAAGGAGTCAGTCCATCTCGTCTTTGGTCTTCCTCTTTTCCTGCTGCCTTCTCTTTTCCCCAGCTCTGCTGTCTTTTCCAAAGAACCCTGGCCTTCTCGGGAGGTGCCTGAAGTAGGACAGCTTCAGTTTCGTCATTTTCGCCTCCAGTGAGGTTTCAGGCTTAATTTGCTCTAGGACCCACTGTTCATCCTTCTGGTGGCCCGGGGTCTCCGTAGAGCTCTCCTCCAACACCGTATATCAAATGAATCGTGTTTTTTTTGTTTTTTTTTGTTTTTTTTTTTTTTTTTTTCCCCTATCAGCTTGCTTCACTGTCCAACTTAAACATCCATAATAATAATTGGGAATATGAGGGTGTGGATGATCTTAGCTTTGGTCTCTGATGACACATCGTTTCTCTTAATGATCTTCCCTAATTCTTCCATTGCTGCCCTTCCAAGTTTCAGTGTCCTTTTGATCTTTATGATCAAGATGTCAAAGACGTGACCTCTATGTAATAAGAAATATGGATCCTATCCATAAAATAATATGCATAATCACAAAACTGACTATTAATTTACAGGCTCCCTGCTCCTCCTAAATCCTGTTTATGTTCCTTCTCAATTTCATACAATTCTAAGTCTTCTAGTTCTTACACAAGCATATTTGAGGGAATTAGGATTGTTTAGCTGAATGGCAATAATTAACAGCAACCTTTAATACTGCAAAGAATGCTGAGCAAAATAGAGTTCGAATTTATCAAATGGGATGTGGCAGTTTGAACTGCAGGCTCCAGTTTCTCTCCTGTTTCCTCCACACCCCCACCCCCACCCCTACCTCTTATAGCATTATTGTGTTGAGAGTTTACCGTTCGGTGGGAAGACAAAAGTCCTAATAAGAACGAATGTTTGTAAGTGACGGTCAGGGACTTATTCAAGTCCTAAGTTTCTTCTCATCCCTTCCATGAAACATTTCCAAATGCTCATTTACTATTTATTTTCAAATATATGTTTTCAATTTTAATTAAACTCCTAAAGTTTGTATCCCTGCCTGATTTATATTTAGATGGAGCCTTGCCTCTCCCACTACCCCAAACATATCTCAAGAGTAGGGACTATATTTTCTTATTTAACGTATTCAACATAGTGCTGTGTGCTATGTACTGAATTACTCCCACTCCTCAATCCCGAAAATTCATATGTTGAAGTCCTAAACCACAGTGCCTCAGAATGTGATTGTAATAGGAGATAGGGCTTTTAAAGAGGTAATTAAAGTAAAATTAGGTCATATGGTTAGCCCTAATGCAATACAACCGATATCTTTAGAAGAGGAGATTAGGACGCGAACATGAGTGTACCTAGGGGAAAAATCACGTGATGGCACAGGAGAGGGTGGCCATCTGCAACCCAAGGAGAGAGGCCTCAGAACAACCAAACCCTGATGACACTCTGATCTTGGATTTCCAGCTTTCACGACCGTGAGAAAATCAACTTGTTCTTTCAGCCGCTGAGTCTGTGGTTATTTTAGTTACGGCAGCCCTAGCAACTAATGTGGCCTGCCATAGTACATAAGATTTTTCTGCCACCTCTGCTAAAATGTGAGTGCCTCAAGGCCAGCTGCTGTTAAACTTCATGCCCAAGGTTTCCAGAACTATCCCAAGTTCACTCCATACTAGTAAAGAGGCTGACTCTTCCCTGCTCAGATTTGGAAAAATCACAAAGAGACGGTCATGAGTGTAAGATTCAAGGTAACAGGACTAAGGGTTAAGGAAGCACTGACAATAGCTACCAGGAGAAGCGTGAGTCCATTCAAGGGATTGAGTGATTATGAAACAGCACCAAGGTTCACCAATGCTGAAATATGAGTGCTTGAAAGAGACTGCCTGGTCCCCAATATGGCAGGTGGGGACGGTCTGCCCCTCTCTTCACAATAGGCCTGTCACTCTCCACTCACTTCCTAGCTTTCTCCAAAGGCAGAAAGAATTATTCACCTGATTGGTCAAGTCCGAGTCACTAACTGAGCTACAATTAATAGCAGACAGTTTTACTGTGCCTTAAAAAGCAAGTACCAGATATTAGCATCTTTCTTGCATGCCCTTCAAGAGGCAGAAAGCACAAGCTAAACCAGCGTCCACACTGGGAACCAGCTATGTCTTTCCCCGCAGGCAGGCTTGAGTGTGCTAGCTCAAGTTAGATTTAAGGAGAAGGAAGACGTCAACTTGAGCTTTGAAGCTAGGCATCACCTCCAACTCGGCTTTTCACCAGAGAGCTGCACTCAATGTTATTAGAGACTGGAACACGCACTCATATAAAGTAGGAAATTTGATTCTCATGTGGTCATTTCTCCTTGTTTATCTCTGAAACGCAGTGGGTGGGGTAGGGACAAGTTTCAGGTCCCCGTCGATATAAACCCTCTCTTTAGCTACCCTATCACCTCACAGCCCCAAAGCCTCCCACCAACGCCCCGGCTCCGTGATGTTTGCACAGAGACAGTTGGGCTCCGCGTCTGTGGGTGGTTTAAGATCCTGTGAATTACGCAGATCCTGGCTCTTATATCATCAATTATTCTGGTCCTTCATGTGGGTCTGCGTGGGCGGCAGCATGTGATTTCTGATTCTCACCCTGCAGGGACTCTTAGCAGCCTGACCTTCTTAGTCACTTCTTCACCGAATCGCTTTTCTTAATCCTTAATGCCCCCTCTCCCCCGACTCTTCCCTCCTTAACACCCATTTTGACTAGCACACTGATTCATAACTTGCACAGCTATATTCTCAGGTCTCCCTTCTCCCTCTCAAGTGTGAAGTTCATCACCTAAAAAACAAATCAAGTGTGACTTTTCTCCCTTTAGTTTCCTAATCATTTTAAAGCACTGATTTATTTCCCAAAATAATAAGGACAGTGCGCTATTCTAAAAGGGTAATGAAAAAAGGAAAACTTTCCTTGCTCTGAGCATTGAGTTTACTTTCACTTTTAAAATAATAAAATATATATATATATATATATACATACACACACATATATGGCATAAAGAATAGTGTTCGTAATAAAAAAAATTTAGTTACTAGAGATAAAACAAAAGAAAATAAAATATATAAATGTATAGATGGATAGAGATGCAATTTTATTTCACAGTCTACTGGCAGAAATAGCCTCCCGAGGTCAGCTGCTCTGAAGCATTCTGCTCCCATTCTAATAAAGATCCAGTGGCATTTATGCAGGACGTGCTGCCAGGTAATTCTGCTGCTGCCGCTTCATTTCTGCAGTTCCCCGAAGCCAGAATAATGTCAACTTCTCTAAAAACAGAAACCTGGGACGAGCAGGGCCGCTATATACCCCTCCTCCCAAATTCATGGAAGAGATGGCCATTGAAACCACAGGGTGGCGCAGGTCCTAGGAAATGCCCTGGGTCGCCTTCTTATGTATGTTTGGGGGAATCACTCCTCCTGGCCAGTATCGTGGCACCTGGTCTGGTCCATGCTTTACTTCCCTCACCAAAACAGGTCTTTGCCAACTCATGAGATTGAACATCTGCCTCTATATTTAATTATAATTTGCCATCCTTTCTTTACCTCTAAGTTTCTCGGTTGAAATATGCAAATATCAACTAATAATAAAATATTGCTTTTAAAATAGTGTTTCTCTCCCAAGGCCCCCTAAGGCCATCACACAATGTGATCTCTATTTAGAATTTGTTTACAAGGCCACCTTCTTGGCTAATGAACTCCAGTAGCATGTTAATTTTCACGTATTTGTGACTTTCATAGATATCTTAAAGTTGTTGATTTTTAATATAATTCCATTTGATTAGAGGCTATACTCTGTAAGATATCTTTCTTTTGCAACTTACTGAGACCTATTTAATAATCCAGCATATGGTCTGTCTTGATAAACATTCAGTGTACACTAGAAAAATTTGCATGCTCTGTAGCTTCTGATTGTAATGTGGTATAATTGTCATTTACGTCAAAATGGTCAACAGTGTTATTCAGAGCTATATCTGAACTGATTTTTTTGCTCACTTTTCTACCAATTATTGAAGAGAAGTGTTAAAACCTTTAATTATGAATGTGGCTACCTCTCCTTCTAAAAAAAAGTCTATCAGTTTTGCTTTTTGTATTTTGGGGCTCTGTCATCAGGCACATGTACATTTATCATTATTATGTCTTCCTAATGAGTGACCCTTTTTCAGTATCAACTGTTGCTCTTATCTCTGGCTATCCATCTCACTTTTGAATAGACACCACCTTATTAATAATTGTTTCAGGTAAGGGTCAGCAATGGATGCTAAAACCAGTAGGTGAAAGTTTGATGAGAAACAACATTTACATTGATCTCAAAGAATATCCCAATAAGATACTTATTAATGACAAATACAAGAATAGTAACTTTATAGGAGAAACCTGGCAGACACCACTGTAATCACGCGATCAAAGTTAATCACCAGAAATCAGACAAATAGACATCATTTTCTTCCTGATATCTTGTACAGCAAAGGGCACAAAATGACTCCCAAAACATTTCTGCCCAAAAACACAAAACCTGAGCCTGGTTGAGAGGAAACATCAGACAGGTCCAGTTTGAGAAACATTCTAACAAAGAAGACCTGTGATTTTCTAAAACCTCAGGGGCATGAAGAACAGAGACCGAGGAACCATTACATGTTAAAGGTAAGTAAAGGAACATAACTCAGTGCTACATTTAATCCTGGATTAAACTCTGAACTCTAAGAAAAGTTATTTTGCTCTGCAAAAGGCCTTAGTGGGACATTTAGGAGAAATTAAATGGGATCTATAGAGTAGATAATGATACAGTAATGATGTTAATTTTCTGATTTTGATCATTTTATTCATACTTATGTGAGAGAATATCCTGTTTTGGGGAGGGAACAAACAATGAAATACTTAAGTATGAAAGAGAATTATGTATGTGGGGAAAGAAAGATCTGCTGGCTTGGGGGTGTGAGCACAGATCTTCACACAGATAAAGAAAGGGAGAGGGAGAGAAGAAAAAGATATATATAGAGAAAGAAATATTGAGAAATGTGGTAAAATACTAGCATTTGGAGAATTTGGGTGCAGAGTAAATATAGATTCTTTATTTTGCAATTTTTTCTGTACATCTGAGATGATTTTCAAATAAAAAAAAAGTAATCCTGTCTAGAAGTCTATTTTTTCCATCTGATATTAATATAGTCTCTTCAGCTTTCTTAATCTTCATGTTTGCATGGCATTTTTCTCCATCTTTTAACGTTCAAAGTATCTGTGACTTTATATTTAAAGTACCACACAATTGCCTCGTGCCTTGCTTTTTTATTTAGTTTGAGCAACTTCGGCCTTTTAATTGTAATGTCGAACTCATTTAGATTTAATATTATTATTCATATAGTTGGATTTAGGTCTACGATTTTTTTTTTTATTACTTTGCTATTTGTCCTTTCCTGCCTTCTTTTGGGTTAATCAAATATTTTCTAGCATCTAATCTTACATCCTTTATTGGGTTTTCAGCTCTACCTCTTCACTACTTTTCTTTTTTTAAATGGTTGCCTTAGGGATTCCAATATTCACCCTTAAGTTATTATAGTCTACTTAGAGTTAATGCCACTATTTCCAAAAGTAAAGAAACCTATCGACAGTAGAGCTCTTTCGCCATCCTTTTTTAATGGTGCCACCCAATTTACATGCAAAATATATGTAATAGAATAAATTTTGTTCTAAATAGTCATAGGTATTTTACATATATTTAAACAAAAATTTTAATTGTCTTTCGTGTATTATTAAACTCACCACTCCTGGTACTCGTTATCTCCTTCTGTAGCTCTGTCCGTTTCCTTCGGCATGAACTTCCTTTAGCATTTCTTGTAATTCCAATTTTCTAGAGACAACTTATTTCTACTTTTAAAAAGCTGAAAGTGTCCGAATTTTCCTTTCATTTTTCGTGGATATTTTTGCTGGCTATAGACTTTTAGGTTGATCGTATTTCACTTCCATCCCCCAGCACTGTAAAGATGTCATTTAATTGTCTTCTGTCCTCCATTGACTCTAATGAGAAATCAGATATTATTTACTATTTACATCCTTGTTTTAATGTATCCAATATGTCATTTTCTTTAGAGTCATTCAATATTTTCTTTTATTTTTTAGATGTTTGACTCTAATGTTCCAAGATGTCGTTTTCTTTATTCTTATCCTTTTGGGGTCTTACTGATATTCTTGCATCTGTAAGTTTATGTTTTCTACCAAATTTGGGGATGATTTAACCACAATTTCTTCAACTGTTTTTCTGTCCCATTATTTCTTCACTGTTTCTTAAGCTTAAGTTGTATAGATGCTGTAGTGTTTGATATTATTTTACAAGTCACCAAAGCGTAGCTATTTTTTTTTAGTCTTTTTATTTTCTCTGTGTGCTTCATTTTGGATAGTTTCTATTTTTATATCTTCAAGTTCACCAAATCTCTTTTTCTGCTGTCTCCAATTTGCTATTAAGCCAAATCCATGGAATTTTTTTAGGAAAAAAATTTGTTTCTAAAATTTATACTTGGTTCTTCTTTATAGTTTATCTGTTGAGATTCATTTATTATGATTATACCTTCTATTAAGTCTTTGAATATTTGTAACAGCTGCTTTCAAGTATATGTATATATACACATATATATGTAGTGTGTGTGTGTGTGTGTGTGTGTGTGTGTATGGTTTTTGCTTATTTCAATAGCTGGGTTATCTTGGGTCAATTTCTAGATTTGGGGCCACATTTTTCAGCTTCTTTACATGATTAGTAATAATAACAACAATAACAACTAGTACTATTTTTGTATACTGGACTTTATGGATGCAACTGTTGACACTCTGGATTTTGGTGTCCTCCTTCAGAGAGTTTAAGTTGTATTTTTTTCTTTTCCAGAAAGGCAATTGATTTATTACACAAATATTCTGTCTGCAGCATCTGTGTGAATTTGCCACCCAGCATTTCCTTGAGTGTGTTTTGCAATGGTTAGCTCACTATGTCCTTGAAGAAGTCTAGCTCTGCCTATTAAAACTTGTGACAGCTCTATTAAAAATTTTTCCTTATGTTTAATAATAATATACTGTATTTGTAATCACCCAAAAGCCACAGAGACAATTCTATCACCTTTTTAAATGACAGCCACATTTTTCTGGGCGAGGCTTTCATAGCTTTCATCAGATTCTCAAAGGTCTCAGTATCATTAAGCACTTCATAGGAAGTAGTTAGTAGAATCCTCTGTTCTCTGGATCACTTGAGATACTATAAATAGGGCTTAACAAGAAAGACTCAGTCTGGCTTCAATTCCTAGCTCTCCTGCATGACCTTGGACAAATTACTTAACCTTTCTGTGTCTTAGTTTCCTTACTTATAGAGTAAAAATAACAATATGAATTATCTACCAATCGGATTGTTCTGGTGAGCAAATCAATGAATACATGCAAAAATAATTAACAGTGCGTGGCATATAGTGTTTGATGCAGATCTGCTGTTATTACAGAAACGAAACTTTTTTTTGGAACCACTGTATCCTATCAACATAAGTAGACTGTTTATAATCTGAAAATTTTTCTTTAATTGCTGCTGAGAACAAGCAGATGATACGTATTTAAGGAGAAATCTGGGGCAATAGCTGGGATGGGAGAAAGGTTTAGGGAGGGGGCAGGAGGAGAAAGTCTCACTGTCACTGGTAAATACGCAAAGATCAGAACCAAGGTTGGCCTCCAGTGGGTCCCAGATCTGGCTGCAGGAGGATCACTTGGGGGGTGTTTAAAAACTTTCCATTTCTGCATCTTATTTCAGACGTACTAAATTAGAATCACTGGGGTGGACCCCTGGGGATCTCAATTTCTTTTGAAAGTGAAATGTCAATTCCTTTGAAAGCTCCCTAACCCACCCCTACCCCCCACCCCACCTGCCCTCCAAGATGATTCTGAAACATCCTGGTAGCACAAGTCACAAAGCACTGTTTAGGATACTGTAGGCAGATTAATTTTGAGGACCACATTGCCGTGAATATAAATGATTCCAAGTAAGGCAGTAAT
The DNA here is from genome assembly GCF_014176215.1 of Rousettus aegyptiacus. Taxonomy (NCBI): domain Eukaryota; kingdom Metazoa; phylum Chordata; class Mammalia; order Chiroptera; family Pteropodidae; genus Rousettus; species Rousettus aegyptiacus. Next base: position 13,023,740 of record NW_023416306.1, read on the forward strand.
CAGCAGCCCCCTTGTTTTACTGATGGGTACATGGAGAATGAAAAGGAAAGTGGCTTAACTCTATTCACCCTGAAAAAAAAAAAAAAACTGGAAAGGTCAGTCCAGAAACATGTCTGAATTCACAGCTGGTGCTTCCTCTGACATACTTATCTAATGATTGTTTCAGCTGACTTAGAGACTGGGCCTCTATTATCTGCTTCAGAGGCTATTGTGACAAATGATCCATCTTGATTTTCTCCTTTATGGGAGTCACTATTATCTCAGTTTATCTCTCTTTAAAATTGGTGCAGTCCTGACCTTAAAGAATTAGGATGCTGTGAAGTTTAATTAATGTCAGTGGAGTCCTCAAATGCCTCTAGAAAAAAAGGTACTGTATTGATGCAAAATATTACTGTTATTGAAATTTATCGGTTGCCAGGCGCGGTCACCTGCTGGGCTGTGCTGTTATGTCGCATTTGAAAGAAAAAGGCAGAAAAGCAAGCACATCAGCTGCTACTTGGAAATCCAGTCTGACCTTAGGCTTGCCAGTTCCTGCTACCTGAGCAGCAAACCCATCTCAGATCTCAGGGGGGCGTCAGAGATTCCTACAGCTCCTAGAGAAAGCTTGTTGGGAAGCCGTGGCAGAAAGGGGAATGAACTCTAGCATCAGAAGTGAAAAATGGTGAGCTTGGATCCTGGGCCTCCTACTTACTAAGTAAGTGCAAGAAACACTTTCCGCCACCTCTTCGTATGATGGAGACAACTCCTAACTTTGACAGAGTCATCGAAAGGATAAATGAGGTAACATATGCAAACTACTTTCCATAGCCTCTGTGATACTTAGTAAAAACTGCCTTAGTGATAGATTCCAGAGAGAGAAACTGATGCAGAGATCCAGGAGAGAGAAGAATATACTAGACCATATCCACTCCGCAAAGACTGTATAGCTAGCTATACTGATGCAATCAAAAACATAATGTTTAGCGAATACTATTTTGAGACAAAATAAAGGCAGGCAGTGTTTATGAACTTATTCTGTTTATAGCAGCACCCTGATAAGTGACCTCCACTGTCTTCATTTTACAGGTAAGTGATTGAAGTTCATGGATAAACTCGAGGTCACATACATCATCAAAGATAGAGATGAGCAATGAGCAGGGTTCTCTTTGCCACGGGAGGGCTGCCTCTCACATCCACATGGTAGAGTGTGTGAGATTAATGTCACATGTGCTGCTTTGTTTTTCATCCCAACATATGATAAGTGACTTTTGAGAATCTTAAGAAATTAAACAAAGTGTCATTTTAACATCTCAATGTAAATTTTTTTTTTTTGACTCTCACAATAGCTCTGCCAGGAAAACAGAGTGGCCATTATAATTCCCATTTTATTGACATGGAAACTGAGGCCCAGAGAACATTAATACCAAGAGAGTAACCAATTAATATCTTTTATATAGAAATCAAATGGTCCTTGGGGGATTTACAGAACTTCTGTTTCCCTGTTTTATTCCTAAACACATCATCATCTTAAGGCGGCACTGACTAAAGGTCATATTTTGGGCAGGACATAAATGTGAAAACAAACTCCCTTCTTTGTACCTCAAGGGTGGAAGCAGTTTCCACCTAAACTGAAAGAGGCTCTGGCAGATAAATAATTTCTCTCAACACAGTCACGGGAGCTCCAAGGTGGGATATTTTGTGCCCGAGATAGTCAGCCTTGTTTCCCGGTCCTTCAGCCACAGTAACATGGTACCTACTGGGGTGAATGACACCCTTACCCCCCACTGTGCCCCTTCACAAGCAGGATGGCCCCAGAGGTCCTGAGAGGGCTGGATCCTGCAGGGTAGGCACAGCTGAGCCTGAGACACGGTGCGTTTCACCTAGGTCTGGGATTTTATCCTGCTTTCTTCCATGCTGATTTATTTCATAGCTAATGACTCTCTGGACTCAGTGATGGATGATGCTCTGTCAGGGACAGAAAAATGAACTTTGACTAATTAAATAGAACATCTTCACGCGATGAAAGGTTTTGCAAACGAATGTAACTCACATGGAATTATGTTGGCAGGAGAGTCCCATGGAAAAAGCTTCTAGAGACAAGGGAGCAGAGAAAGGGAATATTATCATAGGGAGATTTTATATAAGGTAGAGAAAGAAGAGAATGACATATTTCAGAGAGGTAGAAAGAGACATACTGAGAGAGAGAGAGAGAGAGAGAGAGAGAGAGAGAGAGAGAGAGAGAGGGAGGGGCTTAGCTGGAGATGGAGATACAAGACAAGTCTAAACACAAACTCAGACATTTATAAGGGCATGTTTTGTTATTTTAGTGAGTGAACTCACAGGGGTATTCAACAATCTGCAGACATTTTGAGGACTTATCTCAACCAACGGTATCTGCTAGATAACTGTTTATTCAACAAATGTATGTATCGGTCACCTTCTCTGTGTAAGGCATTGGGTTGGAACCTGGGGATATAATAAGCAAAACCTCTTTGCTGAATTTCAACTAGAAAGACTTTCATTAAAAAAGAAGAAAAGAAATAAATATCCAGTTTTGATTGTTACAGTTACAGTGATGGATACATCTATGGGTTTTGAAAGGCATGCTAAACAACTAAATGATATTAAAGTGTGATATAAGTAGCAAGGAATAACAGAAGCGGAAAAATCTATTTTTCTCTGTATACAGTTTTAAAGTTCAGAGAAGTGGAGAGATTTGACCCAGCTCACAGACCAAAATGTATCTAGAACTGATAGCGATTATCTAAGTGAGGTTTAAACAAATTACACATTTTTATTTAGAAATAAACTTTGGAATAGTTCAAATACATAGAAAAATACAGAAATTGATACAGTGGCTCTCCATTTATCCTACCACTGACTATCATCGTTTGTAAGTCTAAAACGCAACCACTTTGAACCAGAAAGGTAAACTGAGGGCCTTCCATGTCAGATCCCCTACTTGCATTACCTATTGATATTCTTGACACTTTTAGGATGCAAATTTCACACCTGTTCTATAGATGAGATAAGTGATATATTAAAAAGAAGAGACTTTCTCAAATGTGAGAAGCTTAGAACTGGTATAGTTAACAATTTCCACCTAGGGTTATTTAATTCTGAGCTCTTTCTGATGTTACGAGGCTCAAGGGCAAAAGGCAGAGAAAGGATCGTGAGTTTTTAACACTCTGACATTTGAAAGCAGAACACTAGAACACTTCTATCTCTCCTGTCCCCCTCCTTATCTTTTTTTTAATTGGCTAGGTGATCAGGAGATTTATTTTTGTTCCTTAAGGATAATTCACATGTTCACTCCCACCTCATCTCAGGTCTAAGGAACGTTGGCAGGAAAAGTAGCACACCTGTTCTTCCTTTTCCACGTCTTCCCTTCCTGTTCACATCAGCATCTGAAGCTGTCATACTCTGTTAACTCATTGCCATGATCCCTAACTGAAGGCAATATGCTACTAACTCACAGATGTTGCTATGGTGATCATGATGTCCTAAGGTGAGGCTACGTGTTAGGGTGAGTGTGATGATGAATTCGTTTTAATCTAAGATATTAACTTCACAAAAATATAGAAGGTTAGATGTCAAAGTACAAAGAAACCTGATATTACTGCATATTTTTCTTCTTCGTAATCAAGTTGGACTCGACAACCTCCATATGGTCTTTTCCTGCTCAAAGATTTTATAATTATGGGAAAAAGATGAATAATTACTTCTCTCAGAGAGAGGCAGCACAGTTGGCTTAAGATTGTGAGGGTTATGATTTAAATAGGACTCTGAGTTGAAGAGCGGGGTGGTCTTCCAGAGAAACCGTTACGCTCTAGGCTCACTTCCATCAAGCACCCATAAGGCCTTCCCTTCTCCCAGCCTCAGTCACACCATCTGTTAAATAGGAACGAAAGCATGGAGCTTTCTGTAAAGATTGAATGAGAAAACGTGTTCAAGGCACTTGGCACATAGTGGTTCTACTTAAATATTATTTTCTTAGCTTTAAATACATGCATGGATATGTCATTTCACAGCACAAACTCAGGAAAGTCATTCTATTTCTTTTGGGCATAACGATTTTATTAACACTTATAAAAACAAAGAGTATAAAGAGTGTTGGAGAAAATCAAGATAGAAGATATACAGAAACAGATAGAGAAAAAGAGATGGATATAATCTTAATAATTTCAAGTTCTAGACTCCAGAATCTAGAACCAAAAAAAAAAAAATAGATGTGCATGTATGTAGCCACCTTTAATCATTCAAATTTAATTATTGCCAAATATGACAACTGATAAATGAAGTAAGCCTTCTTAGTGAGCATTGGTGAGTGGGGTGATGCTCATGGGAGGTGGCCTGGGACTTCAAACTAACTAGCATGGGTGACTGGACTGGAGATATTAGACTTGAAAGGAGAGAAGTTATGGCGAGAGGTATGATAGGCATTTTCAACTCTGTGAAGGTATTTTATATCGCCAAGGAAGAAGACTAGCTCGAGCTGGCCCTAGACGTCAGGAAAGGGGCCACTGGATGAGAGCTGAAGAGTATGGACTTTAGGTAAAACTTTTATATGATAAGATGTCCCAGGAAGTGAATGTGAGACCTTCAGGGTGGCTGAATTCCTCATTCTTGGAAAGGTCCTTTCTGAGGACATGGCGCATGTTGGGAAGCTGTGGTACACAGAGGGGTCTAATGCATTAGATGAAGGTGTGCACTGGTGATGAGAGGGATTAGGGAACAGTGGGCTAGACACCTCCAAGGTCAGTAGTCCATTCTCTGATCTTGGGGGGACATTTTGCTATAGACAGACAGTTTGTATTTGTCCCAGAGGACAAATGAGACACACAACCAGAATGTCTGCAGTAGACATTTCTGTATAAATGCAAGATTTTCTTTTTCCCTTCCAATTTCAATTCAATTAATTGCTAAGGTTTTTACAATCTTTGAGCATCTTCAAGAAATGGCATCTCTGGCTATGACTATGAGAGAAATTTATAAATGCCGTAGGAGATAGGGTAGCAGCTGAACAGTGCAAAAATGAAAAACAGTTTATCCTTGATTAAAATTAGTTCAACATGAATTCGTTAACTAGCCATGATCATACAAAACTTTGTTGAAACTCCAAAGTCTCATGGTAATATTGGGAAATAAATAGACGACATACGATCAAAATGAAATCATTCTAAAAAGAATGGTCACAAGTATCTGACTCTGGTATGATGGGCCTTAGAAAAGGGGTTCAGGGTAGAGAATAATACTGGCCATATATGGTCGAATGGGAATTTCATGCCTCACCAGCCAGAGATTTGCTCATCTGTGAAATGCCCTAATGTGTTTTTAAATTTTTGTGGGTAGTTGTTAGGAAAAATAAGCACACCATGAAGCTGATCATCTTAAACCAAAAGGCCAGGAAGATGCTGATGAATGAATAAAAGATAAACTTCGCAGGGTATGAGTCTCGGTCCCCGGGCTAAGACTAGTATTTTGTAACCCTGTTCTATGCTCCCTGACACATGTTGACCGACATGTCCAGAAGGGTAAACTGAGCCCCAAAGAAAGGAATCGTTTGTCCAAGGTCATAACGTGGTATGCTACTCTCTATTCAATGACCCCTCTTGCTGGTTGTCTGATCTCTTTCAATCTGCCAAGGTTTATGACCGCTGCTTCTGTCCACCTGCTTTCACTAAAGCTTGCAAGGTGCTAAGGCCAGATTGTTGATTCTAGCTATTTCTGGTCGATCTCCATTCATTCAATAGATAGGTCCCAAGTGTTGAGCTAGGTTGGTAAACTTTTTCTGAAAAGGGCCAGATAGTAAACGTTTTAGTCATTGAAGGTCACAGGGTCTCTCTCTGTTATCAACGAGTCAACTCTGTCTTTGTACCACAAAAACATACAAAGACTATACATAAACTAAAGGGAATGGCTGTGTTCCAGCAAAATTTTATTTTCAAAAACAGGCAGAGGGCCAGATTTGGTCCACAGGCCATCGTTTGAAGACATCTGAGCTAGAGGCTGGCCATTACAAGATGAATGCAATCTGGTATTTGATGTCAGAGTTTGAAACTCTGTAGTCCGTATATTTTTGTATTGTCAATGGCTGCTTTCACACTATAATCCCAGAGTTGATCAAGACCTTATAACCCACAAAGCCTAGAATATTTACTATCCTCTCCCTGTAGAAAGTTTGTAGAGCCCTGGTTTATAATAATAAAAGGGTTATTATTGAATAGTAATTAAGAACAAGGAATTAAGAGTGAGACAGATAAGTGTTTCAAATCCAGTAAAAATGCTAATAGTAATAACAAAAATAACCAAGTGTCAACCACATGATAAGCATTTTATTAATAACTTTTTAAAATTATATTTAATGTGCTAATCACAGCAATTATATAACATAGTAATTATTTTTGTACTCAATTTACAAACTCAGAGGTAGTTTACCTAAGCCATACACCTATTAGAATATAAGAATTCAAACCCAGCTCTATGCGTCTCCAAAGCTCAGGCTTAATTAATCTGGATCATGAAGGATGAATAGGGAATTTACTAGGTTGGTGGATGAGCAGAGAAAACAGCTTCGGCAAATGCACAGAGGCATGAAACATTTTCAAGGAACAGGGAGAAGCATTCGGAAGCTGGACTGGGAAGGGCAATGGGCCTGGCTTATGAAGAGGCTTGGATGCCAGGGGAGAGTGTGTTTTCAGTTTCGTTAGCCAGGGCTGCTTGGTGTGGATAAGCTACTTAGCTATGCTGGAGCTAAGTATTAAACCCCTGGGATGTGGGTTTCTCTCACTTATTAAACTTTTTCATTGTATTATGACACCCTCCAAGATATCAGCGGTGACTTGCTATGGCATAGGCAGCCCTAGTTTATTGTTCTGATCCTTTATTGGAGAGAGCAGTGCGCCCCATCCTACTTGGGGTGCTGCTCTTATGTAGTTGCTCGCATCTGATGTTACTTTATAGTAAGCACAGGAACACAGTAGACACGCCCTTCAAGGGCAATGCCAGCTGCTTTGAAATGTCTTAGCTCTGAGCTTCCGCCCACGATCTAGAGCCGTCAGCCTTAGACCTGACCAGTCTGCATCTTCCATGCTGTCTGAAAAAGGAGAACAGGGGCCCAAGGAGGGAATAGTCTTCTGTGGGTCCCAGAACTGGTTGGATGGACACTGGTTCTGGGCAAGGAAAGCTGTGTGATCTGGGCTCCGGACAGGTCTGGCTGATCAAATGATCTGAATATAGTTGATGAACCATTTGACTGCGCAGAGAAGAACTGCTCCAAGACTTTGGCAGAACGAAGAGAGGATGTGGCCACTTCTGACAACTGGGCTTAGTAAAAGGATTGGCCACTTCCACAGAGGAAGTTCAGTACTTACATCTGCAAGGAAAGGAAGGTCTCAATTCTAAATGTGGAAATTCCTTCTGTGAGTTAGAAATGACAGTGGAATGATGAGTTGTATGGTCTCTGAGGGCTTGTTCATCATTCTCTCCCCACAAGGAAAATCTTATGACTGAAGAGAATGAGCCTCTACTCATAGGAATCAGGGAAAGTATATGGTTCAAAAGAGTCTAAAAGTGTGATTTTTTTCCTTTTTTGAAGTTTCTGTTTTATGGTAAAATTTCAAGCACACTTTGTATGAAATTCAGAAACATGTCCCTTTTTTTGTTGTTGTTGTTTTAATAATATAGCCTTTGAAATACTTATTATCCTATAAACTTGATCCTTGGCACATCCCTGGAGGTATAGACGCTGTAATATGAGAAGCAGCAACTGATATCATGTAATAATTAAGATCATAACATCTCAGTGTTGAAACAGGTTCTTGGAATCACACTTTCTGATTACTATCCAGGGCAGACAGATTTCACTACAGGGTAATTTAAGGCCATCTGATGTTTCTTCTAATTATGAGAATCTATGAGCTCAGACTTCAATGAATCTTTACACCAATACATTCCCGATGAGCTGTTATTTTCACCTCTATTGCAGTAATTATTATGGCTTGATTTCAAATTTCTTATATTATTATACACATATACACACAAAAAGACATGTATGTTTGATCAGAAAGATCAAATTTTAGATAATAGGCTTTGGAGTTAGACCTGGTTTCAAATTCTAGTTCTTTATGGCTGGTTCGCTCCGTGCTTCCAATACATGTTTCTTAACCCGGCTTAGCCTCAATTTCCTTATTATAAAGTGGATATAAAATGAGCCTTCCTGCCAAAATTGGTGCAAGCATTAAGAGTTAAGGGAGAAATTAGTAGCAGAGAGTGTGTGTGTGTGTGCGTGCACGTGTGCACATATGTGTGTGTCTTTCATGGCGACCGTCACAAAACAAGAAACTTGATACAAACGTGTGGACTTGCGCAGAGTTGAGTCACGTGCTGAGAACAGAGGGGTTTATGGATTCCAAGGCTAAGACGTAAACCGAAAGAACAGTCCACTGACAACATTTGTTCCTTTACTTCTTGGCTCCAGGAAGCTCCTGAGACACAAGAAATTCTGGAACTCTTCAGAGCTGAGAGTCTGCATTTCTCCTCCTGCGCTCAGACATATGCACTTCTCCTGCACCCCAGACACAACAGATGGCCAGCTCCGTGCACACAAACCAGCTCTGTAGAAAGCACGAGGCCTAGCGGGGAAGAAAGAACATCTCCACCAGCTACTCAACTTGAATTGAAGAATAGGTTCCTGTTACGTCTCTTCATTGAAACAAGGGATTAACTGGACTCTTGCGATGCCCTCTAAGCCCAGGCTTACCAGTCGGTAGCTGGCGTTGTTCAGTTTCTTCATGAAAGTGTCCGCTTCCCAGCTCCACGAGAAAGCTGCAGATTAAAGATACAGAGCTAATTATTTATTTTTCCCTGGGAGAAGGATGGTGCCTGGGAGGTGCTGAATTTCAGAAGTCTTTTATCCATTCTAGGCAATGGCAACATCAGCCAAGGCACTGGGCTTGCCTGCAGTTCCACCCCTGACAAAAACGCTGTCTCTGGGCAGCTCACAGCGTGTCCTAAGTCATCAAAGTACTGGGAAAAATCTTTACTACCCATAAACTACAGGAAATATGTTACTAGGAGCTGTATTCCATATGCTGAATGTACACATAAAATACAATTCTATTTATAAAATCTTTTTCCTGCTTCTTTTCCCAAAATGTTCTGCTTCTTGAACATAGCAGATGGGTCTCTTGTTTTCCTCTGGCAGCTCTGGAACCATGGGAAATTTCAAGGTATCTGTATATAAGTGAGATTCTTGTTATATGAGTGCTCATTACTTTAATTCAGATAATTATGGTTGTGCAAAAAAGGTCTTCACTACACAAAAGTATTTAAAAAAATAGTTGTTATAAAATTAGTCTCCGTCAAAGTATTTTAGCTTGTTTCTTCCCCTCTTGTCAAAATGTTTTTTGTTGTTATTTGGGCTATCACTATTTTGTAAAATATTTTGGGCACCTACATCATAATGAGAATGCAATGAGTATCACCTGCAAACTGAAATTGCAGTCCCGCGAAAACGGTACAGTATCATGAAGTTAATGAAAGTGATGCTAAGGTTCTCTGGACTCACCTTCAGGGCCACTGGCAAATGCGGATTAGGCTGAGTTAGACCAATTAACAATCGAAAAAGAGAAAATCAACAAGGAAGATGATTAGGAACTTCAAAAGGGAAATATTTGAATATCAAAGGATTAGGAGAAGCCTTGGGGGGGGAAATGATGAATCTCTCAAATATTTTTACAAAAATTACCTTCCTCCCAATCATGATAGGAAAGTTAAATGCAAAGTGAAGGATTTCATTTCATTTGATCATACAATTTTGTCAGAAAAAATGACTGTTAAAAAATCAAGACCTGGCTCATTTTCCGATCATTTTACGAATTAGCATGCAGTTAAAATTATCAAATAAATTCTGACTATATAAGCTAAAATAAACTTATATTCATGCATTTTAGTTTCATCTGCCAAAATCTTGCATTTTTTTTTCCTGGAATTGTGTTTCTATTTGAGGTGAGATCCACTTTTGAGTAGATTTGATTTCCGAGAAGGATGTTGTTTGGTAGTTAAAGATTGTGTGCAGAATCTGGGGTGAGAATGCCCAGGTTTTAATCCAAGTTTTAGTACTCAATTGTCTAACATGGGCAGGTTATTTGACTTCCCCTTGCTAAGGGTTCTTCATCTAGAAAACAGAATTAACAGAAGTCTTGTTTGAGCAGAGGAGTGGTTCATCCTTTGTGACTGAATGTTGTCTGACTTCTTCCCGGTGTGGGGTCTATGCTTTCTCAGCAGGAATGGTTAATTTCATTCTTTTTCAGACCACTTTCTGAAAACTCTGACCTCCTCCTCATCTCCTTATTACCTCCTTTTTCTGCTCTGCCACCAACTATTTCCAGAACCCATCCCTGACCATTTCTCTCGCTACATAAGGGTAGGTAGCCTTTAACTAGGCTCCCTCAAGAAGACCAGTCTGAATCGCTATAGCTTCTCCCAGTTCAATCCTTCTCTTCCAAGTGTGCTCCAGGAACACATCTCTCTCTAAGCCATGAGGAAAAAGCACGCTCATCTCTGTAAATCTGGCACAGAAGACCCGTAATCATTGTCAGTAAGGGAATGGTTGCCTCTGAGACAGACTTAGCAGCAAAAATAAGTTTGGCATGAGAGAGGCTCCAGGCTGGTTGGCTATGGACTGGCCCTAGAACTTTGAACAGCTTGTTTTTCTCTGAGCCCTATTTTCCGTGAACTCTGAAGTGGGGGAGTTGGATTTGTTAAACCCTTTGGGCTCTGTTAGGCATATCGCCTTGTAGTGTGATGACACCCATAAGGCTGAAGTGTTAAACCTGGAGGGGGGCTATGCTAATTTTTTTTTCTCAAGTTATATAAGGAAGTTGTCCTGAAATAGTGATGAGGACTCATTTTTCTGTTCCATCTTTGCCCGTCGATGAATATTTGAACCTGGCAGTCTCTCGATTTAGACTCACCTGATGCTCTCTACTTTTAGAGCTTCAGCTAAGGATCATGGAGCCATTAGTCCTGGTTTGTGGGCTTGATCCTCCGGCTGTGCATTCTAATCATCAGCGCCACCGTCACTGGTGTCCTTTGTTGTGATCTGCCACCTGATAGGTGATATACAAAAATACCCTTTCCATACATTATGTCATGTAATCTTTGCACAAACTCAGTGGGAGAGAAATCCTTGTTCCTGTTTTAAGATCGAGACCATTGAGGTCAAGAGGCGTTCAAAAATGTCCTAGAGTCTCCTTGGAAGTAAATTGCAGAAATTCAAACCCTGGTCCTTCTGGCTTCAGAACCCGTGGTCTTCTCCATCACATTCCACAACCTTCCGCATTGTATCTCTGCTTAATCCGCTGTGCCTGCTGTCGCCCCATGTGGTGTGAGCATCTCTTCTTCCAGGTCACAAACCATTCACTCTCTATATTCGTGTGTTGTGGTGGAGCTGGGTGCATGTTGAGTTACTTTCTATATCTTCCATAGGTCTATTAATATGCAAGGCAGTAGATCTAAGAAAGGAAGAATGGTACAGCCATGGAAAGCATAAGCTTTGAACTGCCAGCTTTGAAGCCTGGTTCTGGCACTTACCAGATGTGTAGCCTAGAGCAAGTTGTTTAAATGCTTGATGCCTCAGTTTTCTCACCTGTGAAATGTGAAATAATAATGGTTCCTACATCACAAGATTGTTGTAAGAATTCGTGTGCTAATACATGTGAAATATTTAAAGTGATGTCTCATTAAATATTATATGTGTTAAATATCATTATTCTATACACTTTTGTGAATGTAATTTTAATGACATTTTCTCCACTATTTTGCCCCCCAAATTCTCCCTTTGGATCCTCATTCTCTGGTAGCTCACTAGGAAGTTAAAATAAAATAAATTTAAAAACACCACCACTAACTACCACATAACAACAATAATAACAACAACAAAACATCTTTAGCTCATTTAGCTTCCTAATATTAAAAATGTTTATTAATTAGATACACCATTCATTTCCATGTGAACTCAGACCTAAGTGACATCTCATTTTTTTTGTAGGCTTTTCACTATGTGCAAAATCAATATTCTTTTTCTCCCTTGTCTTGGCTGCTAGGAAGCTCACAGTCATATTTTGAATTAGCTTTGTTAATTGATAAGATCACAAGATATGCATAATTAAAATTTTTCCTTATCTTGAATCTCCATATAATCTTTATATTCTCTGATTTTATTTTTAATGAATTTATGTTTTCTGCTCCATTTCATTGTTAAATTTTTGGTTAGTCTCCTCTGATTCACTATTACATAAAAGACTATCAAGGAGTTATGTAGTAAGAACTGTAATCATCTTTAAAATCCCATTATTTCTAGCACTGCTTTATATATAAATAAATATATATATAGTTTTAGATTGAACTCTTATTGAAGAAAACCAGAGCCATACCGTAAGTAGTTAAAGCAGTAAAAGCAGATCTTAATAAGGACTTATTGTAAAAGAGGGAAAGAAATCTCAGTATAGAACAGGGTTCAACTCTGAATATAAAGAAAAGTGAGAATATATAGCTAAGGAGGAGATTGTGGGTAGGGAGTCAGTGGATGGATGATTACTGAAGAGATAGAATTATTCTTGCTAAACTGATCTAACAGGGTTCTTGCCAAGGACTTGCCAGGGTGATCAGATACCACTTGGGGGATGCTTGATGAGGAAGGTGGGGGATTCTGGCTAAATGAACTTTACAGTATTCTTGTTAAAAGTGGCCTTTTGGAGGACATGCCCAAGGACGGAGCCTCATTGATAAGATGTTCAAAGGAGCCTGGCTAGAGTTTGGTCAAGGAGAGAACCTTTGTCACCATATGAACGTAACAATATCCAGCTATTTTTTACCTATGTAGACAGGAGGTTCAATCCAATATTGATTCAACCTAATATTATCTCAGTGTTTTCCTTTAAAATAATCTCAATTCTAAAGTATTAGTAATAAAAGATGCAAATATTATTTTTTTCAAAGTTGAAATGATATTTCTTGAATACCTGTCCCTCTCTTAGCTTGTCAATAGTGGCAGTTTTTTTCAATAAATATTATACCTTTCTGCCTCAGCTCAAATGTGACATGTAGTTGATACCTCAAAGCACTGTTACCTCCAACCACATTTTATCTTTAATTTATTATATAATTCTCCATAACCGATTTTATTGATGAAGTATAGAGTGTAAAATTGTTATTTGTTCAAGATTTCACAGCACTTTCTAAAACTTTACAGCTACCACAAGGAAAAAAAATCCACTCCTCTCTAAAGGCGTTTGAGGGCAAAAAAAAAAAAAAAAAAAAAAAAAAAAATCCAAGATAAAGAACTTCACAGGATTAAGGATCTGTTCTGCCTGCTGTCTTCAACTCCCGTTTCACATAAACACAGTGGCTTTATTTTTCAAATAGGCTTTCATTTAGGAAACAGATAAGAGGAATTCAATTTATTTCCACAAATATCGAGAATTCACCATTTGTTAGGCTGAGGATAAAAGGTTAAAAAGTAATCATATTTCCTACCACAGAAGAATGGTCTATGGGTGGGTAATGGGGAAACATATCAATTTTCGGTGTGATGTGATATGCGCCCAGTTTCTATTTTTAAGTTGAAGTTTATGCTCCCTTTTGATAACTAAACATCTTTCACTATCCTTCACCATTATTTATAATTTAAACTAATAAATGCTATGAATATATATGACACTAATGGTGATTTATTAAAATGCATTTTTAAACTAGCCTTGCCGGGGTCTCTGAGAAAGTCCATGTGAGGCAAGCCCCTATCATCCTTCCTATTCCCTTTAACAGTCACTGTGAAAAAAGCACAGAGGGCTCCAGAGGTCCTTTGGGAAGTCTGAAAAAATATATATGCAATGTCACATTGAAAACGGCAAAGAAAAGGTAAACTCCAGAGCAGCTGGTACAACTGCTATTTGAATCCCCTTCTATCTCTAACTACATCACAAAAATGTGTGCCCTTTGCTTTCACCAATTTGTAGACAGAGCCATGGTTTTTTTTTAATTTGCATACGATCATAGAGACTGCCTTATACTGAGCTTTAAGTTGACAGATAAGAGAAACTGAGGTTCAGAGAGCTGCAAAGTCTTTTCCAAGAGCAGGACCCAGGCCTCTGACTCCAAGCCCTCTTTCCATGGTCTCAGGTACATTCCCTGACACCTTCTATAATTCCCCTTGTTGTGACTTTACTATTTGTATCCTGTCTAGTTTTATTTCACATAGAACAACTTTATTATTTATTTATTCTTCTCCCTATCACACATTTTGTTACCCATTATTAGCTCGTGAAATAATGTGATAAATATTATTATCCTATACAAGGTTTCTATGAAGTGGGTGCTTCTGTCTGTCTTTATGTGTCTCTCTCTAGTTCTCCCATTCGTGCCATCTCCCCTGCTTCCATATTCCTCAAAAATGGGAGGAAGCTGATGGCATATGACAAAGAAGGAGAAATGCTTCATGATTCTTTAAGCCAAAGAGCATAAGCGACTACATGTGGCTGCAGAGCTGAAGGTGATATGTAGAAATGCACAGCAGGAACTATATTTGTGAGGATTCTGGGCTTTCACTGAACCGGCCAAGGGTGGCGCTGACCTGGCTGAGCTGGACAGATGAGCTAGCCAGAAAACTTCCAGAATGTTTACATGTGCTGGTCCAAACGTGACTCTAGAGGACAACACCTAGAGCCAGTTTCCAGAGTGGGATCACAAGCCATGATGACGAGGATAATGTTAGAGATGAGAAGGAAGATGAAGCCACAGAAGAAAAAGAAGGTTCCTTCTCACTCATGTCCACCAACATTCATCCACCAGGCCTCATAATTCATTGTGGCTTTTCATGGCCATTGTCTTATGCCGTTTTCATAACCAACTCCAAGCATATACTTTTATGCCCATAACATGGTTGAGGTCATTGGACTGGAGAGAAGTAACTTCCAGGAGTCTCCCTGGCAGTTCGAGAGATGCAGAACAACTATTTATTTTACTGCTCAGTAGATGTTTATTGGCCACTATGGTCAATGCCATAGAAAAACAGCAGCAGACACGGGAGATGGCGTCTACCCTTTGGAAACTTACAAGAAGAGTTTCTGAGCTTTTGACAATCAGAGAAAATAAACAGCATTTCAGAAGTTGTAGCCGACTTGAAGACTACCAGAAGGAGAACCAATTTAAAGCTAGGTACATTTCACAGTGCTTTAAATCTTTATCTAAATTGTGTATCATTAAATATAATTAGTAATTCTAGTAAACATATATTCCCATGTCTAAAAAAAGAATTCTATTGTTGTGGGGAAAAAGCATAGCTCAGTAGAAATACTCTTCAATGCAGATAACCACAGTTTAGAAAAGTGAAATTATTGGGACCGAAGAGCCAAACAAGGCGCCCCCAACCATATGGAGGCAGCTTAACGGTCTTTGGATGTAGGGTGATAAAAATAGCATCTGAAGGGCTAATCTTTCAAACCCAGACTTATAATTATGCAAACACCTCCTCAGGACATTAGTTCACTTAAAAAAAAAAAAAGATATTTTAAATATGTCCTTTGACCTCTTCTGAAATGGCTTAAGGCGACTTAAGCAGTTAAAACAAGTAGGAGAAAATAACATTTAAGGTTATTTAAAAAAGCATATGAATAAAGTATTGGCACTTTTAGGCTCCTGAATTGTGAAGAACATAGTACAGGGATATTTAGTTTATTTTCTGGCAGCTAAGCTATGAAGAGAAACATTTGAGTTACATAAGAATAGAAATCATACAACTACATCTATAGAGAAAATTCTTTCTGGACTTTAACTCAAGAAGAAATTTAGCATGTATGACAATATTCAAAGAAAAAACAAACAAACATCATGCAGTCTATTATCTACAACCAGAGTTTTACAAAAGATACAGAAATGCTATTCTCCTGGGTGATTAACAGACTGGCTCTCCATAAAGGCAGGAGGTGTGACATTAAATTGTAACCCAGGGCAGGCAATTTTTTACAAGGCTGATATAATGGTGTCCGAGCATTTACTTGGCTTTCTTATGCTATAACTTAACGCTTGAATAGAACTTGGAGACTTGAGTTGAATGGCTAGTTAGCATGACTTTTAAGCTCACTTCCTCAGATGGGAGCTGTTTTAAGAAAGCTTTGAAAAAGAATTATTTCTATTTTAAATTTTTTTTAAATTTTCAGCTTTATTGAGGTATACTTAATATTAAAAAGGGTATTATTAAATATTAATATACACATTTCGAAGAGTTTGCACATATGCATACATTCCGTATACCATCATGATAATAATCCTTACATCGTCAAGGTAATAAACATGTCCATTGCCTCCAAACGTTTCCTTTTGTCCCTTTGCTTTGTATGTGTGTGTGGTAAGAACACTTAACATGAGATCTATCCTTTTAAGTTTTTAAGTACACAACACCATATTGTTGACTATAGACACTACGCTGTGCAGAAGATCTACAGAGCTGATTCACCTTGTAGAACTATAACTTTATCCTCATTGAACGACTCTCCATTCCCCCCACCCTCTTACCCTGGAAATCACCCTTCTGTCCTTTGCTTCTATGAGTTTGATTATCTTAGATACCTCACATAAGTGGTACAAGACAGTATTTGTACTCTGTGTCTGACTTCTTTCACTTAGCACTTAGCAAATACTTGTTTTGCCACTATTCTGTGATGTTTAGGAGAGAATGCTGTGTTAACTTCTTTACTCACACAGTCCAAGCATAATTTTTAAGACTTAAGACCCGGAGAATGGTGCTAATATTCATATCAAAATTTACAGTTTAAAAGGTATGATTTTACTCACAAGATAGACAAATTATTGACACGTACTTAGTCATGTTGAGAAAGACTGCTTATTGAAAGGCTGCAATTATTCCTCTCCTTTTGTCCACCCTCTCTGCAATGTGACTTTGTAGCCCATGCCATCAAGAGATGGAGTCGATGTCCCTGATGCACGAACCTGGGCTGCCTTTGGGAACTGCTCTGACAAATACGCTATGATTGAAGTGTGTGTTGGTTCTGAGACTAGCCCTCAAGAGCTCTTCCCCACTTCAGCTGGGTCTCTTGGAACCCTACTGATATCCTGGGAGAATGGACGAGGTCTAACCTGCCAGACACCTTAGGCATCTCCTAAGCCAACCTGCCAATGGTCAGCCAACCGGCAGAAGCAAAGCCGCCTAAATGACCTGCAGCTTGCTTAGATGCCTGTGGCAGTACAGCCAATACCAAAAGTGCTCAGCGGAATCCAGTTTAATTTGCTAACCTACCAAATTGGGAGCTAAACAAATGGTTATTGTTTTAAGCCACTAGCTTTTGCTAGTGGTTTGTTTCCCACTAATTGCTAACTATTATGTACATTAAAAAATTATATTGGTATAGAACTTCATCATTTAAAAGGTATTTTTTTTTTGACAGATCATCTCATTTGCCTCTGATCTTGAGTCTTATTAAAGAAACTTACCTATATAGTTTCCTTACAAGGTTGTAAGGATTAACCTTCACATGGAGACATGAGGGCTGGAACATAGTAGGTACTCAATGGATGTTCCATCCCTTGTTCTCTATTGCAGGGTTTCTCAACTTTTTTTCATTTTCATCTACTCTCGAGAATGTTGCCATTTTTTCCAAATTGTGCCCTTATACAATTTTAATGCTACAAACATACTGTACAACTATTTTTATAACTTTCTGTACAGTATATAAATCTGTGCTTTATACATGTAGAGTAAGACTTGTTCGCCCCATAAGAGCCAATTTTAACCCCCTTGGGAAAGTATGTCATTTTGCTACCAAGGAGAATGTATACTTTATTGGTATCATGATATGTATTTCTTTTTCACGTTGAGCCTGGAATCGAGAAATGATTTGCATTAGGTCACATGGCTTAAAAACTGCTATGACCCAAAAGGTTAACCCAGGGCACTCGACGCCAAGCCAGGCCCTTTTGGTGCTCCATCAGAAAGGCTGGGCTCAAACGTGCATTTAATCTAAGGTTGGATAAATTGAATCGTCTATCTTTACAACTCTGGGGTGAAAACCAACTAATTAAACTACTTGTAGATGTTATAGTGAAAAAGGGGAAAGCTCTATAAATGCTTAATAATCACGTTGACAGAACTGAAAGATGCTATTTGCTTCTCTGTGTATAGAGATTCAGATGAAGAGAATTCATTCTCTGGAGCCATCCATCCAGCCTCTCACTAAATTCACTCACACTTCGTTTCTTTAAGGATTTATAAGACAGAAAAGAAAATAGCAGCGAGACAGATGAAAACATTTTCTTGATACAGGCATAAAACTCTAAGGACTGGAAGCGTGGAGGGGAGCCACAGACAGGAAAAGACTGGAGAAGATTAAATGTGTACGTGTCACTAATCATGAGATTCAACCTTTCGAAATGCTCTTTGTGAGGAAAGGCATTTGCAGAAGGAGAGTGTATAAAGAAATGTGAAGCCGACCTGAGCCGCGAAGTTCGCTGGACGAAATGTGATGGTTATTAAGCTCCAGCTGGCTTGCAGCCAAATGCCGAGTGTGCCCATGTCCAGTCAATTTAACCTGACCTTGGTTAAAGAAGCAATTTTGCTTATGCATAGGAGGAAGGGGGCTTGCAAGGAACTGAAATACGAAAGCACCCAGAGTCTTCTCAACGTTCGGTTTCTTTCTCAAGGACCTCAGAATCCAAGTGATTTCTAAGCGATTACAAACAGCTTTTTAAACTAGGTTCCCCTCCCAGAGTTCCTGGTTCTGAGACTGGTTTGAAAGGCCTCTCTTTTCATCCAGGTAAGAGTAATTACATGAGAAGTGCTTTTCCTATCCCCACAGACTTCCTGCATCAAAGAACGATAAACATTGTAAATATTTGTTGGGGGAGGAGAGGGGAAGGAAAGGGAAGAAAAGAATGTAGGGAGGAGCCTAAAGCACTATCAATTTATAGACGGGGAAACTGAGGCTTCGAGGCAGGAAGCGCTTTCTCTCAAATTCACGGATGGAGCTAAAAGCAGAGTATATTTATCCAGCGCTCACTGATCACAAAACGGTGATCTGCTGCCATTTCCCCTATCGCTTTGATTCTTCTGCAATTACTTAAGAAAATACATGAACAGAAAGGTCTTCTAGAATTACCTTTTGGTTCTTTTACATTGAAGTTGATTTGCAAGAAGATTCCTCTTGCTGGAGAGACCACTACAGCCCCTCCCGCTCCACCGTGAACACCTACACAAGCTCAGAGATAACAGGAGCGGCACCACCTGTCTGTTCTCTGTTCCCATTCGCATGCCAGCCACCGAACAGCCTACTGCCTACGGACCGCCATTTCTTTCACAGCCTCGTAGAGGAAAACCCTCTTTCAAGGATCACTGACATCACTTCCTCTGTCACATACCTTCCTTCCACACAATTTCTCACCGTTGCCAAGTGCGTACAGTATATTGGGCACACTGGACATTCCCTTTGCATGTGATCCATTGATTTTGGAGGAACCCAAGTTCTCTCTTTCCTGCCTCTCTTTAATCCTCCTGCTCTGTTCTCCTTGTCCTTGATAGTCTTCTTGGCTCTTAAAAATTTAGCTTGGTGATTTCATAGAGCCGACTTTCTTATAGACTCTGTGAGTCTTCCTTGTTTAGTGCAGCCTGCAATTCCTACTACTCTCTCTACCCTACCTCACCCATAGGCACTGACCTCTTTGGGTTGATCCAAGGACTCATGCTCTCATGGTCTTTCCTGTCCTGGGAATCTTATCAGGCCTGGATTCTCGTAATTTCCTTCTGAAGTTGCTGGCATAGGCGGAGACTAAATAATTTAGATGAAACCCTGCCTTCAGGTTGGTTAAGGCACAGCTGTATTGGATGGTCCCTGACCCCTGTCTGTCCCCGCCCACTGAGCCAGAGCCCCCTCTGGTTCTGCCACAGCCACTCACACTTGCTGTGAAATATTAGTAAACTCTTTCTTTCATTGGTTCTAAGTATACTTACTTATCAATTGAGTGGGAGTGCTTAAGCATTCATTCATTCGTTCATGTATCTATTTATTCATTCATCCATCCATTCATTGACCCAGCACGCATCTACTGAACCCTTATGCTTTGCTAGGAAGCCTATTTATGTCAGTTTAAGGGATCTCCAAGATGCCTTCACAGAGAGGTCATATGAGATCGCCTCCCTACCTATTCCTGCAGAAGCTGAAGTGACTCAGTCTAAACAGGAAGCAGATTGTCCTAGCCAGAGCCTGCGGGGGTACAGAGGCACCCCTTAACTGCAGGAATAAGCCAGAGTTGGCAGTATGGTTTGAAGAAGGGAAGACTGAGTGGGAAAAGGAAGGTATGAAGTAGCAGCAGATCTGTCTTTTCACAAGTCCTTTCCGCAGCCGAGGGAGGCTGCATCCTGTGGTTGAAAATAGAGAGGATAGAAATAGCAGCACCTGCTTAAACCTGCAGTCTCACAACCTGAGTTCCTGGAACAAGATGTGATTGCAGGTGAACGCGCTTGCCACTGGGAATTGCAGAAGAGAAAGGCTGGTCCGTACCATTGTTTTAATTACCCAGGGGCCTGCCTCCTCCTGTCTCTTCGTTCCTTCCCCATCACAGGTGAGGTGTCAATTTTCACATCAGGCTGAAGTCTGGGTAGCGCTGGACTTTGGCCTCAACTTCTTGTGTGATCTAGATAGGACTTGTTCCTTCGTGGGCCTCAGTTTCCCCATCTATGAAATCAGAATTGGTCTTGAAAATTCACTTGAGTTCTAACAGGCTGAACCTAGCGGTTTTCCTTCCTGCGTTTCTCGCTGCCTCTCCACACCCAGATTTCTTCCTCCTTTTTTCCCTCCTCTGTGTTACACACATAATCCCTTTCCACCGCCTTCCTTCCCGGATGACTGCAGAAAGGCAACGGTCTGTTCACAGCACTAATGTCCCCCAGAGGGACAGAAACAGCAGTGTCTGGGCTCCTGTCTCAGGCTGTGTATTTTTCTCCCTATTGCGGGGACCTTCGGGGCAGAGGAAACTCTGGCTTCTGTAGAGGGGCCAGAGCCAGGGGGATTTTAGGGCTTTTCAAGGCTGTCATTTGACTCCAGGACTCCCTCGACTGTGTTCCTTCTCCCTCTCCCTTCTCTCACTGGCCCTTTCTGTCAATTTCTTACATATCATACACTCCAGACCTTCAGCCCACAAGCAGTTTTCTCAGGTCTTGTCCCTGTCATCCATGCTCACTCTGCTCACTCACTGCCAACACTTTCATTCCGGGAAACCTCCTTCCCTAAGAACTACCTTCGCCCTTCATCCTGTGATCTTCCCCTTCGCTCTTTCCTCTCTTGCATGCTTCCCATGCTCTCATCTTCGCTAGATCTTCCCTCCTGCCTTGTTCTTCTCTGTGTTCTTTCTTCGGCCCACAGCCTCTCTCCCATTCTTATTTCATTTCTCACTCTCATCATTCTTCCCTGCTTCTTTCCCCTCTCTTCAGCAGCTCAGTGTCGTGGAAAGACTGGGGTCTTCGATGTAAGATGGACATGGGTGGGTTTATATTCTGTGGTCCTGAGGAAATTGCCTAAACCTCAAATACACAATGTCCTCATGTTGAGAATGGCTCAGTGAAAAAGCACGATGCAAAGCTTCTGTGTTGACGGGATGATACCTGTGATGAATCTAGGTCCTCAGAGATAACATTAAGCCCAGCGCCTTAAACATAAATGTTGGCAGTTATAACAGTCACCATCATTTCATCATCTACATCAGTGACAGCAACAAAATGCCTTTTCTTCTACTTTCCTAGCTTTTCCCTTTCCCAGTCTCTCTTCCAACTCTGTTTCTCCTAAATGAGGGTAAATGTCCCCACTATATGTTCTCATAACCTCCTGAATGTCACCTGCCACGGCCCACATCACACTGGTTTGTAATTACCTGTTGGGCCATCCTTCTGTCTTCTGCAGTCAAAACCGGGGCCTCATTGTGTTCATCACTGTGTCTCTAGGGCTTGGGACAGTGCCATACGTTTACTAAGTACAAGGGCCAAGACTAGGGTGAGACAAACGAGATGCTTAGGTCATAACATTTAAAGAGACCTCAGAGTTGTGCCTCGGTTATAGACACTTAGTAAAGATGTATTGAATGGCTTAGTGGGTTAATTCTTTCTGTCTCCCCTCCCCCTACATCTTCCCAATCACATCAGTCATTCCTTCGTCCCGTCTCTCTTTTCTCTGTCCCTCTCTTCAATTAACTCCTGTCTTCACCATGATTTTTCACTGCCCAGTTCTGCTCCTTTAACAGCATCCATCTTCTCGTCTCCCTTTCTCTATCCCTCCTTCGTTCTCCCCCTGCGCTCCTTCCCTCGGACCCTCCCCAGCCCTTGTTCTAGCTACTTGCTTGGATCTAGAAAACTTTCTTCTCTGCCTCTTCCTTTATTGATTTGTATGGGGTTATTTTGTCCACGGAGGGAAAGGATTTCTTTGATACTCCAAAGGATCAGACTGGGCACAAAGCCACGAACAGCTTTTGTTTGATGTGGACAATTTTATTCCCATTCAATTCCCTGGGTTTTCAAACAGCTGCAGATCTCTGAACTCAAAACATCTGAGCCAGTTCAGTCTCTCTCCTGAAAGTGTGCAGGCATTTTTTAAAAAATCTTTAACAACCTATTTTGTGCCTCACTGAACAGAGGTCACATCATTAGTAGGGCCCTGAGTTCATCCTGAAAAGGTAAAATCGTTAAATTAAGAACAGATCTAGGTACACATCTTTAAATAAAAGTGAAAGGTACAAGCTAAAAACCAAACTACTTCCTTCTTCCTGTCACATGTTTGGTGCACCCTTCAGTTTCTAAGGTCAAAACCTTTTGAACACTTACAGCTACCATCTGAGCTATGTTCGCCATTAGCTGTGCAATCCTTCTCTAATTAGGATATCTTCCAAAATAAAATTACCTTAGAGGATTCTAAACTTATCAGATAGGACAGAGGTGGCTTGACAGATCCTAAAAACTGATACCTGAGTTTGTCCGAACAATTTGTAGACTATGGAGTAGGCTATATCTTGTAGACTATGTATTATTCTGTTTGGTGTCTTCTCACCCCGAGTCTCTGTGACTCTCCAGAGGTTTGCCTTGTATAAACTGGCATGCCAGATTTGTAAAATATGATACTAAACACAATATTTGTTCTAACTGCTCATGTAGAAGGGGTGAAATTCAAGAAGACGAACATGTAGATTTGTGGAAAGACCCACGATTTGGAGACATCACCTCTTCCCTGGGAAGCACAGGACAACGCTGAGCTGGGTGAGACCAGGCAAACAGGGAGGGAGGACCATGTGGGTATAAGAAATGTCAAATACTTGGTGGAAGGTTAAACTGCCGCTGTACCTTTTCTGGAGAAAAATTAGCACTATCTGACTTAATGTTAAAATACATGTATGACTGACCCAGCATCTCTACCCTAAGGAATGTATTCTACAAATATATTGGCACATGTAAGAAAAGAAGATATACACAAGGTGAACACTGAAGCATTGTTGGAAGTAAGAAAAATGACCAGATATGACCTAAGTGTCTATCAGGAGAAGAAATTATATCTTGCAGCTGCTAAAAAAGAGTGAGCTTTGATATACTAGTACCAGCATAGTAAATCTTTCTGGTATAAGACCAAGCGTTAATGTCATGAAGGTATGGTACCATTGTGATGGTTTTTGATGTGTCAGCTTGGCTAGCCTGAACTATGGCCCCCAAGATGCCCTTATTACTATATTAGGGAGAGCTAAAGGGGTATTCCCTCAACAGAAGGAAAGCAGAAAGGAAGCCGTGGTGATTTTGTAGCATATGCAAATCTTCTCTCAGTTATTCAATCAAACACTACTGTAGGTGTTGCTGGGAAGGGATTTTCAAGATGTGACTAAAATCCCTAATCAGTTAATCAAAAGGGAGATTATCCAGGGTGGGCCTGGTTTAATCAGTTGGAAGGCCTTTAGAAAGAGTCTTAAGCATTGCCTGAGACAGATACTCCAAACAACCACTAGGTCTATCAGCTGCTCTTTTCTCCTTGAATCTTCCTTCCTGACCACGACTTGTCCACTAGGAGTTTCAGCTCATGACTGTGAGGTTCCAGTCTGCTTGTGTCTTCCCTTCCTGACTGCTCATTCTACAGACTTTGGACTTATTTAAGCAGCCTCCACAACTGCTTAAGCCAATTTCATAAAATAAGTCCCTCCATATACATTATATGTATGCATGCATTTGTATGTGTGTGTATCACACAGATTTTCATTTTCTGGTAAAACTCTGATCCATCTTTAGTGTAAAAACATGAAATTTAAAATATATATATACTTTAGATCTCTGATAGGAAACACAGAAATCATTATCAGCAATTGTTTCTGGAGGGCATCTGTGGGATTAGGATATAGAAACAATAGTGGGAGGAGATGTACTCCTACTTTTTGTACTTCATCTTGTGATTTAAGTTACTCGAAAGGTCAGATGTAATTTATTTTCTTTTTATTGTTCTAAGAAATACAGCATAAAATTTTCCATCTCAAATATTTTTGAGTGTACAGTTCAGTAGTGTCACATTACACTGTTGTAAAACACATCTCCAGAACTTTTTTATCTTGCAAAACTGAGATTCCATACCCTTTAAGCAACAATTATCCATTTTGTCCTAACTTCAGCCCCCTGGTAACCACCTTTTATTTCTGTTTCTATGAAATGGACTACTTTAGATACATGCACATGCTAAAAAAAAATACAAAAACCAAACCAAACCAAACAAAACATGTAAGTGGAATTGGTACCCTCAAGATGATGCTTAATTTTATTAGTGTTTGGAACAGCTGCAAAAGCATGTGCTTGTCCAGTAGTGCCTTCTTCTCTAGAGCAAGACGCTCATGAGAACCGATCAACTGATCACTTGATCATTTGTTTTCTGTCACTTAAACACAGACCTTATTTTATATTTAACTTCCACTTATTCAACAAATAATCATTTACTGTCAAAGAGTATGAGCTACTAAGTTGGATATCTCAGGACGTAAAGATAAAAAAAAAAGGTGAAATCATAAAAGTTTTATTGATCATATTGGCTGTCTTGGGAGACACTGAGATGATGAATGTCACATGGCCACCACAGTCTCAGCATTGTTATCAATAACAATAAAATCCAATGTAGAGTTTGAAGGAGATTTCTATACCCCACTGCAAATCTGCCGATTGAATCTGGGGAGGCCATCCCACTACTGCTCCAGAGACTTGTGGAGATGGGGTCATATATTCTGCAAAGGGCACTGGTTGGTGCTGTGTGCTCTTGTATACAAATAATCTGTCGAGGCACTCATTTTGCTAAAGAGAAAAAGGGAGAAGCACACATAATGCCCTAAAGCCTGGTTTATTTTTTATGGTGTTTAATGTTATCCTAATTCTTTGGACAACTGAGGAACATAGAAAATGTCCCTTTATTCCTTTGCCTTCTTATATCTGGAAAGGGTAATGTTACTATCATCAAAATGATAAAATTATGAATGATAATTTTAGCCATTTATTGAGAATTTACTCTGTGCCATACACCGTTCTAAGTCTTTTATGTAGATAGATTAATTTATCCTTAACAAAAACCCCACAAAGGAGGTTAATGTCATTATTTCAATTTTTCCAGTTAAGGAACTAAAGATAACAGAAATTGTTAAAGAAGTCTGGGTCCATTGTTTACTGAGTGTGCTGATCTACTCATTTCTTGTGTTGGACGAAGGGGTACAGAGATGAAGAAAATCCGGGCTCTGCCCTTGAAGACAGGCGCAAGGCAGCAAATGTAAATAATGAGTAGTAATTCAAGGCGAGATGGCATAAAGGTCCCAAGAGACATGGCAACAAAGCAAAGCAGAACAGGGAAGTTCAGGCTCTTGCCGACCTTGTGTCAGAAGTCACACATGATTACAACAAAGCTGGCATCGTTCAAAACAGATGTCCTCTTGGCAAACACTTTTAGAGTCGGTTTATAAATTATGTCGCATTCATTTGTCCACACACACACACAAGCATGTGGCTTTGGAACCTCCTCGCCCACCCATTTCTATACTAGGATCACTTGATTTCCCTAGTGCCTGGCTCACATTGAGAACTTACTGAATACATATTAATAAAAAGCTTGTTATAAATAGGATGGATTTGAGATTTCATAAAACCTGGCCTTAAATAGTACTCCATGGGTCAGTTACTTAACATCTCTAGTATTTAGAGCCCTTGTCTGTAAAGAGGGAATTTATAGTGACGTACAACACTTATGAAGTTGTTCTGATGATGAAATGAAAAACTAAAAAAAATAAAAAGAAAAAAGAAAAAAGGAAATGATTAGCATCATGCCTAGCACATAGTAAGTGCCTAGTAAATAACTTCTATGATTGGGTTCTTGATAGATGACCCAAAAGTATTCTGAAGGATTGAGCCAATAGATTCCATACCTAAGACTATTTTGTAAAATATTACTCCATTGGATGGATGAACCAGGTATGTTTGTTAAGTCCTTAGTCATGTTTCTTTAAAATGTTATGTTAGAAAGTGAAAACTATGTGGGCTATCTAAATTTGGGAAAAAAGCATTAAACAAAAAAAAGGGTCTGTTTTGTGCAGCTCCCTCATATCTGTAGTGAGAGAGTGGTCTAGCAAATGAAATGATGTGTTGGTAAACTGAAACAGGTAACAAACGTGAGCTAATCCGAGCTTGCTTTATACACAGCGGGTGGTGAGACTGGATTTCACCTTAACGGACCCTGGAACTTCAGCACTGACAAGTTTATTCCTATCTTCCACAATTCACACCACACTTCCCAGCTGTGGGCATTGTATTTCTTTGACCCTCTTGCTCAATCACTGGTACAGAAGGGGGCTGTGAGGATGTCAGCGGATGGTTTCTGAATCGGGGATGAGGCTCATACATCCATATAAAATCAGCTTGGTTTCCTAGCAATTTCCTCTCTGCTTTCCCCTCCCAGATGCAAGCTGGAGTCTGGAAGCTGCTTGAACATTACGGCTGTTACAGAACCAAGCTATAATTTTCAGGCTAATGGAAGACATATTGGCAAAAGTTGACATTAAGTGGAACTAATTGCACTGTAACTGCTAAATAACTAAGAAATAACTACCCTGTAATTTATGGTTCAGTGTGGACTATTCAGTAACTTTGAAGCTCTTCATAGAGCAAGGAGTTCAGTGATGCATGAGCTGCCAAACTTTCCACCATTCAGAGGGCTCTAGAAACTGAAGATTGTGTGTTGCACAAACATGCAAGGCTGCAGTTTACAAAGGCAACCTGCCCTACTTTGTGAATAATGGCGTCAATCCAGTGCTTAGTGGATGAGAATTGTGCCTGGTAGAGTCTGAGCTTAGGTTCATTGTGGGTTGAAATCCGAACCCTAGTGCATACTTAAGGAGTATGTCTTTTATGCTATGATTCTGCTAATGGATGGACATTCTGCCATGTACAAAATAAATTAAAGGAGAAAGTAAGGGCAAGTGATGAGGCATAAAGAATATTACTCTCATCTGGATGACAGCCCTCATATCTAGTTAGGCTATGCACAGATTTTAGTCCTTCCAAATCATCTTTTGAGCCACAAACTTAATTCAGGAAAGCACATTTAAAAAATACTGGTCCCGAATTTAGATTCTAGTACTTTAATATACGTTCTCCTCTAATGAGTTATTGTAACCATTCTTTTAGATAATCCACAGACACTGTCCCCATGAAACTTTCTCTATCTTGCCCAAGCAGGTTTAGTTATTCCTTCAGGTTAGCATAGTGGTTTGTTCTGCACATATGCACATTATTAATGATGTGACCTCGTAATCTGAGCTAGGATTTCTCAACTTGGGTGCTATTGACATTTTGGACCAGTGATTTTGTTGTGGGGGCTGTCCATTGCACTGAAGGATAGTGACGAGCACTCCTGGCTTTTACCACTAGATCCCAGAGACACCAATGCTACTTTATCACTCTCAGTTATCACAATCAAAAATGTCTCCTGATATTATCAAATGTCCTTAGGGGCATAAAATCACCCCCTGTTGAGAACCACTGACCTAAGCTGTGAGGTACTAGAGGCCAGAGGTTTTATCTTTCTCATTTTTGTATTTCCATACTTAATATCCATAATTGATTGTTTATAAATATTTAATGAATGCTTATTTTCCCTCTAAATCTTTGCTAAACTTATAGAAACCTAGACAATGAAAAAAAAAGAAATTAATTTCATTAAAAATAATTCTCTGCATATCTTATCACAGTAAAATAATCATTTATTGTTATCCAGTCACATTTCCAAAACTTAGTTGTTTTTGATTTATTGAAGAAAAAAAGAAGTAGAAAAAGTAAAACTAGATTGTTGATAGGGTAAGTAGTAGTTTGGGCAAAATATTAGATGATAATAGTGCCCGTGTGTTTAGTATTTCTACAATTATTAACTTACTTTCTTACCCTCGGTTTCTTCATCTGTAAAATGGATGCATTGTTATTATCCTGTCAGGCAGAACAAATGGTTCCTCTAATAACAAATTAAAATACATATTTTAGAAAGACTTTGATACTTTCAGACTACTCAAGATGGTTATCTTTTATTCAACATGTCTGAGGACTAGAATTTTTTATTCCTCATAAATTTTTCTCCAAGTAACTAAAATATAAGTATCTAAAGACTGAAAATGGTTTCTAAATTTCAATTTGACATTTTAGATTGAATAAGTTATTTTACTAATTTTCTTTTTAAAAACTAATTGCATCATATTTGCACATAATTGAACTATCACTTCAGGAGACAGATCATCATCATAAACAGTCATGTGCATACTGAATCATTTCAGCCTCGCTCTAGAAAATTCAGACTATTGTAAATTCCGCTATCATTTCCTGGTTCTATTTGTTTTGTGTCACATCTTACTTTTTTCCATCAGTTACACACCCTAAGGTGTCTCTCTGATTGCTTTCACTATGCGTTAGCCTAAAGCTGCCCTCAAAATGTGCTGACCCTACTTAACTTCTATGACAATAAAAAACAGAGGCCTGAATGTATTCCATTTACTTAAAAGCAAAGTGAGAATAAATAGGATCTGAAGATCTTTCCTGTGGAGCAAATGTGTGGACATTACTACACAAGTATTGAGATACCAATTTTTGACTGTTCAGAAACCTTTCTTTCCTTTTCCTTTTATTGTATCAGACCATGTTATTATAAAGAAATGACATTGTTGTTTCGGTGGCCACTAGACAGGGGAGGGATGATGTAACATTCTGTGGACAGACAGAGGTAGGAAGAGTGAATGAGAGTTGGGGAGGATGGAGAAGAAGAAAACAAGAAAGAATAAAAAAGAATATCAAAATAGAGGAAAGGCAAGAGAAGGAGATTCTGGATGTTAATCCTCTCCTCTGGATGATTCATTCCACCTGTATTATTATCATGTGATAGAAAAACATCCTTCAGAGGAGGATTCCTCCTGTAAGAACGTTCCTCATGTGAAATTCTATTTGAACAATTTTTAGTTAGACTGGTATTTGGCATATGAAAAATGGATGCTGGCATCCGCATGTAACAGAATTTTCCTGTGAGCAGACCCCCTCTTTGGAATGGGTTGAATTTTTTTTCCCACCCCCTGGGGGTGAAAAAGTGGACTTAAGTCCTTAGTTTTCCCCTTCTTCTATCAAGGAACTTCAGATAGTAGATTTTCTCTCTGCTGCTGGAATGAGCTTTATAAAGCAGAGAGCTAAGAATAATTAACACCTCTTCTACATTACCTATTCAGACTGTCTCAATTCCTTGATGAACTTTGAAAAGACCTGGATAATCTGAGTCCAGCAACTCTCTGTTCTTCAGGATTCTGATCTATAAAAGAGGAGTGATATCTAACTCAGCACTTCTTGAATTTTAATGTGAATACAGATTACCTAGGAATTTTGTTAAAATGTAGATTCTAATTCAGCATGTCTGGGATGTGGCCCAAGACTCTGTATTTTCATCATGGTTCTCAATTGATAAGGTTATGTATATAAAAGCTGAGGATTACTGTTATGTTTCTGATGATGGATATTAAAACAGAACATCCAGAGTACAGCTGAATACACATGATGAAAATTTTTTTTAAGTATAAAGTTTTGAGGATTTGAAATTCTGGATTCCAGTCCTGTAACTTTTCACAATTTACTTCTACATTCACCTTTCTTCCATGTAGAATGGGAATGACTGCCCAATTTACCAGGATTAAATGGGAAAATGTATGTAAATGTCCTGCCATTGATCCTTGCATATAATAAGCAGTCAATGCATGGCAGTTATTTTATTGTTACAAAAGACCAATGAATAGATACTGGTATCTCCTTCACTTTGCACAACTTGTGTATTTCAAGACGGCTTCAAGCTGGATCCAGAGAATCAAAAAAGGAAGAACACCAAAAAAATGAAGAAAAAAGAATGTAATGCAAAAGGTTGTTAGTATATAATAAAGGATACATTTTTACTTTTAGTTGCTGCAAAAGACACTTGTATCTAAGATGCTAACAGGAAGCAATTTGAGAATGTATACCCCCAACTCCCATTTATTTTCAATAAAAATAATTTTAAAAATGTTTTTATGGCAATTATAATTTTGTGGTTAAGTTTATGAATCTATATGCATTTTATTTATTCAGAATGGTTCAACCTGAATTGAGCTGAAGTCTCCTTTGGTGTTAACCTAAGAAGAAAAAATTTTGCTTTGAAAATTGAAAGTGTGAAGCATACTATGTGAAGGAAAAGGAGTATGGAGAGGGTACAGATACAGCGAAGCTTACCTGTTAGATTGCACTATCATTTACTGCTCCTGCCTTTTAGCCAGGTTAGACCTCTTTTCTGGAAGTGCCTTCTAATCAGAAGTTTTAAAAGTAGACTTTGATACAGCAAGTAATGTAGAAATGTATCCTCTCGAACAGGGGTTGGTAAACTATAGCTGTAGGGCCAAATCTGGCCCTCTGCCTGTTTTTGTAAATAAAGTTTTATTGGCGCACAGTAAAAATCATTCATTTACATATTATTTATGGCTGCTTTCACACTCTAACAGTAAAGTTGAGGAGTTTTGATAAATATGGTATGGACTACAAAGTCTAAAGTATTTACTATCTGGCCCTTTACAGAAAAAGTTTGCTGAAATCTGCTCTAGAGGAAAATAAATCTAACACATAGCCTACTATATGCCATGTATTTCAACCATGTTATTTTAATTAAAACCATTTTATGAAAATTTCTTCAGTGACTTTTATTTGCCAGGTAGTGTTTCAGATGTAGCAACAATCAGTAAGACGCAGTTGCTGTCAATCTACATTATGGAGGTGGGTCAAAACAATGAGGCTTATTAAAGTGACCTGCAGAATGCTACATATACACATAGTCAGGTTATCTAATTGATGGGGTCATGGACCACAACACAACTCTGAGATAATTATTTTTATTCCCATTTTAACAACCAAGAAACTGAGACTCAGAGGAGTTGAGAGACTTGCCCAAAGCCAAGTAACTAATAAGCATCAAAGCTGTGTTTTAAAAATATATTTCTAACTAGAATCCCATGCTCGTAGCCCAAGTGACACTATGTTTTCAGTTTGTCTCAGAATTGTCTCTCTAGTATCTTCATTCTCATCTTTCCTGCCTTGTCCTATTCTTCAGCTTCAGGAAAATTTCTATAATTCCAACCATCTTTCTGGCATGTCTTCATTCCTTAACTTCATTTTCTCTTTGAACCTGTGCCTTCCTAGTGCCTGAGCCACTTGCCTTTTGTTCTCACCAATATCTTGTGTACCTCGATGCGAAGTTTCTCATGATGCCTTGCTCTGCTCTGACCACATTTTTTTTCTACTCCCAGAATTTTTCTCAGTATTCCTGAGCAAAAGAATTCATGATCCCCCATCAGTCAATTGCTTTGGATCTAATGATAAACAAATATTGAATGAGTTCAGTCAATTTATCGTTGGGATGCAGATGGATACTGTCAATTAGCAGTCTTGTTTGTTTCTTTAGCAATTCCACAAGGAATGATGCACTAAAAGCATTACGAGGGAGATGCCTGGGCATGGAATCAGTAAACCTGGGTTTAGGTTCTTCCTCTACTGCTGAGTACTATTTTCTCATTTGTAAAATTCAGATCATTATAAGTATCTTATAGACTTACTGTGAAGTTAAAATGAGCCAAGTAATGTGATGGAATTTTGTGTAAATACAGGTAATTGTGCAAATATAGGGTGATGGTGTTGTTAATTTTACTATTAGGTATTGTGTAAATGCATTGAAGCTGTCATGCTAATTATTTAACATTGCAATGTGATAAAAAGAAAAAAAACTCATAATGGAACATTAGAAGCAAAATATGAATACAAAGTACTATTTTAGAAGAAAACAGAAGCAGAGCAAAATCTGGAAGAGCCAAAAGTCACAATGCAGATGACTTCTTATCTATGAATAAAGCGGGGACAAAGGAGAACACACACACCCAGCCCCAACTCTCCCCTGGAACCTAGAACTCGTTTCTCTAATTCAAAGGAACTAAATGTTTTTCTCTCAATGAATATTTTATTGTTTATAAAATCTAATGCGTTTTATAAATATATAGTTTTGCTTTCTAGGATTTCAGTTACCCATGGGCAACTAAGGTCTGAAAATATTAAGTGGAAAGTTCCGGAAATAAAGAATCCATATGTTTTTAAATTGTGCGTTGTTCCGAGCAGCATGATGCAATCTGGTGCTGTTCTGCCCAGGACGTGAAGCTTCCCTTTGTTTAGCAAATCCACACTGCATATGTTACCCATTTGGCAGTCACTTAGTAGTTGTCTCAGTTATCAGACCCACCGTTGTAGTATTGCAGTACATGCTTATGTTCAAGTAGCCCTCATTTTACTTGATAATGACCCAAAGCCATTCACATGACTTTTATTACAGTATGTTATTATAATTATTCTTTTTATTACGGTTACTTGTTACACAGTATAACATAACCCATTCTGACTAATAAATCTGGCAACTTATAGATCAAGCTAGACAAGTTAAAGCCTCCCATGCAGAAGAGTTTGCTTGGGAAGAGTAGAAGAAAGGAGTATTGCTTATGAACCTCCCTTTATTCCCCAAACTTTGGTTAACAGAGATGATTGACATGCCTGAGAGTTTAGGCTTAAGTCTTCTTAATTAGTACCTTACCATTTGTAGAACAAAATTCTGCTTTGACTTCTTAGTAAAGACAAAGACGGTGAAAGATAAGGAATAAAAATAGGGTGAAGAAAATAAGTTAACATGGGAGATTTTAAGGCTGATCGCTACATGAGGCGGTTGGCGGTTTCATGTGTCATATTTGGCAGCCACAGGTAGCTCTGTAACTGAAGTTGGATCCCTTTGCAACAAAGGGAAATAAAAACGATGCTATAAAAATGCACCCGCCCCACTTGCCACCAAATGAAAAGAAACTAGACTGACTAATTCAAAGCTCTTTTTGGATTTAACATTCTGGTTTGGTTTTTAATTTAAATTGGGACAAAGGTCAAGAAGAATGTTGCATTTTCATCTTCTTTTGAAGTTCTCCTGAGAAAAACCTGCGATTTTAAAGGTGGGTAAAACACACACACATACGCACAACATAGAGAGAGACTCTTTACCTATAGAAATAAGCACAGATGGGGTTGGGAAAGCAAAGACAGGGTTCGAGCTTTAGAACCAGAAAGTCAATGAAACGACTCTCACTTGAATGCATTTTCTAGGATGTGACGAGTAGACACAGAGGGAGCTTTCAAAATTAGAACCAATCTAGCACTAACGATGTGGAACGATAGATGGGGTCTAATGCTTGTTGAACACCTACTATGTGACAGGAAGTGCACTACATGCCTATGAGCTGCATTCCCCGCCCCCCCACCAAAAAAAAAAAAACCAAAACATTTTATAAAACACTTCTTATTTGATGGATATCAGCTAGGAATTTTACATATATCATCTCCTAATTTTAACTACAACTCTGAGGAGGTCACCTCTATTTTCAGGTGAGAAAAGACGAAGCTCATTAAAGTTAAGTGAACCGTAACAGCCAGCCAGTCAACCAGTCATCAAGTTGGGAAGGTTAAGATTCGAGACCTGATCTGGTTGGCATCAAAACTCAGGCAATTTCCACAACAATTTTCCAGGAGAGTTTCTGGTCTCCTCTCCTGCACACGTACAAAGTTCTTCCACAGCATTCCTCTGCTGATACACCACTAATACCAGGGCTAAGAATTTCTCATGAAAAGCTGAATTCCACTGGATGTTTTCCAGCGAGCTGGAACAGAATCAAGTTCCTTGCAACTTCCACTCAGTGCCACTAATGGAGTCTTCTGAAACAACACAGAATAGTCATTTC
The DNA here is from genome assembly GCF_014176215.1 of Rousettus aegyptiacus. NCBI lineage: Eukaryota > Metazoa > Chordata > Mammalia > Chiroptera > Pteropodidae > Rousettus > Rousettus aegyptiacus. The sequence continues at coordinate 13,058,120 of NW_023416306.1, forward strand.
TAGATCGGAAATAGCAATTTAGTTGCTATTCAGTCTTCACTAGGATATTTCCTGACCCCTTTAATCATTAATTCAATGTTCCTTTAAATGTGGCAGCTCTAAAGCGACCACTCTGTTTTGTGTAGAGAAATGTGCTCATTTAGTTCTTCATCATTCCCTGAGTACAGCATTCAGATTTTAAAGTTTCACTATAAAATTCATAAAACAAATTCTCTACCACTTAAGACTTCTCTGTTTATAATCATTTGCATTTTTTGATTGTCGGAGAAGTGATATAAGCTGTAGTGAAAAAAATGACATTTCCCTGACACACAGTGGACAATAAAATGACATAATTATGTCCAACATGCATGAATATTTTAGAACTACGCCCAGAGAATGTTAAATAAATCCCTTAAAATTCTGCAACTGCAGCAAGGTTTTGTTTCTATTTCACTCTACCTTCTTCTCTTGGCTTTTAAAAGAAATTTTGTCAGTAGAATCATGAGGGCTATTTCTTATATCTTGTCATTTATCCTGTTTTTATTATTCTCTAAGGGGCTTAATGCATTTAACCCTTTGACATCCATGGATTATTTATTAATCATATTTTTAACTTATAAATTTATAAAGTCTTAGTTAGAGAAAGCAAAATTATTGTTTAAGGGGTGTATACAAATACAGAGATTTTCCTTTTTCAGAAACATTCTTAGTCTCATTGTATATCACATGACCACTGTACCTTAAGCTCTATTGCAGAGGGTACGTCATGTAGAAAACTCTCAATAAATCTGATAATTAACAAAGTTATGGGAATTCCAATCTGAAAAGAACCTTGTATGATGGGCAGAATGCCACTGAATTTCTAACACTCGATAATTTTCAAAAGAATAGAACTTGGGCACTATAAGATCATCAATAACTGCTGAATCGCTCTCCATTGCCCTTCTAATACAATTAAAAATTTTTTGGCAATGGTTACAAGGTCTAGGATAAACTGGCCTCTGCCTGGGTCTTCACCCTAACCACTCACACACTTGTTCCTGCCACATCATCTCCATTGGCCTTATTTCAAATTTCTAAATAAGTTGACCTTTTGCACATCAGAAGCTCTTTACACAGACTGCTATCATTGCTTGAGATGCTTTCTTCCCCCACCTGGTTGACTTATGCAGCCATAAACTCCTCTTAAATGTCACTCTCCTAGAGATGCCTTATCTGTGTACCCCCAGTGCACCACCAAGCACACGGCAGGTCCTTGATAACTATAAGCTGAATTACTGAACAATTACCACCCACAATGTGCATTATCTTTACTAGATTAACTGAGAGACAAAAAATGAGGCATGCAGTTGAAGAAGCTGTACATCAAGATTAAAAGCAAAAGGATCTTAGCTTGTTTTCATATAATAACTTTTTCTTTTTTTTTTTTTTTGGTGAAGAGATGTTTCTTTTGTGAAATCTTAAGATAGCAGATGATGCTTGGGATACATGACAATAAGCATGACACTATATGTCCTCTTATCCAAGAGATCTAGAGTACGTTTGATTTTATGACTAAGTTCATACCTAACTGCAGCTGGTACTTGGAACCATGGTGGGATGGTCGAGGCTATTCTCATTATCTCACTTAACAGATGAAGAAACAAAAAAATAATTATGCGAATTTGCATGTACTTCACCAAAGAGATGGGACATGCAGGAACCAGATAGGATGCAGTTCTGTTGAATTTTTATCTCTGTATTTTTCTTTATTACTTATCAATCCCTCAAGAGGAAGGACAGTGCCACTTACTCATAGGGGCGAGGAAGAAGACAAGTATTGCAATCGTGCTAGTCTTCATGATGAGACTGGTTATAACTCAAAGGATGGCTGCCAGTCCAGGGATGTTGTTAGGGGCGCCACAACCTAAACGGGCCCTTAAGGGTTAAGGATAAAACATGCTGGGCTTGGGCTTCACAAGAACAGAAGACAAATAGCAGCTCAGCAGCCCGTGACACCAACATTCCAGAGACTGGCCGACCACAGACATTCTGTTTGTACAGAGAACTCTGAGAACTTCCTTTGTTTTACACCACCTGTGCTTGACCGATCAGTACATGACCAGTACCCCCTTTCCTCTTCTTTCCTTCCACTGCCCCTTGTCCCCATAGCACCAGCTGAAGACCAATTATATTGTGACAAGTCCCTTTTGCCTGCCCCCCTTTGTTCTTGCTGTATAAATATAGCTGCTTTGTAAAATAAAATTTGAGGCTTGATCAGAATACTGTCTTGCCTCCACTCCTCTTTCTCCGCCCGTTTTTCCTTACAGGCTGGGTCTCCCTCGCCCCCACCAAATAACAAGTCCCGCGGGTCGGGACAGGATGTAGATCAGATGATAGATCATATCGATCAAACAGAAGAGCCCTACCTAGGTCTTAACATAAACGTCATTTTACAGTTGTAGAAAAAGCATATGTGGAGTGAGACTACATGAACTCATGCCCATGATCAAGCCAGGGTAAGTACGTTATACCGGACAATAAACAACCCCCAAGTTTCAGAGTCTGAAAACAACAGGTTTATTTCTCTCTCACACTGCATGTCCGTCTCAGGTCGGCAGGGGGCTCTGCTCATTATAGTCATTCAAGGACCCTGGCTGACGAAAGGCACATGCTTGCTCATGCGTCCAGGATTACTGCATCACTGCAGTCAGTGCCTGACACTGTCCTGGTAATTCAATGCTTCTACCTCAAAATGACACACACGTATTTGTTCCCCCTCCTTTTTTTTTTTTTTTTTTTTGGTCAAATAGAGTTACACAACAATGCCTAACATGAAAAAGTAAAGAAGTATAGTTTTCTGTGTGTCAAGAGGGGAGAAAATTGGGAATATTTTTTTAATAGACTTAATAACTCCTACGGTCTGCTTTTCCATTGACAAATATTTCTTCCTTTCTTTTTCTTGCTTATAAAGTATGTTAATTCTCACACAACCAAGAGAGATAACTCAAGAACTCAGGACAACTTGTCCAGTCATTGTGATTCATTTTGAAGTCCAGATCCCTTAGTGGTTTTCAAGTCCAGAGATAGTTCCTTTTCATTCAGAGATCTGAAGTAGAAACTGAAACTAAAAACACATGTTTTCAGCCAATGCATAATGGAAGAGCATGCACAGAATTACCACAGTAAACACTCCCAATCATAAATGAAGGAGGCACAATAGTTACTTTATCGTAATTCTAAAATCCTACTGGAGAAATGTGACGAGGTCCCCTCTGGCTGAGAAAGATGTTCCTAGGTAGGTATCTTGTTCGGCTCTCTGGATGGGATCCCTATTCTTTTGTTTTCTGTGGTCCATAGTCTGCTCATGGTCCATTTCCTGTTAATGGAAATGGAAGAATCCTTGTCTACATCATGGAGTGGACTTTAAAAATATGCCCTATTCAGTGGCTGAGAATCTTCCTCGGCCTCTTTCCTTTTTAGCAGTTTGAGAGCCCTAGTGTTATTTTAAATCTCAAACACTCAAGGACTGTTTGTGATTTATTTGCAGTGCCACTCGCTTAAAATGTTAATAGCCTTCCTATCTCTTTGAATCCAGTCATTTCTGTATTCTAATACCACTCCATTGTTCTTTTCTAGATATATTTCTTAGATTTCCTATGTATTTTTTTTGCTTGCCTCTCCTCTTCCTCTAGCCCCTGCCACCTTAATTACAACAACTTCAACTTATACGGCTTCCATGGGCAGCCAAGATACTTTTTTCCCCCCCTGAGCCATTTTTTTTTTTTTTTTTTTGTGACTGAATGCATTTACTGGATACAAAGCTCTTAATTATGCCTTTCCTCTGAAGAAACTTAATGCACTCAGAGATTTTAACAGTGGTTGTGATGGCCATTCCTTTCATTTGATTCTTGCTGTAAGTTTGAATTTTCTTTGGCCTTTGTTTAGTTAATGCTTGTCTTAATGATATCTTTTTACAGATTGGGTTGAAAAACAGTTTCCTTCTTAATCCTACAAGTTTCTGATCTTCCTGACTCTCTCTATTCCCTTCTACTTACAGGCAGTTCTGTTCTGAACTCATTCCTTTCTGGGAGTGTCTCACCAAGTATTTTCAAAAGCACTCGCATCATACATCAGATCACATTAGGATAATGATGATGAGGAGGAGGCTAACCCTTATATCTCAAGGCCTTAACACAAGACCAGTGTGGGTCAGCAGGGGCTCTGCACTCATTGTAGCCTCTCAGGGCTCAGGTGGATGCAGATGCCACTTGAATACAGGCTTCCACCGTCTCTGTAAAAATGGGAAGAGACCATAAAAAAGGACAGACTGTCTTGTAAAAGCTTCCCTCCAGTGAAAACAAAGAATGCTTCTGTTTAGTTTCCATTAGCATATTCCATGACCTTGTTCAACTTTATGTAAGCAAAGACTCCCAGTGCTAAGACATGGCTCTCAAAAGGATATTCAGAAGTATCCAGCGACCAATGCTGATAAGCACAGCACCCTGTATTGCTGAAGGACATTGAGGAAAATTCTTCTACTCTTGTTTTTCTCCCCCAAAGTATCAGTCAAGAATACGTGCTTTAGAACGTTGCCCGATTGAGAAGCTTGTGCACCTATTTTACATCTTGTTATAATGAACCGGTTTCTGTTCAGGTGAGACTGTGGGATTTGACCACTAGCTAGAAAACTCCTCTCTGCTTTCACCCGAAACCTGGGGCAGTGAGATCTGTTAAATAAAATTGCTAAATTGTACATTCTGTCACAAGGCACAATCCAAAATAAAGATGCAGTGAAGATGCTGAGACCTATCTATAACCACGGCCAAGACCTAAGTAACATTTCTCTGGCCACGACCATGGTCATGGCATTTGTAGTGACGTGATCTCGGGATACACTATTAAAGCATCCTCTGCCTTGATGTCCTCTTCTTTAAGATGGTATGCTCAATTACATGCCTTATCGAGGTTTTATCTCTTTAAATGTCTTTAAGATATTCATGAGATACCAGTTGTGTCGACTGCTATACTTACATTAACAATGATCATTGTCTTTAATAATAATATTAACACAGTTGCCACTGTTGTTGTTTTTTGACCTTGCAGAGCAATGAGGGAAATTCTTACTGGTAAATGGAAGGAGAGATTAATATCGCTCTCAAATTATCCACTCCCTCCATTTGTGAATCAGCAGAAAATTGTTTGTAAGATAAGCCATCTTGTGGGGAACCCTTCTGCTTGCACCGAGAACTAGAATTTACCCTAACTAGAATTTACACTACTGGTGGGGGTGGTATCCCCTTCTTCTCGCCAAAATTCCAACATAAATATTTAGTCTATAGAAAGATTTTATAGCAATGATGGCTGCTCATTATAATATGGGACAGATTCTTGAAAGAGGCATTTTAGCTGTGGATAAAGTTGGAAATAGCCTTCTACCTGGAGTGGCTTAAGTTAAAGCTTTCCTGCAAACAAAGTAAATAGGGTCATCTGTCAGGGCCCAGCACAGATGTTGTTCCCTCTTGAAAACCTCCCACAATTTGCAGATAATCACATTCTTATTTATAAGAGAAGCACAGTAAACGAGCGGTGTAGAGCGCAGCAGCTGCTCCGCACTATCTCAACTGACGTAAAACTCTGCCGGTCACCGTCCGTGTGGCCTTAGACTCATTACCCAGCCTGTGTTCTCTGTGTTTTCTACTCTGTGTTTTACCATTGTATCATCTGCCTCATAGGGTTTTTGTAATCATTAAATACTATTATTATACATGTAAAGCACTTAGAACAATGCCTGACATATGGTATACATTCAATAACTAGTCGCTATTTTTAATAGTGCGGCACCTCAAATAGAATATAATTTATATGTTTACATATCTGCTTTCTATATTCAGATTGTGAGTACGTAGGCATTAGAGAAAGGTGCGATTTAAAATTGCTATAAAATAATATCAATTTTTTAATAGTAATAAAGACAAATCACATTAATTGAACACACACCGTATCCTTGTTAATCTTGTTAATCCTGAAGAAACAAAGGTTTAGATAATCTAAGAACCTTGTTCCGAGGGAAAGGCACAGCGCTTCGTGATAAATCTGCGTTTCTCTCATGTAAATCCACTGCTTTTAAACACTAGTCTAGCTTATTCCACAATATACAAACTGCCTCTTTGAATTCTCAGCCCCCAGTGCAGCATTCGCACTTAGTGAATATTCCATAAATGTTTGTAGAATTAAATGGGTTCTTAGTTTTGGGGAATGGTGATTAAATGTGATTGCTTAGAAATGAATTACTTGGCTATGCTGAACAGATTTTAAAGAGTTCTTCGTCTAATTGTATCTCATCCTATATTTCTTCTTTTTCTTTCTCAAATTCACATCTGACCCTACCTCTCCTCTCTTTAAAATCTTCAATAGCTCTCAACATTTTACCAGATAAAAAAAATCTAAGCTCTTAGCATGGAGTGTTAGTTTTTCATAGTCTCTTGGGGCTTGAAAACAAAGCTGGTCAAAAGGACTACAAATGGTTTCAATGTCAGCCCCTGGTTTCAGCTTGTTATATTAATTGCCTCATTTAATCCTCAAATACCTAATCCAGGGGGTAGGTATTAGTAATATTTTTGTTTTCTACTCTTACTTCTGGAATAAATTGATTAATTTGGATGAGGTCACAATGCTAGTAAGTGGTTGAGTGAAAATCTGGTTTGAGAGCCCCACAAACTGGATATTAAATGATGCTGTGCGGGGTGGAATGGAGCATAGACGAAGGAGCTAATTCTTAGTTTAGAAGTCAGGAAAACTTCCCTGATGAAGGATGGTCAAAGAAGAATCTGGCCACGAGTAGGAATTCATCAGGCGGAGACAGGAAAGAGAATTTTATTCAGAGAGAATTGCAGGTGTGAAGACTTAGAGGAGGGAAAAAGAGAGGGAGGGATAAGGGAGGAAGAGAAAGAGAGAGGTGGGGGGTGGAAAGAGAGAGAGAGTAAGAGAGAGAGAGGGAGGGAGGGGTGGAGGGAGAGGGAGAGAGGGAGAGGGAGAGAGAGAGGGAGAGGGAGAGGGAGGGAGGGAGGGAGGGAGGGAGAGAGAGAGAGAGAGAGAGAGAGAGAGAGAGGGATTCTAAGTCTTTAGAACAATGGCTATCTTATTGAAGTCACCAAATAGACATTTTTTAATTGAAATCTTTTTTTTTCTCCCTAATATTTATCTCTTGATCAAAATGGATACATGCCCAGGGAATATACATGCCCATATAGACACATAAACTATTCGACAATCTCAATGGGCCATCAAAATGGTCTGAATTCATACTGCATTTAAGTGGAAACCTGCTGTGATGCTGTGTGCTCCTTTTTATTTGATGAAATAATCTGAGTCATCTTTCTCTGTATCTTTCCAACACTCCAGCCTCTACGATCTCTCAGCCGCCACTTCACCTCTTGTCCCTTCCAGATCTGGCTCCCTTCCTGACATCTTCTTATGTTTATGCTCCACTGAGACAGAAAGACACAAATCCAGTTCCAGCAGAAAGCGCAAATATGGAACTAGAACAACATTTCTGTTAAACAGATTGTGTTGCACGGCCTGGGACTTGTGAATGCATCTATTCAACTGGGCTTTTTGTTAAATTAAAATTTATTGAAGCCAGGTCAGCAAAATTTGGTGATGTTGAGCCCTCTCCACAGGAAGGTGAAAAATTCTTTGCTAAACAGAAGCCTTCATTGAGTGGTTTTCATTGAAAGGTTTATTTCTGCCTTTATGTACAAAAATATGTTTACGCATCGTATAGATACATTTAATATCAATAGCAACTATTAACTAATACAAATAGGTGCCACTTCTTCAGTAGCTTAATAAGCATGTGCTCCTTCCTAGGTTTCAGATAGAGCCTGCATCCCTGAACTCCCCCTGCTCCCATGTAGAGGAGTCTCTATTGTAGTTAACACTCCTGGCTTCTTGCAAGAACCTTGATTCTAAGATGTGTAGACAAGTGAGTCACTGACCCCATGAGGCAGCAGACATGAGTCTATGTTTCTCAATTAGAGGTTATTTATTACAAGTTGGTGAATATCAGGAATTCACTTGTTCCTCCTTCTCCATCCAGTGATTCAGTGACTGTGGATCACTTTCTACTTTGCCTGAGGCCTTCACTTGCTCTCTTGATGACATTCCAGGGCCCGAGGAAGGTCAGGGAGTATGGCAATGGGCTTGGCAAGTCCATTTAGCCTCTCATTAAACTAAAACACATTGTTCAAAAACTTTAAATGTAAGACTTTATTTTAAACTGACTGATTCCTGGATCAATTTCTCCCTTGAGTCAGAATTAAGGCACACATATAGTTATAATGTATAATATAACATTAGTTATATATAACATATATATTATATATGCACATAATTTATACACACATACATATTACATTTATAATGCAGATCAAATTATATATGTGCACATGTGTTTTATATAATATATAGGTTATACCATGACTATAACTTTGATTATGAATTTGTGAATATGAATATAATTTATGAATATAAAATTTGGACATAACGTAAATAATAACTTTAAGATGACAGATATCGTTCTCTTTTTACAAATATCACTGCTTAAGTGAAGGAACTTGTTTGCAATTGAGCAGCCAGTCAGCTCACTTTCAAACCCAAGTTTGTCTAAATCCAAAGCTTATGCTCATGACCAAACAAATCACTTCTTACCAATTACTTGACACCTTTTAGAAGCCTGGTTGAACTGTTCATGGGTATGGGAAAGTGGATCTAAATTCTGACTTCTGTTTATTGTCTACAGATTTGCAAACCATGAGATCTTGGGTAAGTTTCAGTGCAGAAGGAAATAAAGTGAAACAAATAACAGGTATGGAGGCCCTCAGTAATGATGTTCATAGGACGATGAGGAGTTTAGTTTAATATAAGGAGGAATTTTGGAGAGGCTACAATAAAGGTATTCTGGAGAAAGTGTCAGGGTGTAAGACTAAAAATCAAGACTGGAATTGCCTGTGAAGGTTTTGAATTTCAGTTGAAGAATGCTGGATATTGTATTTCCTTGTCATTATTAATATTAACAAAACAAATACAATTTTTTGGTATTATTTGATAAATACTTTTTTAGGTTTCTTATGCATATCTCTATTTCTACAATCTACCCTGAAATATAGCTGTAATTATTCACACATTATTGGTAGAGAAACTGAGGATCAGAGGGGATCAAACTTTTCTAAGAATCACTGAAGAGCTCAAGTGCGAGCCATTGTGTGTTGATTTGTGGGTGTGAGATGGCAGGCAGTCCAGCTTGAAGGACTGGAAGCGTGTGAACATGAGAATGTGAGAAGATGCCATTCCAGGCTAAGGGAACGACTTAAGAGGAGGTATGGGAGCAGAAAATGACTAGGGCGCCTGAGATTTTGGAGAGGGCAGCAACCTGATAAGAAACCCTAAAATTTCTTTGTAAGGTGATTTGCAAGAAAACATGCTGAAACATATTCTTCTGTGTCTATACGTGTCTCTTCTTTCCACCCTGAGGTGTAGGCTCCGTGGAGGAATCTGAGGAAGGTCTCCTATTACTGAATTGGATGAACATCTTTAAAAACAGCTGTATCTTTATCAAGAAACAACGTAACATTAATTTCTCACCGGTCGGTTGAGGGGAACTCATGTAAAATGTATGTGCTGATTTTTAATTTTCTCTAGTGCAGGTGGCAGGCCGTGGTGGGGGTGGGGGTGCCGAGGGGAGGAAATTTGTAGCAGAATCAGTTAAGTCACGCAGACCCATGCATGGAATGACCTTGCTTGCATGCCAAACTTCAGGCGGAACAATAATGAGAAGGGAGCAGAACTAATCAGTTTGGAACAGGGCCCATTCCCTCCATCACTCGGGCCACTTAGAATGCAGGTGGTGTCCTCAGCTTTTCCTCAAGCTTTGCCCTTTGAACACAAATACAATGCTTTCCCTTACATAACTCCACAGAAAATGTAGGTTTGCCATCTAAAATAGAAGCGGAATGAGTCTCCATGCCAATGTAACTTTTTCTTTTTGGTCCCTTTTTCTCTTCTTCAATGTCTTCCTCTTTCTCAGACCTTATGGAATATTGAGGGCATCTTATTAAGCCTAACTCTGTACCCTTGATGGCCCCCACAATCCAAGAGTCCTCTCTTGTGTCCTCTCATAGAACATTTGTGTGACCTCATTTTATTCATCTATGAAATGGAGACAAAACTCTTAGGGTTTTTGTGAAGATTTAAGGGAAGACATGCATAACGCACTTCGCCATGTTGTTTATGACCACGTTTTAACTCTCTCCCCAGATATATCTGCTTTGGAAATTAACTTTAGCACTAACGTGTTAATCTTCGGCAAGTTTCTTAATCTTTCTGAGCCTCGATTTTGCCTTTTATAGAATAAAAATAAATATCTGTCTTGTGAAATTACTGTGAAGATTAACATTCATGGTATAAATATTTAGTAATTGTTACTCATCTCTGTAAATTTCCACAACTCTTTACAGAGTACATATTACTTGTCTGGTACTGGAATCTTAGGGATTGAAAAAAATAACTCAATAATTATAAATTCAGGTCAAAGGTCTGGAGGCTGGTGGTTTCTTTTATCATATGTTGTTCCATCTGTGTTGTAGATAAAGGTATTTATCACTCACATGGGTGCTTTTGTCATCAGTTCCAAGGACAGAAGCCCAGGAGATCCTGCCTCTTCTGAACTGCTGGAATCAGGAGGGGTAAGAGGTCGCTAATCTCTGATAGATGGCATCAAGCGTCTCCAGTCAATGGCATTGCTCGTGCCCAGAGAGCTATTGCGAAGAACGTGATTGTTCTCAAGATCTGCTAAGAATATGAATTAGATTATAAATAGAGGAACTTCTCTGCTTCAAGACTGTCAAACCATGACAATCCTAGATAGGGACAAATTTTTGCATCAGAGTAAAAACACAGTGCTTCTGTTCAGCACTAATAGTTGGAGTGGTAGCCTGCATGGTGTCAAACAGGTCTACGAACAAAAGAAGGTTACGATGGCCTTTTAGAACATAACACAGTCTCTGTCTGATAGAGGAATTTAAGTACTTGTAAATCCTCTAGAAAACACACACACATTTTCTAGATCAATGTCAGAATAGTCATGTCTCCATCGTGAGCAAATGACAGTAAGATACGCTTTTTAATTTGCATTTTTTCTGGACTGCCTTGTGCTTTGCTGCTAATCTTATGAATATTGCTGAGCTTTAAGAGGCTGAGGTTCCTCCTAAACCTGAACACAGTAATGAGTATGGGGGCAAATAAATTACCAAATCCAGTCACTTGAGAAAGAAACCAGTACACATTGAGCTTCTACCCTGCTATCCTGTGTTGGGTTATGTTCCAGGTTTTTGTCTTTCATGTTTATTTTATGTGATCCTTACAACAATTCCATGAGGTCATAATCTTTTTGGAAATCTTACAAGTGAAGTTGCAGATGCTCAAAACTTAGGCTAATAATAATTTGGCTCCTTGAGATTTGCTGGCCAAGCATAAAGGTGCAATGTGCACAAGATACATTTTATAAGGGTGGTGATTCTGCTAATTGGAAGACCCTTTTGCTTAGATGAAAAACTGTGATGACTTTTGATAAACACTGTTGGAAGTAGGAGCTGGTTCAGAGCTGAATTAAGATGTGTCATAAAGGAAATAAGAATTTAAAACGCTTAAAAATACTGGAGCGAAGAGCTCTAAGTCAATTAGAATAGTCTTTTCATGCATTTAAAGGAGGAAGAAGAAACCCCCAGTGACAAGATGGTCAAGGGATTTTAGAGAAGTTATTTCTGTATATAGGGAGAGGATTGCTAAATTGCTTGCTTAGAGATGTGTGATATAATCTCCTCTCTGTCCTTTTTTTCTATGATATTTAAATAAAATATTTGTTGCTCACCAAACCTCTGATGCAAATGAATTAGTCAATGGATTTTAAAGAGGAATAGGGTTTCTGAATTTGGCTGGATGCAAGACGAACCATGAAAAAGCATTTGCACTTACGGAATGCAAAATGAACCATGAAAGAGAACTCACACTTATGTCACAGAACTGACGTGTGTCCTTCACATGAGGGGCATATTCTTAATATCTGGTGTATGGCTAAAAAAAAAAAACCTATCAATATATGTTGACTCTAACTGAATTAAATGGATATAAGAAACTGTAGGATGTGAGAAAAAGTCAAGAATTGAATCCAACAGAGAGATCGTTATTTAAACATCATTGGAATTCTTGCTTTCTTCATCAGTAAAATGAGATTTTTTGGATGATAATGCTTTCAAAGACTTCATTCAGTTTTTGCAAGCTTTATTTCTATAGCCACTTCAATTTGTCTCAGACACAGGCAAAGCCTCTAATCCTAAGATACTTTCTGCTGTGAGAAGCAAGACGTCAGAATCCCCTACTCTACAGAAGCCACTGTGCTCAATATTTCCAGTATGAGTCAGAATTCTTATCTTGGTAGATCAATTTCTTGGTCCCTGAGGCTATCACCAGGGGTTGAACAGAAGGACCCAATAATACTCTATGTCATCAGAATCAAGAGATAAGCTGTGTACACTCAACTTCCTCTCACATCTCCTCTCAGTTTTCGGCAGAGTTGCCACAGAATTGTAAGACCCATCAGTAGAGTTTTGGCATGAAAAATAAACCCCAGAGTTCTGCCTGCAAAAAACGTCTTGCTATTTTAATTGACTGTACATTTTATTCTACCATTCGACAAATATATTTTGAGAAACTACTATAAGCCAGATTTTACATGAGATGCCTGAACTATGAGAAGGAGATAGAAATAATTTTTGCCCTGTTATTGGTTAAGTCTAGAGGTAGAGACAGGGAAGAAGTCAAACAGTTGCAGTTTACGCTATGGGAAGGAAGGTGATGGGCAAGTGCAACATGGTATGAGAGGCCACAGAGAAGAGTACATAGTCCAGACATAGAGAGTGGAGAATCCTTGCCAGAGGATATGATGTCTAAGTACAGACTTAAGAGATAACTATGAAGACAGAGAGAGCACAGAGAGAGCACTTAGGAAGACAGAGAGAGCACAGAAAACGCTTCGAAACAGAGAAATCATCTTACTTTAGTTGTCTAAAGTAAAGATGGTGGATTTGGGTATTCGGGAAACATAAAGGAGATCGGCCTGGACAGACTATAGGGCTGGTGAGAAGTATTAAGAGATGAAACTAGAGAAGTGAATGGTGGCCAGCTCTTGAAGTCTCTGGGAGCCACTTTAAGATTTTGGATCCTATGCTATGGTCAATAGGGAGTAATTGAAAGGTTTAAACAATGTAAGACATAATCAAATAGACATTTTTAAAGATTCCCCCTTCCTGGACTTTGAAAAAAATTGTATGGCAGCAAGAGTGGGAACAGCGAGACAGGAGATGATGACACATGAGCCAGAGTAGTGGCAGTGAGAATGAAGAGAAACGAGCACTTGAGATATACAAAGGAAATGCATTGTGAATGAGATTTAATCTTCTAATGATTCTTTTGATAGTATTTTCCTGATCTTTTCTGTATTTCCTCGACTAGGTTGGTTAAACAAATGCCATGCTACTAACCAAGATGATAATGTCTGCTAATGATTTTGCAATACCAAATATTACTTACCTCTCTTGTCCCAATACTGTAATTAATGTGTGAACATCTTTATCCATTCATTCATTTCTTTATTTAAACATATTATCTACTATAAGCTAGGCACTAATCTAGACACAGGACGCCTAATGGTGGAATGATAAAGGCTTTGTTCTCATGGAGCTCACAGTCCACCAATATTCCAGACAAATATAAAATAAATACATAAATGAGCAACGTAACCTCAGATAGTTCTATCACAGAAGGTGGTGAGATAGAGTAACTAGAAATGGACATTTCACATTGTGAGATCAAGAAAGGTCTCTCTGAGAGGTAATGTTTGAGCTCAGACTCGAGTTCTAAGAAACTCTTGTAAATATCTGGGTGAAAGATGTCCCAGGAAAAGGAGCAATAAGAGAAAATGCCTAAATGTGAGACAGCCCTCCTGACCCCCCATTTACTGTCACAACCTAGCACTCCTTGCCCCTTAATCTTAACCTATTTATACTACTCTACTTTCTTTCTTATAAAAGACTCATCACTTTTTAAATGCTATGCATTTTATATTTTCGTCTTCCTTATTGTTCATTACCTTTCCTTTCCTTACTGGGACAAGTTTCCAGAGGTCAGAAGGATTTATGTTTTGTTCATTGGTGTCTCCCCAACACTTAGGATAGTTTCTAGTGCTCGAACACTTTTTGAGTGAATGCATGAAAGAGTGAATACTAACTGGTTAGGAACAGGAATAAGGAAAATGTGACGGGAGCATCATCCATGTAGGGAAGTGAGGTATGACATGAATTAGGGATGAAAATTAAATCATGCAGAGTTGTGTGGACTATAGCAAAGAGTCTGGTTCTTATTTTCAAAACCCTTTACTAAAATGAGATTGGATTTGCATCTTTAACAGAGCTCTCTGGGTGCTGTGTGGAAAATAAATTTTAGGGTGTGAAGAGAGTAGAAGCAGAGTGGTCTGCTAGGGAGAGAAGACTTCAGTGATTCATAAGCCCATTTCCTCAGCCTTAATGGATTGCTCAGTGTTCACTATCCTTCAAGTACAGTTTGCATTAGCTTTACAGTAATGCATTATGGGGAATCTGCCAACTTCCTTTCTTCTGGCATGGCCAAAGGTAACAACAGCCCGGAGCTGGGTGCAGAGCTAATCTGAGGGTGCATCTTTTATGCCAAGAAAGCATAAACATACTTCAGAGATGCAGCCTTGATTAAAAATACATGGACACTCTGTGGATCTAAGCTGAAGACATATGGCCTTTGATTGCCTGGCATTTTCAATTCATACAAGAACATTATGGTGCTGCATTATGGATGAGAAGACACATTTTACTCTCTTAAATGGAGGGGCGTTATGTGCTTTTTCCTTCCCCTCCCCATCCTCCCTCACCCCCATTCCCAACCCCCAGTCAGAGATTGAACTGTTCAATTAACTCCTGATTAACTGTACTTCCAATTGGCCAAAGGAATATTTTCCATAGCCTATTTGCTGCCCTTCTTCATGGAAATGAGAGCTAGCTGTGCCCCAAAGACTAGGAAGTGTCCACGCCACCAGCTCTTCTTGGTGGCAGGTTTCCTGCACATCTCCTTCACTGCCTACCTGTTGCTACAGCTTTTGTACCAGCGCTCTGATCTTGAACAAGTAAATTAACTTTTATAGGCAGCATGTACCTTATAAAATTTCTCTATATTTTCACTTAAACCTCTCTGAAATATTGGGTGCTTTCTTTAATCTTGAGGAAGAAGACGACATGATGGTTGAGAAAATAGACTCCATCATAAAACAAAAAACAAATAATCTAACGAAAGACCTAGATTTGAATCCTGATTTTATTGCAAACTAACTGTGAGTTCCTGAATCAAGTTAGTTGATGTTTTTAACCCTAAATTATCTTTTTGTATGACAGGGAATTATGGTATGCTGTGGGTGGATATCATGAAGCCATGTCATGAGGTATATAAACTACTTAGCACAGTGCCAGGGACATAGTGACTCCCTCAAAAACTCTGGCTACTATCGTGGCTTCAATATTTCTGTATGTGCTCTACACATATTAGGTCCTTAAGTAAAGTTTTCCTTAAGTGAACCACTTAAGGGAAGTCATGATGCATTATGAGCTACAGGTGTCAGTTCGATTCCCTCTCTTTCTCGGTAATGGCCTTGAGGGTCACACCAGGCTTCAGTGTGGTTCCTCTGTCCTTCTCTAACTTGCATTTCTACATCCCTTGTGCATTGATTCTGTATGGCATAGAGATTAATAGCAGCACCGAAGAAGCCAAACTGCCTGGATTTACACTGGAGCCAACTTGCCTGGGTTTACATGTATACCAGCTGTGAGGCCTCGCAGAAGTCACATAAGCTGCTTGAACCCCAGTTTTCTTCATTTAAAAGATGAGATAATAGTGCCACTCACTATATAAAGTTACTGTATTAAATGGTTAATACATATAAACCTTTGGCACAGGAACTGGATTTATGTAAGTAATCGGTAAGTATCATCATCATCATCATCATCACCATCATCGTTGTTATTTTGTTCTCTGGTAGCTCTTCTATAGATGTGAAGACAAGTATCACATTTTACATACTTCGTATTCCCTCTTAAAGATCTTTACATGTCTAAAACGTGTAATATTCTTAGGGTAACACTAGGCACGTTCTGTTACCCATGAATGATTGAGTTAGGCTTAGGGTGGCTAGACATGCTGGCTTCCCTGGGACTGTCAGAGAAGTAGAACTTAAAGACCTGTATCTGAGAAAATCCCTCAAGCCTGAGCAAACTGAGTTAGTCACCCTGGCAGACTAGAGAAGATTAGAGCTTACAAAATGACCTATTAAAATGAGATACGGGAGGACAGTTGCAATTAGACTCAAATGCAGAAGAGATGATAAGCATTTGTCTATTAGGAAAGTGGGGTGTGTAAGGGTTATGGCAATAGGAAACCATATGCTAGGCAAGACCTTGACCCTAGGAAAATAAAGAGGATCATTAAGTTTGTCCTCAAAATGGCTGAGGAAAAAGAGTACCAATGCTTATTGAATAATGCATCCTTACACACGTAAAATTATATCCCTGTTTCTATAAACCTATCAAGCCAAATCAATCAAAAAATTAATTGAGCATATGTGATGTGTCAAGCTTCTGATATGCACTTTACATGATTTCATTTATTTTCCTTAACGGTCTAATATTATACTTGTTAGAATACCTGTTATGTAGATCAGACTATCTGGGGGTAATGCCAAAGCAACAATTTCTTTTAAATCTCCCTAAGTGATTCCAATTTGTATCCTCCTAAAATTCTAAGGTAATTTATCTGGGATGAAGCATGGGCACTGGGATTTTTAAAATATTTCTAGGTATAATAGGTTGAACAGTGTTTTTCCAAAATTCATATCCCCTAGAATACAGAATATGATATTATTGGAAATAAAGTCTTTGCAGATGGAAAGTCAAGAGGGAGATGTTTTGCTCTGCAAATGTTCAGATGAGATCATACTGGATTAGGGTGTACTCTAAATCCAATCACTCTGTAAGAAAAGGGGGCATGCAAAGATACATATGCAAGGAAGATGGCCATGTGACAATGGAGACAGAGACCGGGGTTATGCAGCTATGAAGCAGAAAAAAAGCCAAGGAGTCTTAAGCATCAGCAGAAGCTGGGAAGAGACAAGGAAGAAGTCTACCCTAGGGTCTTCAGAGGGAGCACAGCCTCGAATATACTTTGAGTGGAAACTTCTAGCTTTTAGAAGTATGAGAGAATACATTTTCATTTTTATAAAGTCACTCAGTTTGTGGACATTTGTTATGGAAACAGGTCATTCAAACCCACAGCCACATTTGAGAAATACTGTTCTGGGCAGCTTAACCCCAGAACAGATCAGGTCATCTTGATTCTGACACCTTCTTCCTTCAGATTGTGAATTCCCTCTACTATATCTCACGGTTATCCTCAAAAGGGTAGAATTCTTACACAATAATGAAAGGAAACATACAGGTTTCTAGGTTGGACTTTAAAGTTGGCTACTTTTTAAAGGTCTCATGTGACCCTCATGAGGCAACATGGACACTCACACCTCAGGAATTGTGTACCCAATGCAGGTCTGTATCTATAGATTTGTTCCCCTTTCTTTTCTTTTCTTTCTTTCTTTTTTTTTTTAAATTCCCTCTATGAGAATTCCAGAGAGAAGATTTTCAAAGAGAAAAGCACAATCAGTATAGTTGAGAAACCACTCTTGAAACTTATTAGCTTGTGACTCATACTCCTGAAAGGAGCTAATACCTTAATTTCATATTTCTCTGCTCAAATGCAGACCAAGGCGTAAACTGAAATGAAACTTTACACTAATGGCTTCTTAATTATACCCATCTAAAAGCAATTACCTGAGTTTTAGCAGATACAAAGTTAGGGTTGATGGGACTAGCAGATGAGAAATAACACGAAAGGTCATCTGCAAAAAAAGATCAGTGGAGAAAAGATAAAACACAGTGAGAAGAGAGGGAAAAGAGATAAGTAAAGGTTGATAAACTCCTAATAATAGTGCTGCTTGGTTTCTAAAACAAGGTTGCCCCTTTCTCCCCTGTCAGAAGTGAGGCTAAAAAAGAAATGTTTTGTTTTAAGGTAGACAATGACTAGATGTGATACTTTGATGCCTGAACTCCAATTACTTCATGCCATATTTTGAGACAAAATTTACTAAATTCTAGAATTAGGATTCTAAGGCAAAAGAGATTAAATAAACATTTTTGGTATGTTATCCATTATGAAGGAGCACATATATAGCATGAGCTCGCTTTGCAAAATCATATCGTTATTATGAGTGTGTGTGTGTGCATGTGTGTACGTGTGTGCACAGGCACAGAAGGATATTCACGAAAATATTCAGATGTCCTCTTGATGGCACTCTCCTTTATGCCGTACGCTTTTCTACTCTGTTTGGATTATTTTCAATAAGCTTAGATACATTATGGATAAAAATAAAAAGTGATTTTTAAAAATAAAAATCAGATATAAATGAGCCAATCTAGTGGAAAAAGACAAGTTAAATTGCTTGTATTTATCTCCATTAAAAACCAAACTGACATGCATTCTAGGAGCAGGCTTCGAATGATTCTCAACATAGATCAGGGTCTCAAAGTGAGACCCACAGGCCAGAATTCATCCCATGGGAAATATGTTTTATTTAGGTCTGTATGGACATTAAATATTTAAAAATGTGAATGGCTTTAGATATGCTTTTCAATTTAATTTACCACATTCTTCCTCCTCTGTCTCTGCCCCCCCTTCACACACACACACGCACACACACACACTGAGTCTATTTTACTTATTTCTTTTAATTTGCCTAACACCTGGCACTTTGGTTTGCAACGCTCTGCACAGATGGAGTCTTATCGTTTCCTTTCCTTGGAGAGCAAAGTTAACACATACATACCTGAAGCGGTCTTTGAGGACAGTGAGTGATAAGACTCCACGTCCTCAAATATTTCCCCAATTTTTGTCTCACACATCAATCATTTGAGTTACTGCCTGGTTTAGAATTCCTAATTTTTTTTTTTTTTGAAATGCTGATGTCATGCGTTCTCTGTGGGCAGGAACCTGTTATAAATTAAGCACCATGAGCTCAATTCCAGTCATTGATGTCCATTCAGAAACTTGCATTTTTGCAGTGCTCCTAGATTCAACGTAAGGGGGAAGAAGTGATTTTCCATTAAATAAAATTCCATGCCTAATTATAGCATTTACATTCATTTTCATTTGTTTTGCATCCAAATTTAAGAGACAAGAAAACTTTTCTATCTGCAACAGCAAAATTAAAAGAACGCTAACATATATTAGTTGTTTCCTACATTCCCTACTCTGATGGCTGCTTTAGCAGCAATAACTCATTTTAATTTTCGTAAGAATCCTCTGCAGCAAGAATTACTCTTATTTTATAGATGAGGACATGGACACTCATTGAGATAAATAAATTTCTGAATATTGCATGGCTTTAAGTGCTAGCAACAAATCAACAAACTGAGTTCTTTTGATAGCAAAGCACGAACCATTTTCCCAGATGGATTTCTGAACAGATCCCCTGTTCGTGCTGGGCTGGAGCCCGCTGGCACTGGCTTGTGAGATGTGATTGTGTGCACGGCTCAGTTCAGTTCAGTGATGTCAATGTTGGTGGCTTGATATCAGCTATGGTGGGAGTATTTACACCCTGGAAATAGGCACCTGCTAAAAATCAACCCTATTTTTTAATTTTCTTTTGCAAGAAAAGTTACTTGCTAAACATTTATTGGCACGACACTGCTCCGAAATTAGATTGAAGGTCCTCTCATTTGTTCAGTTTTTATCGAGGTTCTCACTATTTCTCAGGCATGTGGTAAGCACCATAGAGAAAAAAAAAATGGTACTAAAATGAGCCCCAGCTTCAGAAATGCAGATTAGTGAAATCTGACATGAGGAAAAAGCCAAAAATCACAATATCCAACAAATATCAAAGCAGGAAATAAAAAGTCACCTTACTCTGCAAAAAAAGAAAATATAGACTAAGGATTTTATAAGTAAATTACAGTTAGTAGGTAAAATTCTAATAAGAATTATTCAGATGGATCCTGCTTATCTAAGTCTTTAACTTTCAAATTATAGAAAATACAAGTCAAATGGACATAAGCAATAAAAGCCTTTTTTATTGCTGCCTTTTAGTATTTTGTTTGTTTGTTATCATGACCTATACTAAAAACTATGCACTAGCTTTTCCCTCTGTCTAAAATGATTATTTTCCTCCCTAAATAGTCACATCTAGTCTTTTAGTTCCATCTTATCTGTTAATTTGGAATAAATGGCATCTCCTCAGAAATGCATTTCGTGATCACCCACAATAAGATACCCCTAGAGTGAATCCTAATTCCATTACTTTGAGTTATGGTTGAATTGCACGACCTCAGCCCCCCAAAAAGATACGTTCAAGTGTGAACTCCCAGTGCCTCAGAATGTGACCTTACTTGGAAATAAGGTTTTTGTAGATATAATTCAGTTCATCAAGATGAAGTTGTTAGAACGAGCCCTAATTCAATATGACCGTTATCCGTAGGAAAAGTAGAAATTTGGACACAGAGAGAGATGCATACAGAGAGAGGACACGGTGAAGATACAGGGGAGAGAATGCCATGTGAAGAAGGAGGTGGAAATTGTGGTGATGCATCTACAGTGTTAGCATCATATGATGATACTACAATTAATGCTGGTTAATGGATTGCCTGCAAAATACCAGAGTCTAGGAGAGAAACATGGAACAGATCCTTTCTCTCAGCCCCAGAACATACCGATCCTGCTGACACCTTGATCTAGGACTTCTAACGTCCAGCCCTGTGAGGCAATAAATGTCTATGGCTTCAGTTGATGCTACCTAATTATGTCAGCCCTTGGAAATTAATATACTGTATTTCAATTTATCATTCTATCTATCTTCTTGTTTACTTATGTTAGTTTTACTCCCTTTTGCCTCACCCTGGAATCTGGGGACCTCTTGTTCAAAGTTGTATCTTGTTCTAGATCATTGACTGCTACTCAATAAATATCTAGCAAATATTTTTAGAAACAATAAAAAGGAAGATGACTGACTCACATAACTTAAGAAAAAACTAGATGTGTAATTTTAGGTGACATTTGATCAAGCAACCTGATGAAGTCACCCAGATCTATCTCCCCCCTCTCTCTCATTGTGGTGCCATGTCAGCTTTCTCCCACATCTAGAACGAATCCGATAACTCTTAGTCATCCCAGACTTCATTGGTTAGAATTTTCAGTCATAAGTGAAAGTGGTTAACGATAAAAGAACTCCTCTAAAATTAGAAAAGATTTCAAATGATTTTGGCTGAAAACAAAGGTAGACATTTGTTGTTTGGTACTTCACGTATCCACATGCAAATTCAGCAGGAGAGGGAGCATGGACTTCTCTGCTGATACAGGAAGATCTGGAACTTTCATTTGCCTGCATTGACCTGCATTGGGTGAGTTACAAGCTTATCACAGACCCAATTACCATGCTACTGTGGCCAGAAGCTAGGGGTGGGCAGGATCATGCTAATATACTGAAGCCATGGAGGGAGACAGCGGGTCACTGTCACCAAATACTCAAAGACTTCTTAGGGAGGAGAAATGGTGAGCTAGAGCCTGAGACACAACCAAAAATGCCCACCACACTGTCCAAATATAGAAAGATATTTAAAACTTTTGGAGCCACTAGCCTCCACCAGCATCACATAAGCCAAACAGATACTTCCTATGTCTGAACTGATGTCTTTTCTCTGTTATTTCTCCAAGTTTTAGTCTTTCAGATTCATTGCTTTGTTTACTCTGCATAACTGAAATCCAAATCAAACTGACACTTGCATCAGTCGCATTTTTTTTTTCAAAATAGGATGACTCATCGAATGGATTTGAATGGCGTCAAAAGATTTTCTACACCTCAGAAGCACCCAACTGACCCTTTAAAGATACGAAGGCCCATTTAAAAATGGCAAGATTCCTTAATATGGGTCTTAGTATTTAAAGCAATCAAGTGTGGCACTATCTATAATTCAGAAAGAGAGAAGGCAGAACATTTCTTCAAATTTATTTTTTGTTATTGTCGTGAAGGGAGGATTATTCCCTTCACCAATTGGTTTCATGTTTTTTAGTTTTCTTGATTGATGCTCTGGGTAAAAGCTTCAAATGAACAAAATTTCTGCTAAAAGCTATACTTATGTGATTCTCTCAAACCACTAACATTTAAAGGCTAGAATGCACTGGTTTCTAGGGTATAGAATAAAAAGATTTAAGAATACAATTAGTAACTTGTTCCAGCAATTAGATCTGAGTTTAATTACAAACTAACCTCTTGATAGACCATTTGACAGTCAGTGCAAAGTGAGAAAAAGAGATCAGAAAACTGCTAGAAGCAGCAGCAAAGGAACTTTTCCACATATTTATTTTTGTGCACATTATCTTTAGGCCTGGTGTTGCTTTTATGAGGGAAAAGGTAACAGATTTTGTTCTTTAAAATGGTTTATTTTTTAACTTGACAACAGGGTTTTATTTTTGCATGCTTTCTCTTCCACCTATCAGAGAAGCAAGTTGGGATCCTGGATTTACTTTCTGCTCATCTGACACTAATGGTACCCAGTGTGTTTCCTCTCCATCTCTGGAGACAAATCTGTCTTCTTAGTGAGGAGGAGAGCACCAAGCAGGCTCAAAACCTAAAATGTTAAAGCGTTAACAGGGCTTAGACATCATCTGATCCAACCCAAAAGTATTACAGACATGCACACCTGAGTTCAGGAGAGGCTGGGACTCACTCAAGGTCACAGAATGGAGCTGTGGCTGAGGTCTCGATATGGGATTCTACAGGTTAAGTGGAACAAAGTTCACTCTTCGGAACAAAGGAAAGGTGTATGGTTCCTGCGGTTGTGTTGGAGTAATTTATTTTCTTCCTGTTAGCATTTCCAAAAATGCAGCCCTTCGAAAGATAAATAGGAGGCCATTCTTTCAACGCTGCATTTTTCCCCTTAAGTACCAGGACTCAGATCCATTTACTGGGTGTGCTACACTGATAGGGCTTTATGCAGAGCCGTGCTGGCCCTGTGCACAGAGCCAATTACATTAGAGGCAGAACCGAGCTGAGTGGGAGAAAGCATGTGGTTAAGAATTAGGAGAATGGGCACGATGCCCTATTCTGCTATTTACTAGACATAAACAGGCCTTTTCACCTCAATCATTTTACTTCCTTTGACTTCTAAATTGGAAACATAATGTCTTACCCAGTGCTGCATTTATTTAGCAAGCATTACTGAGTACCTACTATGTGCCAGAAACTGTACTAGGTTCTAAAGATACGGTGGAAACCCTGCTGCTCAGTAAAGGTTGGCTCCTATAATATCATAATCGGTGTGGTATGTTCATTTGTCTCCATTTCTCTTATAACAATGTACTCCACTCCCACAGAAAAAGTGCCCTTCAGCCAAGAAGTTTGGTACAATAACCACCACCAAAGTTTGCTTTCTAAAAAAAAAAAACGAACAAATCAAAAAACAAAAACAAAAAACAAACAAATGCAAAAACAGGTCCAATTCTGCATGCAGGTTTGAAGTGAGCTGCTGCCCAGTTTCTGCTTTTGCTGCTAAAAGAGAGAGAGAATGGAGTGACCTCTGCCATACTCCCCACCCCTAGTACAAATATCTCCACTAACTGTATTGGGTACAGCACTATGTGATTTGCCACAGTGGATAAGGCCAGTTCTATTAGTCTGTTTAGTTGCAGGGCTGAGGTCAGGGGTAGTACGCAGATCCTGTGACTTCCAATCCAGCACTCTTTGCCTTTACCTGTAATGTCATAATCCATACAAGAGTTGACATCTCTCACTAAACTGGTCATGTTTCATAAGAACACCATTGTCTCTTTAAAGAACAGCATATACAATCACAATGAGTATATTATATACCTTATTTCCAGACCGAGAGCCCTTAACAGTCTACTGCTATGCACAGGGAACTGGCTTACTTTAGAAGTAGATCTTTATAGATACTGGGTCAAAATTTTTTTTGAGAATCTAATTAAAGTCATGAATTTAGGGAGAGTTCCCCCAAATGCCCTTTCAGACAACTAGACCATAATTCACATGATCTCCTAAGACCAAGGTCTCTATGAAAACAAACTTGGCCCTTAGTGTAATACTTTCATGCTTGGTAGTAACCCTGCCTTCCCTGTGACTCTTCAGCAGTTTTCGGCAAGGTTCCCGAGTTCCCAAAGGTTCCCCCAAGTCACACAGCCTGGAGAGAACATTTGGGTCAAGTCTAGAGGCCTAAGTTTGGGCCAATGGAAGGCACAGTTTCTCCCCCTTCACTTAAATAAGGTTGTGATGAAGTGACACACACCACTTCCGGCAAGTACGTGCTTGTTGGTTTTAATCTACTACACGTACGTATTAATTTAATTTAATTTAATTTAGTTCATATATCACCTGGTGGATATAAAATAAAAATGTTTAGCCCCTGTTTCAAATGAGTTCAAAGGTAAACTAAATTCTTAATTACCATTTGTAATATTTGCACTTAATATATTGATGATTCATAATCAGTGATGGCAGCCGGAATTGAGAAACCAGGAGATACAGATACTGTTCAATCTTCAAAGCAACTCCATGATGTGGGCTTTGTCATTCTTAGATCACAAATGAGGAAAATTAGACAGATAAAAGGTTAGTAACTTGCTCAGCTCTACATTTTCTAAAGGGCAGAATTTCCAGGTGTTTAACTCTTGCCCTTTGCTTAGAACCATTGTGCTCTGTTGCCACTCAAGTGTGTTAGAGTACTTTTTGAGGCAAGCTTAATTTCTTTCATTTACCACAATAATCATGTGCTGTAGGTTTTATTACAAGTATCTCTTTTCAACAAGTGAGGTAACTATGTTTTAGGCAGTTCAATGACTTAAACAGACATTTAACTAGTGATAAGAGGCAGACTCAGGATGCGAATGCAAAAATCTTTGTTTTAATTTGAGGACACACATACACACACACTCATGCACACACAGAGATATACACAGTGATCTGGGGAAAAATGTGGACAGGAAAATATGAATTAGGAAATGAGGATTCAAGATGAGTAACTGAATGGTAATACATTTTCCAGGGAACTAAGGAATTATTGGAAATATCTGGGACTCCTGGAATTCGAGGTCTAGTCAAGTCCCTGACATTATTACTATTACTACTTTCTTAAGCAGTGTCTTTTGGACATAACTGTCCCTTGTCTTAGCACCTCATGGGCATGAACACTGATACTTGCTCCTGCTGTAATGCAGCAAAAATCTCAGGACTCAACAGCTTGTAGAAAAGTATTTATTCCTTTTTGTGAAGTAAACTGGACTTTGGGTAGTAATCGCGCAATAGAATATACAGATGTCGAATTATAATTTACGTCTAAAAATTACATAATTGTATTAACCAATGTTACCTCAATAAACTTAATTTAAAAATAAACATTTATTCCTACAATGACTAGCATCAGACTGATCTGTTTTTTAAGGTTGTTTTTAATTTTTTTTTTAATTTTATTTTTTTGCTGTTGCTGATTTTTGGCTTTGTTTGCATTAGTTTCCATCCTAACTGACAAACTTTCCATAGTCACTTCACATCTGTCAAGGCCAAGAGGGAGAGGGAAAGGAGAAGGGTGTGTGTGTGTGTGCACGAGTGTGAGAACACTTGTGAACCTGGAGAAAGGGAGAGAAAGAACTGTGGGTAGTTTGAAACAGTAGACAAAATTGCCATTTTACGGCTTATTCATGCTCTCTTTGTTAAATTTTTGTTCTTTGCATTCTTTTCTGACAGTGAAAATATTTACTTTGAAATTTAAAATGATATTAATGAAGATGATACAATTTTGGTTTTTACCCAAAGGGGAACAGGGCTTGCCGGCAGGTTGACAGGCTCAGTTCTAGGGCAGCGTCCCCATCTTTGCCCACAATCTGCTGACTGACTTGGTTGTATGTCTCTCTTTCCTTTCATTTTCCAAAAATTCTGTGTGCAGGGATGGGCCCCTAGAACCCTATAAAAACAAACAACAATTTCTTCAGGTCTATTTGAACCTGTGTCTGGGCTCTTGACTTTCAGGTACCAGTGTTTGGAATGAGTAAGGCTGACAGTAGGAGAAGCTATAATGATCCTTTGAATATAGGCCATTACTGGATTTATGTTGTCCAGGCGGCCAAACCATAACTTATTTTACCTGATCCTCATAAAAAAACCTGGAATGATACAACCCCGCAGACTAATCGTTCTGAATGTGGTCTGCTATCCCTCCATACAGATATTTTTATTCAAGAACCGATTTAGGGGCAGTTAATTGGTTGATGAGCAGTTGGCCTGACTTCCATTTTGTTTTTCGTCATCCATGTAAATGAGTTCTGCATTATTATTTACATAATCCCCTGAGAGAAACTGCAGGTATTACCTTCTACCTGCATAAAGTGTAACGGCACACATCTGTCCTCAGATTATCACTTCCCAACATTTTTTATTCATTTTCAAGTGGGGAGTGGGCTAAGAATGGGAAATATTATAGAATGTTTTCTACTTATATTTTCTGGTACAGCTCTCTTCTACTAACAGTGTGTTCTGTGATCACCTATATTTGCTGCCGTAAGGAAATAAATATCATTTTCTACGTTTATAGCACCTCTTAAGGTCCACTTGTAAATATGTGTTAGATCATCAGAAATGATATGCATATTATTTCTTTACTAGATTTAAAGTTCTTTGAGGGCAGAAAGCTGGTTCTTAACTTCTTATTTCTTTGTCTCAAGCCATGCACAATAATGGGGCTCAATGTTGGTTCTCCGGTGATGATAATTATATCCACTTTATTCACATCTTGCACTATCTTATTAATTTGACTTTTATCCTCCTCCCTGCTCTTATCCAACTGCAGAAACCATATTTGCTTACTGGACTGGGAGGGGTGGGGTGAATGAATATTACAAATCAACTAAGCCTAGTGAAACACACAAAATGCTTGTGGTCATGCTACTTCATGGAACAGGAAAATGGGATGGTTAAAAAAGGCTCTGGAACCTCACTGCCTGGATTTGAATATCAACCCCACCACATATTAGCTGTGTGCTTGTCAAGTAATTTAACCTGTCTGTACCTCACTCTTATCATCTGTGAAATGAGGACAATAATAATGCCTATTTTATTATTAGTTAAAAGCATTAAAGGAAATAAAACCACATAAAGTGCTTGGAATTATCGATGAGCATATAAAAAAAATCTAAATAAATATTAGCTAGTGTTATTTTGTCTTAACGAAACATTGTGAGTTAAATGTTTATATACTGATATCATTTACAAAGGATGGAACTAAAACTCAGACGCATTAAAGAATGCAGTTAATAAGTGCTAGAACCAGTGTTTGAACTCAGTTCTAGAGGTTGCTAATAAAAACGATGAAGAAAGAATCAAGAATAACCATCTGATTTATTGAGTGTTCAGTATGTGTACCCAGTGATGGGGTGCAAGCTCTGAGACACTATCTCATTTAATGTGCAACAACAACATGAGATAGCTTTTATCACTGTTCGAATTTTATAAATGCTGACTTCCTGCCTCAGAAAGGAGACAACCTGTCAAGCTAGTGGTGGAGCCATGAACTAAAGCCGGTGTGCCTGATGCCGAAGCCCACACACTTGGCTTCAACTCGACTAAGGGGCTAGAAATCCATTTCTTGCTCTAAAAGGCAAGGGGTACAAACAGTAATGTGTGTCTGGTGGGGTTAGGGGGAGAAGCTGAGAAAAGAATGAATATAAATGGCATTTTGAAAGAGAGCCATTTATAAGCGAGATTATAGAATCTGTTTGAAGATTCCCCCAGAGGACACGTTAAAAAGATGACTTGCACGCAACTTAACGAGAGGTTAGATGAAACGCATCAGGCTCTGTGTAGGCGGGATGCACACGGAAAATTAAATCCACGTTGGAAATGTTAATAAATGCATACACATGTTCTTGTTTGTAATGCGCTCCTTGTTTTTTTCATTTTCTCCCTGTTAAAACAGTGAGGGCATCTTCACAGGGTCTCCCGGGACCTGCTTTTTCCCCCCTAGTTGTTTTGCTTTCTCTCTTTATCTCTCTGCACCCCCACCCCCATGCCCTCTGAATGTAATTTCATATGTCCCAGATCCAGAGTGTGACGATGCACAGGGAATGAAGAACGAGGAGAGAAGACTCTTGGGGCTTCCAGACGATGCCTTGTGCGGTAGCCATAGTGATGTTAAAGCCAATAGCATTGCATCACTCCTTCACATAAAGGTCTGAGGGTTTCCTTTGGTGGTCCACACAGTGAAGTGCAGACATTTTTGCAAGATGTTTGAGGGCCTAGTGCGTTGGCCACCTCCAGCACCACCGCCGTCATGACTTTTCATGCTCTCTGCCTTTAACCTGACATGCCCTTTCCTGCTGGAAACCTCCTTCATTCATTCTTCACATCTAATTCAAACATGACCCTCTTTGTGTTTGTTGAAAATAAAATAAAATATAAAATAAAATAAAAGGTAATTTTAAACTCAAGACTACATCAAGGGAAAAATATGGCCACCCCTCATAACAACTGACTTGTTTTACTGAGTTCTTAAAAAACCCTGGCAGATTGACAGCCATTCAAGAAAGGAGGTAGAGAAGAATAGGAAATGGGAATCTTTTGAATAGGAATATGGGAAGAACTCAGCACAGATGGAAAGGAAAGCAGACGGAACACCCTTCTGGGAAAGGAGGAAGTTAAACACATTCTCAGAAAGCTATTCCTAGTATTCAGTTCTAAGAGTTTGGTCCAAAAGACTCTGGAGTTAAGCTCTGGGTACTGACATGCCACCATTATACAGGGTGAAGAGGGAGAGGGCAAGTAAGCACTAGATTTCTGGACCTGCAATGAGATCCAGTAGAAAGTCGAGTTTCCAGGTCCTGCATGTCAATCCTTATTCTGCCACTAGTCACTTCAAGATCCAACAATAATTATTTACCCTAGAAAAAGGGAGGAAGAATATCTCTACCTTGTCAGACTCTAATGCAAAACAAACTAAAATAACAAAACATTTGATCGTATAAGACTTAAATATAATGAACACTTACTCAATTGATATTAAATTCGTTTGGTTTTTCTTACAGGCCTCCCTCCCTTTCTGTGTTGGTCACGTGCATGGGTAGAAAGAGAAAAAGAAATGCATTTGCTGTCCTATTGGGATTTAATCAGTTGCTGAAATATTTTCTGCCATCATGCCTCAGTACGGAGATTTCAGTATCTATGGACAACTTAAATTACCCCTCTCCCACCATATGATGGAAGGGACAATTCCAGCTGATTTCCCATCGTGGTTTCTTTAGGTCACCGCTAGAAATCCAAGCCTCTCTTGTCATCAGCAAAGCTTAGTATCACTCACAGTAGACAATCAGAGAACAAGGATAAAGGGACAGATCCATTGGCATTGTGACATATGCACTCAGTAACATTTATCTGATCATTCTTTTATTCATCCATAGTACCCACTCAATGAAAGACTGGTTAGAACTTCTATGGGAACAAAACTCAAATAAAATGATTTTTTGTCCTTACAGCAATGTTTGGCACAATTAACTATACCCAGCTTGCAACTCTTCTTTTAGCTACAGAAATGCCATCCTCTTTCTGCCTCTATATGCCTCATTTTCCTCATTTGTAAAATGTGCGCAGAAATAGTACATGCCTCAGAAGTATGATGTGAAGATTAAATAAAATAGACCACAAAAAGTTGGTAGAGTTGCTGGCATATAGCAATATATAACAAAAGACAGGTGAAATGCCAGGGTGATGGCCACAGCAATAAAAGTAGCTGTTCTAGTGGTAAAATAGCAGTAAGATTATTATTAATTATTATTCACCCCCCTGTCTACTGCTAATTTTCCTAAGTCTTCTCTGGAAGTAGCGAGGAGACCAGTAGCCTAGTGCTCAATGACATTGCAGAAGAGACCAGCAAGGGAGTTAACGTATAGGAAAGTCTTTGGTTGAGGAAACAGAAGCCATCGAATAGGAACCCCTTAATTTCTCTATAACAAATCCACGGACAACCTGCTTCTGTACCATGTTCTCTTATCAAAAGCCAGTCCCTCTACATGAGTCTAGATCTTATCCCCTCTCATTTTTTCAGGGATATTTCCTCTATACTTACTTCCGTTTCCCTCTCTTTTTCAACACCCGATCCTCCCTCTGAATCATTTCCATCAGCATGCATGATGTAACATTCCCATTAGATAAAAGTAACCCTCTCTTGACCTTACTTTCCTCTCCAGCTACTGTCTCATTTCCCCTCCCCCAACATTATTTCCTTGCTAGCTCAATTTCCTCATCTTCCATTCGTTCTTCAACCCACTCCATTTAGGTTTCTATCACCATCATGCTAGAAAATATGTGCTCAAAGTCACCAATAACCCCTATATTCAAAACCAACAGATATATTTTGTCGTCATCCACCCTAGTACCTTTAATAATCAATGACTCCTTTATACATAGTCTCCTCCCCCTATTTTCATGGGTACCTCAAGTTTAGGGTGAATAAAACTGAACTGAACCTAATAAGTTTCTCCCAACACTTATTTTTTTTCCTCAACTACCCACTTTTTTTGGGGGGGGGAAATGGGTCCCAGTATAGACCTGGATTCTCAAGCCCAAAATAGAATCTCTATAATTCTCATTCTCCTCTCTCTCTTACTCTCTCCTACTCTGTTTATTTTCCTATTTCTCTCTTATCACACATATCCAATCCACTGTCAATCCACCTATAAATATAGAATCTCTTCCAAAAGAAATGCTGAATCTATTATTATTATTTTTTAACTTCATCGCTACTATCCTCATCTAGGCCACTTCAACTCTCATTGGAATACTGCAACTCTTCCCAACTGTTCTCCCCCTTCTTTACTGGTCTCTTTCCACCCATTATCTACTTCACCTCGAATCTACCTAAGCATGACTGGGTCTTGATATCATTAGAAGGACACCCATTAGTCAGAACACAAGTCCAAGCTCCTTAAAGTGGCATGAATGGGTATGCGTAACCTGCCACCTTGACTACTTCTTCAATTTCCTCTCCTGACACTTTCTGTTCCCTACATTATATTGGGGCAACATCGGTAAGCTTAGGGTTCTTAATATGTTCTCTCCTTCTTCCTCATTAAATCAAATGTAGCTCCTCTCACAAGAAATCCTCTGAGACCCTCTTCAAAAGAGGAGTTCATTATTCATTTGTCCCTGCTACCTCTGTATCTCGTGCACATTTCAGTTATTAATCTTTTTTTTTTTTTTTGCATACTTGTGTTCTCTAATATAGAGGTTCTCCAACATGGCTGCACACTGGAATTACCTGGCAAGTTTAAAACAAAAACAAACAAACAAAAACCTACACCTGGGTCACTGACTCAGAGTTTCTGATTGAGTTAGTATAAAGTGCTGCCCGAGAATCAGGATGTTTTTTAAAATACCCCAGTGATTCTAGTGTTCAGTCAATTTGGAGACTCAATCCTTGAGGCTTGGGATGTTCTGTTTTTATTTTTAATCTCTGTATCTCAGGTGCTATACATTCTGTCTGGTACATAATTGGAATTTATGTTGCTAACAAATGTACTTACCAATGAATGAAAAACTTATGATACAGTATATGTAATTCCCAAATGAAACAGGTAAAGCTAAGTTAAGGAAGGTGAATTTTCAGCAAAATTTGGAAAATGCTTAAATGTCTGGGATATACTCGCAATAGCCCAGTAGTGTTAAAATCTGAAAGAGGCAAATGCAGGTAAATGAAATGAGTAAATAGGGATATTCATAGTTGAGTCTAGAGAGGCCTAAGGCCATAGGCAAGTGAATAGAAGGAAGTGGAGAGCTAGGATTTGATGATGAGACTTTAAAAGCATGAAAATAATAATAAGAGGTCAAAATAGGTACTATTGTGGCTTTTGAGTCAACCTGAGGATTTAAGAGAAAGGCACATTCAAGTTATGCAGCCCACTTTTCTAACTTTCAACAAATAGTGGGGAATTGCATTCAAGTGAACAGGATATTTTTGTTGTTGTTACCTACTGTTATCAGTGGTAATGACAACATCATAGTTGAAGAAAGAGAGATCCTCTCTTGGTAAAAAACATAAACTTTGGAGAAACATTCCATGATTTTGCCAGCTAACGGCTATGTGACTTTTGGCAAGTCATTTAACCTCTGTGACTCAGTTTCCACACAGGTAAAATGATGATAATAATTATGCCTTTCTCACAAAGTAATTGTTAGAAATACAATGTGTTAATTTATGTAAAGTGCTTTGAAGAGCCCAGCACTGAGTAAGAAACAATAAATGTTAGTTCTATCATTATATATATAAAGATTGCCCACTGTTTGGAGAAAGCCAAGGTATCTATATGAAAGTGTTAACAAGGATAAGTGAGATTGTGTTCATTTAAGTTATAAATATAAAAAAAATTATTTTTTAACTAAATCTATAGAGATGTATAAAGATATGTTTGCTTTCGCTCTCTCAGATACACACATACACACACCACCTTCCAATTGTAGTAAATCACCAAATTAGTGAACTTTCAAAATGATTCTCTCTAAGCTTAATTATTTTCCGCTTTATATATAATCTCTACATAGGCTAACCAGCAGTTGCCTAGGAGAGGTCATTCAGGCTTCACTGATTAATAAGAATTATTTGCAATTAGCCTAGAAATTGTTAACATGGAAATGGGCCCATCTAAATTTCTTGAGTGTTCTTGAAACTACTGCTCTCTCTTTGAGGTTGGTCTAAACCCTCATATAATCCTATTGACATGGCTAATTAATTTGATTAGAAATTTTAAGTTCCCAAAGTTTTTTTTTTTTTTAATATCAGAGCTTCTGTCCAAATGATCACATATTATTACTAAAAGAGGTCAAAATTAAGTCAGACTTAAACTTTTCTATAAGCTTCAACATTCCATTATGTACATCAAGTTAGCTGAGGCAACATACATTATTTATTGCTTCCAAAGTCTTTCTCATTGACTCTTATTCTCTATCTCTGCAAATCTGCTTCAAGGCTGCCAACTGTCTACACCTCTGGGATGCTCATGAAATGTTTTTCTTTCCTGGAGCTTCAGAAGCAGCCATGGTCTAAATCGTGTAGCTCAGTTTACAGAAAGAAATAATGGATCCTACTCTAGTCCTGGAGTCAGACCTTCGGTGCAAACACTTTTGGTCACATACTACCTGTTTGATCCCAAGCAAGCTAATGGAACTCTCTCAGGACCAGAGATCCCATCTTAGAAAGGAAATAATAAGAATTCCTATCTGGAGACTCAGGTGAGGGTCATCTGAGCTCATTCATGGCACAGGCTCAGTACATTTTAGCCATTATTGGCATACACACACACACACACAAACACACATGCACACACATACACACACATACACACAAATTATGTATATATATGTATATATGTAATCACATATGTATATATACAATTTATATACATCTATATACATCTACAAAATGCAAGTTATCGATTAAATAAATCCAACATACATATTTGTATATAAGTCATAAATACATTATATATAGATATACATATATACTATAGATTCTAAAATATACAAAGAGACACTTTATCTTGGCTGAGTATTGTTAAGACCTAAGCCTTCGAGTATCTATTTTATGATTATATAAGGATGATTTAGAATTAGTACACATGCATACATGTGTGTGTATATTAAATGCTACTGAGTTAAAATCAACAGTTACTATTTATCTTTTTAGACTCCCCTACCCACAAATTTGTCCCTATTTTTTGTCTGCCAACTTAGTGAGCCAGCACACATCCTCACCACAGATGACAGAGGAGAGGAGGAGCCAGCGGTGTGCTACAGTGGGCTGGAACTAACTAGCTCACAAGCAGAATCAAATATTTTCAGGAATTTTGCAAGCCGGCCGTTAAACAGAACCATTAGTAAAATTTAATTATATAAACTTACAATAAAATTTTATTAAAAACAAAGCTAATAAATTCTCCAAACTCAACAATTACTAATTCTTTTTTTACTACATTATGCTATCATCTGTACTCTTGATGTTATGTCTACCTTCTCTGCAGAGTGAGATGAAAACATTACATAATGGCATGCTCTTAGGCATTTCTTCCTATTTCCGTTTTCAGTGATGTTGGTGGTTTGTAATGAAAGCATTTATACTATGGAAATTGGCCAATGCTTAGGTCAGTGCCTTTTATATTTTTCCTAGAGAGTCAGACATTAAACATTTGCCATCACACCCCTAAAAGAACCATTTCGCCTGTGTGCTGCATATTCTTTTTGGAGACTTAAGGACTAGTAGCTAAATAAGGCAGTTGTGAAAGAAAAGCAGCATTGGCATGTATATATATCCACATAAACCTACTTAAATTACATCCAATAAAGAAAGTACAGAGAGTGGAAGGAAGAGGGGAAGATTTCCCTGGAAACTGTCACAGAACAAACACACATGCTTTTGAATAATGAATTTAATTTCCAAGCTTCACAGAAAGCTCTTTGCTGCCTTTGCTCTCCTTTAACCTTCTCCTATTGCCTTTCTCATTCCTCTACCTGAACTTCTCAAAGAGCTGCAATTCTAACCTGTCCCCGCCCTCTCTATTATTCCATTAATCTGTCTCCGCCCACATAATTAAGGCAATCACCGCCTTATGCTTCTTGCAGAGCTATGTTAATAGCCCCTTACTACTGGGGCATAGCGACCTTCAGCCTACATGAGCTGGGTAGAGATCTCAGAGGCCCTTCCCACACTGTCCCTGAGCCTGCCCACCTCTCTCTCCCCTCCTGTGTCATGGTCACGCTACTTCTGCTGCTTAGAAACCATTCTCCAACCTCTTAGCTGTTCTCCGCCCACTAAGGTGTTTATCACTTTCGGTCAGAAAATCAAATTTCTTTCCCCCTATATTTTTCTCTAGTTACTTTCTCCAGTCCTCTTACAGGATCCTAAGAGGCTGAATTAATCTTATCAAAAATTATTCGAGGAACACTTGAAAAGGAGTTGTGGGTATTAGCACACGCTAAACCAATCCCAATTCTTCAGTATCCCTGAAAAGTAGAGCAAACATGCTCTGTGAAGTTCTCAAAGATCCAGGAATCATAGATTAAAAAAAAGGAAAGACTATGACTTCAGGTCAAAAAACTTACATCCCACCCTGATCTAACCACCACTGAACAACCCACCCTGGTGCTGAGGCAGTGAACTCCAAGACTAGAGTCACCACAGAACCAACGTCATGGTGAAGTAGGAGGTTAGATTGAAGGTTCTGCAAAGTCCCATCCACTCTAAAATCATCTTGGTCCATGAATCTCTGAGTTGTAGCCTGAAACACCAGCCATGGGACCAATATTTTTGACTTGTGTTCATCTCTCTCTTCTCCCCCTCGCGCCTTATATCATTTAGAGTATAATTTTGTATCCCTGCTTGAAAGCAAAGTGGGGCTTCATCATTACCAGATCCCCACTGGATTTTGGTCGGTTCTTCTTTGAAGTAACCCTGTGTTGCTTTCTTTCTTCAAACGGAACAAAAGGGTAAATTGTCCCCAGTGATATAGTGATATATTTCTCAAAGTACAAAAAAAATAAGACAAAGTAAAATAAACTATAAAAGGGCCATAATCAAGCATTTCAGAGACAGGATAAAACAGAAGAGGAAGGATGGGGATTTGAATGTGCAGAGATAATAGCAGCTCTTACAATGCCTTTCATCCCTGGCTCTCTTAAACATCATGTGAAGCAATATTATTGCCCTCATTTTTCATTTTCATCTTATTGTTTGTTATTCAGCATTTATATTTTCAAGGAATTTAGGGTTCATTTTTATTAGCAGTCCTTCATAATGTCGTGGTGAGGAAGGCAGAGACGGGGGCCCTCTCTGGTTCCATAAGATGAACGGGCTCAGACAAATTAAAGGCCTTGATCTGGCCTCCATTGGTGGACAAGGGGCCCAGGTGAGACTCAAGCACTTGACTACAGAGTCTGCATTCTGAGCAGGGGATCGCTAAGCCAGATATTGGGAGGAAACATTTTGTGATGGAAAGACACAACTTTTGGAGTCGAAGGCCTTGGATGACCTTAGGAACTTTTTTCCCCCCTCATTAAATCTTGGTTGTGTCTTCAATAATAAAAGGAGAAATAAAACATACATCACTAAATAGAGTCATTTTAAGAATATGTTCAGGTTGAACATTTGAAGTAAGAACTGGTATTCTGTAAAATTTAGTTTCTTTTTTCATTTCTTTTGATGGGTACTTAAGGTATGATTGTGATGCTCCCAGCATTAAGACAGACTGCCAGGCAGAATGGTGAGTGGTAAGTCTAGAGACCTGACTCCACACATCCCAGATGGAGTACACGAAATATGCATGCAAACTGTTTGCTTCTCACCTCGTTGAGAGGTGGAGTCTCGTAGTATTAACAAGTCGGTTGACCAACAAAAAATGGAGGAAGCAATGCTATGCCAATTCCGGGACTAGCCTTTAAGAGGTCTGGTATCTTCCACCTTGCCTCTTGGAATCCTAAACTTAGAGATATCACGTGTATTTACCCCAGCTGATAGTCTCAGGTGAGCCTACACTTCTAATTTAAATAGGGGCAAAACTATCTTGGATCTTCCATAGCAGCTGGTCTACCAACCAGTACAACCATGTAACCTTTGTTGATACAGTATAGAACAAACGACTCAGCCAACTGAGCCATGACCAAATACTTGACCCACAAAAATATATGACATAATAAAAAGATTGGTCTTTTTAAGTCATTATGTGTTGTTGTATGCTATAAAGCAATGAATACTGAAACACTAGTTACATTCCTGCTGCCAAACTGGAAACAAGAAAAGAAAACTGGAACACCAATCTTAGCTACTTTCTACATTTCCAACTTAATTTCCCTGAATGCTTTGCATACTTCATGCTTTTCCTGGAAGGTCCCTCTGCATATTATCCTGGCCTTGTGGAAGTCTCGTCTTTACTGAATATTTTTCGCTGACTTCTATCAGTCAGGATAATTAATGTCTGCTCTAAAATAAAACACAAAAGTCTCAGTGACATAGCACAATGAGGGTTTAGTCTCTCTCATACCACAGACTGATATGGACTAGATTTTTCTCTGGGGTGGTTCCCCTCCCAGAGGTATGACAGAGTTCCAAGCTCATTCCACCTTATAGACCTTATAGTTCTACTGTTCCTTAGGGCCTCCTTGATGTTCCCCACTGGGTCCTCTACATAAGGCCACATGAAAAAAAATGCATGAGAAATTATAGAGGCCACAACTGAAGTGACATATATGTTTCCCCCATATGGCATTATCGAGAATTGGTCACATGGCCTGACTCTAACTGCAATGCCAGCTAGAAAATACAGGCTTCTTGTGGGCCCCGAAAAATAAAAGGGATTGGTAAGTATCTACTAGGTTTTTGCTACACCACTCTTGTCAAAGGTAATCCATTCTTCCTCCTGAAGAGGGTTCTGAATTAGAAAGAGTATGAGTGTTTAAATAAATCTTGATTTTAGATTTGTGCCAAGCCACTTTTGTAGCTGTGTGAGCTGGGCAGGTTACTCAGCTCCCCTGAGTTCCAGTTTCAGTCATCATGAGGATACCAATGCCAGGTATTAACAAGTAAAATAAAAGGTCTTATAAAAATACTCAAAAATAATTTCACTTTTTCTTTCCACATGCCTCCTAAAACACTCTCTGTACTAGAGATGGACAATCTCTCCTTCTAAACCTTCGGTGGATGTTGTTAGTCAGCTATGATATTTTATTTTCTACTCATTCTGTTAATGGCCTCAAAACTCTTCTTAGGATGCCTTTGCAGGCAGCCAAAACCAATGTGTAAGAGCATGTTTTTAGGGCAAAACTTTAATTGTGATCTTTAAGCTGACATAGTCGCTTGACAGAAAATCCTGCCCTTTGGTTTCTATTATCGTTATGTTTTTATATAGGCATGTTTGCCTCTTCAATGAGCTGTTAACTCTTTGGGGTTAGAGATCCTGCCTTTATTATCTGACTGTCCTATGTGGTACCCAATACAGTACTTGGCACTTCATCGAATAACTGTTTCTGTATTGAATACATAGCACAAGAAATAATAAATACTATTTATTCAGAGTATACTATGGTTGAATGCTTTACATGCGCAATTTTATTTAATATTAACAAAAAACTTAATGGGCAAGAACTATTATTATGCTGATTTTGTTGAAAACACAGGTTAAGTAACTTTACCGAAGTTGTTTAGCTAAGAAATAAGAGAACCTGAATTGAGACCCAGAGCTTTCTAACTCTACAGCCCATGACCTTGGACACAATGCTACATTCTCATCAAGCCCAAACACATGTTTGCTTACTTATTCTAAGATCACTCTTGGCTATGAAGAGAGAAGAAATGATCAGAGGACAAGAACAGAAGTGAGGGA
Source organism: Rousettus aegyptiacus (assembly GCF_014176215.1). Lineage (NCBI taxonomy): Eukaryota > Metazoa > Chordata > Mammalia > Chiroptera > Pteropodidae > Rousettus > Rousettus aegyptiacus. The sequence goes on from NW_023416306.1 coordinate 13,096,727, forward strand.
CATGGTAGAAACAGACTACTCAGGGAAAATGAGGATATTGAGGAAGGAGAGGGAGACGGGTCACTGTGGACAAAGGAAAGGGGGGGGGCTGCATGGAACAGAGGTAGAACAAAAGAGGAAACTATAAAAGATAGATATTTTTACTAAAGTTTGGGATCTGCCTTTTAGTTTGCCTTTAGACTAATAAAAATTTATCCCTTAAAGAAAAAGGAAGATAAACATTACAAATGGTTGTTTAAGAAGAAACTCAAACTTGAGTTCTCTGTTTGGAAAATATTGTCGGCCATGATTTCTTTACTTGATACTTCCTCTTTGTACTTGCAAAACAAAGAAACTAAAGTGATACTACGAGTGCTAATTATAGACTCAGAGCTATGAGCTTTTTGTGTCTTCATTTATTTAATTTTCAATAAAACCATGAAGGATTGTTGGTAGTATCCATTTTGGCAAATGATAAAACTGAATCTTAAAGAAAGGATTCACTCATTCAATACACAGAGTCAGTAAGTGCCAAATGCATGTTCTGTCTAAGACTCACAGCTGTTTTTTTCCATACCTGACAGTTTCTAATATCTATATCTATAGCTAGTCCATGATTCTATGTTACTTATTCATCTATTTATTTTGTATTCACAAAAAGAGCACTTCATCCAGAATTCTTTTTGCCTGTAGAACGGTTCTTGGCATATGCATAGGTGTTTAATATTGAACAGAGTGAGTACAACATCTGGACATCAATAGCTAAACATCCTTTATGCATAGAGGAAGGGATACCTGCAAAATATCACCTGCTGTTGGATCTGAAGATGACAGTAGAAGCTGCACTGGTAGTCGGCAGCGGAGTAAAATTTCTTGGAGCTGACTGTTTCTGTCCCTATATGTGAACACTGTCCTTTGCTAGTTCGTTTGTACTGTAAGTGCTTGCTATTTCTACACTTACTGTAGAACTTTTTGTGTACTGTGCCTCTGCACTGTTCAGAGATAGAAAGGCAGTGCAAGAGGAAATGATTAAAGGACTGGAAGGGGAACTCGGGATGAAAGATTAAAGGAATTTAGCCTGACGAAGAGAAAGATGAGGGTTTGGCTTAACAGTCTTCAAGTGCCTAAGAGGATAGTATAAGAAGGAAGGTGACCAGGTTCATATCAGAAAAGAAAAACTGGGCTTAGATTTTAGCTTCGAAGACTTAGAGGGGAATTAATGAAGAACTGCCTGGCTACAGGTCCTCAGGCACAAAAGCAACCCACATGGAGGAAGCTGTCTCTAGATAGAATCATTAAGTGAATAGTTGTTCCCATGCCTGGTATTAGGGGTAGTGTGGTGTTTTGTAATAAACTCACTAATTACTTGTGCCTCTACTATGTGCCAGTCATTGTGACACATTGTGATAGGTGGTTTTCTTGCTATTCACTCAGAAAGGAAGAGTTCTTTCCATTTGTATGAATGAAAAAGCTGAGACTCAGAAGGAGAAGTAATTTTCCCAAAGTCAGACTGCTAATAAGTGACAGGGTCAGGACTGAAATCCAGGTCTGTCTGGCTCCAGGTAACAAAGTCAGCAATGAGAACAATGATAACAGTCAACATTCATATATGACTTCTTACATGGCAGGTACATTGTGGTAAGGGCCTTTGTGTATTATGTCATTTTAATTTCCTGACATCATTATTTAGAAAAAGTTTTAAATCCATAATTTTCAAGTGAGGTAGCACTGCAGAGCGGCAATGTTATTTGCCCAAGGTACTATATCTAGTAAGTGAAAAGCCTGGATTTAAACTCAGATCTGTTTTGTTCTCAAGACCTTGTTCTTCCTTCTATAACATGCCACACACTCTCAAGCTTACATATGGGTTCAGAGTCTCCAATAAATACTGATCATTATCTGATATATGATAGAGAGAGAAATAACGTCACAGAGAAAGGCGAGAAGACTGCTTTCTGGAACAGATGTGACAGGATAACCAGAGAAAGCATAATAAAAGAAGTGACATTATAATGGAGCATTTTAGGATGTGTGGGGTTTCTTCGCAGACACAGGGAAGGAAAGGAGATGGATTAAAGAAGAAGTGAAAATCGTGCAAAATTAATGATACTGAAATGCAAGAAAGTAAGAGGTTGACGGAATATATACTATGTTGAGTTGGAGCATGTCAGGCAATTTTGGGGACAAAGAGTAGAGAGTTTCAAAGTCAGTAGTATGGATGAGACAGTAATATATATGTTTCACTTTCCTCCTAGACATGAAGAATGATATTTCCCAGCCTTCTTTGTGTCTGAGTAGGTCAATATGACTGAGTTTTGCCAGTAGAATATGAAGAGAAGTGATGTTCACCCTTTTAGATCTGCCCACAAGATGGCTTGGGTGTTTTTTCAGCCATAGTCTTTCTCTTCCAGCCACGTGGCAAGAAGTGAAGCTCTTTGAGATAGCAGAGCCAATGGGTTGAAGGAGCTTGATTCTCTGAGCTCACAAACTATAACCATGTGCCCTGGGAGAGTCCACCAGCCAAAAACTTCCGTGAATGAGAAATCAGCCATTGAGATATTGAAGTTGGTAGTAAATGAAGTACACCTAGCTTGGGACTTCATATTTTAGACTGGCATTTCCTGAGTGCATTTGCCACAACATTCATGATAGAAATGCTTCACCCTAAATGACTTTTTTAGAAAAGATGTCTGAATATTCTGTACATTGCATCCCCTTTTAGAGACTCACAATGCATACCAGTATGTCAAGGGGTCTGTGAAGTCCTGCAATAAAGAAATCCAGTAAACTGTTTAACTCAGCACTTGGCAAACACAATTTTCCCCACAGAATTATTTTTCAGTAATGACTATGATAACTTGTAAAATTTATGTTTTATGGAATACAGCATAAACAATATTGTTCTGGTCAATGTAGACCCACTGAAAGTGTTTAACTAGGTATAAAAAATAATCATAACCCTGAAAAATAGTGAACATTTACTCCTCCTTCGTAAGCATGTAACTTCAGCCTGTGATCACTTTCCCTTAACATGCTAACTTCCTTCTAAGGAAGGAGTTGCTACTCTGATTCAGAGTTCGAAAACTTGTTTGAGCCATGCTCACTGTAGGAAGGTTCTCTGTGCCTTCAAGTCTACATGAACGGTCACTTCCAGTGTAATTCTTGCTCCCTACTAACATAATAGGAAGCTCTAGGAAGTAATCAAGTCTCTCTCTCTCTCTCTCTCTCTCTCTCTCTCTCTCTCTCTCTCTCTCTCTCTCTCTCTCTTTCTCCTCCTCCCTCCCTCCCTCCGTCCCTCCCTCTTTTCCTCCTTCCCTCCCTCCCTCTCTCTCACTCTGGATAACAATTCTAAGAATTTCCGAGAATTCCAATTTCAAGATTTGTATTTTTAAAAAAGGAGAATAAATAGAAGTAGGAATTACTTCCTAGTTGAAGTCCACAGAAGTAAAATGACTTCCCTTAAATTCATTGGGTAAGTTGGTAAACTCCATCTTCCTAGCCCTCATCTCCTAGAGTTTCCTCCTAGGTAACCACTATAATTTTGTACATAATCAGAGTGACACAATGTTCCCCTCAAGCACTGAGAGAGCTGTCAGTTTCCTCATTTTATCAATATTAATTTCCATGAGATTACAGTAAGAATCAAATAAAAGATCATTTTATTAGTATTATCTTCATCATTAACATTTTCAGATTTAAACTCGCTATGTTTTTGGCTGCTTTGAAATAAAGCAATTTTCCTCCTGAGTATATGTCCAATGATAATTAAAGCCAATTAGAGAGTCAAGGCTCACACATCTGTCCTCTTAGTTATACTCTTGCAAGAGGAGATAAAATGTTGTCAGTTTCATTCCTTTTTTAATATAAATGATTATGAGATCAATTAAGCCCAATTATTGAGAAGGTTCATGTATTAGTAAAGGTTGGAATACGTAATAATAACTTATATTTGGAAATCATTTTTGCATACATTGACTCCTCTGAGTCTCAGATTAACCTGTGAAACAGACAGGGCAAGGGAATCATTCCTTTTTCTGCAGACGAGAAAATCAATACATTGAAAGATACAGAGATTTCCCAGAGTCACAAAGCCAATAAGAAGTTGAGCAAAACCTATAGTCAGGCCTCTTCTTAGAGTTATGATCTTACTTCAGCATCACTGCTTCAACGTGGCGAGCGCAGTGGGGAAAAGCCCACCGTTTGGTGTAGGATAGGGCTGAGTGTAGATTCTCCGGCTGCAGCTGCACTAGCTCTGTGCCCTAGGGGCAATCACTTCACCTCTCTGAGCTTTTATTCACTCATCCATAAAATGAGAAAAGGAATAATTACTTTCATTGTTTTCAGGATTGAATGACACATTAAGTGTCAAATGTTTGGCATATAGAAAGTTCTCAGCACGTGTTGCTTCTCATAAAATGGTATGAGTCTAGGATCGTCTTTGAGAGAAAGCTGATTTTAATTTTAAGGGAAAATGATCCCCATTCTCTCTGGTTGGCTCTTGGGGGACAGAGGCATTGGGTTGCTTAAAACCTTCATCTCCACTGCCTGGGACTGAGCATGGTGCATAGAAAGTGCTTAGCCCATATTAATTTTGAAGACTGAATAGGGAAATAGTGGTAATGTCTTCTTCAATGTTTGCTTAGTCTCATTCACATTATGATGCACTGTGGGTATAAAAAGGTCTGAAACAAGGTGTTTGTCCTCAGAGCTCCCAGCATTTAAAGTCTTATACCAAAAGGACTGGCCCAACAGGAACCCAGAGCATGGCAATTCAGCACCTGCCGAATCTACTTTTCAAGAGGCCTCATCTGTCCAACTCCTTAGCCTGTCCTTCTCTTAGCTATCTTTCTGGAGCCTTATTCCAAAAGCAAGTCCAAGGATCTCAGCATTCTAGTCCTTGATAAATAAGCCCCTCACTCTGAAAGGCTCAATGACAGATAAATCTGTCCACCCAAGGACACTTCCCAAGCGGGACGGGCTATTTAAACTCCTTACCAGATTGCAGCTGGCACCCACTACGTTGATTTCTCCCTCTGCTTATAATCATAATGGGATCTCAGCAATAAAGATGGATTTGTTAATTTCCATCTCCTTCTCACTTTCTCTTTTAATCACTGTCGAGCATAAATTAATTTCAGCTTAAAGAGCTTTTGACAAGATTCTGTCATTGTTGAGGGCAGTAAAGGTCAAAAAACAGGAGCCTCTGAAATGTACTCATCAGCTGTTTGCCAGGAATAAACTTTAGTTATTGAAACTTAATTATTTCTATTTTGTCCATGGCAAGCTGGAGTGAGAGACAGACAGAGAGTGACACTACTCAATTTGATCATCCACCTGCTAGTTGATTGTTACATTTTCTCCTGAATCTTTGATGGAATGGACTAAAGTTTCAATATCAGGCTTGGTATCACTTGTCCGTACCTTCGAAGTAAGATATAGAGTCAAGTGTTAGGTCACTAGGCCCGTTTAAATCCCAATTCTGCTTCATAACAGCTAGGATGCCTGGGGAAAAATATTTAACTTCTGAATTGTTACCTGTTAAAATGCAATAATTGTGCCATCTTGCAGAATCATACTGCAGAATGGATGACAGAAAGACTATAAACTTCTAAGTACTGAGCCTGGAATGTCATAAGTATCTCTCCAAATGTAGCCAATTAGTGATATTTTCTTTATAGTTCTATCACTTGAGAGTCTAAATGCAAAAGAGTATGGAGATATAAGACCATTAAAGAAGGCTTTTTATTTTTATTTTTATTTTTTTCCCCCCACACCATAGGTGGAGAAGGCTCAGGGAGATAGTGTAAAAAAGCCTTCTCAAGTGGCCTGTAAATATAGACAGTCTTCCATGCTCTTTAGTGGGATATTGAAATGAAGTTTGGAATTACTCAGATCATAATTAGTCTCCTTTTCTGCCACTTAATAATTATGCAGAATCTTGGCAAGTTCATTATATCTATGAGCCTTAGTTCTCTTAACTTTATAATAGGAAAAATACATGTGATTTGTTGACGAGGATTAAATGACATGATATGTGTAATCAATAAACTTAATTATTTAGGAATACTGATAGCAGATATGTTTTATAATCTACATGTTACTAAACAACAAAATAATAATGAAATAATATCTAACACATATAGCATGTTCTATGTGTTAGGGACTTCTCTGATACTTAAGCATAACAACTCATTTAACCCTCACTAAAAACCCTGTGATGAAGGTATCAATATTTTATGCAATGTTCTCATCTTACACATGAGTAAACAGAGGAGGTGAGAGAGATTCTTTAACTTGTTCAACATGACACAAAAAGTAGCAGAACAAGAATTGAAAACCTATGTAATCCTCATTCATGGTGTGGCCATTTAGTTATTTTGCTACCCTGTTTTGGTGGGAATAGAGGAAGGAAATGGTAGGCTACTTGTCCGGCTACTAATACAGTGGTATGTAATTCCCATACATATATACACTGGAACCCACTTCATTGCTAGGAAGTGCAGGATTGAGATTATAATAATAAAAAAAATAAAGCACAGAGTGGGAACTTCTGGGGCCTGGGTATACAGAAATGCAAGACTCTTAAAACTCTCTGTAAGCCCCTGCTAACTGCCAGTGAGGAACTGTCTGATTTAACTCTCATTTCAACCCTGGGAGCCAGGTATTACTAATACCTGAATTTTGCCTATAAGAAACTTGCCGCTTAGAAGGTCGAGTCACTTGTATAAGAACATACACAGGAAGTGCTGAAGCTAGATTTGGAACTCAGGTCTGTCTAACACAGGACTGGGATTTTAAAGCACTGCCTATATAGTCTCTTATTTAATTGCAGCATTTATTCAAACAAAAGCAGCAGAGATGGGAGGCTACTTTTAGAATAGTCATTCCTAAGCCTTTAAAAATAAATTTGTCTTTGTAATGCTTTGCCTTTCCTTAAGCTTACCACCATTCTAACTATCGCATACACCAATGATTTGGAGATTCCAAAATAAGCAGTTTCAAACTATTTCTAACTGTGCTCCCAACTCAAAAGTATCAGGCACATGTACAATCTCTCTCCAGGACCTGTAAATAAGGATGTGAGGAGTGGAACGTATTACACTTGAGTGATGGGGCTGGGGAGATCTATATGAAGTGGAGAAGACAGCTTCAAAAAGAGAAATTTTAATTAGTATTTGGTGATTTGGGGGTGATTTGTTCTGCATCTATCAGACTTGGCTGATTTTATTGAGCTGGAGTCCACAGGAGAGGCCATTAATGTTTTTAATGCATATTATAGCAATTACATTTGGCTCAGACCAGTACAACCAGGATTCTAGTCCAGGTTTTTAAGGTAGGTTTGGGTGATGGCCATGTTCTACATTTCTATATATAGCAAAGACTGAGAACACTTTTTAAAGTTTAAAACCAGTGTTCATATGCACTATCTTAGTTCATTCTTACAGCAAACTTTCTGATTGCTCATTATTTTCTCTATTTTGTCAATGGGGAATAAAGAAATTGAGACCATGTGTCTTTTTTTCTTTTGCTTTTTCAAAATACACTGTTGAACATTAGACATCATACTAAGACACTCCAGGGACCACTGAGGCAAGAGAATAGGAGTGACTAACTGGAAGTCTCCCACTCTAGTCTCAACCAGAGTAACCATGCTTTAAGCTTCAAGCATGTTTACTGAGTGCCTACTATATGAGAAATGCTGAGGACTGTGTTTTGACCAAGGCAGAATTATGGGCTCTTTCCTCTTAAGAGTTTCTTAGTAGTTGGGAGTTAGATAAATGTACTAGCCATTATTTAAGTATTTTTTAAATAAGTGCTATGGCAAAAAAAGACAATAGGAGTTTGTGTAATAAGAGCTGATCTGTCTAGAATAGGGAGTAGATTTTCAATGAAATTTGATTTTTGCAAAGAGCCTCAAGTCTTTAAATACTTTAAAAGCCATTTAAATTAAGAAAGTAAATCCACATTTAATGAGGCATCCTGGATAATTCTCAACAAAATCTAAATCTTTTCAAATCTCCATTTTAGTTTCCATCTCAAATTCTATCAACTTTTTAAAAAAAAAAAAACTCTCCAAGACGTTCCCTCTCCCCATTTTTATCATATCACCTCCAAGTTAGCTGATCAATTCAGTCAATCAGAACTGTCTTCTGAATTCATCCCCACTTCTGACCACACAGTATCCACCGTCTGAAGTTCTACTTCCATCTCTTAACTACATTAGATTATTTTTTTCATAACTCACTCTTGGGGAAGAAAAATCCATTACTGTATCTAGCCATGTCATTTTTCATTTCTGTAAATTCCTATTGTACTTACTGTCCATACTATCATTTACATATTTTTTACACTTCCTTGAGTTGCTGGTTATCATTACTTTTCCTTTTTCATAGATGTCCACCTCCCAAACTCAAGAGTGGTGTCTTAACATTTGATGACTTTCAAAGCTCCTGACATTGGACTGACTTAATAGTTTTTCATTTCATCTTATCTAATCCTATCACATCTCATTCCAGTTCATTTCATTCTAATTACTACTGACTTACTGGTGGGCACTGTGCTGGTGTTGTACCTTAATTTTAAGAAACTTAAATTCTGAAGTCAAGGTGGGGAATTGGTAAAGAGGAAGGGAGAGAGCAAAGAGAGAGAGGGCTATATGCAAGAAACAAAAAAGTCTTTTCAGTGGATATTAAAACAAAAAATAAGAGAAGTATGGTAGAATGAGTGATTAATCTGCCTAAAGTACTTGCATAGAGGTTGAAATATTGCTCCAACTTTTGAAAGACCGAAGAAGGATGAGGGATGTTAGACAACATGTGGATAGGGAAACCAGCGTAAGCAGAGGTAATGGAGGCATGGGAATAAAAATGTGGGTTGGTTAAAGATTTGGGACTTTACATGGAAATTAGACTTTCTTGGCTCTTTCATAAAGCTATCTGAGTTATCTATTAGAATTCATTTAAAAAATACTTGTATTCAATTCACTGATAAATATCTTTTGGATCATTTATGTAATTATCTTATAACCAAGTACAACCATGCTATTTCAATTCCTATATTTTCTCGTCCTGTTTGTGCAAAGTTAGGGGTGGATGATAATGTAACATACTGTTGAAAACAGGATTTTTTTTTTAGATTTTAAAAAGAAAAAAATACAGGGTAAAATTGAGTTATCCCATTGTATAAGGCAGTAAAGTCATATTAAACTATAAAGGTTTAGTCAGAATGATGGTCACACATTGAATGGATATATAATTGAAACTTCTCTTTATATGTGTCAGCATTTCATTATAAAGGAGTGAGATAGCAAAAGGAATTAAGATTTTTTTCCTTAAACATGGTTACTTTTTAAAAATTTTGTAAGAATTCTATTATATTGATTTAGTCCTTCAATATGACTGATATGAAAAATAACATTAAAATTTAAAAGGAAAAAACCTAACAACAAATAAGGACTCAACTGATGATCTTTCATATCAAAATCTAAAACTCAAAATCTGTATGTTAACGTAGAAACTACCATATAAACACATCTTTCTATTGGTGATGAATTCTATATTGATAACATGATTTCAAGAGAAACAATGATCATACTGACATTTGTTTTTCCTTTTTGTTTCAGTACATTGTGTTTTATATATAATTTTGATTTGGTGGCAAAGATGCAAAAACATTATTATTTTAAGAAATATATGGCTAGACTTATGTTTGAGTAGCATTATAGTGAAAACAATTGAAACCTTCATGGGTATTCTTTACTCTTTAAATAAGAGAGATACATTAATTTACAGTTAATAGAGGAAGTCACTGAACAGTTTTTTTTTTTTTTTTTGGTGGAGAAGAGGAAAACATAAGATCTATGCTTTAAAATAAATATTTCAGCCACCATGAAGAGGATGAATAGAAGGAGAACTAAGTGGGGCAGGGTGACCAGATAGAAGTAATTGTATTATCTGGGACAGATAACACAGGGCCTGCATTAAGGTAGTAGCAGTTGGAATGGAGAAGTAGACAGCTTCTAGAGATATTTTGGTGCAATAATAAACCCTTGTTACTGGTAATGATAATAATCATTTAGCAGCAAAGAAGTTGCACTTTTGTGCCAAATGCTTCTAGGGTCTGTAGAATTAAGGCCAGAAATTAGTAAAGGGGTATTTTGTCAAGCTCATAGCCTTATAATAGTTTTCCTCAATGGGTATTTGTTGATTTGACTTGATTACTTTGTGTAATCAAATCCAAGCTATGTCTTCACAGAGAAGTAGGTCTATGTAGACAACATAACAAGGAAAAAAATTTAAATATCTCTACTTCATCATTATAATTCAGGGCAAGAAGCTTGTGGTAGAGAGGATTGGTAAATGACTGGAAGATGACCAGCCAGAATTCTATTTTTCCTAATATTATCAGGTTTGAGAACCAAAAGGAAGATAAATCACCAAAGGGGGAGAGGTTGTTCCCTCTTCACAAATATGAATGAATAAATGGCAATTCATGTTCATTAAAATTCTATTGAGATAAAGAATGAAAATTTGTATATAATTACCCAATTTCTCTATTTGCAGAACTCGACTGAACATAAATAAAGAATGGCCTTGCTATCAATGCATGTGGTCATCGTCTACAAATAGAAAAATATGCTCATCACCATTAAAGAGAATTTTTCATGTCATTTGCTTTGAAGCATTAACAAAAAGAAACATACAATTAGGTGGAAGGATGCTGCTTCTCTGTTCACTGTCGCCTCAGATACGGCACCATCGGAAATGATATTATTGTGTCCAATTTTGAAACACAGTGGAAAGAGTACAGAGCACCCCATCACGATAACTTCTAAACACCATGTCCTTATTAGGAGGTCTCAAGGCCATAATGACCCCAGAATAAAAATGTGGTACCTCATTAATTTCAATCTAATCTAAAATTTGTAAAATGCCATGCACTTTTCCAGTCATACCATAATTATACCACATATCATAATCAAATTTTCATGAGCAAAGGCGAGCCTTTGCTAACTCTCTGCAAGTCCATACTGCTGATGTCTTGTTTTTATTCTTCCTCTAGCCATAAATGAGTCATAAGTCTACATTCAGCTCCTTCTTAGTCTTCAACCTTGGATACATCAAAATGATGTGTTTTATCTGAAGCCACCTCTGATACACCTGTTAGCGTTAATCATTGCTTTCTCTGCCCTCTCAAAATCCACACGTTACTACAGACTCCTTCTAATTTATTGTTATTATTAATCATGGCTGCTAAAAATGTGAAGGTTGTGACTGTACCTTTTTATTTTTTATTCTTTCCTTAGACCTTCCAGAACACTTGAACAAAGCTGGGCTCCAAAAACTCAGTAAGTTTTTCTGCTAACAGAGGGCTTCTGTACGTCTTTGGTTTCAGTTTTATTCTTTCAGAAACTCTGTGAAACACCAGAATGGTTATGATATATTCCAATTTAATAATTAAGACACAGGAGTCTCAAAGTCATGTCACAAAGGCCTCAAATCAGATAGTTTATGGGTGATATGGTACAATAACGATTACATTTATTTAATGCCAAGATGACAGTACTCTCTCCTTTAAACTATTCATGCAAAGCTGGAAATGCGACTATCAATAACAACACCACAGGTTGGGCCTCAGTTGATCTTTTATCATATTTCTCCCAGTTCCATTACTCAGAAAGTTCAAGAGGTCTTGTTGTTTTTGTTATGTAGTGGGACATGGTTTATCTTTGTGTATCTGCAAAACTTCCATTTATTGGAAGTAAGAGGTAGCATATATTTATTTAAGAACACAAGATAACTTTATTGTAAAATTAAGATGTATCACTCAAGATAAGTGAAAAGCTCTCAAATGCTTATAGAATCAATTCTGAGAACCATAGTCCTAATATCCACTGCATTATTTGGGATTATACAAAAGCAAAGACCATCCTAAATATAGTGGTTTAAGATGGCACTGCATACGTGGTGTAGTGTGAATCCTCATCTACACAATGGAAAATACCCACTTTATGAAGGCGTTTTGAGAATTAATTGGGATAACATTGGTAGAATAGTTTTTGGTGCCTGACACACAGTGGGCACTTGATAGAGCCCATTGCTTAGTATCCATGTTTTTATTTGTGACAGTAGTGATGGTGATGATTGTCTCTTCCTCTTTTTCTTTCTTCTTTTCCTTCTGTTTATTTTTATACCTTTTACTTTTTAACACAACTAGACAATGTTTTCCTGGATGAGGGTTTTAACATCAAAGACAGAGTAAGGCATTTAATTAGATGTTCAAGAAATTCTTAGTCAACTTCTAACTGAGTCTCTTACTGAAAATAATCTCCACCCTCACCTCCTAATAAGCACTACTCAATATGTCCTATGTCCAGAGCTTCAGTAATTGTAGTACTCTATCAGGTAAAGTCTGCCACTTTTACTAGGATCACTCTTATATCAATTGTTCAATACATGTTAACAAAAAACACAACAGATCAGAATTCAAAGTCACCAATGACCAAAATACACAGGAGACAGTCTGTTACACATTCTTCAGTTACATACTGCTCATTACACACTCCCTCAATATACAGTCATGTTTGGTTCTTCTGGATTTCCTATATAAACCTATCAAAACTTTAAAAAAAAATTTAAATGAACTTAGTATCTCTCATTGTGTAGTTTTATCCATTTCTCCTAAGAATGCAAATTTTGACCCGTGTTCATACCATTTTCTCTAGCTCTCTCCTTATTCCCTTCTGTTTAAGACTAATGACATGCTTTCTTAGAATGAGCCACTTCTCTCTTTTGTTTTTCTTCATAACAGCTGTCAACTTGTACAATAACTGCAGTGTCATGGAATCCTGAGCAAAGTTTAGGTTAAGGGAAAGGGAATAGGAATCTTACTCTAGTCGTTGGAGTCAGGAATCCATGAATTTCCAGAGACTTCATACGTGATTTTTTTTGGAGGTACATCTATTTATAAGTATCCACTTCTAAGTCATTTCCCCTGTGCCGTAATGTCAGGTGTCATTTATCCCAGATAACTAGACAGATAACAGTCTGCCATGTGATAAATAGTTCTGTTCCAAGGATCCCATATGCTAAATGAGGACAGCTTTTCAATTAATTTTTATATCTCATAATATATGGCAAAACAGTTGATAAATAATAAGTGTCTAAAAAGTCTCATAATAAAAGTATTCGTAAATTATAGACCAAAAATATTCAACTAAACTATAGATCCCTGTGGGTCTCCTGCAGTGGTATGAGTAATCCCAAGACTTAATCCTCTCCCATGAGGAAGTATTCAAGTTGAGATTAGAGAACTGTTTTCCAGAAAGTTTATATAATCCCATTCTATCTGCCTCTCTCAAATTATGCTATATAATTCATTGGTGTGTAAAAAAGTACTTGGGCTGTGAACTGAAATAAGAAAGCATGTCCATCCAGCATCTCAAGATAGATGATGAAAAATTCCATATTTTTCCAAGGTATATTTATGAATTATATTCTGAAAGAAAACAATGACAGTCACCAACATTTGATCTCAATAAATCAAAAATTAGTACCTAGCTAAAATTTACTGATCCTCTACTTATTTTATATGTCTGATCTTCTAGTTGGTTTTCCTGGAGTTAATTTTCCTAAGAGAAGGGCTGAAGAGATCTGACCAAACATAAGTAGACTATAATCAAGTATCTTTGAGATACTTTCTCCACTATTATACATGCAGCTTCCTCAGATCAGTTAAAGTGTCTGTTTCCTGCTGTTTCCTTAGTGATTAGAACAGTGCTCAGCACATAGTAGATTTTTAATATTTATTAAAGAAATTAATACATATAAACAGAGTTATCAAAAGAGATACAGGTGCATATCTAAACATGTACTTTAAAATCTGTATATTTTTACATGATTTCACAGTAAAAATTCTTCTAATGGTCACGACAAATTTATGTAGTTAGCAAAGCAGCTAATGTTATGACTATGTGCATTTTCAGATGATGAAATTGAAGGCTGAAAATATTTCACCAGTGCTTGAAATCTATTTAGCGACAGGCTGAGACAAAACCTCAGATATTCCCAGTCTTCTTCTGGTGGCTTTTTTCACTAGCTTCCTCCTACCTCCCAGATTTGGTTGGAACCAAGTGGAACCAAGTTTGGCTTCCTGGATCCCCCTGGCCACCCAGCCCTCTGGTCCCCTCCAGAGATATCTTGGGCCACCACTGAGCTTCCTCTGACCAGAACATCCTTAAGTGCTGGAAAACACAGCTCTGCTGAGCCTACTTGTCAGCCAGTTGGCACTTTTTCAAATGAGCCACTGAATGGCAAATGCACAGATAACAGTGGGATAAAATGAGCTCCTCTTATTGATTTTTCCAAACCAATATGGCACGGGTGCTCCCTCTTTGTGCCATCTCCTCCCTCTGCCTGGAGGCATTCTCCGCCCGTCCATCATTTTAATTAGACATTACACCTGGCACAAATGCTGAGTTGATTAACCTTAAAGGAGCAGAATAGGTTTTCTGATCGTTAACACGGGGCCCCTGACATATTATAACTCATGTTAACATGTGCTGTTGCACAAACTCACAGCTTCTCCAGCCCACTTTCCAAAGCCACCGTGCGGAGTAATAGCATCTACAGAGAGCTCTTCGTGAAGAGTGGTCCCATAATAACGCCAAGAAAAGCAAGATTTAAAAGATGGATTGGTGTGGACTCTGCAGATACCACTCTTTAATGTTTATATAAATGCACTTTCTGTGTCAAGGGGGGCTTCGAAGAAATGGACCTTGGCATGGGAGTGTCATAAAGCAGGGAACACTGCTTTTGCAGGTGGAAAATGTGTGATTTTGTCCTGTGCTGACTGTGATCTCTGAATAGTCTCAGTTTTTTGGGTCTCAAACTCCTTAGATGAAAAATGGAGATTGTGAAAAATTTGAGGGTTTCCCTACATTATCTATAACTGGGTCTATTGGCATGCCTGTCACCTGGGGTGGGGATCCTAGAGATGGGTTATGGACAACACCAGCAAATTCTTAATCTTTAATCCTGTTTAAGTAGTTTCTGCCTCAAATAATTTATTTTTGCTGATGGGATAGTAGGTATGCCATGAAGATAGGAAGGAGCCCTCTTTCTTCTCCCTGATAAATCATACAAACCAGCTCTGATTGTCCACAGGTTCTGACTTAATGCCCACCCTTCTCCAGAGCTAAAACATCTCCCTAACGGAAGCCACATCTGGACCCAACCTCTTGTTAGATCAGGACTGGGAGAAAGAAAAGAAATAAGCTCATGAGGAGAAAGAAAAAATTTTAAAAGATGTTTCCCCTCCCTCATCAAGTTCTTGCCTTTTAGTCTAAGAAAAGGATCAGTTTTGTATGGCAGATCTGGTGTTTACGTCATGGATCCATCTCTCTCGCTTACTCTGAGGATCAAAATAACTGGTAAGTTGGACTGTGAACTTCAGGATAACATTGACTGGGTTTAACTGATTTTTTGGTATCTCTGATGCAAAGAACAATGCCATATACACAATAGACACAAAGTATGTATTGATTGAATTACTTAAAATAGAATATCAAGCACAAGCAAAGATGGATGAGAAACATTTGTGTCTGAATATTTTTATTTCTCAGAGAGCATTATTTTGGTGGCAAACGATGCCAATTTGTTTTTGGCCAATCTATTCCACATATAATTATTTGGGGGGAGGGAAAGGAACTCATATCTGTGAGAGGTCTACTTCACTAGTAAGGCCTGAGCACCAGTATCAGATCTGCGTTTTCTTAGCTGTGTGACTTTAGTCAAGTTACTTGACTTCTCTCAGCCTTACTTGTCTTCTTTATTGAGTTGTGAAAAATTAAATGTGGTAATATGTATAAAACTCTTGGCATGCAGTCTTGGCCAGTCAATACCAGGTAAATGGCACTTCATTTTAACGCACTAAATTAAGCAAGAGGAAAGGTGCGGTAGAGAGAATTCGTCGAGTTGTTATCAATGAACACTATAAACACAGGATAGGAAAAGGTTAAATCTCCTTGCTTTGCCTTACAATATAGGGAAAAATCAGTTTCTCCGGCAGCTCCTAGAAATGAGAATTTGTGTTCTGACACATGATCTCATTTCTTATATTCTTGTCTGAGAATCAAACGCAAGGCCCAGAAGATAGGCCTATAAGCAGCCCTTTTATCTGTTGAAACTTAAGGACTTCAAAAGTGACCCACTTAAACAAAATCCCTGACCTCTAATCCTTGTCCATTCCTGTAGAAAGGTCAACCTCTCCCTGGTTTGTGGCTCATGGCAAGCAGAGAAACATCCAGCCTTGCAGTGAAGTTTTATAGATTGGTACCTGCACTGTGCTGAGTGAATGGGCTTCATCTTTGAGGGGGACAGGAATTGGGACTGCTTATAGAGCTTTCATCATGCTGCCATCTTGCTAAAGAAATGTCCACTTCTTCTGCTGCTGCCACAGTACATAGCCAGGACCACAGGTCCAGTGCCACCAACTCAGGATGCTCTTCTTGGCATCTACCCATACCCTCCTAGATAAATGTTCCAGTGTCCTCCAGAGCATATGTTATACCTCTGTTTTAGCCTTCGCCTTTTGGCTATGATCATCTAGCTACTTCCTGCTTTCCTGATTTGACTATAAGATGGAATTCTTCCATATTTTACTATACTTTACTAGCGCAAAGAGCTGTGTTTGACATTGAGGAGAATTTCAGGAACTAATTTTTTTTTTAATAACTAAAGAAATGAACAGATTAACCAATAAAACAAGATGGTGCATGAGGAAAGACATGCTTCCCATTGAAAAAGAGCTGCCTTCACACACTCGCTCTTCCACCAACTGATGTGTGACCTATGTAAGTCATCAAGTCTCTCCAAATCAAAGTTTTATCATTTATAAAATGAGGATAAATATATAAACTATACCAGTTATTAAGCTATTGTCTCTCAGCTCCAAACCCACCATTGTATACTGTGCAAAACATTTTTCTTTGCCATCTAGGGGTAGGGGTGCTGGGGGTTGCATCAAGACAAAAGATGGAAGAAAGACACAATCCATATTATTGTGTTCTCATTCCTGTGAGTGTGACTTAGGAATACTTATCACTCAGGCTACTGCAGTTTGTTCCTGTAGCAGCCACTGATTCCACTTTATGGTTTTTCCAATAATTTCGGAAACAGTCTCACAAACACCTTCAGAGACATCAGTCACTGCCCGTCAGTAGTTCCTTCTCAGATGCCTGAACCTCAGCTCTGTGGAGCCCCTACCCTAGGCTTCTCATTTTTGATAATTCTAACCTCTTTCTTTTGTCCCTGCTCTAGGAGAGTTACCTCAATCTTGTTTTATTTTTCCATTCTCTTTTCCTCCATTATATGATTAACAATTTTTCATATTAAATTTCTCTGTTTAACTGGTATGGTTTCTAATTGGTCTCCTATTGAACGAGGACTGGTACACTCACCTTGTAGGATTGTGGTATATGTCAGATATCATATTCACAAGGCATTAAATGCAATGTTCATCTTGTAGGAGTGACTTGTTAAACAGGTGATGATGATGATGATGATGATGACGACGACGATGACGATGACGACGATGATTGGCTTGCTTATTTCTTATTGTAAAATATACATAAAAGTTACCATTTTAACCACTTTCCTGTGTATCATTCAGGGACATTAAATATTTTGACATTATTGTATAACCACTACTGCTGTCTATCAAGAATTTTTCATCATCCCAAATTGAAACTCTGTACCCATTCAACAGAGACTCCCCATTCTACCCTCCCTTTAGCCTTTGGTAAGCACTAGTCTACATTCTTTCTCCATGAATTTAACTACTCTAGGCACCGCATATAAACTGAATCTCATAGAGGCTGTCCCTTTACGTCTGGCTTACTTCAAAGTCCCTCCATGTTGTAGAATGTATCACAATTTAATTAACTTTTAAGGCCAAATAATATTCCACTGTATGTATATACCACATTTTGTTTTTTTATTCATATACCAGTAGACATTTGAGTTGTTTCTACCTTTTGGCTATTGTGAATAATGCTGACATGAACACGGGTATAGAAAACAGGATGTTAGGAAAAAAGCAGACTTTACCTCTTCTTGAGAAGACATATAGAGTCTCATTTTAAATACACTTGGGTACAGGGAAAGGAATGATCACAGCCATATTTGCCAATTTTCCACCACAAGGTGCAACTAGTAAAGTTCTCTTTACACCGCTCCAGTATGACTCTGTCTTCAAAACCTTTCCTGAGCCCACATCTGGGAAAAACTCATTATTTTGTTTGACACATAACACTTATAAAATATTTGGCGAATGAATAAATTTCTTCTCTGTGAAAACTTATTCATACTATTATTATTGTACGTTACCTTCTGTTGCAATCACCTGCCTTTCCCTTGGAATAGAGAGCTATTTGATGAAAAAAGGTATTTCTCATCTTTTTTTTCCCTCAGTGCCTAGTACTGTTGTGTCTAGAGTAGGCATACAATTGTGTCAATGAACCTATCTCTTCCTAGAGTAAACCTTACCTTCTTTTGTGCCAAAAATGACCTGCTAATGTGGTCAGAGGCTCTCTTCACTAAAAAATCAGATTACATTAATGTTTCAGAACCACAAAAAGTACAAAACTCATAGTAGATGGCTAATCATAACAAAATAAGCTCAGTGAGTCTCCATCTAAATTAAATCAAATATCTGTTTCATAGGCTTCTGAACAGATACAATCTTTCTTGAGACCGAAAGAAAGCTGGGGAGAGAGAGCAAGTGCTAGCGAGACTGTGAAAGGGCTGATGGATCTTTATGTGTCACTGGGGACCGAGAGGTAAAAATAAATAAATAAAGGCCCACATAAATGAATTGCAGTGGTTTGGTATAACCTCATCAATTTGTGACTGGAGGGGTGATGGAATTCAGTAGGCTGTGGCCGAGAGTGGACAGAAATAAATAAATTATTTCGTCTCAGATGGAGACATTATTGGCGATATATAATATCTGATGAGAGTCTCAGTCAACAATTTGTACCATTGAATTGTCTGTTAGAATATTCTTTGTCATATCTCTCTCTTTCTCTCTCTCTGATACATATATACGCATACATATATACATGTATACACACATACATACACACACACATATATGTGCACACATACAATTTTAAAAATATATATTTACATGCTTTTAAGTTAGGTCCCTATTGGCATTTACTTAACATAAAAAAGATTCCTACAAGAGTTTCTGCATCTTTGTTCATGTGTGTGACAAAATGGCAGGGTAGAAACTGGGAGTGGGGCAAAGTAGGCAAAAATGAAAGGTTGAGGAATTCTTGGGCAGGAAGTTAGAGGTGATCTTAGATACCAATGACCTGAGTAAAGATAATTTATTTATTACTCACTATATGCTGAACACCATTAAACATCAAGAATTTGCAATAAATCTTAATTCATTTCTTTCAGACTTGATGATTATGCTGCCATGATCTCCATTTTGGAGCAAACTGCCAACACAGAAATGTGGGGTAATAGTGTTCATGTTATTTCCCCAATATTTATTACCCATGCTGGCATTTATATGAATTACCATAATCACAATAACTAGAATCATCATTTCATGGCTTATCAAATCTTTTCATGAATGTAATTGCACTTTAATGCTCACTATTGTGCCATGTTGAAATCAACATACCCATTATAGAGATGAGGAAAAAATGAGGCTAATTGACACGGCCAAGATCACAGAGCCACATTTATGGAAGTAACTGACCCATACCACAGACCGCTTTAATTAGGCTAGGTGGCCCATGTTAAATTAAACACATGGGATATTAGAACTATGTCTTCAAAATTAGTGTTTTTCTACAATTTGTTTCCTATTAATTTAATTCAGTGAAAAGTGATTCAACTAAAATTCTATAAATTGTTTTCTTCGTATAATCTTTTAACCCTCCCTTCAATTATTTCTTTCTCTGCCCTCATAGTGGTCTCTTCTAAATACCTATCTGATCATTTCTCTTCACTGGGTAAAAATATCCAAAGACTCTAATTAATTTTTCTCTGGTTTAACCATTCAATTTTTTTTTCGTATTAGGGCACTGCTTTTACTATTTCTAAACTAGCCATGTTGCTTCTCGTTTCCTTGATTTTGGAAGCATCATCTCTCTCCTGTCCACTGGGAAAATGTCTAAGCTTCTTTCAGGTTTCTATTCATGCACTCATTCATGAAATCAATCACATGTTCAGTCCTTTATTTTTTAAATTAATGTTTACAGAACACCAACTATGTTCTAGACACTAACGTATATATACAGACATTCGTTGTTATCCAGATGGAGTTGGTTCCAAGACACCTCGTGGATACCAAAATCCAGAGATGTTCAGGTCCCTTATGTAAAATGATGTAGTATTTGCAAAAACTTCACATTTCTTCCCATATACTTTAAATCATCTCTAGATTACCTGTGATAACTATACAATGTACATGCTATGCACATAGTGGTTATACTGTATTACTTAGGGAATAGTGACAAGACAAATTAATCCGTACATGTTTGTTACATTTGCAGCCATCATAGGTCTAACTACATAGTGCATGTCGGCAACAACATAGCTTTCATTTTTGGAATATTTTTAATCCCCAGTTAGTCGAATCCACGGATGTGAAACTTACAGAAATGGAAGGCCTACTGTAGTGTACAGGTACCATTAATGTTATTTTATGCAGATTAAATAAGCTAGTCAATGTGTGATTCTTTATCAGTATACTTGATATATAATATACATTAAGTAAATAGCACCTAATATTATCTAAAAGACGGGACCATTTATGCATTGTCACAAGACACATCTTAAAATAGTAGTTGCTGAATATCAAGCATGTAAGTGATGAGTGGAAAAATCCAGATTTAGATTTTTCATATAAGCAAAACTTTTGTTTCTTCTCCTCACATATGTGTATCTACTTCTTAAGACTGAGAACTCAGTATACGTAGCTGTCGTTCACAGTAGCCTCCTCCTGTCCCACTCCTTTTTCCTAACCTACTTTTAAAAGGTCCATATTAAATGCCATGAGACAGGGGAGTGATGGAAGTAGGTCTCATTAGCAGAATGGTCCAATTATGTCCAGCCTACCTCATACTATAAAAGTAACAGTGCGTGTTTCACAGACTAGACAGAGATGTAGGGGTTTTCAAGGTTACAGTGATGATATTTATGTTCGGGTTTAGTGGAAGAGGCTTTAAAATGGAAAAATCAAAAGAAAGGATATCTCTAAAAGCTTTTCCTCAGCAATATCCTTGGGCTCCTGCTAAATGATGACTTTGTGTAATTAAAATGAACCAAGTATGTGACCATGTTCCATCTTCACATTCACAGCATTTTCTCTCTCTTTTGTTTAACTGCTTTGTTCATCTGAAACTGGTGTTAAAAAATAACAGAAATAGAAGTTGAATGTATTCCTGCAGGGCTGTATTTTTAGTAGCTCATCACTTTGCTGAAGGGGCCTGGAGGTTGAGAGTCTAATTACGAACCAAAGAAGATGATGCTGGAGAGAAAAGAAACACGAATGAGAACGGGAAGGAAGGGTGTGGGGTAGGTTTTAATGGGTGGGCTGCTTCCTCTTTAAGTCTAACCAGAACAAACCACAAGCTCCCTGGTGAGTGGAAGATTAGCCAACCGATATCGGGAAATAGAAAGATACTTTAGGTTTAAATGTCACTAGCACATATGTTTGAAGTACAAGTTTTCTAATTGACTGAAAGAGGAAAAGTAATCTCTCCTCTATACCATCCCCAAAATGATATTCCACGGTAATATGCTTCCAGAATGAGATGAATCAAACTAAAGCAAACCATCAACGAGATGGTAAACAAAATGATGACTCATAGTGTAGGCGACTGTATGAAGATGCCGAGAGGGTAACCGCAGAGAGGGTGCTGGGGATGAACTTTTTATATCTTTATTGATGATAGCAAAGAATTAAATAGCACTCAAATACAATTTATCATCAGTATTGGCTTATGAGTTGGCTTGTATATTTATAGCTATTTTATATCTGCCAAATTCTTCACCATCATCATTTTTAGTGTTTTATGCCACAGAGACATTACAAGTATTCTAGAAAGTGGTGAGAAGTGAGTGCCATGCATCATGAGAACTTTGTCTAAGAGTAAACTGAGGCATCTGAGTAGTGATAACACAAGTCACAGGGAGATTCTGAATTAAGAACTTGGATAGAAATAAAGTAGGTTAAATGGAAAAGAAGTAAAAAGAAAAGTTTGCAATACTGATCTAACTCTCAGAGGACAGAAACAGGCACTGGGAAATGTGTAAGACATGCAACAAAATGAACCGAATTACAGCTGGACCAAAGAGGAATTACCCCAGGTATTGAATTGCTGGGTGGGATTTTGGTCAGAACAGCCAAGTCTTGATAAATTCAGCAAGTGTTTGTTTGTTTGTTTGTTTGTTTGTTTTCGTGCCAGATGACAAAGGTCTACAAAAAACATCACTGAGTCCTGCTCTTTCTAGCTGATTCTAAAGTAAACCGATGCTTTATTATAATAGACCAACCACCATTTAATAGTGCTCATGAATTTATTAGGTGGTTCTGTTCATCAAGATAAGCTTGACGTATCTTAGGTGGGCTTGTCCTGTGTCTGTGGTCAGCTCACAGCATGGCTAGAGACTGATTTAAGGCTTCGTGCACATGTTTGACAGGGGCTGACTGTTGACTAGTGCTACAGGGGTGACTGGACCACACTGATGGTTATCCTGCAGGCTAGCCCAGCTCATTCACAGGGCAGAGGCAGAAAACTAAAAGAGAGGGCTTTTGATGCAGAGGCTTAGAACTGCAGCAATATCATTTTTGCTACTTTAATTGCCCTCGGAAAGTAACAAACCTAGCTCATATTCAAAAGGAGTGTAAGAAATGTTTACTTCCTGATAGAAATTTCTGCAAAATCACCTGACAAAGGGATGGGAAGAGAAATGATTATTGTCTTTTTTGTTAACAATCTATCACACTTGGATTGAATTACTTGACTCTCCAGTAAGTGCTCATAAAGATTGTTCTGGCAAAACATCTCTATGTGGCACAAAGAGAAAGTTAGACTAAGCCAAATTACGTTATCAACTGAATTATAAAATAACCAAATACATACTTTTATGCATGCCCTCTAAGGTGGACTATATGATTAACAACTGAGGCAGAATAGGCAAGGTTACAGGCACAGTACTTGCAGCCTAACAAGTGAAACTGATTTTCTTTACCACTCACCGGCTCTTACTTATTCTAATTTTCAATTTCCTATTATAAAAATGGTAATCATACCAGTACCTATCATGTCGAGCTATCATGAAACATTACATAAGATGATGCTGGTGTGCTTTTAAGCCCAGTGAATTGGCCAAGGTGGTCAGTATATATCGGCTCTCATTGTTATCCTTAAGAAAAATACGTTAACGGAAATCTAAGAATGATGTTCTTATGGGCACTGATATAAGATACATGTTTTTTCTTGTGGTAATTTTATTCACCTTAATGATTTACACATTGAGCAAAACAAAACTTCTCTAGATATTTCTAAAGTAAACATCATCAACATCCAAGATTGCATATTTCTCATATATTGAACCCAAATAAATAAGACCTGTGAGTACTCCTTATTACTATAGCCAAATTGTAAAGGTCTTGGAAAGAGCAAAGTTATCCTTTTTTAAAGATTGTGATGGTTTTGTCATCCAGAACTGGAGATTAGCCTGATTGAAGAATGAGAATGTATAGATTTCAAAGATCTTAAATTTGATCCCTTTGTGCTTCTGGACTATAGATGTGCCTTGCACGATGTGACTTTCTGGCTCCACAAGTAAGAAGAGTACACACATTGAGGTGGCCCGGATTCCATCTGCCCACATGGCCAGTGACAACAAAAACAGAAAAAAAGGAGAAAAGGAGAGGGAATCATCAAGGATTTGAGCCATAGTGAGAGTTACAGTATTTTCCTATTGTTCCCATGTCACTTGTTATAAAACAGGCATTCAAAAATAAATAAATAAATAAATAAATATAGCTCTAAATTGTGCCTCCGTAGGTAAAACTCAGTTATCTAACAACAATAGAATATGAAGCTCTATGACAATATGCAACTTGTCAATGAAAATATACCAAATCTGTGGCAGAACCCAATTCCTACAAATTCAGTCTTGACTTAATCAATGTAGCAAAAAAATTAGAAAATAATCAGTGTTATTTTATCCTTTTTATTTTCTTATTCTTACCCGGCATTTATAAATGCTTTGGATGATTGTGTCTCTCTTACTGTGTATATGTATGCTTGCATGCATTTGTGTGATGTGTGGTGTGCGTGTGTATGTATGTGTGTGTTTTTGAGAGAGAGAAAACAAGAGAGATTTCTAACCATGTAACTGTGCGGCATTACTGATAGTGCATGACGTGAGAGTCTGAAGATCTAGCTCTACATCTTAATGGATTTACCATTTTAGGTAACCTTGACCACTCTTATCTTTCTATGCCTTTTTGGATGAAGACGAGATGGGTAGGTGAACTTAATTTTTTACGATGTATATACATTCCATCTTCTTATCTCACAAAGTTCGTGTAACTGTTATAAATTCTTACTTTTTTTCTAAGGGAGAGTGAATGTACATGAAGATGTACAAATTTTGTGTAAACTTCAGAGGTCAATCCAAAAGCAAATGGTGATTTTAGTCTATACTCTTATAACTCAAAGTGTACCCTGTGGATTTGGGTACCATCGGGGGCTAGCAATGTGGATCTTCACAGGTCTACTGAAATATACACATTTATATGTATTTAATGACATATTATTTGGCCATAAAAAAAGGAAATTCTGCCATTTATGACATGGATAGAACTTGAGGACATTATGCTTAGTGAGGTAAGTCAGACAGAGAAAGACAAGAAAGACACATACTCTATGATCTCACTTATATGTGGAATCTAAACAAAACAAAACAAAACAGAACTTAACTATAGAGCTCATGGAAACAAGTTGATGGTTGCCAGAGGCAGGGGTCGGTTACAAAGTAGGTGAAGGTGGTTCAAAGGTTCAAACTTCCAGTTATAAAAGAAAGAAATCCTGGGGATGTCATGGACAGCATGGTGACTATAGTTAACAACACTGTATTGTATATTTGAAAGTTGCTAAGAAACCGATCTTAACAGTCCTTATCGCCCCCCCCCCCCCAAAAAAAATTGTCATTGTATCTGGTAATGGATGTTAACTAGACTTATTGTGACTATTTCACAATATATACATGTATCGAATTATGTTGTACACCTGAAAGTAATATGTTATATGTCAATTATATTTCAATAAAGAAGAAAGTTATAAACTTGAAAGAGGACTATTTAAAATTTAAATTAAGAAAAAATGGAGAAAAGGTGTAGTCTCACTATCTAACTGGCAGGAAAGAATGATGCAATTTTTCGTTGAGGCGTTGTTAGGTTTGTGACAAGGAGACAAAGTCAATGGAAAGAGGTTACCACAGAATATTCCAAGAAACACTAGTTCAATCGCAAAGTGATAGGTGTTTGGGGAAACAAGATTTCTATATTTAAATTTCTAAAAAATGGGTTGAAACCATTTAAATAGCTTTTCTTTTTCTGCAAGATTGCTCAGAAATGGTGCTTATGTACAAAATCATCTGTTAAATGGTGGGAAATTCACCTCTTTTTAACTGGTTTCATCATGAGCACCTTCTAATTTGGTGATGTCGTGACCAAGTGGAATTTACTTTGAGAAATGCTACATGAGTTTAGAGAAGTCACTTCTCTCCTAGTATCATTTTCTTCTTCTGTACAAATGAAGGAGTTGGATTAAAATCTCTAATGTTCTTTGCAGGTATGAAATGGTACAGAGTTAAATAACGCCTAAAAATATCATTAGTTGAATTGGAGACAATAATGAGTCAGTGCAAGATACAGAACAGGATAACAAGTCTGCCAATTTGTGTGGTACAGATGATCGATGCTGGGAAGATCAGGAAGTCTAGATTTCAGTGTAGGCTCAAGCTGTTAGAACAGACTGGGCAACTAAACAAGGGAGGAGGAACAGGAGGGATATTTTAAGGGGCTACCACTTTGAATTTGAGGTGTTGGGGAAAGGGAATATTTTAGCATCAGGATATTTTTGGTCCCCAGAGATCAAACACGACCTGAATGAGCCATGGCACAAAGGAATTTATCAGAATGCTGGAGGTTGTACATGTGATTTGGAAAAGCGTAGAGTGGAGATGACTCCTGGGAAAATGAGGAGTAGGAACGGAATCAGCACCAGAATGTTTACTGTTTTCTCTGTATGTCTGCTGTATACTTTCTTTTGCATATATATGTATCCCCTTCTCTGTTCAACAGGAAACATGGTCAGCAGCAGCTCCCAAGCTTCACATTCTTCTCTTATTTCCAGAAAAGAACTGGCTCTCTTCCTTTATATCCAGGTCATTTTCTCCTAGAGAATGCCTCTGACTGGTCTACTTGGCTCAGGTAACTAACTGGACTAAGTATCTGTGGCCAGAAGAGCTGATGCCTCTAATTCTAACAGATGAGAAAAATCACTGTGAGCTGGGAAGTGGTCCTAATGATCGAGATTCATACATTGAAAAGACGGCTAGAATGTGCCTAAGATATGTCTAGGCAGCTAGTGTGGATAAAGTAGAATAGGTCAGTTGAGTGCAGATCTTGAAAGTTTTTCTAATGCTTAGATAAAGAAATATTATTTGATCCTATTATTGTTATTATTTTGTCCAGTCATTTTGAAAGCTTGTGTCAGGCTGCATAAACAAGAATTACTTGGAGGAGTGAGACTATGCTTACTAAAATACTGATTTCTAGACCCATCCTTAGTTATTATAATTTAGTAGATTGGGTTGAAACATGGAAATCTGTACTCATTAAAAATTCCCTAGGTGATGCTAATGATCAGCCATTTTTAATCACTGTGTTTAAATCTGGTATAATTTTATTGTGAACATATTAAGTATAATATTTTTTGCTAGCATCAAAGAGACAGAATTTGCTAGTTCCTGAGACACATATTCACGAGACATTTATCCATTCCTTAAGAACTTTCGACTCTATTATAGAACATATAGTTTATACACAAATAGCCACAAATGATCAAAAATCATTTGAGAGTCCAGGTGGATGGTTAGGATTAGAAGTGGTGTGGATTTAACAAAGCATTGGTTGAGAGGCTGAGTCAAGTTCTTAAGTGATAAATTAATTTTTTTAACATTCAGAGGACAAAGTTTATTACAGGTAGAAAGATAGCACAAAAAGTTCTGAAGGAGAAAAATCTAGAGCAGCATTTCTTAATCTGGCATCCATAGATAACTCAAAGGGTTCAGTAAGTTTGTGCGGAAAAATACTTCTCTATTTTTACTAACATCTAATGAAAATATAGTAAATCCTTCAATTAGCAATAAAAATGGTGGATTATTAATATCTGCAAATTTATCACTGTTACAAATTAGATATTTTGTATATTTGATTAGGACTATAGCAGATATTTTGTGCTATTTTTTTCTCATCACTATTTCAAAATTATAGTAGCTGTAGATCCACTGTTAGAAATAACTAAGCAATAAATGAATTTAATGAGTTAAAAATCAAATTTGTTTTATAAATACTTTATAATTAGTTTTCTTTGTAATTTTATGTTTTATTCCATGCATTTACAAGGGTTAGTCTGAGGAGGTGTTCTGGTTAGCTACTGGTAGGTAAGAAATTATACTGAACTCTAGCAACTTATAATAACCATTTTATTTTCTCATGACTTTGTAGATCAGGAATAAAAAAAGGATCCAGGTAAGCAGTTGTCATATGAGACCTCTCATGTGTTGTCAGTTTATTGTTATTTGGGGTTACAGTCATCAGGCTTGGCTGCAACCTAGTCTACATCCAAAATGGCTGAGAGTTCATATGGAACTGTGGACCCATCTACATGTAGTGTGGGCTTCTCACATTGTAATGGCTGATTTCCGAGAGCAAGCATCTCAAAAGGTAGGATTCAAGAAGATAGTGTTCCGAGAGATGGAGACGGAAGAAACAAGACTTTTAACTTGCTTCACATGTCATGCAGCATCACCTTCACTCTTGGTTATGTATGAACCACTAAGGCCAACCTAATTTCAAGGGAAGGCAAACTACTTTCCTAGTTTCATTGCCAGAAGTGTCAAAAATTGTGGCCATCTTTAATCTGCTATAAAAGGATTCCATAGGGTTCACTAGAAGGTCAGAGATGATCATGGCATAAAAGATAAAAAAAAATTTTAAAAATTAAAAAAATTAAGAAAACCTGCTCTAGAATATGTGCTTAAGTAGAGTTTCTTCAATAAATGAAGATGAGTGTTCCAAATTAATATTAACTTTAGCAGGTATCCAAGGTAGCTCAGTGGCCAGCTACTGAGCCATTATGTATACAGAGATTTTTCCAAGTTATATTGCTCCACTTTATGTTAGAAAGAAGAAAAAAGAAAAACATTCTATTTAACCTTGATGGGTCAAAAGTGACAGAACTGAGCTTTGCCCCTAAACCAGAAGAGCAAGCAAACAGTTTCATAATGGTGAAAGCATCTTGCTTATGGGGAGATAAATCTTGTCTTTCTCAGTTGAATATAATTAGAAGAGACGGGAAAGAAACATAAAGAGTCCATGTATCTCCTCTCAAACGTGCTGCAGTGATGGATCAAAGAGATGGGAACTGACAACTTCCATTTCCAGGACACCCAGGGTAGAAATACAGTCAATAAGACCTCATGTTCGCTGATGTGCAAGGTGTCGTCCCCTATCAGAAAAAGAAAGATAAACCCCGACAGCATTCCTCTCACTAATTCCTCATCTCTTTCCACCACTGGCTGGAGATAGAAGAAGTCTTTGGGTAAGAAAGACTTGTAGTTTGTATCTATGGGATCTTTGGGTTGAACTTTTATCTAGATCTTTAGCCAAGGACTTTAGCATATTCATTTGCAGTTTCTAGCTAAAAGATAGCTAGAGGAGTTCTTAGTATGTGAAAGAAGTAGAGCTCCTGAGGGTCACGAGACATAGAATCTGATGTATCTTCACTGTTTCATTTAGGTGATGCCTCCTTAACGGGTCACAGTCTACTGGACTCATGGTTCAGGATTTTTACATGTACTCTGGTGATATTGAACATTTTAGGTTCTCAATTATAACTGCAAAGATAATTTTGCATCCCTAATATCTATCAGTGTCTGGTAGATAACAGGCCTTAAATAAATGATTAATAAATGAATAAATGATGGTTGAACAAAACTATAAAGAGCTCTAAAAAACTCTTATCTAGACTCCTAAAGAATAAAATACAAGCTATCTACCTGACTGATGATGCTCCGTATTATCTGGCCTCTAACTAGTTGTCTAGTCCAATGTTGTATTACTCCTCCCTCCTCCCCTGCTTACCAAAATAAGAAACCACGATGAAACTTGGATGCCTTAGCATCTTTGTTCGTGCCGCTCCTAGGAGGTAAAAAGGCTAATTCTGATTCACTGGTTAGTGAAATTTCTCCATGAGAAGGTAACACTTGAGCAGAGATTCTGCAGGACAAGATGGAGCTAGCCATATGAAGATCTGGAGGTTGGGGTGGGAATCAGAATCCAGACAAAGAAGAAAGCAAGTATAAAGGCACTAAAGCAGAAGTGAGCTTGATCTTTGTTTGAAAAAAATAAGTGGAAAGACAGCTGGTGCCCCAGAAAGACAGTGAATGAACAGGGAAGAGTAATACAAGTCAAGGGCAGAGCTGAGAGAGTTAGGCAGGGACCAGGTCTCCTAGAAATGTGAAGGCTGAGGGGTTGTACTGCAAGAGGAATGAGAAGTCATTCCATTGTGTTAGCAGGGGCAAGTATTATCCAATTTGTCTTTTAAGAAGAGAATTCCTTGCAGGAAGACAAGTGTGGATGCAGGTAGTCCAAGTGGAAGGTGATTTCAGCTGTTCATGTGAAACAGTGGTTTGGATTATGGTGATGGCAGTAAAGCTGGGGAAAAGTGAAGAGATTTAGTACATATTTTGGAACTAGAGTCAACAAGATTATTTGATAAGATGGAGGAATAAAAATTTAGTGATCAATTAAAGAGAAAAGTGTTTACATTTACTGGCAAACAAAACGAAAAGCACATAAATGGTATTTTTTTCTCCTATCGAATTTGCAAGTGCTTTTAAAAAATGAAAAAGTCCTAAAAATCCATGACTTTTGAAAACCAACCTAACTGTCCAACAATGGAGGATCAGTTAAATAAATTATAGGGTCTGCATATGTTTCAATGCCCCATGGCCATTAAAAATGACATTGTGGAAGAATGCTTAATGACATTGAAAATATTCACAGAAAGTTTTATCTGTTCAACAACCAGCTGTCAGGATCTATGCTTCTTGCTGAGTACCAAATGGATTTGTAGCAAAGGGAAATCTTTAAAATTTGCTGCAGAGTTTCCCTTAGGAAGAAAACTCTCTCTCTCTCTCTTTTTTTTTTTTTTTTTAAGAAATTTGCCATTTGCTTGGCAAATTCTTGGAGTGAAAGTAGGGCCCTGAAGACATGTACCTTCAAGATGTTAAGTTAACAGGAGAGGTAACTAAACTCTTCTGTAGTAGAAATCAAAATGTTGGGAAAGATACATACCTTGGGCCAGTGATTAGTTTGGAAAAAGTTGTATTATTTTTGGTCTGCGGCAATGCTGGAGAGACTAGAGTTTCCAAATGCAGGATGGCAAGGCAAGCCTTAAACTTAATCAAGATATCCTAAAGGCCCTGAGAACAAAGCTCTTCCCTCTCTCATACTCCAACCTCCTTAGGAATTTGCAGAAAACCTGGCAATGAGTTTGAACTTCCATGGTATATGACATGGTGCTCTGAGCCAATTTTTCAAAAGGCAAAGAGATCTCAATTTACTTATTTAAAAAAATAGTGTTCTAGATTGTAAAATTTAACTATCTTCTAAGGATAATAACAGAATGGAACAAGCACAGAAAGAAGTGTCTTTAAAACACATGTAATCCAATCTTACACTCAGTAAGGTAGAAACTGAGGTTTCCATAAAGATATAATGCAAAAAGTCCCTATAGATGTGTGTCCATGAGTTAACTCCAAGCATGAAAAGTATAGAAGTTGGCTCTAAATTCACATAAAAGTTGATTTCAAAGCGAAACACAGTGTCTGCCACTCAGGGCTCAGGCTTGTCATTGCTGTCAGTGGAAAACTTATTATTCACTCCTTATGTGGAAATGACTTTTGCAAGCTCATGGAAAGAGCCATGGACTTTGTTTTCAATTTAGTGTTTTCAGTCTCTGTATTGTCTCTGGCTCCAGGCAACCCTTAAACAGAGAGTCCATGGCTCAATGAATATTCCATTTTGGAGATACCGTCAAGTGCTGGTATCCTGACATCGCCGGAAGATTAATACCAATGCTGGCTGTCATTTCTAGTTAGCATGCTTGAGGAAGGCAGCCCAGCGAGAGGAAACACACTGGACCAGTACTGCACTGAAAGGCAAAAGTGTGGTTCAGTTACTTTTGAATCTGGTGAACTTAGGCAAAGCCTTCAAAGTCACAGGTCTTAGCTTCAGTTGAACATGGGAACAATGAACTGATTTAATTTATATTTGATAAGCAGTGAAAGAGTGAAAGATCTCCGTGAACTTTAAATATTATTAGGGAAAAGATGCAAAAAGCAAACGTATCACTTCTGCTACACAGAAGATCACAGTAGATCAAAATTCTTATTCATCTTCCAAAAGTCTCATCTTAGGCACGACTTCAAATATACTAAAAATGAAGCAACCCATGGATATCTTGGTCCCCCCCCACCGAGAAATGGGATTGATTCTGATCACTGGCTTTAAGGAACATGGTCAGTGCGGAGGGGCACATGGCACTGACAGGCTGAAACTTCCTGGTTGTTACATTGATTACGAATGAAAATACTGCCCAGCATCAGCCTGCCTGACACATTCTCTTGTCCATTAAACACCCTCAGGGAGAAAAAAGAATGTGATGTGCCCTTCAGATGAGCCCAGAAACCCTGGTGAGGAAAACAGCTCTCACTGCAGCAGAAACCAGGAAAATGTTTCATCAGGAACACAGGGAAAGTAATGAAAAAGAAAACCACAACAAAAGTATTAAACGATCTGGGAGAAATGATTTTCCGAGCCTCGCATTGGCATATGTGGTATAAAATAAAGCTAATTTAAAATAGTGATTGTTTACTTATCTGTAAGGACCTGTTAAATATGCTGGTCAAAATTCCTCACTTTGCAGAGATAAATAAGAATGATGACTTTTTTGTAGAAACCAACAGAAAGAAAAGAATCATAGGCCTGCTCATGTAATCATTAATTCGTTCAATGCATCATTCAGTCATGTATTCCTTCATTATAATACACATTTCTATAGAGAATTGGGGCAGCTTGCAGTAGAAAGCTACAGTTAATAAAATCAGATTTCAAAAGGAAACAAATATGAGAGCCAATCTATACAAAATATGGGCCCAGAAAATTTGTACAAGACCTGCCAAGTTCCTGACCAGGAGCTGGGAAGGAAATGGAGCTGACAGGCTAGAATCAACTGGGAAGTAATTTTCTAAAGATATGCGTTCCTCTGTTGAGAAAAAACAAAACAAAACAAAACATTTCTTTACTGAGAACTACAGCAGTATGACTGGAGAAGAGAATAATTTCGAAAATCCAGAATGATTCCAATATTTGTATCCATGAAGAACAGTGGGCTAAGGTAAGGGTATGGAAATAATACATAATGCTTAACTTTCCTACAGGGAACAGTGAAAAAGGGAAATGAAATATAATATTTAATAATGGGATTATGAAATTTTTAGTTTATGCTAATTTGAATTTAGAAAAAAATTGATTACCTAGGCATTCATCTAAGCATTTAAAGGATATTCATAATTGGCAGAACAGAATCCTAGAGAGAAGATACTTTTTAAAGTTTTTAAAATAATTTTATTTTATTTTTTTACCTTATAGAAAATCAGAGGCAAGTATAACCAGCATCTATATAACTAACCATCATCCAGACGTGGTAATTAATATTTTGTCATATTTAATTTATCGAATTTTTACTTAAATGTTAAAGTATAACAAATATAACATTATGCCATTTTATCCCTAGTAAATTAGAATACATTTCTTAAAAAAAAAAAAACATTTTTTTCTACAAAATGTGAATACATTATCATATCCAATAAAATAAAAAATACTAATTATCATTAAATATTACACCTATATCCACATTCAATCATTGCTCCCAAAAATGATAGCTGGTATTTTCAAATTGTATCTAGAGTCATATCAAATATCATACCTAAAGTTAAATTCATAATATTTGGATTTATTGAAATACCAGGGCTTTGAGAAAAGGGAGAATTGTTATGGTTGAAAATCTCCTAATCTGCTAAATATGGCAGGATATATTAGACCTTTTCAAAAGGAGGCTTTATGAAAAATGTAATATTGGTTCTTTATTTTTTCTTAAAAAATATAACAATTTTTGTCCTTTTTGTAAATAATATAAATTTTATATAAAATTAACAAATGTACATTTGAATGGGTTTTGACAAAAATATCTTCCCTTCTTACCACAACTCCCAAAATTCTTCATACTCCTTTGGAGTATTCCCCCACCCAAAACACACAACTGATTTCTATCACCACAGAAAAGTTTGTCTTTTTTTTTTTTTTAAAGTTCATACCATAATGCATCATACAGCATGCATTCTTTGGTACCTGAATAATTTTTTCTTTAATTCAACATAATGCTTTTGAGATTTTTTCTTTGTTTACTGCTGCATACTATTCCATTGTGTCAATCCATCACAATTTGTGATTCTTGTCATTAGGCATTTGATTTTTAATAAAAATTTTAACCAAAAATTTTAATGCATAGTAATAAGAAATAATGCTTTTCATAAAAGGCATTTGGATTCTTATGGCTTTTTCCTCTTAAAAATAAAGCTTCTATGGATATTGGTCTATAAATTGTTTTCCCAAGTAGTTGTAGGTAGTTCCTACCTACAATGCATTAAAGTACAGTGATTCCACATTGCTATCTGCATTTGGCAGTTCCACTCGTTTTGATATTGAATAGTGGTATCTCAGTGGTGTGGCTGAAGATATTTTCAACTTCTTTCTTTCTTTATGATAAAGTCCTGTCCCCATTTTATTAGGTTATTTATATTTTATTATTGAGCTAAAGGAGTTCTTTATATATTCTAGATTCAAGTCCTTTAAAGTAAACATTTTCTCCCAGTTTGTGGCTTGCACTTTCATTTGTAAAAATGATTTAAGACCAAAGGG
Organism: Rousettus aegyptiacus; assembly: GCF_014176215.1. Lineage (NCBI taxonomy): Eukaryota > Metazoa > Chordata > Mammalia > Chiroptera > Pteropodidae > Rousettus > Rousettus aegyptiacus. The sequence goes on from NW_023416306.1 coordinate 13,131,080, forward strand.
TTTTTAATGTAATAAAGTTTAATCTATCTTTTAAAATGATTAATGTGCTTGATGTTGAAGAAATATTTTCCTACTCAAGATCATAAAGATACTCTTCTTTTGTTCTTCTTGAAGTTTTATAGTTTTAGTTTTTATATTTATATTTATATTTATATTTATGATTTAGCTCAAAATAATTTTTGTGTGTGGTATAAAATGGGCCTCAAGGCTTATTTTTCCCCAAATGGATATATTATTTTTCCAGTATCATTTTTGAAGAAATCATGTCTTCCCACTAAATTACCTAAGTGACCTTGATGTCTAGTTATCCTAAAAAATCAATTGACCAAATACATGCAGATCTATGTCTAGAGTCTTCCCTCTATTCTGTCAATTTACTTATTTCTTGCTAATAAAAGAACACCTTGATTATTGTAGATGTATAGTAAATCTTATAATCAGTCATAATAAGTCCTACAAGTCTGTTTTTTTAGGATTTTTAAGATTATGTTGGCTATTCGAGGTTGTCTTTCTAAATTTTAGAGTAATCTTATCAATTTTTATAATGAACAGCTACTGGAAATGTGACTGGCATGGCACTGAATCTATAGACCTGTTTAAGGAGAATGGCTATCTTAAGAACATTGAATCTTTAAATTAATGGTCATTGTGTATCTCTTCATTTATTAAGTTGTTTTTAATTTCTCTCTGCAGTGTGTTTTGATGTTCAATGTAGAAGCCTTCTACAGTTTTTATTATATTCACTCTTAATTATTTTATATTTTGATGCTAATTGTAAGTAATATTTAAAAATTCACTTCCCAATTATTAGCTGTTTAGAATTTAAAAATGTATTTTTTTTTGTATATTGAACCAGCATCCTGCAGAATTTCCTAACTCACATATTAGTCCTGATGGCTTATTTATAAATTCCTTAAAATTTTCTATGTTAATATCATATCCTCGGTGAACAAAAATACTTTTATTATTTAAACGTTTTTCCTCTTTAAGTGGTATTTAAAAGTATAAATGTCTCTTTAAGGACTGCATTAGTTATGTCCCACAATTTTTGACGTTGTATTTTTAATATTTAGCTGAAAATAATTTCTATTTGTCTTGTGATTTCTTCTTTGACATATTTAGAAATGTTGCCTACTTTAAAAATATTTGTACATTTTCTAGATATCTTGTTTTTTTATTTATCATTTAATTCTCTTGTGGTCAGGAAACAGTCTGTATTGCTTGAATCCTCTGAAATCCACAGATATTATTTTAGTTTGGCACTGAGTCTATCATAGCAGCTCTCCCAAGGGCACTTGAGAAAAATGCATGTCCTGCAGTTATTGGATTAGTGTTTGTTTACGTGTCAATCATGTCAAATTCATTCATAATGTTGTTCAAATCATCTCTAGTTTTTAGTGAAATATGTCCAATTTTCCGATCAATTACTGAAAGGAAAGTATTTCAATCTTCAACTATGGCTAAGTTTTAGTGTATTTTTCCCTTAATTAAATCTGTCAAATTTTTTATCATGCATTTTGAATTGCTATTATTAAACTGCATACACATTTAATATTTACAATTTAAGACTGATTAATATCTAACATTGTGGAGCAATCTACTTTATCTTTGGAAAGACTTTTTGTCTTAACTGCTACTTCGTTGATGTTAACATAGCCGCACCAGCTTTCCTGTGCATATTTTTGAATCATTTCAATCCAATTTCTTTCAAACTATTTATGCTTTAGAAAGTTGAATGTGTCCGTTGTGAATAGCATAGAGACTTCTCCAGTCTAACAACTGCTGCCTTTTGTTTGGCATGTTTAGTTCCTTTATATTTAATATAAAGTTAAATTACTAGCTCATGTTTAAATCTAATCTCTTTGTTTGTATTCTATTTTACCCTGTTTCTGTTTTTCCTATTTTCCTATAGATTCTATAATTTTTCAGTAAACAGTTCAGCGGCTTCAAGTACATTCACATTGCTGTGCAATTATTGCCACCATCGTTTTCCTTTTATCTATCTGTCTATCTCTGTTTGTCTGTCTGTCAAGAGAGAGAGAGAGAGAGAGAGAGAGAGAGAGAGAGAGAGAAAGAGAGAGAGAGAGAGAGACCCTTGAACAGTGCAGAGATGAGGGGCACACAGTCTAAGAAACGCATATAACTTAAGTCGACCCCCCACATATGCACATCCCCAGCTGTGAATTAAGAACATGGTTGACCCTTGGACAATACAAGTTTGAACTACACAGGTCCAATTATATGTGGATCCACGTATAAAATGACTTATGAATTTACTTTGATATTATAATACGCATTATCACTTTTCATAGTTTAACCTGATTTGTGACTAATAACCTTATAGTAGTATAACTTCATTTATGACATTTTCCATTTGTTATTGTTGTCATCCTTATTTTCACTTGACTCAATTAACTTTAAAATAAATTAACAAACACTTTCATGTTGACTTACATATTTATTATTTCTAATGCTCTTCATTTTGTTCTGTAGATCCATATTAACATATTGCATTATATTCTTTAAGTCTGAAGAATTTCAGTACTTCTTATAGTGTGTCTGGTGCAAGAATGTTTTTCTGTTTTTATCTGAAAATGTCTTTATTTTGTCTTCATTTTTGAATCTTATGTTTTATTGTTTTATTTTTTTTCCTCTTTCATAATTTTTCAGATGTCATTGTCTTCTCTTTTACCTTCCTTTTGTATAATGAAATGCGAGCCTTCATTGTTATTACTGCTCTCTTATATACAACGTCTTATTTTTTCTCTGGCTTTTAAGATTTTTCTCCTTTTTTTAAAAGTCAAATTCTGGCCAGTTTCTTCCTGCTTTTGAACTGCTTTCTAGTGCCTTGAAATAATTATTTGTTTCCAGCGTCTGTCACTGTTATCATCTGTACGTTTAACCTCCCCCCCGCCCCCCCCACCCCGTGTTTCTCACTGCCTCTTTGATCAGGATTTTTTTTTTTCTCCAAAATTAGCTGTCCAAAGTGATTTGACCTTTAAGGAATAAACTAATTTCAGTTTATGCCGCAAGCTTCTTTTCTTCTGTGGTGCGTTTCTTTTCTGTGCGCTTCTTCTCAGTGGGTTTCTTGGTAGCTGCAGCCTTTTTTTTTTTCCAGCCAAGGGCTTCTTCTGCTTTGTAATACCAACAGCCTCCTTTCCCGTCTTCCCTATTATAGCCTTCTTGCCTGGAATCCCCTTCTCATCTGATTTGGCCTCTAGTGTGGCTGCTCCTGCTTCTTTATCCACCCAGAGCTTGAGATTCTTGGCATGATGAAGAATGGTGATCCGGCACAGGGTCTTTGTCATACGCGTTTAGCTTCAACATGATTCTCGGGTTTTTCAATGGATTCCAGGCCCTGTGATGAATCTTCTTGCGTGGTGCTCAGAGGGCTCTTTGGATCTCTGGGATTTTCAAGATTCTGCTAAGGTCTGCATTGAGCATCTTGGGAAAGAAGGGCAGCTTTATGCCATACGGATTTTAGTCCAAATGCAGAAACGGCCTGCATGCCCACCAGGAGGAAGTTTCAAAATGTCAAGTTTGCTTACATGAAGCAGAGTCATTGCAGGGATGTTTCTGAAGGCTCTGTTTGATGCCGATGTTCTCTGCCAGTAACCCATGACTCAGCTCTGGTTTAATGATCTGCTGATTCATTGACAACATAAGGCTATCTACTGTTTGTGTGCCAAGTTGGTGTGAACGAAGTTTGCAATATCTGGTCAAATGGGAGCCTTGAACACAGCAGCCAAAGCAACGTTTCTGCCCGATCACTCCCCCTTTTCGGAGTTCAAGAATATCAGTGGACCAGCACTCAGCATGGCAGGGAAAGGAGATAGATGGCCACGCTTCCCTCAGCCCAGTGGCACCCACAGAGAAAGTGTACATTTAAAGTTATACAAGGCACTCTGTCATTACCAGAAAACAATCCAGGTTTGTTTGTTTTTAATATCTACTCATTTATTTGTTATTTCCAGTAAATTTCATTCTTTTGTGTGGACCCATGTTTTTGTCATATCATTTCCTACTGCCTAAAAAAAATCTTTAATATTTGTTTTAGAGCAGATTAGCTGATGACAAAATGCTCTCAGCTTTCCTTGTTTAAAAAAGTATTTCACCTTCATTTTCAAAGATGTCTTCACTGGGTACTGAATTCTTAGTTAACACATACGTATTTTCTCTCATTACTTCAAAGACGTTACATTATGGTCTGGATGGAAAATCTTTAGAAAAAAAAGTCTGTGGGTATTCTTATGTTTGTTCCTGTCTATGTTATGTGTCTTTTATCTGGTTGATTTCAAGATATTTCTCTTCATCATTGGCTTTCAGAAACTTCATTATGAAAGGCCTTGGTGTGGTTTACTTTGTGTTTAATCTTATTTGTGAGCATCTGAGATATGTCAGTTTACAGTTTTCCTAAAATGTTGAAAACTTTAGCCTTTATTTCTGCAAATATCTTTTCTGCATCTTCCTCTCTTTTCGTTCTAAGACTTATATATTAGACTACTTGACATAGTCCAACAGGTCACTTTGGCATTGTGCCTTTCTTCTTGTTTGTTTTTTGTTTGTTTGTTTTTGTTTTCCTTACTCTGTGCTTCCATTTTAATGTTTTCTATTCCAGTAATCCAAGTTCTTTGATCTTTTCTGTCTCCCCTCACTCTCTGCCATATTTAATCTGTTATTAATCTCATTATGTTTTTTTGTTTTAATATTCACGATAGTTTCTTTTTCATCTTTAGAATTCCTATAGAATTCCTATTTGGCTTTAGTTTTCTTTAATTTTCCATTTCCCTCGAAATTGTGTCCATTGTCCTTTATGTCGTTGGGCACACTGATTGGATTTATAATCGCTGCTTTAAAATCCTGATCTTCTAATTCAATCATTGCCCTGGCTTCTGGATTTGTTCCTATTTACTGACCTTCCTCCAGCTTTTGTGTCACATTTTCGTGCTTCTTGACATGACAGTAATTCTTCAACAGATGTTGGATTTCATAGGATTATTTTTTAAAGAGTGTTGGACTTTGTTCTTCCGGACAGTTAAGTTACTCATGAAATATGGTGATATTTTTGAGTGAGGCAGTTTTTTAAAATAATTTTGAATTGTGGAATTGAGTAACAATCTGTTCTAGGGCTAGTGTAGCCCCACGCACATGTCTTTTCTGTCTGGATTATCCACTAAAGGATCACATGTCCAATACATACTCTTCATCTTGGCAGATTAGAACTTGAATGTCTCCCACTCTTTTATCAGCTCTAGAAACTTTTCACCTTACAACACCCATTCATTCTTTGCCCAGACCTTCGGAATTTCATCCTTTGCACACATGCCTTACTATTCAGCAAAAGACTTAATGATGCTCTTATGCAGATATTTATTTCTTCCAAATGGAAAACAAGGCTCCACCACCATATATTGACCAACCTTCTTATCCTCCTTCCCTCCTTCCTTCCTTCCTTCCTCCCTCCCTTCCTTCCCTCCTCCCTTCCTTCCCTTTCCTTTCCTTTCCCTTTTCCATATTTCCTTCCTTCTTTCTCTTTCTTTTTCTTTCTTTTTACTGATATAAATGCATTTTGTATTTCTTAAATCACAGTACACACTAGAATCTGATTTTATAGTTTTTAAATTCCTTTTTCTTTCTATATTCTGATGTTAAAAACATTTTACTTATTGTAGCTCAGAAATATTTTTAATATTCATGTGATGTAAATCCTTTCTAAATTTTCTTTTTAAGAATAACAGAATCAGTGTTGCATAATTAATCTCCCAGAAGAATTTTAAAATAATTTTATTAAGGTCTTTCCTAACTTCCTTTGGAATCTACAATAAAAATGCCAGTTTCTAAAATTTAAGAAAAATTCAACAGCTTTAAAATAGTTTCTTTCCATTCAAGAAAAATAAGTATTTTTTGAGTTCTCCTTTGACCTAATTATTATTTTAGAGTTTTTGCTTTTTTGCTTTTATAGTAATTCTTATATTTTTCACAAATTCAAATGTCATCCTTTCTTCAATTATATTTTCTCTTTATTACTTTTACATATGAGAGTGATTGATCTACTAATGTTAATTTCTATAGCTTATTAATTGATGAATATTTTTGAATAAATTAATTAATTAATCTAAATTAAATAATAAAATAGAATAATTAAATTACATAATTAAATAAAATTCCATTTAATAAATTAAATGATGATCTACCAAAAACCAACAGAATATTTGTTGTCTTTCATGACAATTGTTGTTTGGCGTGGTTTTTAAATAGAATGCATTCACATATTTTACCCCACTCAATATTTGATTTTATTTCAGAAGTATGAAATTTAAGACTCAGAGAGGTGACAGAACTTACCCAGGATCCCACAGTGACAGAAAGGCTGAACTTTGGTTCATATCAAGATCTCCTAATTTTAGACTCAGTGCCCTTTCTAACACACTCCACAGTTTCTCATCGCATGTCTACTTCCTTTGATGATTTATCCCAGCATTATCCAACCAGAAACTGTAACAGTGCATTTGAGTTTTCTTTGTGATTAAGCCAATGATTTTTTTTCTGAGGTGGGGCAAACACAGTCCTGAAAGTGCCAGCTGAGTTGATGTTCAGCCCTTGGAGAGAGAAAAAGAAGGATCTGGGATTATAGTGAGATGAAGTATGACAGACCCACATAAACTGGTGAAGATGAGATGCACCTCATGTGTCCAGGTGTATTGAAGGACCTGTCACTCACATATTGGTTTATGAGGTAGAGGTAAGTTAATTCAAGTTAATATGCAGAAATGTTTCTAATAGCAACCTGTCAAGAGTGTAGAGGGACATATCAGGACAGAGAAATGAGAAGAGAAAAGGAATACTAGAAAACAACTGAAAAATGAACCAAGGGAACAGAACAATTCTCCATTATAATCATCAGAGAAATGACTAGAATTACTTCCTCACTGGCAATCCATCTTAGAGTTAATAATGTTTTGTATTTAAGAAGCTGAACTGTAAAATCATGTATACCTGGGTTCAGATCTCGCTTAAACCACTAAGTATTTTTAAGTATCAACTTCTTTTTTTTTTTAAGGTAGAAATAATGGTATCTAAATAAATGAGGGGATGCAATGATTACTTGAGATAATATATGCATTTAAAATATGTAAAAAAATACTACATGATCTTAAAGGAAGTAGAATGGTAGATATTATAATTTATCTATAATAATGAAAGACTCAGTGATTCTATAAAAAAGATATGGTGTCCTTAAAATTAAATGGAGAGACAACATGATAATAAATGATAATGACTGAGAGGCTATGAGGACTTCGTTCATTTATTCAACAAATATTCTTTGGTTACCTATCTTGTGCTATTCACTTTTAGGATATTCTAGAAAAAAGAAACATTCAATATTTGACACAAGTACCTTATAATCTTAAAAGTATAACACTTGAACTAAAGTTGAAAAAAGTGGAAGTTAAGCATAGGTATAAGAAGTCTCAAAAGGAGCACATGGCTGGCTTTAAATAATTTAAGGAAAAGACAGTGCTATATTCTGAGTGTCCCGTAGGAACAGAAGTCTATGAATTTTAATTTATATATATATATATATATATATTTTTAAAGTTCTGTCTGTCCAAAGATTAAATAACAATAATAGCAGTATGTACTAGAATTTGCTACCTGCCAAGATCTCTGCTAGGAAGAGGTTGGTATTATCTCATTTGATTCTCAAAATAACCCTGTAAGATAGGTATTATTCTTCTTACTAAAACCTATAAGGAAACTGATATTCAGAGATGCTACATAGCTTACTCGATGACTCAAAGCTAATGGTAACAGAGCCAGTATTCATACCTATCTTAAACTAGAGATCGAGCTCTTAATTTCCAATTTATACATTCTCACATGGGAGGATGAACATGTCACTCAGGTTTTGAAGTACAGTTTTGCAAGATCTCTTTCTTGACCACCTGGAATAGTGTCGATGACTGAAACTGAGCTAAAGAAAACAGACATTAAGGCACACTCCAAACCTAAAATCATAAGATACTATGGCTAAAACATACAGCTTACTATCACTTAATGCTCTATGACCTTCTATGACCTTAGGGAAGTAACTTTATCTTCCTGAGGTTGACCATTAATCTATAAAATGGAGATAATATTAATAATTGACTCTAGAATTGTTTAAACAAAGTAAGTGGGACAATGGCTATTAAGTATTCTTGTTTATTTATAGTATAAGTTTGTGCTGGAGGGGACCCTGGTTCACTGTGAACATCATGTGTTTGCATACCATTATCACTCAGTAAATGTTGGTATTTATCACTTTTTTATTATTAGGAAACTTATATCATAAGAATAGGAAAGTACAAAATAAATTCAATAAAGTGTATAGGAAAAGACTGACAGAAAGGAACCCAAAGTCATGTTTCCATCTTCTTAAATAAAATTATTGGGCTTGAATGCATACTATTAATGGGAGAAACAACTTATTAGAATTATTAATCATTCCACATTTAGAACCAGGACCCCAAGACAAGAGAAAGACTAATACAACTGATGTTATAAATTGACCAATTATGTTATTTGGGAAATATATATATTAAACAACCATTTTTCCCACAAATTATATGGTTATTTGATTTTTTAAAAAATATAGCACATGAACAATTAGATGTCCATAGAGAAATAAATGAACCTTCATCTCTACCTCACATAATGTATACAAATTAATTTGAGGTATAGCATAGGCCTAAATGTGAAAGGTATAAGCTTCTAGAAGAAGATGTAGGATATATTTTTTTCTTAAATAAATACTAGGTAGACAAAAATGTCTTAAATAGGACTCAAAAAGCACCATGAAAGAAAAAAGAAAAAAAGATATTTTTTTCAAGCTAAAAACTTCTGCTTATCAAACAACATCATGAAGAAAGTAAAAACAAAACAAAACAACAACAAAAACAAATCACAGACTAGAAGTAAATATTTGCAATACATATATCTGAGAAAGGATTCATATCTAGTTATCCAACAAATGTCTACAAATCAAAAATCAAACTGTAAATCCAATTTAAAAAATAAACAGATGACTCAAACAAGCACTGCACTAGAGAAGTTGTATGAGAGGCCAATAAACATAAAAAGGCACTTATAATCATTAGGTTTCAGGAAAATGTAAATTAAACCATAATGACGAGCCCCTTTATAATCAGAAAAATACCTCCTATCAGGCATAATGACTTTTGAAAAAGATGGGTAACATGAAGTGCGGGCTAGGATGAATAGAAGTAACAAATTCTCTTATATTGCTGGTGGGAAACTAACATGATAAAATCACTTTTAAAAACTAGATAGCAGTTTTTTAAGTTAAACAGAAATGTCTACCTTATACCTAGGGACCCTACTCTTTGTTATATATCTTATAGATATGACTGCTGGTGTCCACACATTCTTGTACAAAAATATTTGTAGATTTAGTCTTAAAAGACAAAATCTTAAATGACCAAAATGCCCTTTGACAGCAGTGTGGATAAATGAAGTTGATACACTTATACAGAGAATTATTATAGAAAAATTAAGCATGTTATTGATGATATAGATAAAAATCCAAAAAAAAAAAAAAAAAACAACCAGGTTGAGTGAAAGCAGACAAAAGAATAGCACGTAATGTCAATTCCATATGCCTAAAAGAAAAAGAAATCAAATTGAAAATAGAACTGATTTATAAACCTAGAAGTCAAAATAGTGGCTACCTCCTGTATGCAGTAGGCAGAATAACGACCCCTCAGTGATATTCACATACTAATGCCAGAGCCTTTGAATATGTCAGGTAACATGGCAAAGGGAAATTAAAGTTGCTGAAGGAATCGGCTGATCTTAAAACAGGGAGATTATTCTGGATTATCTGGGTGGGTCCAATGTAACCACAGGTGTTTTTATAAATGGAAGAGGGAGGTTATGCAACAAGAGGAGAGAGAGAAAGAGATGTGACAATGGAAACAATGTCAGAGAGATGAGATGTCGCTGGCTTTAAGAATGGAAGAAGGAGGCCATGACCAAAGGAACATGGCAGCCTCAAGAACCTGGAAAGCAATGAACTTCTGCCAACACCTTGGTTTCAGTCTAGTGAGTCTCATGTTAAACTTCTAACTGTAAAGTTATAAATTTGTATAGTTTCAGTCACTAAGTTTAAGCTAATTTGTCACGGCAGCAATTGAATACCAAATAGACTAGTAAGGGTCACAGAGTAACCTTGTGACTGTTGCAAATGCTATTTTGATTTCTGATGGTTATACGGGTGTACATCAATGCAAAGAATCCTTAAACTATACAAGTATGATCAGTAATCTTTGTGCCTATACTCTTTGTATGTAGCCTTCAATCAAAAAAAACAATACATTAGTCATTAATCAAATTAACATTAACTTATGTCACCAAAGATTTGGTGAAATGGTCATGTTAATTCACTATTGAATGGAGTGTAAATTTGTTCAGTCACTGTGGTTTGAAACTGCATAGTAAAGTTGAAGATGTACAATCTTTCCTATCTAGAAGTTCTATTTCTAGGTATTATCCCTTAGAGAAAGTATTTTGTTTATATCAGAAAGACATATATACAAGAATGTTCACTTCAACAGTTTTTAAATGTAAAATACGGAAAATAAACTAAATATTTATCAGGAGGAGAGTGAATTAGTAGATTTTGGTGTGTTCAAATGAATAGAACAGATCTGCATGCACTATGATAAAAAAGGGAACTCAGTATATGTTGAATGAAAAACAAGCTTTGTTTGGTGTGATACATATGTAATTTAATAGCATTTATTATATGTATAAAGTACACTATCTATTGTTTGTATATATACATATACATGTATAATATAAAAACATGTACAAAAAGAAAACATATATTAAAGATAAGGTTGAACTCTGAAGAAGAGTAGAAATGAAAATGAAGAGGAGGAGGAGGAGATATAGAAAGGTAACTTGAAGGGGAGTTGAAGTTGATATAGAATATTTTCTTAAAAAATATATTCCTAAATATTTTCTTTAAAATATGTGGGGAAAATAGGTAGAAGGCAATAATGGCAGAAAAGAATAGAGCAGAGGGCTTTGGAAGAGGAGGAAGAGCTCTTTCGTTGCAATAGGAAGATTAAGTTTGAGGATCCCTGTAGGAGCGGCTCTCAAATAGGGGTGATCTTGCCAGTAAGGGTACATTTAGTATATCTGGAGACATTTTGTATTGTCACAACTAGAGGGAGGTGTTGTTGTCATCTAGTTGATAGAGGCCAAAGATGCTGATAAATATCCTACAATGCAAAGAATAACTCCAGACATAAAAAAATTATCTATCCCCAAATAGTGCCAAGGTTTCAAAAAATGTGTTCTAAATATTTTCTAATGGTAGTTATCATGGATGAGACTTCTAGAAAAGGATTCTGACATTTTTACATGAAACTAATTTTTATTATTTACATTTGGGCTGGGGTTGCTGAAATGGATAAGCTAAAAGGGTTTGTGGTTGTGAAGCAGAGAAAGTTTTTGGAATAACTGTTAGCAGAAAATGAACCACAGAGTCAATAAGAGGTAAGGGGATGAAGTGACAAGCATTGGGCAGAGGGCCCAATCAGCTCAGTGTTGTCACCTAGGTTTCTCTAATTGTGTAAAGTTGTGATTAATTAAACACGCTAAGTGTGCAATCAACTCTGAAGACTCAGCACGCATGAAATAATATAATAGAAAACAGAATTAGTGCTGACTTTTAAGTTCTCTACAGAGTGAAGTTAAGAGGAGGGGATAGATGGGTAAGCAATTATTTGGAAGCATGAAGATTTGGATTTTGGTCCTAGTATACCCAAGAATTCTGTTTGTCGATAGGTCCATTTATAGTCGAGCCTTCATTTTCATTCTTTAAAAAACAAGAGTGGTGAATTGGATGATTTGGTGGGTGCTGCAAAGAGCTACCCAGATCTCTCCTCCTTCAAAAATAAGGGACTTATTCTCCCAGCTTCTGGAGGAAAGAAGACAGTTCTCAGCTCCCGGCCACCTTTGGGAATTGCCTCAGCTGAAGAAAGCTGTACTCCCTTCCTGGAATGACCTACCTACATCCAATGACTCATTAATTCATGGGAGTATAAAGGCCTGGCTCTCCTGCTTCAATTCAGGACAGATCTGAGTATCACACTGTCTTCAGAATGTCCCATAAGGTTGGCTAAGATGTTCCATAGAGGCTGAATCACAGGGTGACTTTTCCCTCTGCTCAATCCCAATCCTATTTTCTTTTCTTCTCTTCCACAGTTGCTGATACCCATAGCACTTTCCAATGAACACTCTCCATTCTAATACCCATCGCAGAGTCTGCCTCCTGGAAAACCCAGCCTGTAACAAATGACCTCCAGGTTCTCTTCCATTTATCACTTTTCATAATCCCATGCCAATATGTTTTAATGTAAAATCTACAACAAGCAAGTACATGTTTGAGTGTGTGTATGCATAAACAATCATCACTGATTGTCCCTTCTTCTCCCTACTGTCTTTTGCAAATAAAACAGTCATAATTTTAATCCAAATAAAGTTTCTGTACTCTTTGGCAAAAGACCATCTATACTACTTAAAAATACCAAGCAGCCATTACTTTGCCACAAGCATAAAGGTAACATTTTTGTCTTTAGTTAAGTATTTTGCTAGCATTGACTCATTGCAAGCGAAATTGATACAATAGATCATTTAATTCTCTGTATTTTACAGATGGATAAACTGAGGCTCAAATACCTTGAATGGCTACCGTTCTTTCACAGCAAATAATTTTAAGGTCAAGAACTAGTACTCAATCGTTCTGACTTGAAGTACACACTTTCTCACTACACATGCTATACAAGCAGGTTAGAAACTATTTAAATAAATTCATAGAGGATGAAATCAATTATTTTCAACTCAGTCTCAGGAATAACAACCAAATCCTTTTTATATGAGATTTTATTCCTCCTAAAATGCAAGAAAATTTAGACTCAACCAGATAATTTGGAATTGTAAGGGACTATACAGGCTATTTAGGAAAGAAAATAAACGTCAGCTCTTTCTTACATTCCAACTGTACTCTATTGGCAAGGGCTTGCTGGGACGTCATATAGAGAAGGATATGAATGCCACAATTGGCTCAGTGGACAGAAGTATGGGGATTGATTAGTGATGTCTGCCATGAGCAGGAGAATCAGTGCTGGTGGCTTCAGTGTCATTGGTTTGTAGCCCTGGACCTAGTGAAACTCTTTTATTCTGTGAATAGAGTTACTCAGCCCAGACAGAGCAGCATTTGCAAGAAGAGTGCTTTGTATACATAGCAATACATAGACTAATGGGGTTAGACTAGAATACAAGTCACCTGACTGTGAGAACAATGCCCTCTCCTTGCTACCTATGCTGTTGGATAGAGTACCCACTTGCCGCATATGGCTACTTAAATATAACTTAATTAAAATTAAATAAAGTTTTAAAATTTAGTTGTTCAGTCATACAGGCTGTATTCAGTATGGGACAGAACAGAAAATTCTTCTATCATCGATGGAAGTTCTAATGAACAGCATTACCAATGGGCCTCTGAAATTATTCTTACTTTCGTATATTGCCATAACTTAGTGAATATAAAACAAAAATTAATTGAGGGCGATAATTGATATTAAGAGAAATCTAAAAGTTATTTAGCTTATCATAGGATGCATCAAAAGTATATATTCCTTGGGACAATTTCTGTCCAAGGTTAACATTTTGCCTTTTGAAATAAAAGCTAGTTTTTAATTTTATGTATACCATATGCTTTATAAAAACCCCGGGCCTTTCTGTTTTAGACTTATGTTAATAAACCCTTAGGTGACACATGGGGACTTCTCCACAGTGTAAGGAAAGTGCCAACTTGTACATTACTTGGGGTAGAAGAAAAACATATATTTATTGAATCGATTTGTACCTGATGGCTTCAGTATTGCTCATAACCATCAGTAGAGAAAACATATCTATCTAGATATAAGGACATATACATAGGAATTTCTGAGTGAGCTCAAATCCACAATGTAAAAAACACTTTCTTTTGTTAGAGCAACCATTTAGTGAGTAAACACTGATACCTTCAATTACATGATTCATCCTCACAATGACCCTGAGAGGTAGTATTGTTTTTCTTTTGCATATAAGAAATTTGAAATTTAAAAGGTAATTTTTTCCAGGACACATAAGTGGTAAATGTCATAAAATATGATATCAGGTCTGTGTATCTGTTTTCAAAGCTCATGATATGTGGCATAAACATACACTCATCCTGTCTTGTCTGACAGGATACCCTATAGGCTAACTATAATCAATTCTTGGTCTTTATATAATTTTGGAGGAAACGATCTTTCAGCATCACTGCTGAAGATACTAGCTATGTGATTTGGATGCAGTATTAAAATTATAAGGGGCTCATCTTCCAACATATCCTTTTAATTTGTCCATATTGTCACCACATGCCATATAATAGACCGATTATATGATTAAGGGAATATTTAGAATAAGACAGGGAAAAACAAAACAAAACAAAAACTGGACTTAGTGTCCCAAGTTCTGATTTAAACTAAACCATGGTTCTTTCTCTACTAATTGCATCATTAGGTAAATCACTTGCTTTCCCCAAATCTCAATGATCTTCATATAAGCAAGACTGTATCACTGAGCTGCTTTGACGGTTAAGAGTCTATAAAGCACAAAACAGACTCGTGTCACGTTGCTGGCATTCAGCATTGTATAATCATTTGCTGACCTGTGAGACTGACCATCTTCTGTTCTCGTCACAACTTCAGAATTTATCTGACTCCAAATACCACTAAGTTGTAGTTTCTTCATCTGCAGCATAGGGGTAATTCCTACCCTACATTGGAGAGTTTTGTGAAGATTAAATCAGATGATGTAAGTGAAAACTGTAAATAATATAGAATTAAAAGGCAGAGGGGAGTGATAACAAATAAGGCTTAATATTACCGGGGCCCTATGATAATCACTTTTTGAGCACTGTCTTGTTAAACCATCCCAATGATCCTATTGAATAGGCACTATTATTATCTCCATTGAAAAAAGCTGAGTTATACAGTTAGGGAGTAGTAAAAGATTCAAAACCAGGTCGAGTGCATAGCCAGCGCTCTTAACCATTATACTCTGCAGCTTCCATTGCATGGGCTGGTATGCATGGCGGTCAGCAGAACACAGAAGCCTCAATTTCCCGCTGAACATTTTTGAAGTACTCTTCAGAGACAATGGGTCAGTCTACTTCAAGCTATGCTCCAGCTTTCACACCCACCCCAGCCCCGTCTCAGCATACAGGAGCTTGATTTCCTCATCCATCATTTCCTTTTTAATAACACCCTCCTATTCATCTGCTCTTCCTTCTTCACACCCCCTGGCATGTTGACAGTGGCTGGAGTTTCCCATTAAGGCAGTCATTCTTGTAGAAAAGGGAGTTGACATGATTAATGTCAGC
The DNA here is from genome assembly GCF_014176215.1 of Rousettus aegyptiacus. Lineage (NCBI taxonomy): Eukaryota > Metazoa > Chordata > Mammalia > Chiroptera > Pteropodidae > Rousettus > Rousettus aegyptiacus. The sequence continues at coordinate 13,146,561 of NW_023416306.1, forward strand.
CAGTGACTAAAGGCAACATCATGCCTCTCTGCACTCAGGTAACTGGGAGAATGGCATGTCCCAAATCTATCCAGGATACTTATCAAAAGTTTGCTGTAAAACTGAGAGATCAAATTCTACCATTTCAGAGTTTCCTTCACAAACATTAATGTTCAGGAAATCTAGAATCAGGGAATCTTAAAATTGACTGCGGCATTTGAAATATTCTGTCATTTAATATGCAAAGGAAAAATGACACAGAGAAAGGGACAGTAACTTGCCCAAGGTCTCTCAGTTATTTCAGTGCAGCAGGCAGGATGAGATCCTGTTTCTCCTGACTCCAGCTCTTGCCTCCCAAATTTTTCATTAGAAATCTTATCTATCTGCTTCTACTGGGACCAGTAATGAAGTTGAATTGACTTTTGTAAGTGAGTTCTCCGTTTTCCCCTAGAGTGAAGCTCTTTAGGTACCTAGCTGATAGAATTTTTTAAAAGCATCTCTCGTTTTAAAAAGACACACTTCTTTCCTTGCAGTGTCTTCCTACTGTTCCCTCGTGAACAGCCCATTCCACCTGGCTCCAGAGTCTCTCTCTGCTTCACTGCTCCACTGCATTCTTTAACTTTCTCCTTCCAAAGGCACAAGGCAGCATTATGCCTTGAATGTAGAAGAGAAAGTGAGAACTATCTGGACAAAATAACAAGGAGAGAGGAAAAAAAAAAAAAAAGAAAGAAAGAAGGGCTCTTCTGCCATGTGTGTCTTTCAGACGCAAAATGAAAAAACATTCTTGCATTCCCCGGGAATGAAATTCGCAAAGTAGACAAAGTTCTTTACGGTCCCTCCTGTCCCATCCCTTCTATACATCAATGACATATAATTTTAAACATAGTCTCATTACATGAAATCAAAGTTAAATACAAACAAAGAAACCAGCAGAACTCCAAATTTACCATGTTTGCATCTACATCTATTAGATTACGTTTTCACGCTGGGCTTGCCATTTGACCTGGGACAAATCACTTCACCTCTTTAGACCTTATATAGATGAGTGTCCTCATCCATATAATGTGGAGGAATTGATATTTTCTAACTTCCCTTATGTTCCAATAACTTACAACTGCATATGCGACTAACAACTCAAGTGCTTAAAGGAGGAAAAGGAGAAGAAAGAAAAGTTGGGAATGGGGATGAAAGAGAGGCAAGAAGAAAGAAAGATATAATTCTAAAAGATATAATTCCATATTAATAGGTTAAAAGTGTGGTAAAAGATAGAAGGCATTTGTCCCTCATACATGCTTTCAATCATTCAAAGATGGATTAGTCTTCTCTTGTATAGTCCCAAGTGACTGAACTAGGTTGGTTCAAGGGGACATATTTTGGATTAATACATGCATAGTTTTTCTAGCTTTCATAGCTATCTAGAAATTGGAAGCCCCAAGAGACAAGTCATTCCTGTTCTAGGAAATATTTAAGTAGAAACAAGGTGGGCTGTACGAGATATATTCAGCAAGAACTTGATGATTTCAAAAATTGATTCTTAGTGCTATTGAGTGAAGAGATAAGTTAATGATTTATGAGTCTATGAGTCTTTGATTCAAAAATATATATGATTCTCTAAGTCTATAATCTTCTTACTCAACAACTAGGTTCTATGTTCTGAGATCCCTCAGAGTACGTATACAAACCAATTCAATTTTCATTGTGCCATGTTTTGTTTTTCCCAACCCTTGACTAAAAGTGAATTTTCTTAGTAACTGCCTAGATCCTATATGCTTGGTTATGATTTCATCATTGAAAATAGAATAACGGTGATAATAAAAGTTAACCTTTATTAAATGCTACATATATATTCAATATATGACAATGATTTATTTATACATTATGCAATTGATTAAAATAACTCTCTGAATTTACTACTACTTTATTAGTAGTAGTAATAAATTAATAGGTGCAATCTCTGATCATCATGTAGGTCAGAGTTCAGTGGAGATGAAGAAAGTGACAGAGCATAGCTCTGTAACATCAAGTTCTTTATCACGATCTTACATAATTATATTTACAGTACTACTTATGAGAAGCACATGACACAACTTTAAAAGAGAAAAACCATAAATTTAAGTCTTGGTTCTGCCACTGAGTATCTACATTGAGAGTTACTTTATCTGTCTGAAGTTGTTGCCCCATCAGCGAAACGGGAATAACTTATTTATAATTGTTGTAATAATTCATCAAGATAATGAAAATGAAAGTCAATGAAAAGCTTTGGACTATTATGCAAAACTAATTTGTTGCTATTACCTATTTTCATATATTACATGCCTTACAAACGTCTTATTCTATTTAATTTGACTCACGTGTCCATTGACTGCTCATACAGCTAACTAAATCTCTTCTCTAAAAATTTTAGATATTTTTGAAATGTAATCAACATGATATTTTTGAATACATGTTCAGGGACAGACGGCCTAGAGTCAAATCTCTACTCCACACTTGTCCACTGTGTCTTGGTCAAATGACTAAAAAATATCTAAAGCTGTAGTTTTTTGTTAATTAAAAAATAATAAGTGACATCTCTAATTAGAGTTCAAATGAAAATCAAATTATATAAGCAAAACGTGAATCATACCATATAGGATAGTATGTGTTTGTCATCATTGTAATCATCAATAGCATTTTTATGTATATATTATAAAAGTGGTTTTGGCTAAATAATACACAATCTCTGTTTTTATGGCTTTGTCTCACATAAAGTATGAATCTTACAGGTGTGATCAATAAAATTTTACTTAAAGTTTTTTAAACATTTTAAGTTTTAGAAGTATAGAATCAGAATATGAAGAAATCTTGGTCATTGTTTTTGTCTGATTTCAATCTGGCACTTGAATTTCTTATCAGAAATATTACTTAAAACTTTCTCCATTAAGAATCACCTTTGAGGACCTATAGTTCCAGGAAATCCCAAAGTGAACTATTTGTTTAACCTGTATACTCTTAAGCTGACTAAATGAAGAATTTTCATTACTATTGTGTGTGTGTGCGCGCGTGCGCTTGAATGTTGGAAATAGCTCCAGAAACTCCAATAATATCTTATAGGACGTTGTAGTTTCAATGAGTTCAGAATGATGAATTTCTTTTCTACAGTATCCTTACCAACTGGCTGTCACATTGATACTTGAATACCTTCAGTGACTGAAGGTTTAGCACCCTCTAAAGGATGGACCCATTCTCCACTAGTCAAAAATTCTTAATCTGAGTACCATAAATCCCCTAGATCTTTTAATAAAACATTACATACTATACCATATATATATAGTATGGTGCGTGTATGTCTATATATACATATATACACACATATACTTCATTTATATATATACGTGTGTGTGTATATATGTATGCATATAGAAGGGAAGACATAGCTAGATAGTTAGATACATAGATAAAGCTATAGAATGTGTGTGTGTGTATGTGTGTGTAATACAGAAGGAGAAAGTGATATACCTATTCTATTCTGGCTCTTCAGATGGCACTTGGACATTTGAATTTATTTCTGTACATCATTTAAGAGAAATAATCTAGAATCTTGCTACAGAACACTAAACAAGATATTTTACCCTCTTTCTGTTAATGTGATGCATTACATTGATTTGTTTTCTTATGCTGAACCACTTTTGCATTCCTGGAATAAATCCAACTTGGTCATGGTAGATAATTTTTTAATAAGCTGTTGGATTCAGTTTGCTAGTATTTTGTTGCAAAATTCTGCATCTATATTAATAAGGTATATTGGTCTGTACTTTTCTTTTCCTCTGTTATCTTTATTTATCTTTGGTATCGAGTAATTCTGGACTTAGAGTTCAGAAGTGTTCCCTCTCCTTTTACCTTCACTTTTGGAAGAGTTTGTGAAAGATAGGTATTAATTAGTTAAATTATTGAACTTTCGGTTGAAGTAATCTGGTCTTAAATTTTTCTTTGTTATAATATTTTGAATACCAAGTCAATTACTCAGTTGTCATAAGTCTGTTGAAATTTTCTATTTCTTCTTGAGTATGTTTAGGTTATTTGCATATTTCTAGGAATTTGTCCATTTCACCCAGAGTATCTCATTTGTTGGTTTATAGCTGTTTATAGTATTTTCTTATAATTCTTGTCAGTTATGTAAAGTTGATAATAATATTCCACTTTAATTTCTGATTTCAGTTATTTGCTTTTCCCTTTTTATTCTTTGTCAATCTAGCTAAAAATTTGCCAATTTTGTCGATCATTTCAAAAAACCAAATTTTGCTTTTATTTTCTCTATTGCTTATTATTCTCTATTTTGTTTATCTTTGCTTTAATATATATTATTTTCTTTCTTCTGCTAGTTTTAGATTTAGTTTGTTCTTTTTTTTCTAGTCCCTCAAAGTATAAATTTAGGTTATTGATTTTGAGATCTTTTCTCTTTTATGATATAAGCATTTATAATATACATTTTGCTCTGAGCATTGCCTTTGCTGAATCCTATAGGTTAGTATCTCTTTATTGATATATTTTTTAATATATAATTTCCCTAATTTTTAAAAGTTCTTTGTCTATGTTTTCCTTCAGATCTTTGAGCATATTTATGACAGTTGTTTCTTTGCCTAGTAAGTCCTACGTCTGGGTTTCAGTCAATTTATTTTGTTCCTTTCACTGGGTTATCCTCTCCCATTTTTTTAATGTCTTGTAACTGTTGTTGTGGTGGTTTGTTTGTTTTGAAAACTGAACATTTGAATATTATAATGTGGTTACTCTGGAAATCAGATACTCTTTCCCTGATTTTTCTTTTTTTTTCTTTTTTTTTTTGTTTCATTTTGATTGTGAAAGGCTATAGCAATCCATTATTTAGTGAGTTTTCCAAACTATTTTGGCAAAGACTGTATTCCTTGTCACATATGGTCATTGAAATTTCTGTTCCTCTACTTTGTGTTCAGCTAATAATTTGACAGAAAATTCCTTGAAAGCCAGGAGCTTACTTAAACAATCAAAAAATAAAACAGAAGCACACATAAAAAGTAATCAAAACCAAATACCCCTCTCATTCTTCACTGACTGGCTCTGCTGAGGCTCTCTTACACTTACCCTAAGAAGCCATCCAAGTTGAAATCTTAGGGTCTTCTTTGGTCTTTAAGCATGTATGTTGTCCTAGGTATGTATGCAGCTTTCTATATATAGATAGAGATGACTGTTATCGAACATCCTAATTTCCCAAAGAATCTCCTTTATCCCTTCTCCTGGGCCTTAGTCAGTCTATTGTATGTCTCTATCATAACCTTTTGCCTTAGACACCTGTGAGTTGTTAGTTCATTTTGCAGCATTTTCTGGCAGTCCTCAAAACATTTCTGCATGGGAATTCCAAGTTAGACAAAACAAAGATGAGCACCTTAGGGTCAGTTCTGCAGTAGTCCCCAAGAAGTTAAGATAATGATCTTCTAGAGTAATTCAGTTACTACTTAGCAAAAAAAAAAAAAAAAGGTAACAACTCAAGTACTTTACTTTCTCACTGTTTACTAGGTCTTTCTCAAAGCTAGGTCTTTATATGATTTGGCCAAGAAGGAAGTTTTATCACAGCTACTGTGCATCAACACTGACATCTGGTGGTATCATACTCTAAGTATCAAGTCTGACCCAGCTAAGCTCCCAATGGGATGTGTTGGGCATGAAGGTAGGTGGGCTGGTGATAAACTGGAGTTACCTAGAGCCTGGGCTTATCAAATGCCTCCTCCTTATACCTTCCACATGTAGACTGTGGCTGCAACAGCCGAAGAGCCATTTTTTATGTTCTCCATTCTCACCTGGTGGTTCACTCTGTGATCTCACCTTTGTCACCCGTGGGATGACTTATCCAGACTAACTAATTTCACAGACAGTAAATTACAGACATAGCCAATGAATCTCTGTTTCATTAGAGAAGGTTAATTTAGGTAGACAATCAACAAAAATACAGGAGGAAAAAATCTTCCATTCAGCTTGAATAGAACATTTCTCTACATCTAGGACACACAATGAATTCACAACCTCAACATCTGCCATCACCAGAGAAAACACTTAGGGGGGAAAAAAAAAGAAAAGAAAAAACAGAAAATTGACTCATTGCAATTTCCTCTGATGAACGTCGAATTTCCAATTAGCATTTTAATTACTCAAGCCAGACTCTCAGCTGTCTTGAAGATAACAACAAACTCAACAGCAAGTTTTCATATTAATTCTGAGAAGGAAAACTGGCCCCTGCCTTTAAAGCACAGTCACTCCAGTTTAGTCCATCTCCCTCCATGTAAGCTACTTGATCAAGTACTCAATGAAAGCTTTCATAGTTATTTGTGGCATTATTTTGGATACATGTTCCAGGAAACACAATCTTCCATCTTCATTACCATATGCCATTGGGCAAGAGTCTACAAACATTTGGGCTGACAGCTAATCATGGGAAATAATAAAAATTCTTGGGTGAGGTATTGAATGCCTTCTAGTCAAATTCCATGGAGGTTTCCATAGTGTCTTTAGTTTTTCCTTTACTTTGGAGCATTGATTTTTCAATAAGTGAGAATATTCAAATGTCCTTTGTTCCACCTAACTGCCTTTACATGTCTAAAGAACTTACAAAAAGATGAGTTTTCATTAATTCTTTGAAGGCCTCGTGAAACAAAAATTCCATGCACATCCATAGTAATAATAATTTCAGTTCTAACTCCCATTCATTCGTTCATCTCTCTGAAGTAACAGACTATTGGGAGAAGAAAGGTGTTCAAATCGCTGGACTATATTCTAAATCGCTATATTCTTTGATGGTTATGCCACAAATAAAGAACTGTGTTCAGATCATTAACTCATTAAAGTTATTTGGGGGAGGGAATCTAAGCAAATAAAGATTTAGAAATTATGGCTCAGAAAAAATAAAGATAGAATTAGGAATATTTAATTTTGGGAAGGCTTGATTGAGAAGAGAAAAAGCAGGAATGGTAGCTAGATTTAATAATGTAGACGTGTATTTTAGCATGTGAAGATATAGAGAGGGCAAGTTTGGCTCACTTCCCTTACAATTAGAACCACCATCTTTGAATGACAAGCTGCAGCAAAATCTGCATGATTTTCAGCCAAGGAAGTTAAGCAGAGTATTTCTACACTGGACAGGAGGTTGGAGTAGACAGCCACTGACATTTTTTCCTCTCTAAAATATTGTGACTTCTAATTATGCTGCAATTAAAAATGATGATGCAAATCTATATTTATCGACATGGAAAAATGCCCATGACATATTGCTGAGTGAAAAATAAAACAGATTTTAGAACAGAATGTTCAATATTATTCCATTTATATAAAATCTTATGCATATTTCTATATACATCCAAAGAGAAATGTTTAACGGAATGCTCACCCAAACATTAACTGGTTTTCTCTGGATGGTGGATTTCAGATGATGTTAATTTCTTTCTCTTTATATTTAAGTGGTTTGACTCTTTATAATAACCATATATGAATTTTTTTAAGAACAATAAATTTAATTAAAAATTTTTTAAATGTTTTCAATAACTGCACAACTTCTTGACAATATATCTGGATTAGCACAAACTGTCAATAACTGAAATTGACTTGGAATGTGGGTAATCTGATTGCCCATCCATCTACCCACTGTAGAGCTTTTAGTAAATAATTTTCTCTCTCTCAGTTTTAGTTTTCTTCTCTGTAAAATGAGGCTTAAACATTACCACATAGTATTATGGTGAGTACTGATTAAGGTTAGATATAAAATGACCTTAATTAGTCTGAGTTTATCCAAGTACTTAATTCTGAAGTACCTGGCATTGATAAGTGCTCCATTAATTCATATATGTTAGCTACTTTTTTTGTTAAATTAACAAATATATTACTTTCTAATTCATTCAAAAATATTTATAAAATATCTGAAATGGTATGGTGTTTTCAGTGATGAAGAGATCTGTTTTTGATTTAATGGAAGTTGTTTTATTTTATTTTTTTTTCAGGTGCTAAGAGTCTTTCTTTAAATTATCCTTGCAAATAAGCCCTTGGTTTGTCAGTCCACAGGAAAACTTGACCAATATTAATTTTCTTTCCTTAAAAACATGAACTGGGAGAATCTCATTCACCACTTTCAACATGAACATTTTCAATGGGGATGAAGAGTCAGAGTCAGAGACATAATTATATCCCTTGCATTTTCTTCTGGCCTCAGACTAGGGCCTCTGTCACCTACAGGTTTGCATGTACATGTGACAAAAGACACATCAGCCACGATAAAGTGACATTCTGGAGGCAAAAATTGTAGCTGGAGAAATACGGGGCCTGCCAGGTCTTTAAATCAAATCTCATAGTCTCTCTCATGTCCCACCATCCTGAACCTGGTGTCCCTTTCTTCCACACCGCTGTTTTAAATTTCACCAACACTTCTGCTCATGGTAAGCATCTGTTAGGATTTATCAATAGCCAGCAAGAGGAGCCCTTCTACTTTCCTAACAGGGCTGGGACATAGTAGGTTTTATTACACCATAAAGTAGAGCAAGAAAAGGTAATATACTCTATTCATTTGTCAAAAAAAAAAAAAAAGCAGTAGCTCTTTATAGTGAAGATTCCTGTAGCAAATCTGTCAACTCGGTGAGTGGTTTTTGGAACATCAAAAGTATTTAATGTCGGATGCAACCCTGGGATAGAAGAGCCAAGTGCAGTGCCTGCTGGGGGGCTGCTTCAGCATAGCGCGGGTTCTCAAAGCAGACATCTCCAGGCTTCTCGTGATGCCACTCCCTGTGCAGAGGAAGAATCTCCAGGTGGACTGAATGTGGTGAGGGCTGGGGTATCAGAGTCACTTCCCTTAATGGGTCCTAACTTTTCCTTACTCCTGGGAGGGTGCAATGTCCTCTTCACGGAAGATCTAGAAGTCTAGACTCAGCTATTTTAGAGTGACTTAACTTGGCAGAAATAGCCATCATTAGGCCCCAAGAATTTTTTTTTTCCCTGCTCAGTCTAAGGTTCAAGGAAAGCTTTAGTGATGTAGTTTCAAGTACAGCATGTATATTTTGACAAGTTATTCCATTTATGCAGCAATATGCCCTTACTGTGAGTCTGTGTACTGAGAAGTGACTCAGGCCTGAAAATTCAGAGACAAATAAGACAAAATTCCTGCCCTCCAGTAAGTTTATATCCTTGTTGGGGAGAGAATTCCTCCCTCATAGTATACTATGGAAATTATTACTATTGCTCCTATGTAAGATGAACAGGAAACTAGGTATACACAATTTTAATTCCACTAGAAAAAATGAGAGCAGCTAACAGAAAAATATATTACTTATGCTGAAATTTGAAAGAGTACGGAAATTTTCCTGATGTATTATTGAGAGAGAGCATTCCATAGAGAAGAAACGGGATATGCAAAAGACTGGAGATGGCCTAAAATTTGGAAAACCACATAGTTGGTTCAGAATTTTTATGGCATAAAAATGGCAAAGAAGTAACTTGGATGGAAATGTGGAGTAAGTATCTCTCATGCTTATCGATCTGTTTCTTAAAGCGGACGATGAAGGATGAACAGATCTAGATAAAGATTTAGTTTCCACAGACAGGTGGTGGATGGAATAAAGCTCTACTTTGTTTAAATCACTGCACTGTTTTTCTGTGACATTGAATAAGCCATGTAGCCTCTTTAAATCACAGTTTCCTTATCTAAGAAATGGGAATTGTAACAGCAACCTCAAAGGGACTTTTGTGAGGATTGAACGAGATAACATGTCCACACATCTAGCACAATTCTAGAGCCCAGGATACTCACATAAATCTGTATCTTGAATTCAAGTTCTTTCCTCAACTTCAGCTCTCATCAAACTATCTACTTGGTGTTTCATTTCTTTCTTTCTTTCTTTCTTTCTTTCTTTCTTTCTTTCTTTCTTTCTTTCTTTCTTTCTTTCTTTTTTTTATTGACAAAGAGCATAAAAATAAATCAAGACTTGGTAATCTTTTAAATTTCTCTACATAGTCAAAAACCAGCACAAATAACATGCATATGATAAGAGTTTAGGAATAAGGACAAGAGTACATATAAAACCCTTAACCTACGTTTTCTCACTGAATCACCACAGTCCTGGGCAGTGAGTACTACTAAATTGTCCTTTGATTTCTTCAGGTCAAAGACTTGAGGTTCTCCTTGACCCTTCTCTTTCTAACTCACATTAAGTCAAATAGCGAATCTTTTCAGCGCTGTCTTCAAAATTACCCAGAACCCACCCCCTTCTCGCCACTTACACTCTTGCGCACGTGGCCCAAGGCACTATCATTTCTCTTTAAGATAATAAACAGTTTCTCTGTTCCACACTTGCCTTCCTTCAGTCTATTGTGAATAAAATGGCTGAGTGATCCTATGAAAATATAAGCGGGTCATATAACTTCTCTATTCTTTGTTCATAAACTTTTTGGCTCTTCCAGACAATTATTTTTTTCTTTTAAACATATACTTAATTTATACTTGAAATATACTTTATATGTGAAATGGTATAACATATATATGTGCGGTACAACAAATGTAATAAATTAGCACCTTACAATCACAACAGTTTAAGAAACAGACTATTACCATAGATTTTGAAGCCTTCTATGTTTTCTTCCCTAGCTGAAATTTCTATCCTATCTCCAGCATAGGTAACCACTATGCAGTACTAAATTTCTTGCTTTTGAAAGTAGTTTTAGAAGAATTGCTAGATATTTGGCTGTTTGATTTTACTGGGCAAGGCCAAACTGTTTTTCCGAAACAGAGGGACCAATTTATACACCTACTGGTGGTGAAAGAAAACGCCTTTGGTTCTGCATCCTTGCTAAAATTTGGTATTGACAGACTTCTTAGATTCTGTCAATCTTGAGTATGCACAAAAGCAGTTCATTATATGAGTACCCTATTCCTGATGTGGTATTTTTTCATATATCATGGACCAGCATTTCCTTTGTAGTAAAAAGCAGGATCACGTGTTTTCCCATCTCTGCCCCCAACCACCACTGCTCTTTAATTTCTGGTTAGTCTTTTTTCTTATTGATCTGTTAAAGGTATTTATACATTTGCAAGATAAACCTTTGCCATTTATGTGGTTACAAATGTCTTCTCCCTGTTTTTGGCTTGCCTTTTCAATGTATGGGATCTTACAATGAAGAGATGTCCCTAATATTAAAGAAATCAAATTTATGATTTTATTTATGCTTTGTTCTTTTGGGTTTTGTTAAAGAAACATTACTATGAAAACATAAAAATATTATCCATTTTGGGGGGAAAAGTTTCATTGATTTAGTTATCATACTTAAGTCTTTCAATTATCTGGAAATGATTTTGTTTATGATACAGGATGAGTTGAACATCCTGTTCTTTTTTTTTTTCCATTTTCTCACAGCGGTATCATTTTTTAAACTGACTATACTTTTCCAACTAATCTGTTCTGCCAGTTTATTTATGTAGTAGGTTTCCTTATATAATTAAGACTCTTTTCTATTCTATCTCTCTGGCAGTTTTTTTAAGCTCTACTTTATCCAGTCAAGGAAGCTCCTGTTTATTCATAGTTCGGTAAGAGTTCTCATTATGAACGATTGCCAAGTTTTATTGAAAGCTTTTATTGTAGCCATGGAGATTTACTTTTCTTATTTGGTCAGTTAAAATGATTAAATAAATTTATAGATTATGTAATATTAATCACTTCTAGAACAACCTCATTTTAATCATCGTGTAGTTTTTATTCATTGTTGAATACAGTTTGCTAATATTTGAAGTTTTACATGTTTCTGAGTGGCAGTGGTCTGTTACATTCTTATCATATACTCTTCCAGTGTGGTTTTGGTTGTAAGATTATAAGTATCTTCAAAAAAAATTTGGGACGTTTCCACCTCCTTTATTTTACATTTTGAAAAACATTTTATGAGATTGGAATTATTGGTCTCTTAGCTATATTATAAACTTTATCTGTAAAATCAACTGGGCCAGTTTTGTTGATGAGAATAGATTAAAACATTGTTTCAAAATCATTAACGTTAATAAAGATCATTTATAAAGGTTTTTTTTTTTTATCTTTTTCTTTTTATTCAGTCAGGTTTAGTAAACTGTATTTTTGAGAATTTAATTCATGTAAATGCTTTTCTATTTATTTGAATACTTGTTTATTATTATTATTATATAGCCTTTTATTTCTATTAATCATTGTTGAAACTATAGCTATAGTTCTTTACTTTATTTATGCCTTTTTTCTCTTCTCATTTTCTCTCTCTCATTTTCTTCTTCTATCCCTTCTCTCTCTCTCTCATATTTATACACATATCTTTGTCTTTATTATTAAATTCTCATTTCTTTAGATTTTTCATACCCTTTTGCTTTTGAATATAAAGATTCTGGAAATGTAAGCTTTTGTTAGCTATAATTTTAGCTACAACATAAACTTTTGATTTCGATGGTTATTCAGATTTAAGTATTTTCTAATGTTCACAATAATTTCCTATTTGACCTGTGGTTAATTCAGAGTGTTATTTTATTTAAATTTCTGAATATATGTATAAAAGTATTTTTTTTCTGATGTCTGAGTGTGCACACAAGTACACATCCATGCACATCCATTTATTTATATTTACTTTTGTTATATTTTTTATATTGATATATAACAATTTTGTTTTGGTCAGAAATTTAGTTATATAACATTAATTTTGTGAAACTTATTGAGAAATATTTTTGACATCGAAAATGATTTATTGGAAATAGTCCAGAAAATAATCATTAGGGGCTATACTCCACTAATCAAACTTGTAATTTATATTGTTTGAGTCGTCTATATTTTCTGTCGATTACTAAGTAATGTATTACAATTTCTCACTATGATGTGGATTTGTCATTTTTTTCCCTTTTTGGTCCTTTTTTTTTAAATTTAACTTTAAATAGACATTGTATTATTAGGTGATTATAGGTTTAAAATTATAAGATTTTCTTGGTACACCGAATCTGTTTTCTCTACAGAATGATCTCATTTACCTTATCTAATAACCTTTTTTAACCTTAGTATCCAGGCTATCTGAATTTAAACATTATGACTGCTCTAAGGCTTAAGTATTTTCCCATTATATTTTTCCACTGTGGTTTTTAATCGGTGGGTACATTTGTGTTTTAGATTTTCTCTGGTAAAATGTCTACAAATGGTTTTTTTTTAAATTACTTTTTAATCCTTTAAATGCAGAGAGTAATCTATTCACATTTATTATGATTACTGATATAGTTAGAAGTTGTACCTTTTTTTTTATTGTGGACTTTCTATTTATTCTAACTTTCCATATTTAACTTTTATTTTTTTCTCCTTTCTTTTGCAATAAAGTGATGTTTCTTTTTTATTCATTATGAAGTTATATACTGTTCTTTTAGTGGTTACCTAAGAAATTATAAAATACATTTTTAAGTTAATAAAATATGAAGTCAACCAATATATTCACCTCTTCATTAAAAAAATACCTGAAGCATAGTGATTAACTTTGATTAATTTGGGTCATATTTCTTTGTATTTATGAACTTTTAATGAATAGGTTCAGAAATTGATATACATATTGTGTTTTGAACATCATTAAAAGCTCTATTAGTATTTTTCCTCCTAGCTCACCCAGTGATACTGTTGTCCTTTGGGGTTTGGCTTAAGGTAGATAATCTAATCTCACATTATAGACCCCAGGCTTTCTCCTTTTTTCAGGGTCAAAAATTTCCTTAAAATTCTGAGTTTAGGCCCTCGGTGACTCACAGATGCTTTCAGCAGAAAACTGTCTAGAATGCTCATTTATCCCCTTGTGTTTATACTTTCATATAGTCTCTGGCTTATGACTTTTTTTTCTGATGGTTTTACTAAATTTTGTGTCCTGACTGAGGCTTCTCCGACCATTTAGTCTGCCATATTGCCAAAAATATATGTCTTTGGCCTTATTATACACTTCCCTAAGAACTATCATTGTATCCAATTCCAAAATAAAACAACACATAATTAAAAGAAAGTCATTTAACTCTTGAGATTGTTAGTGATGGTTGATAAACACACTGCTAAATTTGGATTTTGTCAAACAACTGACAAATTCATAATATTGTTTTTCCAGTTTTCTGGTTCCTAGGTCTAGAATTGAGAGGAGCTGACAACTGATTGACTATAAAGCTATTAGGATGTATAGATTAATAAGCACCTTAATGAATTCATCTAATTAAATCCCTAAACTCTGAAGTTCTTCCCTTGCTGGAAAATACAGGAGCCTTCACAAACATGCACAAGCAAATGAAATTAGACTTCCAATCACTGGGCAGATAATTATGTATTAGAATCGTTGGCTTTTCTACTCATGTTTATTAGATGTTCTTCATTAATCAGACATGGAACCAAAGGACTCCATCACCATCAGCTGGTGTGACTCCCTGGACAGCCTTAGAAGCCTTTGCTCCTGGTATGAACAATTTCACTGGGGAGAAAGACCTTGGAAGGTTCTTGTTTGGGTCGCCTCAATTTAGAAATCATGCCAGGCTCTGTTCCCTAAGTAATCTCTCTCTATAGTGGTGGTTTTAGCCAGACTTGAGTTTTAGTCCCAGTTTCTTCTCCTCTGTATACATCTGTTTTTTTTTTTCCCCCTTCTCTTTAAGGTGAGGGATTTAAGTCTTATTTCTAAGAATCTGAAAGGTTTGAATGACTGTGGTCACTGTCTTGCTATGTACCTCATTGTGTTTTCTATCCAGGAGCAATAGGGGAGGATAGACATGAGTCATCAAAGGAAAGTCATTCAATTCATGTACATGTACATGATGGTTTTCCTCATTGTACATGATGTACATGTACGTGACAGTTTTCCTCATCATTCCCCTTGGTTGTTGAGCAACATGGAACAGTGAGATAAGAAGGCCCAGCCTGACACAGATGTGCCCTGAAATTCCCTGCCCACATTCTCTGAGGGGCTCACCTTGTCACCAGATATCTCTCATAAGCCTAGAAAAAAATCAAATGCATAATGTGCCTGCCATATTCTAGCAGATAAAATATCTTAATAATATTGTTGCCCAAATACTGTGAGAGAGGCATTCTCATTCTTATTTTGTAGGTGAAAAAAACCAGGGTTCAGAGAAGCTAAATGGTCTAAAACTCATCAAACAACTAGCATGTAACACTGCCAGGAGTGGAATGATCATACTAACCTCTACAGCCACTTCATGTCTGTCCCCTTTCATCGTTCAGGGACTTGAGTGCTGGTCATGAATCTCTCTCTTGCAGGGTATTAGGTATGGGGAAGAACCATAATCCCTTCCATTCTCCCCCAAGTCAAAGATGAACAATAATATTAATTTCTCCCACATCATTGTTTTCATAATAATTAAATTAGGTAATAGATGGACAAAATCACTGAAAAATTTAAATACATAATGATCAAGCTTACTCCTTGGGGGATGTGTCCTAGAGTCATAGTACTATTATAATGTAAAGATTAGGGGCCCATACTCTAGTTAGAATCACAGTTTGCCCACTTATTTTGCCATCTGCAAAATCAGGATAAAAGTAAACATATGACAAGGTTGTGGTGAGGCTTAAAAGAGTGAACTATCCTGGCACATAGTAAACAATCAGTAATGTTAGCTGTTAGGAGCCCCGCTGTGTATCTGGCTATGAGGAGTATTTTAATAGTGTTCTGCATCTATCTCTTCGTATATAAAACTACGTGGTCATGAGCACTTGATTCTTCTAAGAACTTTGCACATTTTTTGGCAAAGCTAAGTGTCCCACAATGCTTTCTTTTTATCCTCCTCTCTTTCTATAATAATGCACTTATTTATTGCATCTTTCAACAGATAACATCATGTGCCTACCTAATGAGTGTAAGAATCTCAGATGATATTCTGGGAAAGTCGGAGAGGGGGTGTGCCAGGGAAGAAGTGGGGAAGGAAAAGTGCTCCCCTAAATAGGAGATCTAAGTCTTTCCACACAAGACAGTGCCTTAGGGTGGAGGTGGGGTGGTGAGCTGCAAAGGATTTTGTTCAAGACAGAAGCAAAGCCCTGAGGGGATTCTAGCGAAGCTTCTCCTTTCCTTTATTGGAGTTCTGTGCTGGAGCTATAAACCTTCCAAATGTGTTGAGATCATTAGGGAAGCTCTGCTGATCACTGGTGAAAAAATATAACAATTAAAACCAGAAGCCTTAGAGTGGGAAGCTTGGGGAAGGGTACAGGGGAGGAAAAAGAAACAGCGATAGCTCTTAATACTTAATAACAAATAGTAATAATGGTAGAGAATCGGGGACTAATTAAAAGTTTCTAAAAAGAGAGACTGAAAGAGATAAAGGAATTCATCCGTAATATTTTGTCTGCCTGGAATCAGGAAGTACTATGGCCTAGGGAAGGGAGCCAAGGACAAAGAGCCTGGCATTTGGATTCAAGGACCGCTCTTGGGTGACTTGAGCCACCTTGGCAAGAATCTCCCTCTCTCTTAACCTTACTGTTGTCATCTGCAGAATGGTGTCTGGCCTTTTATCTCATCGTATTTATTAAATAACAAATGTGAACCGTATTATACTGAATACATGAACAAGTTGCTGTCTTTCCTCCAAGGAGAAGCATTGTCTAAGAGTTGTTAGAAATGACCTCTAAGTCCTCTGCAACTTGACATTGTTATGTTTATACCAAAATGAGAGAGAGAGAGAGAGAGAGAGAGAGAGAGAGAGAGAGAGAGAGAGAGAGAGAGAGAGAGAGAGAGAGATAAGGAGAGAGAGAGAAGGGGAGAGAGAGAGAGAGAGAAATGTGATTTCTGAACTGGTATTTCAAATGGATAAAGTAATGGAACTTGAAATTTAAATGACATTCCTAAAGGATTTTGCCCCAAATATTTCTATTACCAATTTATAGTGTTCTCTGAATTTTTTTCCACTAGACCTTCATTCCTTTGGTATAATTTTGCATGTCTTCATCTTTCTCTGGTGAAAGTGCAGGTGCATAAGTCATCACCTACCACTAGCAACGAACTTCATATTAACAGGCAAACTCTTTCCTAAGCAGACAGTTTAATGATGTGAAGGAAAGGAAATAATTTGACAAAATGGAAATCTGAAATGTCTAGTGTACTGCAAACTTGGGTAGGGAGAGTTGCAATCGATTCTACCTCACAAATGCGGCAGGTCATGAAACTTCATAGGCAGGTTGAAAACAGATGAACAAATAAACCAATAATTATTGAATATCTACTGTGTGTAAAGCTGTTTTTAGATGTGGAACTGTCTTAATTTGCACAGAAATCAACTAAATGAATATCTTCAAAGAGAGAATTTAAAATGCAGAGTAAATACATAATTCCCCAGAAGTCAAAGGGCGAAGAAGAGTGAGGGGCAGGAATTGACCCCAGAGCCCTGTTTTTGTGTCCCACTACGCTGACCCCTCTCTTGCCTTCCCTGCTCCCAGGCCCCAAGAGGTCTCCAGGATGGATAGTCAACCACAGCCCTACAAATGAATCTAGAAACTGGCTATTTACAGAATCACCTTATTTTCCAATTTGTATTTCTGAAGCTGTTTTGTTCCTTTGCCAGTGCACAGTCAATACGTTTTCACTTCCCATCTCCTTTTAAGTTCCCTAGTAACGTTGGTTGCTGGGGGCCTCGTCTTTACAAGTCCTTACAAAAGGTTTTCAGTGGCAGCATGAGGCATTCGGTTTTGTGAGTCAATAATTACCTGACCATTTTTTAAAAACAAAGATTCTGAGGCCCTATCTGGGCAACTCTGATTCAGTGGTCACAAGGATGGTCTGAAATCCAGACTTTTTTAAGGACCATGTATGGCCCCAGGGACCCCACCAACCCTGCCGTGGGCAAGTCTTATGCAGCTGATTCAGAGGCCACTCTCAAAGCACAGAATGACCTTGAGCTACCTCAAGGTAGGTATTAGATGAAATCTGAATTCAAATCCTGGGCTCTATCATTGCTAGTTCTGTAAATTTAATATCTTTTTTCAAACTGTTTCTGAGACCCAGTTGCATCGCCTATGAAACTGTTAAAAAATATCTACTTCGTGGTAGAGATAACAAAACAAGGCAGTAGTTTATTGAGTCCTGACTGAGAGCGAGTGGTGTGCAGCGGTCGGGTAGGGAGCAGAGAAGTGTAAAAATGCTGAAGTCGGACTGCCTGAGTTCAACCCAGGTGACATGTTTGCTAGCTCTTTAATGTTGAATGAATTTCTTAACCTCTTTTTGCCTTAGTTTCTTCATCTGCAAAATGGGAATACCATGAGAAAAAATTGGGATGATAATGGTACAAATGTTCTCATCGTGGTGCCTTTCTCATTAGGTCATTGAGAATATTAAATATAGTGATGCCCATGAAGAGCTTAGAACCCGGACTGGCACTGACTTTTATTATTGATATTTAACAAATAATAGTTTTCTAAGGATAGGAAACCCATCTGGTTTTCTGTGGCATGAAGCCCAGTGCTCTGAGCAGGCGATTCTACCAAACACTGTTAAATAGAAAAAGAGCCAGTGTTGGGAGGATGGGGGAGGTGGACCCACAGTAAGAAGCTCTTAGCTGGTGTCCAACACACCCGAAACCAAGCGTGTGGCTGAGAGAGGCTTTCTCTAGCAACTTTTACTCTCTCCTTTAACACCAAAGCACATTCCTAGGAGAATTTAATCCATATGCTTCTCATTTACTCATTCCTTTTAAGTCATACAAATATTGGGTGAAACTATGTGATGCCCAAATAGAAATACCATAGAATCACAACGGGATTTCTTAGAAAGCTTTTTTTTTTTTTTTTTCCTGCCAGACTAGAAACAGCATGTTAGTAAACAAACTTATCAACCAAAATAAAGTGATGGGTATTATCATTCTGATTTCCTACCACCACCCTAGAGTCGTAATGTGGATTTCAATCACTTTCACTCTGGCTTTCTTTTCCCTCCTTTGGTCTATGTGTTTCATTTCCTTATCTCTATGTCAATAACACCTTGAGGGTAGGTAGAGTTCACGCTACAATTGTGCTGCAAAGGAAAAAGGCCTGACACTTGTATGTATGTGTGTGTGTGCGTGTGTGTGTGTGTGTGTGTGTGTGTGTGTAGAAAAAGTACTAGGAGGATTTTTGATGTTCACAGGCAGATAATTGCATATTTAAAAGATGTGAATAACAGGTTTAATCTTCCCATTTTGGGTGGGAATTTCAGCAGAAATATAGCAGAAAAGGGAAACTCCTTGAGGAATGTATGCATTCTCCTGCACATGTGAACATCCCTTCTATTTTGAACTGGTGGTAAGTCATATTGGCAACTAACTCTTTAATAGAAGGCAGAAGATGGCGAGGGTATAAGAAGGGGATGATTATTCTACAGAATTGAAAGGGATTCGTTTTGGTGGTTTTGTTCATTAAATGTCTTAAGCAAAGGACACATGTGAGAGGTTTTATAAAGGCTGAATAAGATTCTACATACGGAATTTGGGTGAGCTGCAGATTGGTAGAATAGAGAACCTAAAGGCCCAGAGGCACAAAATGGTAGATAATATTCTACAGAGGTCCAGACAAGTGGTCCTCCAAAAGTTCCATATTTGGCTTGATTGCCACCAGTGATGGGAAACTCACTATCTGTCTCAATAGTCCATGACATGTTTGGAAATTTATGGAATAATTTTCACCTGCGGTTGATACTTTTGCAAATCAACTGGATTACAAATAAACGTAAGTGGTTTTCCTTCACAGTACTAAAGATATATTTTAAAAAATAACAATTTATTCATCTATCAACCCATTGATTCCATGCTACTGATTCTGAACTAATTACTGGATAATTGATGGCAATCAAACAGATACAAAGCCATCCCTTATATAAACTTTGGCCTCATGAAGGACACACACAGGCAGTAAAAACACATTATGAGGGCACACGATGGGAGATTTTCAGGTACTGAGGGATTATATCAGACAGGCATATAATTCTGACTAGTGAAAGTGGCATAATCCTGGTCTCCAAAATTACGTTGTCTCTTGTTCAAACTAAAACTCAATTTCTCCTATTCTCTCCCATTATCTTATTTACTCTTCTGCAATCATGTCTTAATTTGTCTTCTTAAAAATTGGAAATAGTACTATGGGTCCCATTTGAATAGGGAGTAATAATCATCTGACTCTTAACATGCTAGATTTTCATTTACAATGTTTCAGTTTGTAGCAAACATTCACGTTGGATGGCTTGTTTTCATTGTTTTATTATTTGCTTTTTAAAATTGAGAAATAACTAATATATATAACATTATATTAGTTTCAGGTGTACAACATAATGATTTTTCATTGGTACCTATTACAAAATGTCACCATAATTAGTTTAGTTATTATTTTGATTTTACAATCCACTAAAACTCTCAAAGGTCACCCAGGCACACATACATAACACACACACACACACATACATACATGTGTACACTCACATTTTTGTAATTATAAATTTCTGAATTGGTGAGGCTTCTATTTCTAGGACTTTTCCTTTATATTACCGTAGTACCCTATTTTAGATAGTTTCATTTCTCTAGGTTGTTCAGGTCACTTTGAATTCCGATTCTGTCATCCAACATATTTCTCCCACTATGTCACTTACACACTTGATGATCACGAGTCCTTACTCTTCACCCAAGACATTGATAGAAATGTCGAACAGAACAGGACAAAGGGCAGAACCTACATGTTATCACCAGCATGTCCCTGTCCTCAGGTTGGCATTGATCCTTTAATTAGTGCTTTTTGGGACCATCTCTCAACCAGTTACAAAACCGGTTCATCCTACTTGTGCCAAGCCCCCATGCTGCACTCTTTTCTACAAAGACGTCAGGGAAGACTTTGTGAAACAGCTTGTGGAAACCTAGATACGCTTCGTCTCCTTCCTGTCCCTGATCTACCATCCTAGGCTATTGATACTCTAGAGTGAAATGAGGTCAGTCTGATGCGACTTTACTCTTGGAGAGCTCACACGATGACCAAAGTGAAAGTGGGACTCTTTCTGTGTGATGAGAACTTCAGAATGCGGGAGCTGTAAAGGATTGTAGAGATTATCTCATCCAGCCTCATCATTCTACAAGTGAGTCTCGAGCTTGAAATAACTTTGCCCACGGTCACACGGCTAGCCAGAGTTTGAAATGCAGTTATAACTTATATTCTCCTTTTCACACTTAGGAGGAGTAGAATTGACTTTAGAAAAGCATTTCTCAAAATATAGTCCATGTAATATTACCTCTAGTCTGAAAAAAAAAAAAAAGTTTCGATGTTCAAATGCATCTGAAAAACTCATGCATTGCTGTGTTAGAGATTCACAAAGTATTTAGCCATTAAATAAATATTTACTGATTGTGGCCTATGCAGCAGATACTGTGTTAGGTACAGGGATATAACAGCAAATAAGATCTTTTATAGATTTCCTTCTAAGTGAAGAGACAAACATTAAATAACTAATCAAATAGAAAGATTACTACGAATTATTACTTGCTCTGAAAGAAATTTATAGGGTGTTCTAAGAGATGAGAAGAATGTAAATAAATGACCTATCTGAGAAAATAACATTTAAATATGTGAGAAAGCTCAAATAAGAAATATCTTGGCATATTGAACAAAACGGGAGAAAGAAGGAGGTTGTCAGCCATGAACCCTGGGAAGAACACATTTGTTGGCAATGTTAGAGGGAAAAATACAAATATGAATATAAAGTACATTAATGCATTTCGAGCAGGAGGATGACCCAGCCTCATTAGCATTTTGAAAATATTACGCTTGCTGCTCTGTGGAGACAGTATTGAGGGAGGTAAGAACACGAACTCAGAAACACGTTAGGAAATTTTTGGCAAAGTTCTGGAATAGGAAAAAGAGTCTCTTGAATATTAACCTTTTGTAAAAAAAAAAAAAATCTAGTAAACAAACTGCTAACTTCTATTAATCTTTCTCAACATTTTCCAAATATGAGCACAAAATCATTATTTAAGAAAAATCTATATCGCTCCGTGAAATTCTGAAGAATATGTTTAAGTAAGGCTGCTTTGGGATATATCAGGTTAGAATCACATTCTAATACCTTCTAAAATGACAACAGAGTTTGTCATTTGCTTGACTTGGAGTGTTTTACTTGTTCTTTTCTTTTCCGGTATGTGATTCATCTGTTTATAACAGTCTGTTGCTAGCTTTCATTCAAATTGCCAGGTGTAAGGCTTAGAAAAATACAAACCCACGAGGGAATCCCAATATATAACCATGTTTACCTGTGTACCCTTTCATTCCTCACCTCCCTCTACTCACCCTCAGCTCACAATGTCATCTGTTCTCTGAATAGCAATCTAACAGCTCCTTAATATTCAAGAAAACTAACTCCCACGTAAAAAATTACTTTCCAGACGAATTATCCAGCAATGAATTTCACATATGGATACATTTCTAGTCACTGATGTAATCTTATTTTAAAATAAGGAATGGGGAAGAAGAGGAGTAGAAGAAGACACCAAGGTGTCAATATAGAATAATCACTGAATTCAGCATGGAGAGTGTGATGCTCATATGTCGGCGCCTTTAATCATCGCAGCTCTGCAAGGCAGGGCTTCTACTTTAATATGCACATGGATCGCCTGGGGGGCCGGTTGCAGATTCTGATTCAGTAGATCTAACTGGGGCCTGAAATTCTGCTCCCAAGGAAGCTTCTAGACCTCAGACCACACTTGGAGTAGCAAGGGTACTATGCGCCATTTCAATTCTGCATTTCAGTGAATCAGCATATCTGATGTTTCAACAACCGGTAATAGAGACCCCCAAATCTGACAGTCTGAGACAACGACATCATTTGTCATCTTGCACACACTACGTCCAGTGTTAGGGTGGCTCCACCCATGATGTCAGTATCTCAATAACTTCATCGAACATGCGGGTTGCTTCAGTCTCCCCACTCTGCTCTCTCGGCAGGGCCCGCATCCTAAGGCTACTTCTCCTGTTTATGACATGGATATAGCAATTTTAATGCCCTGTTCAGATATGACGACATCCAAAGGAAAATATTTCTTTCCTACAGTTTTCTTTTTAAGAACAGAGAAACCTTGATGAGGGTTCCCCAGCAGACCTCCCTCGCCTGTACTGGCCAGACCTACAACACATGTCCACTAGTCGTGGACACCGTTGGTGCGCTACCTTATGCCCTCAGCCTCTATCTGCATCACCTGCAATTTACTGAGCGAATCCCATCTGTGCCCTGGCTTCTGCCTCAGGAAAACACATCTCTGAGCCTGACAGCCACCTTGGGGGTGTGCTCAGCCTGTGTGTGGGCCAGGCTGGAAATGCCAGAGTTTAAATTCTAAGTAGCAACCTTAAACGAGTGAGGGACAGGAACAAAAACCCTGGCCTCCAAATCCTGAGGAGGTGAATTCTGAGTCCCCGCAAAGGTCTGCAGCAGCAGTAACTCCCAGTGGCCCTCGGGGAGACCGACCCTTCACTCGCCCTTGGTGGCCTTCTTTGCTTCCCTTCTCACACCATGACTCCTACACGGTGCTTCCCAGCTTCCCAGGATCATGTCCCAGTAAACAACTTGAGCCTATATCCTCGTGTCAGGTTTTGTTCTTGGGGTAACAAGTTAAAACAAGCTAAAATATCACAACCAGACCAACTGGGAAATGAAAATACCCCACTTACCTTAGATGGGTAGTTTGAAAAGTGTGGGTCCCAGACCAGCAGCATTAGGCTCATCCAAAAACTTGTTAAACACACCAATTCTGGGTTCCTCTCAGGCCTGGGGGACCAGACTCTCTGGGGTTGGAGCCCAGCGATCTGCACTTTAACAAGCTTTCCAGGTGATTCTGGTACATGGTAGGTTTAAATACCACTGGTTTATATTAATCAGAATATATCCTTGACCCTGAGGAAGAATCTCTTCCCATGAACCACCTGATCATGAGAATGGATAGATATCTGAACAAAATCATGATTCTATCAAGGAGGGTTAGGTGTGATGGAATGGGACAATAGATACTTTAAGACCACCAATGCTGCTTCCTTATAGAGAAATGAAAACAGAAAATGTGGATTTTAACCCTGACTTGTGAGAACAGGCAGAGTGCTTCTTACCAGTTTCGGTAGCTCTGTGGTTGTTGAGGGATCTCAGGCAGGGTTGGAGAGGAAAGGCCACCAAGGACAAGATGTCCTTTGCCAGAAGTCATAGCATATGTCCCTTCAGTGGCAATAAGTCCTATGAGAACACAGACAGATAAAGAGTTGTGACATTTACACCTAGCATGACATAACACAAAAATAATAGAGGAAGTAATAGTACAACATGAAGCTTTTATTAATACTAGACTAACTCTGTAGGGGAAATAGCTCATTTTATAGCTTTAATGTCATGCTTTCTCCTTTCCTCCAATGGGCATAAAACTGGGGCTTTCTCTGATTTTCAATCAGTAAATCAGAAAGTCATTGTTGACTGCATTGTGCCGTGTCTAGAAGGACTGGAGGAGCCACAGGGATACAGAGACCCTTCAAGACGTGGCCCCGCAAAAGCGCGTGATCGAGTTGGGAAAGGCACACAAATGGGCATACTCAGATTTAACACTTACTGAGTGATGGAAATGTTCCAGAAACCATGTCAGGTGATTTTACAGCTATTATTATTTTATTTAGAAACACACTCAAATTAACTAAGGATAACACAATAATACAGAATATATTCAGGCACTAAATTGTGTCCAAAATGGATTCTGAGAAGAGAAAGACTGTCAGGAATTGTAGCTCAATCATTAACTTGCTATATGATCCTGGCGAGCTCATTTCCCTCATCTGACGATTTCTGCCTAAATGAAGGCATTGAACCAGATGAACACATCCCCAAACTGAATTCCATAGAAATTCCTCTTTAGGAAAATAGCTAAAATAACAACAAAAAGGTTGGGGAGGGGTGTGGCACATTTAGAGCGGGTTTGTCACCCAAAAGATCTCTCAGAACCTTGAAGATGCTTCTGTTTTATGAATCTACAAAAGGAAAATCTTATTTGTAGCATTTTATAAATTTATTTTATTATAAAACCTGCTGTTATAAGGCACTGAGTGACATCCCTTAATATGTTTCAGAACCAGTGTGGAAAATGCTGTAAATCATGTCTGAGGACATTTCCAGCGACATTGTTCTCAGAGATGGGGCTCACTCAGGTCAGCTCACTTGGCCAATCTTTAAAGGATGATTCAAGTTCAATTCAGGGAACAGCAAAAACATTTGCAGTGGGGACAATATCATAAAGAAAATATCTGGGATAATGTTTTCTTTTGTTAAGAGTATAGACAGTAACATACCTTACATTTGTCCAATAAACGTACAATGTATTTTCAGATGCATTCACTCATTTAAACCCCATGACAACCCAGATTTACCTTTTTTGTCTTCCATTTATATATATATACCTATATATATAATATATACATATATAATATATATTTTTTTCAGTGAGAAAACTGAAGCTTATAATGGTAGGATGTGACTTTCTCAATGTCACCTTCTCTGTCCCCTTTTCCCTGATTACTCATTGCTGAGCACGTCTGCTCTAAGGTTTCTGCATTTCAGAAGGGACTGGGTTTTTGTTCTTGTTTTCCACAGCATCCTGTTATACATTCTACAGTCCAGTGCTGGTTATCCAAGACCAGGCAACTTTAGCATATACTGGGAATAAAACTGATCCCCCAGGCAGGTCATATGGGAAACTGGGCTGTGTTCATCTTCAGCACCTATCACCTGGGTCTGGCCCTGGTGAAATCTCTGGCCAACCACCAGCCCTCAGCCTGGTGTCTGTAATTAAAGACCCCCAGTATCACATGAGTTAATTAGTTGCATGCTTATAAAGGTCTTTGAGAAATCAAATTTCTGCCTAGTAGGGAGGGTGTTCTGAAGGCAGATGTCTAATGGGAGAAGCAGGAAGTTCAGGGCTGGGAAGCCAGCTGGCTGGGCTTGGGCCCAGACCCTCTTCCTGGATGATGTTGGGGAAGTCACGCCTCTTCTTTCAGCCTCTTTGTCTCTTTGTAGTAAAAAAAAAAAAAAAAAAAAAAAAGTGTCTGTGTGTGTGTGTGTGTGTGTGTGTGTGTGTGTGTGTGTGTGTCGGGGAGCTTTCTAAGGCTCCCTCCAGATCTCACGTACATTTACTTTTTAATGTGAATTGACCAAGTCCAACTTCGCAATCAATGAGGTGACTGGTGTCACATCAGATAGCCCTCGTGGCCATTATTTCAATGGGGGCACTTGAAACCCTCCCAACCCCCTGCTCTTGCCAGAGAAGATGAAAGTGTCATTTCTGACCTCAGCTCAGGCCTTTGCCTTGAACTTTGCAGTGACTTTCACATTACCATTTCCAGCTGGTTTTCTGCCCCCCAGCGAGTCCAGACTTTTCTGAAAGAGTGTAAACTGCTCTGAATGATATTTGAAAATAAAATATAATTGATTTCACAGCTCCTTGAACCTCTCCTATCAAAAATTGATTTTTTCCCTCTTCTGCTTTACACACTTGAAAGTGATTTGAGTGATGACAGTAGAAACTTCAAAACATAAATGTTCTTCATCCTTTCTCCCTTTCTCTTTAAATTTGTCTGAGAAAAGAGTGTGTGGGGGTGTGTCCGCAAGTGCATGTTTTGTACAAATGTCGTTTCATATATATTCACATCTGTATTTGCCTATGTTTGTGTGAGTTCATCAATTTGCACTCACCGTAGATGTGCTTTTGTATTTCAGTGTCTGTGTGTTTGTGTGCATCACATATGCAGCAAATATGTTTATTCATGCATGTGTATTTTCCAAATGTTCACATCCTAATGCATATGTGTGCTTATAAGCATGCATATTAACATATAAGTGTTTCGTATACATCTCTATGCCTGTTTGTATGCTTATGGTCTGTGCATAAGTTAGCTTATATACAAACAGAAAGGCTGGTGTTTAGGTGCTGTGCAAGTGTGTTTATCCACATAAACAGACCTATGTAAGTGCCTATAGAGTTAGATTGGCACTTCAAAGCACACCTAGTTTTATTATTTGCCCGTCTCCCCAAAGGAAGAATAAACAAAAGTCAACTTTTCTTGGATGCACTGGACAGCTCCTGCAGATTTGGACCGTCCTCATGAACCATGGAGTGCTCTCCTCTGCCAGCCTAGTATTAGCTGTCACTTCCTCGGGCAGGATAAAGTCACCCAACTGGACTGTATCCTAATTATCTGGCAAGAGAAGGAGGTGTGGCAGACGCTGCGGATGGACCTGGTAACCCCTCTCTCTGCTGCAGCCCAGGGCCTCGAGTGGCTCCCGAGAAGCCACCCCTGGAGTACTGGACTGGTGCTGGATCCTTGGTGCTGGGCTACTTTCAAGTGACACAAGGGCTGGCTTAACATGGTGCTGATTGAAATGTCGGTGTGGCGGAAGCTGTCAGTGCCAGACAGGCCCAGCACACCTATTTTCCATCCCTTGCCTGTCTAGATTTGTGTGAGCGGCAGATCTGTGTTTCCTGTCAGTCAACCTGTCCACTTGTAGCTGGAAGCACTGCCAGAGTGGTCAGTTTGTGACAGTGACGGTTGGTACAGGAGGAATTAGGTTCATGTTCAGATAGGCCCTTGACTTCCGTTAGCGGGGAGAAGGAGCTCCCACACAGGGCTTACATCATTGCTGGGGAATGTGGCACTCTTCAGCTGAAGGTAGAATAAGTCATAGAGACTCAGAGGAGAGGGTGGGCTTTTATGACCTGGGTAAGGGTGGGTGTGATGGTGAGGGGTTGAATACAGAAAAGCATACTAGATCAGTAGTATGGAGACATAAACTCAGGTGTCCAGTCAGGTCTTCCTTGTTCTACTAGTGGGCTGCAAGACTTTGTACAAGTCCTTTTAGATGAGTCTCAGTACCAGGTTGGATTTATTCTCCAAATAACAACAGGACAGGTCTGGCCCCACTCCAGCATAATGCCAAGAGTCCTGGCATCAGTTCTTAAGAGAAACCTAGTCCAATAGGCAGCATATGGAGGGTATAGCTCTGCAAACCACAGAAGTTACAGTTCAAGATCAGCAAGACCCTGTTTGCAAAGGTCATGGTTGTTCTCTACTTGGTTGTTCTCTACTGCTCCTGCTTGTTCTCTACTTGGATATTTCAAACTATTTCACATTGAAGGTATTGAAAAGCAACTGTATCCTTCTCCTCCCCAAATTATGTGGAACCACTTATACATTGTTGCCCATCCCATTCCTGAGAGTCACCTTTCACCTCCTTGCCATTGATCCATCTTTAACCAAACAACAAATCCTAGGGACCCACCTCCCAGATATCACTTTAGCCCATCTTCACTGCTACCAGCTGGGACCAATCTGACCAGCATCTTCTTTTGCCTGGATTTTACAATGACCTCCTAAATAGTCTCCCTGCTTCTACTTTGCCCCTTTCTTTCCCACACTGAAGCCAGGGTGACCACAACGTTAAAGACCACGATGTTGTTCAGGTCTTTCTCTCACTTAAAACTCTTCATAATTTTTCCATCATCTTCAGGATGATACACATCCATCAGCAAGGCTTGTGAGGAGCTCCAAGATCGGATGTGTGTCCACAGCCTCGTCTCTTCACATTCCGCTCCTCATGGTGCATGTTAGCCATTATGAATTACGTTCATGCCCTAGAATAAGTGATGCTCCCTCTCACCACTCAGCCTCTCTCATGCTGTCCCTCTACCTGGAATACACAGATTTCACTCCGTCCATGTTACCAAATCCTACACATCTGTCCAGTTTCTGTTTAAACATATGTCATTTGAGAAGACTTTTATGTATCCCAATGCAGATGAAACACCCTTGCCAAATCATCCAGCGTCAAATTCTACTTCCTTTGCATAAATTGATCACATAGCATTAGAACTACCTGCTTAATTGTTAGCCTTCCTTGTTAAAATCCATGCTGTTTTAGGGCACACGCTAGGTCTGAAATATCCACTTCTATCACGCTACTGCCTAGCACAGTGCTTAGGACACAGAAAGTGCCCCATTAATGTCTGCAAAGTAAACTAATAAATGAATATCAGTTAATGAAACATTACCTATTATGTTAACTTACTATATGTGTAGGACTTTATAAAAACAATATATACTTTGAGTGTATGTTATTGAGAATAGGAACTTGTTTTATACACCAATGTACTCTCCATTCCGATAAAGCATTTGGTACATGGTAAGCTATTAATATTTAATAAATTAATATTTTGTAACAGCAAACATTTTACATCACGCTATGCACATATTTGAAATATATTGACTTTCCTAACTTTTTCCACCTAAATACCTATAACATCAAGGACGAGTGACCCCAGAAGACCTGGAAATGTAAGTCAAGCTCACACACTATAAGAAAGAAATCTCAAGTCTTGAGTTACACCTCAAAATCCATGCAAATTCTCTAGTGTATACCATACTGTGTCTGTGTTTATTTTAATACAAAAATAAGTCTCCCTTAGTTGCTATGGGCAAAACTAGTAATTGAGAAATATACGCCATATACATCATCTGGCTTTGCACACTTTCTGGCAGATAACCCCATACTATTACAAATAAGCTTATTCTACGCTGAGAATACATAATACCCCAATGGCTAACTCAGAAGCCATATGGTGGCCAGAGATATGACTTGAAGCTGGTGGTCTGCCAAATACCAAAATCTCATTTGCGGATGAGGTTTTGGGGGTGTCTCTCTAGAATTATACATGGCAGGTCTATAAATTAATCCGGGAGCCCACCCAGATGGGAATAATTGTTCACGGATATCTCACAGCCATTAGAGTCCATCTCTTGCTCCTCCTACAAATGTCCTCTCACTGCTACCCGACAGCTTCTTTATCCCAGTAGCCTCCCTTCTGCCTTTTTCCTACCTGCCAGTTGTAACTGCACATGCTGACTCATGCCCTTCCGTTTTCACATGCATAGAATGCAAAGCTTTTGAGGCCTCTCATATTATTTCTGTATCCTCATATACCTTCACTATTGAATGCACTCTGCAAATCTAATTAGCCGGCAATTTATTCCCTTTGCTTAATCATTAGTGAAGTTGAATAAATTGGTGAAAAGGAAAAAAGAAGCAACTTTCTTAAATGTTGTCTACAGAACAGAGAACTTTTGTACTTGTTTTAAAACCTCTCCAGCTTACTGTGTTGGAGCACCCAGGGATGGGGGCCCAAGCCAATGAAAAGTCTGATATAAAAAATACAATGGGATTCAATGGGAATTTTTAAAGTACTAAATAAAGAATAGCAAGGAGATTATCTAGAACAATACAGCTGCTTGTGGCACAAAGCTGTTCTATTTATTTGTGAATATTGTTTTCTCCTCTAAACACTAGGTAAGCAATTTTCAAAACTGTTTAGCCATTTCTGTGGCATCTGTTTATGTAGTATTGTCATTCTTTGGGAGATTCCCTGAAGAATCTAGGTGCCTACTTTGATTGTCCTGGCCTCAAAATCACTTCTTTCTCACTGATTTCAGATTCTTCCCTCACGCCACCCCAATCAGCAAAGCAGTTAGGTGAACTTGTCCTCTTTCTAGCTGACATTCCCTGGGAAATTTCTTCTGGCCTTTGGGAACAATCTAGTCCATGGCGCCAGAGAGAAGATTATTCTTGTCGTATTTCCAGAGATTACTCCAGGTGGTTTGAAAGAGACGGCCATGCAACACACTGGGCAGTGGCGGATGTTTCTTGCTCAGGTGTGTTATGTTTTAGGCACTTGGAGAAAGTAGCATCCGTGATGACAAGTGCATTTTCATATGTAATGTCATCTCTGCTTCCACTACTTATCTTCACCTTAAAGTGTCATCCTAAAGTATAAATAGATGTATGTGAGTCATGTGACTATTACGCCACTAAAACATACAGTGATATGAGGCAGTAAAAAGATTGCTGGCTATAAGGTTAGAACAAAAGGTCTCTTTAATGAACTGTGTGCTTTCTACTCAGTAATTCCTCTCTCTGAGCCTTGTTTCCTTAAATAAAATAACAGGAACTCTATATTTCACCCAACTAGACTTTGAGCAAGGTCAGGATAAAAATTGTAGCTTACTGATTACTGATTTTTGTATCCGCAGCACCTACCCCAACACAAATAGTTGAGGATAAATTAGTGTTCACTGAATAGAACTGATAGGGTTGTTGGAGGCCGACATGAGAAAATATGCACGTGCAAATGATGAGTAATCACCGTCACCATCATTATTAATTGCTACAGTTGTGAGACTGACCTTTAATGTTAACCAAGAGGAATCTGGAATACCTAAAAAATTTAATTCATTAAACGTTTCTAAAACATGTGCCAACTTTCTTGTTCTGTTAGTTTATTCTGGTTGGTACAGAATAAATCTTTATTTCTGGTAAACATGTGAAAAAAAAAACTCATGGTCATGGTTAAAAATGTCCAAACATTTGGTACTAGAGTGCAGATAACAGTTGTTGAGTCCAGAATCTGGCAGTACCCAAAGAGAATCAGATGCACAACATCACTAGAGGTGAAATAGCATCTTGAAAAATAATATTAAAATTGAAGCCAGAAGAGACTAAGTACAGTCCTTGTTCTTATAATACTCACCGTGCTACCTTGTGTGAGAGGCAGAATTCTAAGCTGGCTCTCAAGATTTCATGGTATACACACTTTGTATAATTCCCTCCCTCCCCATATGTGGGTGGGACTTGTGATTATGATGAGCTATTGCTTCTATGATTAGGCTGCATTATACAGCAAAAGTGAAGAGATTTTCAGATGAAATTTATGCTAAGCAATTGACTTTAAGTTAATCAAAAGGGAGATTATTCCGAGTGGGCCTAACCTAGTCAGTCAAGTATTCTAAAAGATGGTCTACAAGTGAGAGAGAGTATAAGCAGTACAGACGCTCTTCTTCTGGCCTTGGAGTAGTAGAGTGCCCTGTTACGGAGAGAAGCTACTGAATTCTGCCAACAACCAGTAAACATGGAAGAGGATCCTGAGCTTCAGATGAGATCACAGCTTTGACGTGAGCCTGGCAGACTCTGAACAGAGAACCAGCTAACCTGTTCCCAGACTCCTGACTGACAGAAACTGTGAATTACTAATTATATGTTGTTATAAGCTACTAAATTTGTGGTAATTTATTATGCAGCAATACAAAACTCATGCACTTTATTTTATTTGTCACCCTTGTCATCTCACTATTAAAAGAGCCAAGAATACAACCTCTCCTAATGTTCTGAAATGTGTAAGAACTAGCCCAATGCAAAATACGCTCAACATTTGTATTCCTCGACATTTTGCTTAAATTCCATTTTTTTCCCAGAGTGATTAAACACAAACTCAATTAAACTTCCCAGCATCCTCCTTCTACTGGTTCTCAATCAGGACTACGATATACGGCTCATATCTTCGTTATTAGCTTCACCGGCTCTCTAGTGCCCAAAGCTAGAAACCTCACGAGCATTCTCTATTCCTTCCTCTCTTATTTCTTCCACTTAAGCCCAATTATCATCTCATTTGAGGAATTTCCCTTACCTCTGGCCTCTCGTATTTCTCCACTATTCATCTGGACAACTGCTATGGACTTCACACGACTGTCGCTTCCCATTTGGTCCATGTTTTCATCGCCATAAGTTATCTTTATAAAGGGAAACCTGCTTTATCCTCTCTCTCTCGCTGAAACATGCCCGAGGACTCCTTCTCATGGCATTTTGAGTTCATCATAATCTAGCTCCAGCCTTCTTGTCTCCTTTCTCAACACGTTTGCCAAATGCAACACTTAACTTTCCATGAATGGGATGGGCTGGGGCATGTCCTCCTCCAAAGGAAGACACATTGAACTCCTAATCTCTGGTACCTGTGAATGTGAGCTTATTTAAAAATAGGGTTTTGGTAGACAGAAATAATCAAGTTAAGGTGAGGTCATTAGCATGGGCCTTAACCGAATAGAACAGGTGTCCTTATCAGAAGAGAAAAATTTGGACGCAGACACACAGAAAGAGGATTCAGCCATGTGGAGAGAGAGACTCAGGGAGAAGACTGCTGTGTCAGGATGGAGGCAAAGATCGGAGTATCCCCTACAAACCAGGGGCCATGTGGCTACTGGGAGCTGGGAGACATGAGGAACGATCCTTTCTTAGAGGTTTTGGAGGAAGTGTGGCCCCAACAATACCTTACTTTTTGCCTTCTAGCCTCCAAAACCATCATCATAAATGTGTTGTTTTAAACCAGCAGTTTGTGATACTGTGTTAACGGCAGTGCTAGGAAATTAACACTATGGATATGCCAATGCCTCTCGATGATTCATGACTTTGAACAAGCTACTCTCTTTGCGCAGAAATAGGAATTCTCTAAATATATTTCAGGATCCAGTAAGTAAACTACAGCTTCAGAGAAATCGTCTAGGAGAGCCTCAAACAAATTGTTCTCTTGTGTTGGTTTTCTCAGAGCAAGCTATCTGAGATTTGTTACAGGACTTCTTACACTAAATTGTTCAGTCATGATTTTTTTTTTTTTTTTTTTGCCAGTCTCCTGCACTCAACTAAAAACTAAGCTTAGAGGGCAGGGATTTTAGCATTTAAGTCATTCAATGTATGCTTGTTGAATTGAAAAAGGAAGGAAGGAAGGAAGGAAGGAAGGAAGGAAGGAAGGAAGGAAGGAAGGAAGGAAGGAAGGAAGGAAAGAAGGAAAGAGAAGAGAGAGAGAGTAAGGAAGGAAGACAACTTTTGGCAGCCTCAATTTGAAAATAAAACATTCTTTTTTTTTTTTTTTTTAGTGAATTTGTCCTTTAGACACCTTGTAAAGTAGGATTGCTATTCCCAATTTAGAGATGAAGAAACCAGGCTCCATAAATGTTGGTTCCACTTACCCTTTTGCTCCCAGTGAATTAATAAGCCTGAGAGACCAGAGGCTGAGTACCAAGTCTTGCCCAGATTTTACTATATGCTGCATCAATTTTGGGAGCGGAGTAATTTTCTCATGATCATGAGGCTGATCAGATGATAGAATTTATAATGGAAATTTAAGAAATAAAAATTATTTAAAAAGGCTTGAGGTGAAATATATGGTAAAGTCCTTGTGAGTAAGTCCAGCATTTATCACCATTTCATTGACATGGTGAATGAATTATATATATAGCATTATAATGATGTAATATCTCACAGTCCTTGATGGCTTGTGGAATTGAATGGTCTGTCTGGGTGCAGTTTAAGGAAGAAAAAGAGGGACCAGAATGAATGCACAGTCATTTGGCGTACTGTTGAGGGTTTCCACCCGCAGTAATTTCCTTGTATTATTGCCATTGTTTAAATTCAGTGTACTATAAGCAACATACATTCATGTGGATGATGAAGAAATACTTAATGGGAGAGAAACTCATTTTTTAAAATATAGGTATTTACTTTTTTTCTCAACTCATTTTCTCTCTCTGCCTCTCCCCCACCTCTCTCTCTCTCTCTCTCTCTCTCTCTCTCTCTCTCTCTCTCTCTCTCTTTCTGTCTCTTAATATTTAGGCCTTTACAAATCACCCAATTCAGTGGAGTCCAATTTGCCAACTTGCAGATTGGTGGTTCGGGGCCATAAACTTACGGAAAAAGCACTATCAGTGTGTTGACATGGGGAAATGTGGTCTTCTGTTCTGTTCCTCCCTCAAGATAAATGGGGTTGATGGAGAGCCTTCGTTTCCCATATGAACAACTTTATGCCCTAACGAGCTGAGGTAGAAGAATTAACCTGAACATGGCTTGGCTAATATTGCTCTTCTGAGTACCCAGTACACAGCAGACATCTAACAAATGTTGAATGAATTCAGGTTTTCTTTCCTTCATACCTTGGTATATAGAAAATGGTGGGAAATAAATTTTTGTGCTAAATAAAATTTTGCTTTGACATTTGAAGTCAGCATGACCATCTAGATATAATAGTAATCGAAACAACAATGATAATAATAGAACAGTGATTCCGACAAAAGCAATAGCCAACAAATACTGAACTTATTATTTATGGGTGGCTTTTTTTCTGCATAAAACCAATTTTCTAATTCCAAATGTCAAATGAGAGCAGGTTCTTTCTTTTAAATCCAGTAGACTCTTACATTGAAAGCACAGACCCTATTTTTCCCACAGATATGTTAAACTAAAGCATAGTTTATTGTCACCTGCCACCACTTCATGGTTTATTGTCACCTGCCACCACTTCATGCAGGAGAAAGAAGACAGACCCATGTCTAGGGTAGAATAAGGGGTAATTATTACCATGACAAGTTTGCTGATGCGGATGAGGAAAACTGATACTATTCATCTTCCAGAGGGCTTGTGAGTTCCCATTAAGTATTGAGTACCTTTTGGTCAGTGGGTCAGTACAGTTACAATGCCAACAGGCACAACAGCTGTTTCATTGGTCAGATTAGTCTACATGAGGCTGTAGTAACCAATGACCCCCAAAGTTCAGAGGCTTGAAACAACAAAGCTTACTCTTCTCTCATACCATATGAACATTACGCATTTATGGGGGATTTCTGTTCATGTTTGACCAAGGCTGATAAAGTTCCTACTTTACTAAACATTTCTGGCAGCAGCAGAAAAAAAGAAAGAGATGGACAATCACACCCTGGATCCTAATGTATTTGCTCAGAATAGGCAGGTACATGTCACTTCTGCTGATAATATTCCAAGGCAAGACAAATGACCATACCTAATTTCAAGATGGAGAAGAGAGGTGGTCCTCTTGGGTTTGGAAGGGGGATTTCTTCAGAATTATTGGGGAGCAGCACTTATGTCTACCATACTAGAAACATCAGGTTTCTAAGAAAAGGGGGGCTAAAGAGAGCGTTATAGTCATGATCTCCAATTCATCTACCACCCTTCTCTGCTGTGCCCATTCAGATAAGGCTTTCGCTAACAACTCCAGCAAAACTGTAATTGTCAAAGTCGCCAGCAACTTCTACATCTCTAAATCCAGTGTCCAGTCTCAGTACTGATATCGACTGATATATGAACATTTCATGATGTACTTTATTCCTACAACCCCCTTATTTATTTAAATTCCAGGTAAGCACACTTTCCCAGTTTTTCTCTTATACTCCAGATTTTTTCTTCTCAGTTTCATTTGTGAATTCTTCCTTACCTCCCTGACCTGTTAATCTTCCAGTGACTCGAGGCAATATCAATGGTTTTCTTCTCTCTATTTAAACTCTCTCATTTGGTGACTAGATTCAGTTTCTTGGTTTCCATCCCATCTATAGGCTGGATATTCTCAAATATGTATTGATAGCCTTTACCTTTTTGGTGAAGTGAAGCTTTCTATAGTCATCTATGTAATTTATATGTCTAATTCATATTGTGTAAATGAAAACTCTTAATCTTCCAGCCCAAACATTTTCATATTTTACTCTTTTCAGCAAACTTTGTTGTCTCAATCTTTCAAATATATCCAGACTGCATTTCACCATATTCACTGGTACCAGCCTGGTCCAAGCCACCACATTTGCATTATTACATCATCCTCCTAAGTGGCCTCTCTACTTCTATTCTTGACTGAACAACCCTTCTCCATCTAATCTCACATCAACCAGAGTTAAAACTCGGAATCCTACAGTGGCTTCCCATCTCGGTCTTTGTAATTCCAAACACCATGGCCATAAAGTCACACAGGATCTGGCCTCTCTACTCAATCCCACTTAGCCTTTGAGTTTGTTGTTCCCTCTTCTTGGAATGCTCTCTCCTGCATATATGCATGGCCCCACCTTTTCTCCTCAAGGCTGTGCTCAGATGCTTTATTCTCCATGTGGCCTTGCCTGATCACTCTTTAAAATTCAGACCCTTTCTATGCCTCTAATAATCCATATACTTCTTTGTTTTTTTCCCCCTCTGAAATTTATTGTTTTTAAAGTACTATATTATTATTTTTTTAAATTTTTTAAAGGTACTATATTATTTACTATTAATTTTATTACTGGTATCTCTCACTAGAATTTAAGATTTCTGTCTGTTTTATTGACTGTGCATTTCTAGTATTTAGAAAAATGCCTGAAGCCAGTTGACTGTCAATGATTTTTTTAATTAAATATATGAATGGATGAATGATAAATGAATGAATGAATGAATGAATGAGGTTAATTTGATGTGGTCTGGGCTCTTAGCAAGATTAAAGGACTAGTTTGCCTTCACATGCAAAAAAAAAAAATCATCTATCTTCTTAAGTAACATCACTTAAAAACCAATTTCCCTGTTACTATTCAAGCATAGCATATGCAGTGAGCTCCCAACTACAGTGCTGTAGCAAAATCACATCATATTGTGTATAATCCAGTGTCTACAGGGAAATACATTTTAGGGAATGGTCTAATGACCACAGGAAGAAAGCTTCCTTCAAGGTATCATTTGGAGGTTCTGGACCACAAAAGGCGCATTATTCTGGGGAGACACCTATCAACACAAACTACGACTAATTTACTCCTTAAAGAAACCCAAACATAGGGTTCTGGGGGAATTTTAATTAAATCCCCTTTATGTCTCTCCTAAGAGAGCTCACTGATATTTGCCATACAAGTAAAAGAGGTTTCCTCACTTTGGAAGGAAAAAAAAGAGATGAGATTAGCAAAGTGTACTTACTAAGAAGAAAGCAAGGGGATACGAGGAGGGTGAAGTGGGTAAAGGGGATCAAGTATATGGTAGCTGAAGGAGACTGAACTTCGGGTGGTAAACACACAATAGAATATATAGATGTCAAATTATAATGTACACCTGAAAATTATATAATTGTATTAACCAATGTTACCCCAATAAACTTAATAAAAAAAAGAAAAAAGCAGACATGTTTATGTGTTGTATCATTAAAAAAATAAATTACATGTATTTTTTTAAATATGTAATGCTTACTGTGATCCTGTGAAAATCATCTCTAGAAAAAGTGACTATTAGAATGCAGATAAGGACTTGCTCAATGAACCTGCTACCACAAAAGAAGTTGGAATTTTCAGGGATCCCATTAAGTAACATCCTGTTATTTTTCTGAATGTGGCCTCCTTAAGAAATGGACAAAGGAATCAAACAGACTTCCAAGTGTCAGTGTTATTAAAGATGTATTAGAATAGGTAATCTCATCTGCAACCACAGTGGGGTTTTCTGAGAACTTATCCTCTAAAACCCAGCCCTGTGGAAGGTTAGGATCTGGCTTATCTCTAGTAACAGGCTATGTCCTGTCACTCTGAAAGAGAGATCCACAGAGGACCAGAGCTGTTGCTGCTAAATCCCTTCTCTTAATTCTACCAATTAAGGAAGTTACTTCTCTCTTGATAATGAAAGAAGGGTCCAGAAAAATCAGAAACATTTACAAATTTTGGTCCCTAGAAAAAGAAAAATTTCTCATGTGGGAATGTGAGGAATGGACGGTTTATATTCTTCCTTAGCAAAGAAAGTTAAAGTTAGCCCTAATCAGAACTCACTGTTTATTATCTACAGAAAAGACAATAAAATAGGAGGGAAAACTTCTCAACTTTCAAGTAATTATTCAATTGCAACAGAACTCTCTGTGACTGACCACTAGACATCTAAAAAAATGTATGTATGGATGGTAAGACTGAGTATAAGAGTTGGGTTTTTAACTTTAAAAAATTGGTAGAAAGATGAAACCACTTAAACAAATTGGCTGGAGCTTGTGTGATATCTTGATACTATCGGATAGCTTACAGTAGAAAATGACTGCAAAATACTTTAGTATCTGTCACTTGATGCCCTTCAAAGGATGCTTCTTTATTAGGAAGAATCAAAAGTAAGCCCAGACCAGGTTGACAGTCGTACCTTATTTTGGCAAAGAGATGAATGAAACAAGTAGATTCAAGTGTTACCCCATTTAACCTGTCAGGAGGCTGAAGCTGAGATTCACTAATCTGAGGAAGGAGTCCAAATGGTCAAACACCCAAACCTCTACCTTTACACCCACTCCCAATCTTCTAACCACTCTGTTTTATTGGCCTGCCTTTCTTACTCATTGCCTTTCCTATCAGTATTTAAGCGTACAGAATGAATCAATTTTCTTTGCCAGCATATTAGCAGTAAAAGACATAGTGAGTTTCAATTTCATGTATATAAAATTGAAGGCAGTCAATACTTTCATTCTGTTGAGTCGCCATATGCAAATGAATTATATGTTAAATTTCTTGAGAATAGGGATTGAGTCCACAGTATTGCTTAGATAACAGGCTCTTAACAAGTACTTTTGTAAACAATGGATAAAAGTTCTGTCTCGAATACAATTGTAGTATATGATGGATTATAAATAATTATTTTGGAA
Source organism: Rousettus aegyptiacus (assembly GCF_014176215.1). Classification (NCBI taxonomy): domain Eukaryota; kingdom Metazoa; phylum Chordata; class Mammalia; order Chiroptera; family Pteropodidae; genus Rousettus; species Rousettus aegyptiacus. The sequence goes on from NW_023416306.1 coordinate 13,185,814, forward strand.
CGTTTTCTGGGATTGTTGCCTTATCTTCATTTACTTCATCTCCTAGAAGAACCTCTCTCTTAATTTTCATGTTTCCTTATGATGAAGGACTTAAATAAAATGTGTGGGCAAGTTTGGAAACTTAATTATTACTTACACTCTGCCACTGAAATCTGCCAACTATTTTGCTCTCCCATGTTTAAACCTTGTTCTCATTTTTTGGTGGGGAGAGGGGGGAAGGAGGGAGAAGCTCCCCTGCCCCCTGCTATTTAAGTTTTGCTGGGAGCTAGAGTTTGGGTGCAAGCACTTGGTCTAGGATAGTCAATTAGACGTCCTCACCCATGACTTTGACTCTTGAGAGACTGTTGCAGAGATACAGAAATGCAGGGATGGTAAAGAGATTATTCACGCTGGCGGCTGCACTAAGAATCCTGCAACAGCAATGGTGGCAAAAGTCCAGTGGTAAATGGCAATATCCAGAGTCCCTCCACCGGCTGCAGGACTGAGTTTCCGGCGTGTGCAGCCCACAGATGCATTTCCTGCTGCCTAACCTCTCTTGGCTTCTGCATATTTTAGAATCCAGATTGATTTGCCTATTGTTGATTTTTTTAAGCTACCCAGTATCCTTCTAATAAATTGCTTTTCTCACCAAAGTATACATTATCTTTCTGTTGTTTGCAAACAAAAACCATAAGTGATTCAGAGTTTAGTACCAGGGAATGAGGTACAGGCAATCATCCCCAAGAAGAAGAAACTTGTGATAGATTTACCTGACCTAGTTGGAGCTGAAGGCAGTAGTAATTGTATTAGAATTCAGGGAAGGGAGTTTAGATGCCCATGGCAGGGAGCAGTGGTACAGCTAATTAAAGTATCATCTGTGTGTGCACAGAATGAAGTACCTATTAAAGTCAAAGCTTGGAGAACAGTGCTGTCACAACCGTAACATAGCATGAAGGACAGGAGCAGCAGGGTGAGGTGTCTACTCCTTAAAACACTTTAAAATCACAAAGAAAAATAATGAATATGGCAAATTCCTAAGTTCTTAGCTCAAAACATGGACTGAAATCTAGGAACTTTCTACGAATTAATAAATAAAACATACACACACACACACAGAACAAAAAACATTTTTCTCTTCTGCAGGTACAAAACTACAGTTGATGACAACTAAGAAGCTAATATTATGAGATGTCAAATTATAACATCAGTAGAATTAACATCTTTATAATTCTCTTATGTAAAAAGAAGGCATTGATTTGTTTCAAAGGTCTCTGTTCACATTTGTTCTCTTACCTTGGCAAGTCAGATAATATAGTGGTTAAAAGTATATATAGGCCTTGGAGCCAAACTACCTGCATCTATATCTCAACTCTACCATGCAATCAATGGTGGTGTGATTTTGAGTGAGTAACTTAGTGTCATGTTGCTTCAATTTCTTCATCTATAAAGTAGGAATGGTTAATAGCGTCTACCTCAGAGAGTTATTGCGAATTTCAAATTAGTTAATATATGGAAGGTCATCAGAACAGTCCCTTAAACACAGTAATCACTCAATAGAGAAGCTAGAGCTACAATAGCCATTGCTATTGTTATAACATCGATGACATTACGCTGATACAATTAGCAGAAGAGGAAATAGCAGATATGACTTTGTTGCGATAAGAGACATACATGTCAGAGAGTGCACAATAAACTAGAAGAAATATATGAACCTTAGTGTAGTACCCAGATTTCTGGGGATATCTTCGACTAGTTAGGGTTCCTTGTGCTTTGCATTATATATATATATATAAAAGACCGCTTTTACATATGCTTTTGATTCACTGACCAGGTGAATCAGGCTCACTTTGTGTGGCCTCTGGAAGAAGCGAAGAATGATTTGGTGCTCTTACGAGAATAGCATCCTAATTGGCACTTAGGACTTAGCAGAACCAGTGTTGCTAGCGATAGCATTGTGCTTCCAGGTAGAATGAGTTCTTGTTAGGATCCTGGAGAACTGCCTGGGAACAAAGACAGAACTCTACCTATGGGCAAAAGTTTACTCAACCTCATTATAGAACTCTGCCTCAGTAAAAAGGTAAAACTCTTGTTTTAATCATATAAAATTAGACTTAGTCTAATCATAAGAAAACGACTAACTAAACACAATCTGATGAAAGGAAGAGGTGATTTAATAACTTTAAATTTTTGTTTTTCATTCTACCATCCACATTTTTTCCAATACCCACCACACCATTTTACAGCCCAAAGCTTTACCAATAGCATTTCATTTTCTTGTGGAAAGATGGAAGTTGGTAAGCTCTCAGTTGGGCTGTTTTTTTCTTTTTGAAAAGTACAATATATTAATGTAATATATTTAATACCAAAAATAATCCATGGATATATAAAAAAAATGAGAACCGAAAGGGTGATCAGCTAGGTGGAAGACAATAGTAAATGACCTTAACTTTGAGTTCTTACTGCAAACTTGGGAATTTTGAAGTTAGCAATGTTTTCCTTCTTAAATCAGAGGATGTTTCAACAGTGTTTTGAGGTACTAGTGACTTCCTAACTCTGGAGATGTAAAGGAGAATTACTGAAAACTTGCCATCGAACAGTCTTCCTTCCGTATGGGCAGTTTTAAGAGAGCCACTAAAGTTGGTGATGTAGACTTTTCCAACTTCCTTTGGCCTCCCTCCCAGAGGTATTTGTTCAGCAAATCCTGGCAATGGTGGGGAGAGCAAAATTCCATATGAAAGAAAAACGTGGGTAATAGTTTCACTCACTGTCCAGCCAGCATCCTGGGCTGTGCGATGTGTTAAATTTTCTATGAAGTCTATTTTTTTTTTTTTTTCACTATTAAACCACTGCTTAATCCAGACCACTGGAAGGGACTTCAAAAGTTCTAAGATTCAAATTTCTCCAGAGAATTCTTCAAACCACAGCAGCTAATTATAAACTTTGATGTTGTACTTTTTTTAATACTGTACTTCTTAATGGATGAGAGTAACGTTTCTGTTATACATTAGCCATAGTAAAAGAATGATAACACAAACAGCAGTGTTTTGGGGTGTCGCCATGTCCGGCATTATGTTACCACTTTACATTTGTGAGCACATTGAGGTAGGTGTTGCTGTCCTCTTTCACAGATAAGGAGTTGTTCTCCACCACCAGAAACACTTCTTTTCCATAGAGCGATGTTTAAATTCTATGCTTTCTTCACAGCTCAGCTCAAATGCCACCCATTCATCTCACATGATTTATGCAACAAAGTTTTTTTTTATTCAGCAAATATTTATTGAGCATTTTTTAATTGTCAGATACTATGCAAGACAAATAGTATATTTGTGGGTGAAGACATAAAGTATACTTCTAACCACGTGGTCCTTATAATAATAGAGTAGACAAACAATAAAGTAAACAAGCGAATGAATATGTGATTGAAAAGATGATATATACTGTGAAAGGAATAAATTATATTGAGTGGCCAGAGCAGGCGCCTGAGGAAGTGAATGCCCTCTCTACTTCTTATGCCTACTTAGAACCTCTATACAAATTAGAAAATGCCATCCCTTGCTCAAGGTCCATTACTGACAACTACTTTCAAATAATTAGAATAAACACGCAAATCAATGATGACTAGCAATTGACTAGAACCCCGTAGGATTTATAGTATAGAACCTACAAAATTCTATGTGGAGGCCTTGAGGAGTTGATGATGAATAAGACAAGTTGCCAACAAGGAGATATGTCAGCCAGTCGGAGAAGGCAGAGGAAGAATGTTCTGGGTGGAGGGATAAGCAGGTATGGAGACTTCAAGATGGGGAGAACATAGGGGTTTGAGAAACTAAAAACAGGTCAATGTTACTAAGGATAATAAATTAGAAAGAACGGACATTGGGGGAAATAGGCTAGGGCTAAATAAGAAATGGGGGGGCTTTAAATGAACTGCAGTGGTGCCTCCCTGAGAGATTTTAAGCCAGGAATGACATAATCAGATTTGGGTTTTTCACTTGGGTGAATAAATGGAGCAAGTTGGGAAGTGGGATACAAGCAAGGTCCATACTGTACTAGTCTAGACAAGACGAAACAGTGGTCTGGGTTAAGCAGTGGTTTAACATAATCGTTTCTACTTACCCATCTTTATTGCCAGGCTAGGATATCTAAGTTGGCAGAGACTACATTTTGCACATTCGACCTGTACCAGTTTTGGCACATTGGTGGTATGACATAAATAAAAGACTAGGGAAGGCAGAACCTCACCTCACATCTCACCTCCTCTATGCTACATAGGTTGAGTTCTCCTGAAACGGCATAGAGATGGGGTTTGATCTGTAGGTAGCGTTTGACATTAGGAATCATTACCTATGGACAGGAGGGAGGAAAGCAGGATTGGGCACAGGAAGAAGGTCCCGCCACACAACTGCAACCAAACCCCAGCCCTTAAGCAGCACCGCCACCTAAATTGTCTGAAGGAGTAGATGAATCAAAGGCACAGCCATGAAAGACGTTTCATATTTGGGAAAGATTTCTGTCTCTGGACCTTATAAAATGTGATTATGTCTCTGAGTGCTTAAAAAAGGCACTAGCCCTTAAAAAGGATGTAAGTCAAAAACCAGAATGATTATTGGAATGGGGCTTGGCAGTGAAAATAGTGCTTTCTCACCAGAGCGCCCTTTTCTGTGCCTCGGTTTCCCTACATGCAAAATCAGAGACTTGAAACTGGTGGCCTTCAACAGCCCTCCCAATTCTGAAATTCTGTGATTCTGAAAAAGGAAACCCAGTTCAGGAAACCTATTACAGCCATAGCTGTCCTTTTCCATTAGTCCAAATGCATCTAGACTCATCAAAATGGGTTTTGACTCGCGGGGACCAAATGTCTTCATTTAGAAGAGACGGGAAAGGCAGCCTTGCAAATTACACCATTTCTCCCACCTCCATTACGCTCCGCGCGTCCTGCCAGGGCTGTTACAACCCAACAGCACGCAGCCAATTGGAGCAGAAAAGACAATAATCTTAATGGGTAGGAATTGGGAGCAGGGAGGCGCCACAGATTGTATTAGGAGAAATGAAATAATATTTAATTTCCCTGGTCATAAATAATCTGTCTGCCCACATTATGAGCATATCAGAGTTGACAGGAAAAATATTCACCAACATGGGGAAAAAAGATCATTATTTCTTCATTATTAGTGGGTTACAAAGGTGGGGGGCATATCAAATATACTTTTTTTTTTCTTCCTGACAGAACTGCAGTAGCAGAGGAGTTCAAAGTAGTTGGTAATCCTCACAATTTATCAAGAGAATAACAATGATTGCAGTGATTCCTCATCCATATTGGTAAGGTTGTTTACAGTTTTCAAAGTATTCCTCCATTTGTTTCCTTAGAAGCACCTTAGTATAGGAAAAAGGTTAGTCATTTTAGATATAAGGGTACTGAGGCTCAATGACTGATTAAATATTTGGCAGGTTATTCAAACAGCAGAGAAATGACCCCAAAATTTCAGACTTTCCCTTACTGCTTTCAAATTTTGGCTATAATAGCAAACGATCTATACTATTTGTATATAAGTTACTATTGATGTAAATAAACTTGTTTTTTTTACTTAAATAAATTTATTCCAAAGGATACTTTAAACAGCATCATCATAATCGGAAGGTTCAAATCACTTGCCTAAAAAGAAGTATAGTTGCTTCCCATTCTTTGCAGCAGTTATGTTCTATAAAGTCTCTGCAGAGAATTGGCAAGTACGGAACCACTGCACCTAGGGGAAATACAGAGTTATGTTCCTGCAAGCCCTGGTCACACGTTTCCATCAACTAATCAATACATAACCTTTTTTTATGTGTGTTTCTGTTTAAAGACACCTTATTTAATAGAGTTGATTTAATATATATTATTGATTCATTAACATTCAGTTCACAGCCAGCAACACTGTAGCCCATGCCTGAATGAAGCTTATCTAACACACATATTTTCTCTGTAAGGCGCATTCTTGTGCTCAGAAACACAAGACAGCACTTCAGCACTATGCTTAGGGGCCCTTTTAAGCAACAAAATCACTAACAATAAAAATGCCACAAAAAATGCAAAAAAACAGGGCATGAAATAGACCATGAAAAGGACACTTGTTTACAATATTAGATCTGAAATGAGAAGGCAGAGCGTCACCTTGTTCAACTTTAGCTGGGAACAGAAACATGGGGTGACTCAATTTTTTTCACCACTCTGCACATGTCCACAAATAACTCTAAAACACTGCAAGTATTTATTTGTGTTTGCAAATAAATTTTAGCAAGTAGGTGAATTCTCAAATATGAAATCTGCAAATAATGAGTATCATCTTGATCTTTAAAATTAAATCCAATAGAAACAATTAAATTTCATTGAATCCTAGCTAGATAGTCTTGCTGGTCTAAGACTCTCAGATTATTGTCTACTTTCTCTTTGTTAAAAAACAGGAGGGTGAAATTAGGTGTTAAAGACCTGTGAGCCCCAAACTGGAAGTTTCTCCTTGACTTGATCTGAAAGATTGGAAGAAAATTAAAATTAAAATAATTTTCTCATCATGTGATTCACTTTTTCTTCATGTTAGATTTATGTACCACCTGCAATAATTTTGAGAACCTTTCAATCTCCTTATTACATACAAATATTTAGAGAAAACTAAGGCTACGCATTCACCTTTTGGGAAGCACTGTGCTAAAATATGAAAATCACCCCGACGTCCTGACCTTCAGGTTTTCCTCAACACTGTGGTAGGGAAAATGGCTATTTTCCCTCCCTAGTCTCTGGCCACAAGGATGAAGCTAACTCATGTATAATAGCACCTCAATGGCCCTTAGAGCTTATTTTGCACTCTATTCTAGTTTCTGAGATAACCTCTTTATTTGTGAGATGTGCAGAAGATTGAAGCAAATCATGACAGTTCTATTGGTTGACCCTGTCTTTCCTATATGTCTAATAATTCTTTCACTGCTTCAAAAATATTCAGAGAGAGAAATATTTCTCCCCTTTCAAAATGTGCTTCGGAAATCATTTCATTTCCTTGTTTTCCTTTGCTGAGTTCAAGAGCTAAGTCTGAACTCAGTGGAAAAAAGTCATCTTTTGTTATCAATTCCTCTGTTGGTGGGAAGGGACCGTCTCTGGACTTGATTCTGGTGTCAAAAGCCTAGGCACAGATTCTCTTTTCAGATAGGTTTGTCCCAAACTTCTTCATATTAGCAACTTGTATAATACCACATAGCAAACACTTATTACATTTATATAGACAGTAATGAATGAGAAAATGAGATTGAAATGCTAGTCACGGTAAACAGAGCCACACAGCTTGTTGACTTTTTATAATCAAGACTGCTGGTGTGGAAAAAAAAGAGAATTAACTAAGCTTTGATTATAGGTTCGGATTTGTCAAGTATTGAGGGTCCAAGCAAGACAGCTAGCCTTACAACTGTGGACTTGCCCAGTCCTATGTCTCAAGTCACAGTGGTTCAGTGCAAAGACATTCAGCTTTATTAAGGTATTCTTGTCCTAAAAGTTATCACAAGAGTGACAAACAGAAATGTCTTCATTCTCTTTGCAATAAGAACAATAATAGCCTATTGTGAGTATTAAATGAAGTTTTTAGGTTCAGTGAGAGCACAAGGCAGCTAGAAAACCATTAGTCCATGAGAGATTCTTTTTAATCAAAGCCTCAGATTTACCACCAATAATAGGGAAATTTTACTATTGAAGGTAATTGGTATAATAGAATATCTTTAGCTATGAATGGCTTGGGTTCCAATTTCTATGCTGCTCCCTACTATACTTGTGAACTTGAAGACACTATATAACATCTATGAACCTCAGGGCCCCCTCCCTTTTGTAAAATGATTATAAAGTAGACTTCCTAAAAAGTCATGAAGATTAAAGTATATAAAGCACTTATACCTGGAACTATGTAAGGGATCAATAAATGGTGGTTTTTGTTTTAATTAATTATGTTTCTCTTAGAGTTTGAGGGATGTTGATATGAATTAATCTTAAGAGAAATACTGCATGCTTTGTGGAGTCTTAACAGCACCAACTGTTAAAACATGCTAAAACTTGGCCGCCATTAAAGAATCATAAAGCCTTAGTGTTTAAAAGGGCCTTGGAGGTCATCTAGTCCACTCTGTATTGCGCATGAATGACAAAAAGATATCCAGGCAAATATCTGCCTCACTTCTGTTTCAATGCCTCAGTCAACCCAGGGGATGCTAAGGTTGTTGAAGGAGGCCATCCAATTTTCTCGAAGCTTCATTTGTCAAGAATTTCACAATTAAATCAGGTGTATTCTTTCACCCACAGGTCCTGATTCTGCTGCTAAATCCAAGTGGAACACCTTTGAACATACGCAAGGACTTGAATGAAGACTGTCACCCTATTCTGTGGCAGTTAAGAGTTAGGGGCTAGGATTTTAGTCAGACAAGGCACCCTCTACTCTTAACTCTGTGATGTTAAAAATAGTTATGTAAACTCATTAAATCTATTCCATCATTTTTACTACAGGAATGTGCACACACGCTCATGTACACACACACACACACACACACACACACACACACACACACACACACACACACACCCCTCTCTCCTCAGATCAAGTCATGAGAATTGTATCAAATGGTATATACCAAGTTCCCAGGGCAGTGCCTCGCACAAACAATGGTGTGTACTAAGTGGTGCCCATGTATTGATCATCGTTATAATAAAATAAATCTAATCTTCTCCCCTGGTCTCCTTTGCTCCAGATTGCACAACTTCTTGATTTTTCAGCTTTCTCATTCACTCTCTGAGTCTCATCCCTGGACATACCTTCGAAGCATATGATTCAGAATTAGTCTTTGCATTTCAGACAATCTGACCAGGGCAGAGCAGAAGGGAACAGCTAGCTCCTCCTTTGGCATCACCTTACTTTCATCTGAGTCACATTATGCTGAAGATTAATTTGGGGTTTACCATTAACTAATTGTCTAGGGCTTTCTTTTCTTTGTTTTTTCACTTTTCTTGCTAAAACACATTTCCGTAAATACAGCAGGATGAAGAAAGAAAGGCCAAAAGAGATTATTTTACTTGCCAAAAGTTATGCCAAGGTTGGGCCAAGGTTTTAGGCCCAGAAAACAGGTCTGCTAATGCCCCAGACCCTTGCTGCTTTCAACTGAGCATGCTACTTCTCACCCTGCGGGTTTCACAGGGATTGCTTTAACAGTTTTAAAGTCTTCTGCTTTCATCTCACCTCTGGGACCCAAAGGCCATTCTCACCTTGAGAAGAGGGGTGAGAAAGTGGCCTAAATGAGTAGGAGGTGGTTTATCTCTTCCTGGAGACGAGTAGCTTTCACAGGGTGACTCCAGTGACCGATGTCTTCTGCAAACTCACTGACCCTCACTGCCTCTGGACTCTTAGGCCTGGACAGCCCACAGTGGCCCTTACCCCAAGGAGTGGAGGCACCAGGCAGAGCAGCTTCTCGTCATGTCTCTTTCCTCTCTGATATCCCTTGATATCCTCCATCCAAAGCTTCTGGATGCCTCCAACACCACTAATTTTCTCCCTCAGTCAGCAGCCCTTCCCCCAAGTAAAGCATCATTGGCTCCCCCTCCAGATTGTCTAACAGATGCTCCTGATAAGCACACAAGCAGCTGAATTTCTGCAGGAAATGAAGCGCAATCCAGCGGCTGGCTGTGGCTACTGGAGAAAGAGAGACCCTTACAAAGTCCTTTGATGGAAACTGGAGGGAGAATTTTGAGTTAAGCAGGAAAGGGGAAGGCAACAGAATGCAAAACACAGAGGTCAGATTCCAGAAGCAGAATATCAGGGACCTTTATGGCAATTTCAAAACATTCTGAATATCAGGTTAAAGAAAATATTGATTTGGAGATTTTGAATTAAGAAAAAAATAGTATGGATAAAGAGGGATATTACATAATAATGAAGAGGTCAACTCTTCAAGAAGAAATAACAATCTGAAACATGTATTCACCGAACAATAGAGCCAAGTACAAATAAGGGTCAAAATGCATGAGGCAAAAAAAAAAAAAAAAAAGAGATCCATTATTAAAATTGAAAAAGCCAATATTGCTTTCTTTTAGTAATTGATAGATCAAGTTAGATAGAAACCCAGTAAGGATATAGTTGACTTGAACAGCATTATCAATCAACTTTCTCTAACTGACGTTCATAGACTATTTCATCGACAACAGCAAAATACATATTCTTCTCAAGCTCAAAAGGAACATTCGCTATGATACCACACGCTGGGCTACAAAACACAAATTTAAAAAATTAACAGACCAGAAACTATACAAAGCATGTCCTCAGACTACAATGGAATTAAACAACAAATCAATATGTAAAAGATCAATGTTGAATTCCCAAATATTTTGAGATTAAACAGTATCCTTCTAAATAGTACATTGGTCAAAGATGATACAAGAGAAATTTTAAGACAGATTTTGAATTAAGTAAAAATGGAAATTCAACTGATTAAAATTTGAAGATGAAGTAAAAGTGGTGTTAAGAGTAAAATACAAAGCACTAAATATATATTTTAGTAAAAATAAAGATCTAAAATCAAAAAGCAATCTTTTGCCTCAGGAAAATAGAGAAGTAAAAGCAAATCACATCTAAAACAGCAGAATAAAGTAATATATATCGGAGCAAAAATCTATGAATTTGAAAACAGGAAAGCAATAGAGAGAAATCAATGCAACCAAAAATTGTTGATTTGAAAAGTTCAATAAAATTGATAAACATCAGCCAGGCTAACCCTGGAGGAAAAAAGGTACAAATTTGGGAAATGGAAGTGGGGTCAACACTACTGATAATGTGTACATTAAAAGAATAATAAAGGAAAAGAATGAAAAATGATACACCCTCAAATTTGACAAACTAGATGAAACTGACAAAGCCCTTTTTTAAAGGACTCAAAATACCTAAATTCACAGAACAAAAAATAATCTGAATATAACTACATATTTTAAAAAGTTGAATTAATAATTAACATATTTCACCCCAAAATCACCAGGCCAAGTTTGTTTTACAGGTGAATTCTACTGAACATTTAAAAACTAATGATACCAATTCTCTACAATTTCTTCCAGAAAATAGAAGCTGAGGAAATATCTTCTAACTCATTCTATGAGGTTAGCATTACTCTTAAGAAGACTAGATAAAGACATTACAAGAAAGAAAACTACAGAAGAATATTGTTCATGAACGTAGATGAAAAATTCTCAACAAAATATTACCAAACTGAATCTAGCAATGTATATTAAGAATTAAACAAAACCACCAAATGGGATTTATCCTACGTAGGCGAGGCTGGTCCCAAGACCAATCAATGAAATCTAGTAATCAGCAAGCCAAAGAAAACAAATCACATGATACTATCAACTGGCACAGAAAAAGCATTTGACAAATTCCAACGCCTCATAACGATAAATACTCTCAACAAAATAAGAATAAAGGAGCGATTCTTCAACTTGATAAACAATAGCTACAGAAAAAAAAAATCTATAGTTCAAATTTTACTAAATGATCAGAAACTGGGCACTTTCCTGCAAACTTCCCCCTAAGATCAAAACAAGGCAAGGATCTTGTCATATTTCGTCATTGCAAGTATTATATCTTGAAATAGGTTAATCTGTCTTGTCTGCGGTGCCAATTATTGAATGAAAATCTATAACTTTGTCTTTTCCCAAACATTATAGTTTTTATATCTGGGGTCATATTTAACAAGACTTTCTCTACCATAAAGTCATAATTCTCTGATATTGTGAACTATTGGTTTTATATGTATATAACTATACATATATAAAACATTTTTATAAAAACTTGCTTTATTTTATTTTTATAAAAATGTTTTCTGTATATATGTTATCTATACAAACCAATAATTCATAATATCAGAAAATTGTAAATATATATTTTCTTTTATATATAAGACTTTGATCCATTCATCCTGTATAAGGCATAAGTTCAACATTAGTTTTCCCAGTATCATCTATTAAATAATTTGTCCTTTCCCCACTGGATTTTAGTACCATCTCTATCATAAAGTTCCTCCATATAAATGGGTCAGGTTTAAGCTCTTAATAATCTTTATCAAGAATCTTCAACTTCTTTTTCTTCACTAGTCTGCCTGACCTTTGCTATTTAAATCCATCATTTTTTATTACTATGATTTTGTCTTCATGACTGATGGGAACAATCTTTCCTCTTTACCTTTCGTTTGCAAAATCCACTCAGGTCTTAGTGGAAGTTTTATTTTTCTATGTATATTTTAGAAAATTTGTCAAAGTCTTCAAAAATGTTAAAGTAAATGTTAAGCTTTCTAGGTGTTTCAAGATTGAAGACAATTTTGTAAATGCCAGTCAGTATCTCTTTAGCACTTGGCAAAATTGGATAACATATAGGGGGCACTTGCCATGGGCCAGACGCTGTGTAAAATGCTTTTCACACTTTACAACATGGATTTCCCACAGAAGCTCCATGATAATGGCATGTTATTAGTCCTGTTTTGTGCAGAGCATATAGAAAAGTTAAAGGACTCTACCAGCGTCACTTTCTTAGAAAACATCACATGAGATCAACCCAGTTCGTTAGACTCTAGAAAAAGTTCTTAGCCATATACTGTTTTCCAGGTAATTCAACAATACCTGGCACTTGAAACTCTGTGGAGTGGGTTCCATTTCCTCTAGGAAGCTCATCATCCACACTTCCATATTCTTATCCCTAATGGAGTCAGAGGTTCCTCCTTGAAATTCCCATGACTCTTTATCTATCCTGCTGTCTGGTGGATTAAAAGTAGAAAATCTCCTTGGTCGATGTGTCCACAGCATTTAAAAATTTGGAATATTTACTTGCATGGAAGCTTTGGGATAAATAGGATGGATAACATAACCCCCCACTAGCGTTAGGTTAGCTCTGCATGAGTTGGATACGTAATTCAGTCAGAGGCGCATTAATGTTTAAATTGCATGGATAGTAAGAGGAAAAGAAGGAAGAAGACATGATCGCCCCAGCAAAACAGTTTATTCATCTTTAGGAATTTGATTATTGCCCATTGCAGATAGGCTTCTCCGTCTACCCCTAGCCCATGGAGGACAAATCCTCGTCCTCCTAAATACGATGACTGTCTGAACGTGTGACCTCAGATGACATATTGGGTCCAAACGGGACACTGTCTTAGCCTCCCATTCCCTTTTCCTATTCTCCGTGGGACTATATTATAGACTTTGCATTGGTAGCAAATACTAGCGACCTGCTTGTTAATTAAAACTTGGTGTTTCATTTTTATAATGCCCAATATCAACAAAGTATTCATTATTTTCAGTAAGCTCTCAAAAGGAAAATGAAAGATTCATGGCTAAAGTCTAGACACATAAAGTCAATGGTGACCTCATTTCAGCAGCCCACCAATTCATGAGTTGACTCTTCACATAAAAGAGCATATGTCTATTTGTGTTCAGGTCTTACCTTCCCCCAGACTGTGAGCTACATCTGTGCCTGTTGAGGTTTGTCTCTAATTTGTACATGAGTGGTAACTCTAATTTAGCCTTCCTGACATCTCAAGAAGAATGTCAATGAACTGAGGATATTTTCATTAAGTATTTTAACATTGACTTACATACTATATAAATTAATAAGATAATTAATATTATAATATTGATAGAATAGGATATTAAGCAAATTGAGCACTGTAGGGTTTTAAGTATATTTAAAACACACATTTCTAAAATATGATTAACTACATAGAAAAACGGTCAGATTGAAATACTTCAAAATGAAACAGTGGTTATCTCTGGATGGTAGAGACATAATAGTTTTAACTTATTTTTTATATTTTTCTTTTCCAAATTTTATACCTTGAATATTGAGGTAGGAATGACTAGCTATTCACCGAAATGTGTGCTCTCCTTGCATAGTGTAGAGTTAGCTAAGAAAAGGCTATTGAGCAGAAAGTACATTTTCCAGGCCCCCATGTGTCTGCACAGGTCATGGGACTCCACACCTTCCTGTGGAATGAAGAGAACTGAACACATGTCACATGAGGCCCGAGAAAATTAAAGAAGCAGGTGTGCTTTTTCCATCCACTGTTTCCTTCAGAAGGGGACTCTGAAGTCCTCAAAGGTGTCAGAGCCACGGTGGAACAAAGAAAGACCTGTGTCTCAGAATAACTACTCGGGAGCTGCCTGCTAAACAGGAACATCTACATTTGCAGATTACCTGGGCCAAAAATAAGCTTCTAATTGGCAACCAACTTCTTTTTCCTGAGTTCTCCTAAGCACAGAATATTTAAAATAATAATTTTAGACAAGTAAGTTTTAGGAAGCTGAGCAATAGTACATTTTCAGTTAATATTAGCTATTACGACAATGACTGCATATTTCCTAAAGCTTAAATGAAGCCCTGGGGTCTCCCTGGAGCCATCACTGACCAAACAATATCTCCTCCATGCACAGTTCCCTGACATTTCTTGTTCTGTAGCTACTCTAGTGTGCTTGTGTGTTGTTAAATAAAATGATGTTTTTGTCGAAGCAAGGGAAAAGATAGGCTTGAAAAAAATCTTTTCATTTTATCTAAGAATCTCTCTCAATCTTGTTTTGCTTATATCTGTCTTCTTCCCGCTGGGTCTGTTTTCCTTTTCTCTCCATCTTTCTTCCTGCTGGCGATCTCTGTCTCTTACCGCTTTTCCAACTTGTTTAATTACTTCATTTTGCCTTTTTATCCCCTTCGGTCTGGTTTCACCCCCTCCCACCTGGGCCCCTTGCCTTTACTAATTTCTTAATAGTTTCTCCCATCTCCTCTGCCTTTTCTTTATTTTTCATCTTTCTCTATTTCTCTTTATCATCTGTCTCTTCTTCCTGTCCTATTTTTCCCCTGTCTTATTTCCCTTCCTTCATTTCTTGAATTAAAAGCTTTTCTACCTTTATTTTTTTTATTTTTTTCATTTCTTCCATCTTGTTTTCCTCTCATTTTACTTTCTCCTGTCATCTCCCTATTCTTTCCCTGGTCTTTCTTCCTTTTTCCTCATCTTCCTGCTTTCTGCCCTCTCAAGCCACCTACACGGGGTCCCCTCCAGGATCCTGTGTGGGGTGGAAGCTGCCCTGCCCCCTAGATGACCAGTAGATCAGGAAAAATGTTATTAGTCACCCAGCAGAGAAAGAAGACGGGCTGTTTGGGACAGTCTGGTGCTTGGGGAGCATCTCAAGGCCATGGAGAAAATGGAATGGTTGGGAAGAAAAAGCAGGCAGTGTTTAATTGAATGGAAATAAAATAGGTGAGAGAACATGAGATGGAAAAACAGAGACGTGTGACACAAGAGAACTGAGTTGGAATGAGACTGTCACCAGGGCAGCTGCGGGGAGAAAATAGAAAAACAAGCCTGTTAGAGTAAGTTCTTTGTCATAACCATGAGATTTTTATTCTCAGCTTGCCCGTGTGGCGTCTCAACACTGTTTTCTTCTTTCTTAACCATTTTGTTTGACTCTTCTCTTCTCACCACGCTTTGCTATTTATCCAATTCCATCTGATTCCCATTTGCCGATCTATTTTCTAGGGCCCTGGGGGCTGGCTGAGGGTTTAGAAAGAAACCATGTGACTCGGCAGTTAGAAGCACAGATTCAAGAATCAGAGATTTGGAATTTGACTCTAAAAGTCGAGCTGTTTCTGTTACGCAAGAATCCTGTAAAATGACCTCTTCCTATTACAGGGCACAGGCCTTGGAAGAGAGCAACTCAGGCCACCATTCCACTTCTCCTCTCACTAGTCTTGTGACCTTGGCAAGTTATTAACTTCTCTGGTCCCACTTATCTTTATTGCAGGGGTGACTACTTACTCTCACAGATCAGGTCGATGTGAAGATTAAAAGAGATAACTGAGGCCAAGCACCAGGTACAATGCCTGATGCATAGCCAGGCTGTGTTGATGTTTGCTGGCTTATTATTAAGATGTTCATAGATTGTTCCATTGCTCTCTCACTGCAGTTGAGCTCAGCCTTCCTGGATTACCTACTCGCTGCCCAGCCTTCTCACTCCAGACCAGTGCTCCTTGCACTGAACACCTCCCCTCCTTATTCTGGCCACCTTTCCTAGATTGGTGCCTGAGAAAGGTCATGATTTGCTCAGCAACAAGATTTGTATCCTGGCAGACTTCATGACGGCATTCAACCCCACATACCCATCCCCACACCCTCCCTTCCTCTTGGTTCCTGCTGGGAAAAGAGAAGGACAAGGTTGAACCCTTTCCCAGGAGAAGCAGCTCACCTCATGAATTCACCCCCCCACACACACATAAATAGATATCTATAATTAAATATACATCAAACAAAGTGTCCCCACTGGATGAATTTGGCTCTCAGCAAGAGTCTAATCACAAAAACCTTTTCTTTCTATCTCTCTCCTCTCCAACCCCAACTTTACCACCCCCACAGCCCCACAGCCTGCCCTTTGGAAATGCTCTTTACACCCACCCGATGCTTTTAACCCTGGTACTATGAGGGTGCAACTCAGCTGGAAATTTCCAAATGTGATTTCACTGATAACTCCTGAAAGCTTTATTTCAACACAATGGGGCAGCCGACCTGTGAGCCAAAGGGAGACAGTGAGGTATGCTGGGCACCCTGCCGACCTGGGTCTGATGCTGCACATATGCAGGCTGACTCCCACTAGTCTCTCTGCTACGCTTTAACTCAGTTTCCTTGACGGCACAATGCCAAGGATCTGGCTGTTGCTTCTGGCTCTAGCATTAGGAATTCCACACTCCCCTCTGGTTAATACGGATACCTGGAGAGCCTGTATTTCTGCTTCCTGTGTCCATTATGTGGATAATAATATACCTTTTTGGAAAATTACCACCACTCTTGTCCTGTTTCTTCAGATCATGACATGCAGATTCCAATAGCATGCGCGTCTGAAGAGGGCTATGGAGGAGGACCACTTTCCTGAAGTAGAAAGTTATAACAGCATTGTGCGACTATGAATTGGGGATGGCTCTCTTCAATATCAAGCCACCAAATCTTAAAGAAAAAAATATTAGGTACTACTCTTTTAGATCTGAAGTATAAGGGAAAAAATCTAAAATACATTTATATAGAGATAAAATTAAAGAAGAGAAAAGAGATGAAACAATGAGTTTATAACAACTCTAGTTATTACAATACTCTAAAAAGGAACCAAAAACTCAATGTCATTGGGGAGAAGGTGTATCTCTTTAGTGTATATTTTATTCTGGTTGTCTATGTAAGCTAGAAATTGTGGTTTCATCAGGTGGCCTTCTCATCAGATATTGGAAAGTAGATACCTGTTGTAATGCTAATTCCACAGCCCCACAAGTGTCTGTGGTAGAGAAACAGTGAGCAAGGAAAGGAAGAACATAGTAAATAGAGAGACTCGATGACAACACAATTTTAAGTTCTAGAAGGAAAAAGGCAATCAAAGAGATCATTGGATGCAAATGGGTGGTGGTCAATAAAATTAAGGAAAAAAAGGGTATAGAGATGAAATGGTGTAAGGTGAAAATTGTGATATAATAGGGAAGAATATTGGGTTGGGAATAGAGACCTGGTATCTAATGGAAATGGTACCATACTACCTGAAGATATTGTGAACCTCTACAAATCCCAGTAGACACATGTGTTAACATAGGGAAACAAATCGCCTTTTTTACCCTTCCTATCTTAAAAAGTTATTGTGAGAATTAAACAAAATGAGGACAATAAAAATACTTTGTTAACTGTATACATACAAGGGACATTTTTATTATAAAATATTATTCTTGAATGATTGACACGGTGGTGATCCCAAGTTTACAGAGCGGTGCATCCCAGAGAGCCAGGCTCTCATGATTCTGAATGAAATTACAACCTGCGAATGAGTCTTCTTAAGTGTCTTCCTGTGGTACCCCTTCTCTTGCCTGAGCAAAAGACTCCGGTGTGTTAACCGTCTCCATGTAAACAGAGAGACCTAAAGCATTCTCTCTGCTTCCTCTGCTTGAAGAGTCTTGCTCCAGTGGAGGCATGGGTTTGTTCTGTAAGTAAATAGAGCAACTGAGCATCCTGATAAGTGGAGGCATAGCCTTTTTTCCCATCCAACACTACAGCAATTCTTGCACTAACACAGTAATCCTGTAGTAAATACTATTTGAAGTAATGCTGTCCTGTAACCTCTGCTCTCACTCACAGTGGTAGTCCTGCCAACTTTTTTAAATTGCATGACTTTATACATTTATTTCTCACTTCTGATTGGACTAAGAAGAAGCACCTGATCGAAATGGACCCAATCATAATTCCTTCCTGAGAATTTAGGACACAGAGATAGAAACAGAGGGAGAGAGAAGGGACCCCTAAGTGACTAAACATGTAAGCCCAGCTGTTTTCTGTGATGTGGACATCTTTTTCTTTTACTTTCTGAGCAGATCAGAAAAGTAAAGGAAGCTTTAGGGCTGGGAGAAGAGAAAACAGACCAAGAGACAAGAATGATGGTCTCTCCCATTTGAATTCCAGTATTATGCCAAGTCTCAATTGTATCTTTGCCTCAAGGATCCATGAATTTCTTATGCTTATAATAAGGTTTCTGTTCATTTTAAATTACCGGGAGGTAATTACTGTGGTTTGAAACCAACTACATAATTTCTTCATAAACTCACACTGATTATGTGGAAGAGACCTGAGATTAGGAGCTAAGCACCATGAGTTCTAGTCCTGTACTCAAAACATAATACTTATTATGCGATTGTAGGCAAGTTGCTTACCTTTCTTGAGCCACAATTTCATCACTTTTAATCAGCAAACATAATCTGAGCTACCTAGAAGGCTGGCTGGGAATATTGGATCTAGAAGAGTTTTATGAATTATGCAAATGTGAAAGATTGTTATAAAAGATAACATAGTAAAATTATTTCTTCTAAAATGGATCTCTAGTCTAAATCAGAGGCCCTCTAACCTCAGGTTCTAAATTATACTTTGGATGTTATTCTGTACAACAGCTAAGCTAGTTTATACATACATTTCTTTTTTAAAATGCCCTACATTTTCCTGTCATTGTTTGTTCCTATGTTGTCCCTCCCTTCTGCACCAGCATCTTTAGTAACTGCCTCCCTCCTCCTAAAATCACATCTCCTTTAACCAATGTCATTTCTGTGCTCTCATCTTTGAAGGAATAACTCCAGTGCCCCAGCCTCCATGACTATTTCTTAGATATGCTCAGTGAGAACTCTTTCCAACTGTCTTAACTAATGTAGACGCTTTCCGACATATCTATCATCTTGCTTTACGGCAGACAATGTCCTAATGGCTTATGAAGACTCTCGATTTAACAGACAGGCAGACATGAGTTTGAGTCTTGGCTCAGCCTCTTACAAGCTGTATAAGCTGAAGGATTTCTTAACTGCTACGAGCCAGTTTCTTCATTTTAAAAAACAGAGATGATAATATAACTTACCTTATGGGTGTGTGGGGAACATTAGATAACACAGAGGATGCAAAATATTTAGCATGGTTTCTGGCTCATAGTAAGAAATTGTAGCTATTATGGCAGTCCCTGTGCCAGCTTTGACCTGTTTTCCCTAAGATCTATTTTTGTCCCTCCTCTGTGTGACAGAGGCGTATATGCTGCCTACTTCAGATTCCCATATGAACTGATACATAGATGTATTCAGCCAAGAGGAATATTAAAATGGAACTGGAGGAAAAGAAGAAAGGGAGAGAGCAAGGTATTTCTGTCCTTAACCCTCACCTCCACCTTGCATAGTGTCTGAGTTAGCCACTGGGTCTCCATGAGCCTCTGTCCTCTCGAAAGATTTGCCGTTGTTCCATGTGATCCTGGCCCAGGATAACACAACTTTATCCCTTTTCCCGCAAAAGCTTAGGGGTGGTCATGAATTTCATCTGTGGTTCGTCTGTTGCCTCAGTTTCTCTTTGGCTTCTAAACTCTTCTATCACCTGTGTAATTAATTCCAGGCATCTCGTTTCCTCTTGGAGTGGTTTCTGTTTTCCTGGTTAGACCTTAATTGGTACCACCCACCCCACTCACATCCCATGAAGGCTGCAAATTTATTGTAAATAGAAATTATGTATACATCTTCTAGATTTTCTTATAAAAAATTATGTACCAGATACATGTTTATTGAATTCAATATTTTGAACACAGTGAATTAACAACTTCTGCCTATCCCCACTATCAAGTGCATCATTCCACTCTGGGGTTAGGCCTAAGCCTAGAATGTTGAGTGGTCAATATCCTCCACTACCCTCTGATGTTGTATAAATGTGCAGGTCACAATGAAAAGGAAAGAGAGTTGTGCTGATCATGGGCCGCAGTCCATCTTCACAGCAGCTTGCTCTGTAATATGGTTACTTCCTAGATATAATAAAGATTTTATGCATCACATTTGGTTCTGTCTCACTTCATTTGCTGCATTAAATATATTTCATTTTCATTTATTCTAGTGTGTCTACAGGCAAAAGTGTTCAGAATTTAAAAGCCAATTCAGTGAACCCAACATTTAGTGTTGCCAAGGTCCATGGTACAAGGACTAAATGCTACCTGGTGACACTTTCACCTCTTCTGGATTCTAAATGAAGTAGACTTCAGAAATTGGGCAACACATGTTTCTCCTTTGTAATATAATTACCTGTTAAATCAAGAATGGTAAAACCATGTGAGGCTCACTACCTCTTTCAGTGCCTAGAACAGATATTTATAATCGAATATGTAGCATGTTCTCATGAAGCCTTTAAAGACTTCCCAACACATCTTTCCAGGAGACCACCGCCAGTCATTTGGAGTTGATTCTCTAGATAAGATGTCATGCCTTCTCTTCTTAGTGTTTTCCTTTCCACAGCGTGGGCATGTTTGCATCCCAATCCCCATGTTTCCTCTCCTCCACTGTTGAGGAGCCATGAGCTTAGGGGAGAGTTAGTGCCCCAGCTTTGGTGCCTTTCAGAATTCCTCTAACCCACTAAGGAAGGGCCACCTCATTCCTACAGTGACTTGTTTGGATAACAGAGGCATTCCATGCCAGGGCCGATGGTACTGATTTAGGCATGGATGTGTGGTTGAAACTGGGTCAGTGAGTCATGAAAGATTTTGTAAGGATTTTTTTTTTTAAGAAACAGGGGCCATGATCTTCTGGCAGAGCTACCCCAAACCATCCCTCTAACTTTTCCTGAGCAATGTGGCGTGAGGAAAAAAACAGCTGAATAGTTCTGACTCCAGGAGTGAAGCCAGCCTTAGGATGAAGCTGAAACCGCCACAAAAGAAGGCAGAGCAGACTGATGGAAGAAATCTACTGGCTTTTAGAAATCTTTGAGCCAATGCATCAGACCCACCTGAAGAGCTTCCTACTTCTGTACTTTTACTTCATGAGCTCATGAATCCCTGTTGTCATTCGGGTCAGTTTGAGAGGGATTTTCTACTACTAAAAGCCAAGTGCAACAGCACATTCGGCCTCAGACTTCAGTAGGTTCTGCTCCACTCACTCCCAGCTATCCGCATAAAGACTGACTTCAGCTCTCAGATCACATCAGGCCCATTTTTTTCTTCTTCATTGTTCTTACTTAAATGCTCACTCTCTACAGACCTCCACCACTTCGCAGCACCTGACTCATCTTCTTCACAGTTGATTTTCATGTTTTACTGACCTGAATAAGCCATAGCTTATTACTCTTTCTCATATTCTAATACTCAGTAAGGATACTCTTTGGAGATGAGGAGAAGACAGTGTCATACAGGCAGGCTCTGATTTAAGTTACAGAGTTGTAGCTCTCCACCTTGGAGTCAAACTGCCTTAACTGGCAATTCACTCTTTTGCCTTTTTGTATATTGTTTTAAGGAAGTTTCAAGGAATTTTATAGTTGAACAGGACCTTGAATGATGTACAGCCAAATCTCTTTAGATATAATTAGAAAAATGGGAGTCTAGAAATGTTGAGTGACTTTCGCCACATCACATGTTGGGGATCTTGAAGAATCGGGTGTGCTGACTCACAACCAGTTCCCCCTTTCTGACCCTATGCCCACTTTCTTTTACAACGTAAGAACTGTAATGGGGGCCTCAGTTGTAGACGCTCTGTGTAGAGCTCTGAGAATCGGCTGCTCCAAGGCAGAAAATCAAGTGGAGATGAAAATGGTGCTGCCGTTCACTCAAAGGACAAGGGCCTGGTCAAACACCCTGACAGGCTCAAGATTCTCCCATAATTCCCCAGATCAAGAACTAAAGCAGCTGTCAGGTTGTCTGTGACAGCTAGAGAGACCAAAGTGGTTCTGACTTTTAATCCAGTCAGATCCATTTTCAAGTTGATAATTTGAAGTGAATCTTATAAGAAACTGGTAGAACAGTAACAAAGAAAAGCTAAAAACCATCTGATCCTATTTCAGTCTTTAAATCCAAAGGTCTCCAAAGATTCCTATGTTACTTGAGGCCACTGAGGTTTCTCAGAGGCAGTAGATCTCGGTGGTTAAAGACTGTGACTTCTGGAGTCAGATCCCCTAATTTGCACTCATCTCTGCACTTACATCCTCCATAAGCTTGGATGGCAAGTTAACCCCTCCAAGACTCAGTTTTAATTTCTGCAAACTGGGGATTAAAGTAGCACCTACTACCTAGGATTTGGGGGAACATTAAGTAAGTTAATTTAGGTCAAATGCTTAGAACAGTGTCTGGAAAATGACATACTCCAAATAGTGATTACTATTATCATCATCATAATCACCATCACCATCATCATCATTATCATCGTCATCACCATTACCATCATCAGGTACACTTTTTTATAGGAAAGAAAGGAAGCATAAAAATAGAAAAAAAAATGAGTGAAGAAAAAAGAGAAGAGGTGAATAAGCATGGAAACCCAAGTAAAAGGAATCAGAAGCACAAAAATGAAATGAAAAAAGTAAAAAGAAAGGAAGGAGAGATGACTGACTTATTTTTTCTATTCATGTATCGTGTCCCAAGTACTGTGCTGATTCCAGTAATGAACCCATGTAGTTTACAAAACATAAAAATATTAAATAAATGATTATAATAATTATAACCTACTATAAAGGCTGCATCATATGGTCAAGGTAGACCTCTCTGTGGAAGGGACATTTACAAAGATTTTTATAATCTAAGTGCTGTATAAAGTATATTTGCATACATTATGTATTTATTCATTGAGTTTCTCATCCTTCTTTTATTCATTCTTCATTTATTTTATAGCAATTATACTCCAGACCTTCAGCATCACGCTTTACATACACAGTTAGAAAGCTGTCCGTTTGGTCAAGGAGCTCCTTGTAGAGCAGGGAGACAAGTATGCAAAGAAATAAAGGTCACTTATTCTGGTGGGAGTCATGAAGTAACACACAAGAAAGTAGGAAATTACTCCTGGAAGGTGGTCAGAAAAAGACCTAGAAGAAAAATAGCTTCCCCCCACACACACACACCAATGACTCAATGACTCTTTAACCAGCTTCTATGGTAATTCGGAGATTTCATCTCATCTGTGAAACCATCTCATTTGGGAGAAGTAATGACAAAGATCTCGAAATTCGATATAGCCAGAGAAAGGGCTGGAATCCAGGTTCAGAGTATCTCTGCTCTATGAAAGTACATGACATGGAGGGAGTGATGGGAGGTGGTGTTTCAGGGGAAATTGCCAGTGAGAGGACTGAGAATAGCATACTTGGTTCTTGTAGGCAGAACTCAGCACAGTTAGTAACGAGCAAGGTCGCAGAACTCTGCCATTAGCAAGAGTGGTGCAGGGAGCTTTCCACCGTGCTGTGACCTCTCGAGACCAACCCACCGAGGCGCTCCTACCTCATTTGCTTTCTTTCAGCTTCTCAGCCAAATCATACCCACTTTCTTTCGAAGACTCACAAAGTACTAGCTCTTTATAAAGCTGATGTCAGAAAAAGGGGCTGGCATACTTCTTGTGGAATAACCCTGCCATGCTAGGCTCATGGTGGGTGTCTGGACTAGAAAGGTGGAGACACTGATTCTTAGTCATCGAGGTCGTCACACGGGTGGGTTTCAGGGGCTGCATGATTCCACTGAAATTCATGCTTGATTTCATGAGCATGTGCCCATGTGCATTTTTGTGGAAAGGGGGAATTTATGTCTTTTGTCAGATTTTCCAGGGGTCAATGACAATAACATCCCTAGTAATTAAATACTGATAACACGACTTTGACAACTTAGTTTACAAACTAAGACCATGTTTGACGAATAAATCTGGTCACGTTCATAAACAAGCAGAAAGGAAAAAGAATTTATATTCATCAAATATATAAATTAGAGCTGTGCAGAACATTTCACACGTGTTATCACAGTTGACTATAAAAATATATGAGTTCACTTTCCCCGTTTCTACCG
Organism: Rousettus aegyptiacus; assembly: GCF_014176215.1. Lineage (NCBI taxonomy): Eukaryota > Metazoa > Chordata > Mammalia > Chiroptera > Pteropodidae > Rousettus > Rousettus aegyptiacus. Next base: position 13,210,145 of record NW_023416306.1, read on the forward strand.
CTTTGGAAACACTAACAGAGAGGTTGAACAATGTGTTCAAGGTCACACAGTGCAAGGCAGAATTAAAACTAAAATCCAGATCTCCAAGATTTAGAATTATATATTTTAGGCTTTTTTTTGACTTCGAAAGATTAAAGATAGAAAAAAAAACCCACTTTTATATAAGACTATAAAAATGAGGAATATATAAATTCACATTCGTATGAATAAAGAGCTTCTTTCTCTCAAATATTCTGTATTCTGCCACGTCAGTGATGATATTCTGTGTATTAATAAAGAGTTAATTTTACCAAAAACTGTGGTATAAATATAAAGGTACCAACTTGAACATGGCAATAAGTTACCATTATGCATCCCAGAAAAATGGCTAAGCTTGGTAGGCTCTAAAAACTTGAAAGTACAAATCAGGAACAGGGGGACTCTCTCTGTAATCCAAACAATATAAGGAGGTGTATTATAATGACTGAGAACTATTTAATACTCGATTCTTGCCCCTTCTTTTTCCTTTTAATTACTGACTTGAGACTTTGTCAAAAAAAATGGAAATATCATGAAATTCAGAAAAAAAAATACAAATTCACATTTAAATGCTGGACCCACCATTTAATGGCATTACTAATAAGAAGAATAAAAACAGAATGCTTATCATATATGTAGTAGTTGTTTTGTATCTGAGACTGGACTAATACATTTATGTCCATTATCCCATTTACTCTTCAGAGTTACACACCAGAGTTGATTCTCTTATTATTCTAATTTTACACATGGAAAATGATATTGAGAATTTACAAAGCATACACACACACAAACACACACACACACAAACACACAACTTGATCAAGGTGACACATTAATTCTATGGCAGAAGACCAGATTCTAATTTATTCTAATTCCAAGTTTCAGGACTGAAACCAGTATGATGCATAGTTTCCCTTAGTTTCTGGTTCTCTTCCTTTACTTACCTTCTTTGACTCAGTTTTTTCATTGATTACCAAATCAAAAGGATTAGCCACAGTTATCTTAACATATTGCTTTGAAAATTAAACGAGAGTATGCGTAGAAAATGCCTGAGCCACAGAGGTATGCTTTCAAAAGGCTGTTTCCTTCCTGCTTTTGAAACATCAACCTTCTCTCTCCTTGGAGTCCCCCTCTACTGGCTCAGCTCCTCCATCCTTTCCCTGCCCTCCCCCTCTTTGCTTGGCCACAGATGGCAGAGAGGTCCAATGACACGGGCCATCGTTACTGCTAGCTGTGTGTCTGGGGTCAAGTAATTTCTTCATTATCTTTCCTTATTGCAAACAGCTTTTGTAAGAGAAAGGGCCCATTAGTAAATATTGATGCCGGCAGGCAGGGAGTGCAAGCTGTCAAACAGTTGAAATGAAGGATTGTCAGTTCAGCAGCAAGAACATAAAAGCCAGTTTAAAACAAAGATTGAATAAGTGAGTAATGTAACTAGAAGAACAAGCAAACATTCATCAATGATGAACAAAGGCAAAGAAAGTTTCTGGTTGTGTTGTTTGGAGCAAGTGTGCAACTCTATGAAAGCCCATGTTCTAAGAAAAAAATTCAGTTTAAATCAATTTGCAAAGAAATTTTTTAAAAGAATACAATAATGCATGATGATTACGATGTGCAATGTGTTAGGAATCAAATGTGATGCACACATTGTTTTCAAGAGGTTTACAGACTAGTAAAGTAATATAGTAAGGTTTTTCAGAACACAATTTTTGCATTTAGAATGTAAAGTCCAGTTGTATGACCTTGAGATCCCTATATGAATCTCAGTTTGCTCCTTGTAAAATGGAAATTTTAATGCCAACACCATAGGACTGACACAAAGGTTAGGGAAGCATATAACATTATCTCTAGCACATGTGCATGCCCTCGACATCAATGATTTTTAAGAAAGATATTATCACATAACATTGTAAGACAAAATTTTAGAAATAAAAAGATAGCTGTGGAGATGAACTTAAAGTTCAAAAACATCTGTTTGCTTGGATCAGGAATTAGAAAATGAAGTGGAAACATTTACATTGTTTATTGAGAAAAGGTAAGGATTTGGTCATGGTAATTTTGTAAAGACTATCACAGGCAGGGGGAACAGTGCAAACAAGGGTGGGGAGATGAGAAAGCCTGGGGTACCAGTGACAAACAGGAAGCTGTCACATTTGTCTTTAAACACAGGGTATTGTGTTGTTTGGTGCAAGTGGGCAGCTTTAGGAAAGCCCATGCAGGTGGGGGTTGTCGGAGATAAGAACAATTTGGATTCAGACCTTTAAAGGTCCTAGATGCTAAGCCAAGAAGTCAGGACTTCAATCTCTTGAATAAAATTGCCATTAGTGGTTTCTTTGAATAGGATGGAAAGGTCAACATTTATTTCCATCAGGGTGTGGCTCCACCTCTAACCCGAAATTCTTCGCATATTGCAAATTTGCATATTGCAAATTTCAGGAGCACTAGTTTTGATATCTGGCAGTCTGTTTTTGAGGCTCAGGTCACTGCAGAACTCGATCGAGTTATCTCACTTTTTTTTCTATTTCAGTTTCTTCATCAGTAAGATGAGATAATTATGATCTCTAACTCGTAGTAGTAGTATATAATGATTAAATGAGATAATGCATTCATCATTTAGAACAGAGCCCGCTATCATCACCTAGTACCAAGGTCAATCAGTTAATAATGTTCAGTAAATGCTCCAGTTATTATTTAATAACTGATTGACCTGGGTGGTTATTGATGCTTTATCAGTCTTTCTTCTACAGCTGACACCCTACATCCAATATGCCATGAACCCGTGTCTAAACCATCACGGTATAAAATATAATGACTTTGGTAGAACTGCAATGGAGATATCACAGCAGGAATGATAAAACAGCTAGGGCATCTTGAGGAAGATCATGCTGAGAAACTGGGTACGCTGTGGTCAGATACAGGAATTAGAGCTCAGAAAAGCATCTGCCTTCCAAGAAAATCACTGGTTAGTTTGCTGGAGGAGGGGCGCTCCCACTTGAAGTTTGGCTCAACTAGCCATAAATTTCCCTGCTGGTTTGTCCTAATTGTGTCTCAGAGACTGGACTTTGTTGAGTAATCTTGCAATTTTTACCCCCAAGCTACTGACGCTCCACTGATTCTCTATTACTTTCCATCAAACCAGCCTCCTGTGTGTCCAACCCCCAAAGTCTAGATGTATACTAAACTTCAGACTTTCTGCAGTTCCTTGTGCTGCACTGATTGGAGCTTCATAACAACTGCTGCAGTTTAGGTAGAATGTATATTTCCATACTTATAAGGAAATAAACAATAAAAGAGAAAACAACTTGCTCCACATCACATACCCAGTTAGAAGCGCTGGCCAGGGACTCCGTGGTGCCCTGCCCATCACACAAGGTTCTAACCTTCACTGCACTGCCTCTATCTGCCTAACGACCACAAAGTCCAATAGAGCGATGTACAGATTAGACATACAAGAATATTACCCTCAAATCCCAATTCTACTACTTGTATGGTACTTCTCAAAAATTGTAAATGGCTTTTCATTACACCTCACATAGCAGCACAATAATGGGCTGTTAGTCTTACTTCAAAAGCAAGGTGACTGGGAAAGAGGACAATTTGGGAATAGGACCTGTAGGATCGCTTAGAAAGACTAGGACTATTCAGCTGGGAGAAGAGAAGGTGGATGAGTTACTTAACAATAATCTTCAAGGGTTATTAAAAGACCAGCTGTTACCCATTTCCACCCGGAGTAGTAAGGAGAAAATTGCAGCAGTGAGAATTTAGTCACAACATTACGAAGAACTTCCTTTTTTTTCTCTTTAGCTATAAGGTCTATTAGACACCAAAACATGAAAATAAGCAAAATTCCCTGGAAACATTCCAGAATAAAGTATATACGCCTGCCGGTAGTCCCTAAGCACTACTTCTTAGACCATTAAGATCAACTCAGTTGGAGCATCTCTTACAAATGCAGATTCCTGGAACCTACTTCAGACCTTCAGAATCATGATCTCTGGGGGTAGGGACAGGATGCTATACATTTTAAAGAAGCCCAGAGTCACATTTGGAAATACACAGCCACATCTGCAAACGCTTTTGTGTATACAGAATCAGTAAAATTTAATGCAGTAAGAATGTATTGAGCGCCTTCTTGGTGATCCTACCACTGCTGTTAGCCTCGGGGAGTAAAGATAATAAAAGAATGTAGTATAACTTCAGTCCTGGCGGGGCTTTCAGTAAAGTAATTAAAGACTAATGATGAATTAGGGCAACTGTTTTGCCTTTAACGTAGTGTGATTTGGGGAAAGTTTCTTAATTCCTTTGGCCCGAGGTCTTAAATCGTTAAATTGAGAAGTTGAGTAAAATGGGTCTGTAAGTTTTTGTGAATGTTTAAAATAAAACAGTACAGAATAGAGCTTATTTTAAAAAAATTACTAAAATGCTAGTTAAAGAGTATGAGAGAGACTATCAAGAGGGAGACTAATTCATGTGGACAGGACATTCCAGAGAAGACTTCGGGGAGAGCAGATTTGACCTTGGCATTGAAAGGTGGTTATGATAGAAAGATATATGCATATGCATACTCATGCCGGCTCCATTTTTTAATACTACTGTGTACTAGGTACACACGTGATATCATTTAATACATCATTTAATATCTATAAAGCCTTGTGTTGTGAAAGTAGGGACAACTTTTAGAGGATCTTTACCATATACTAGTCATAGATACTTTATAAATATTATCTGATTGAATAATCACTAGTACGTATTTTTCCAAATGGAGTGATAGAGCTCTCTCTGCATTTCTCTAAAATATTCTTATGTTTGCATAACACGGGGGCTGGAAAAGAAAGAAAGAAAGAAGAAAAGAAGAGAGGGAGAAAGGGAGGAAGGGAATCGTGGAGGTAGAAATTAAAGAGAGAGCACAGAATACCGAAAACCTGAGTATAGTTTGAGCAGCAGATGAATGCTCAGTTTTTTTTTTAATGGCTATTTATAATACAATTGGATTTTACCAATAAATTGGGGCATGGCAAGGAGGTGGTACGTGTAGATTTCGTGATGCAGCCTTTCTTTTTTTTTAAAAAAAAAAAAAAAAGACCTCAAGATTTAAAAATTGAAATATATACTATTAAAGTAGCTTCAAATTTCCTAAGCAATTGAATATTTCCTTATTAAGTAGATTTTGTTTGTTTTATTATTGTTTTCTGCTCACAGGAAGAAAGGACTGTCAGCTCTAAAGGGCTTGGGTCTCAAGGATTGCTGCCTGAAGTCCATTCAACGACTTGATGAAGCGATCAAACCATATTTATCTGTGTGTGGATGACACAAATTCACAAGGATCCTAGTAATTAAGAGCTTAGACATAAGTACCAGTTAAATATAAATTTAAATTCTTGTTCTGCCTGAAGGGCTGTGCGGATCTGAATAAAAGCTCCTCTTTGATTGGTACTGGTTGAGATGTAGCATTACTGCTCTTTGGGTATGATGGATTTTTAATGTTCATCACAGGTTCTTTTGGCACTACCACCCCCAAATCTGAGTATATCTCACCTGAATTTTCATGATGCACCTCTAGACTGACTTACCTATGGCTACCCAGTCTATAGCCTTCAGCTCTACTGGGGCCTTCATGCCCTTCTCTCCATGCAAACCTCTTAGACAATTCTAGACAATTTCAAACCTGTGCTCTTTATAACATGGGCCATAACTGGTTTAGGCTAAAGGCCATATGTACTTTGCTCTAGCAAATGGGGAGGATGGTTATTTCCCAAACCACAATAGTCTACTCTGAGAATACAGATCACTTTATCCAGGCTTTTGATTTTTAGATTTCTCAGCTATGACTCAGACATTAGATAACAATATTCAATAAGCTCTTCAAATGGTTTCCCAAACGTCCCACATCTTGATGTCAGGTGAACAGAGACGTGTTTCCCATTTGTACCCTGGGAGGGGTGTGAGACTTAAAACACACACAGAGCTATTTCCAAAATTCTTCCTTCCTCTCCAATTGATGACCATGTTATAATCATAATAAGAGATATCAAATAGGTGACCATCTATATTTTGAAATACTTGTTCTTGGTCTAGAATCTTATTTTAAAATATGCCTCAGTTAAAATTTCCATTCTAATGCTCTATTTTATACTATATATAAAACTGATAATATAGTACTTAGTCATCTTGTTAGAAAGAGAAGTGTTCACAATAAAGTCGAAATTGTTATAATTGCATCATACTACCTCCTAGAGAAAGACACATATGTGTGCAGTTTGTGTTGTCATATATTAACAGTGGCATTGGCAAATGGAAGTATTTCTAAGGAAGTTTAGCAAGAGTAAAGTTCATAGAGAAACCAAAGTTATTCCTTTGAAATTAGGTCATATGATATGAAACAAGCATAATGGCATGCAAAATTTTGATAGAAACCATAATAGTGGTTACTTAGCTAATCCCCCCATGTTCAGCATATAAACATTGAGTGATTCAGCCCTATTTTTATTTTGTCAGAAATTCTTCAAGGTGTCTCAGTTTCATAAAGAAATTTCAGTAAATTTAAACTTAAATAGGAGAGCTTGCCTTCCTCCCTCCCTCCCTTCCCTTCTTCTTTCTTCTCTTTCTTCCTTTCCTCCCTTCCTCCTTTCTATTTTCCTTCATCCATTAAATCATTTAATACAAAAGTCATTAGGTGAGCTGGATCAAAGTTTGTGTCCCTTGGGGGAAAAGGTGGAGCCTGAATGGGTGAGGAAGATGTCTGAGGAAGGGTGGCTGGTGGCATAAATAGCTATATACATACATATCCTATGTCTCTCCACTGAGAGTGGCTGGGAATAGAGATGCCCCACAGCAATGAACACATCCAGTACCCAGAACTTCGTCGATAAAAAAATTCTCCTGTAAAAGGAACCAAGAATCCTAAGAGAGATGGCTGATTTCACAGCTGTGGGAACTAAAGTTCAAGATGATCCTAATACAGCTTGGTGTGCCAGAAAGAATGTAAGAGAATAATGTGGACACGTGAAAAAGGCACAGAAACAAAAGAGAAGGACCTCCCACTGAGATAAACTAGGCATCACATTATATAGCAAAGATAAGAATTACACTCTACTAAATAAAACAGGCACATATGCATCCGTTCGGATATAAAGAAATAAATAAATGGGAAGACTGTAACACTTATCCTTATACTAGCATGCTAAGTAATAGTGAAAGGATGATGATGATAGAAAATCACAAATTGGCAACCAAAGTAATTAACGTCTCCAACTAACATTAATGGATGCTAAAACTAGCGGGTGGAAGTTAAATAAGGAATAGAATTTTTGCCTGGTCACAAAATAATTCCTCATCTTTTTAATTACAAAAGTAACTTTACCGTGGAGAAACTTTGTAGACACAACATAAATCATATGATTGAAGCTAACTAACATCACCAGAAGTGGGACAAATTGAAATTGTGTATCACTGGATAGAATAAAATGAAAATATACAGAATCTCCATTTTTATGTTTTTGCTGAAAATATGTCATCTAAATCTGATCATAAGGAACTATCACAGAAATTCAAATTGCACGACAGTCTACAAAATAATTGGCCTGTGATATTCAAAAGCATCAGAGTAGTTAAAGCCAAGGAAAGCCTGAGGAACTGGCTCTGATTGAAGGATTCTAAAAATGTATGACAATTAAATGTGACACTTGATTCTGGATTGAGATTCTTTGGTTATAAAGAACATTTATGAAAATTAAACATACTTGGAAGTAGTTTATGAAATTAGATGTTGATAATATATCAGTGTTAATTTTTGATACTGTATTGTAGTTATGTTGAAGAATGTCTGTCTGTAGGATTTTTACAATAGAGTATTTAGGGCATTGAGATATCAGGTCCACGACTCACTCTCAAATGCTTCAGGGGGAAAAAAAAATCTTTGTACTATTGCTGCAAGTCTGTAAATTTGAAATTACTTCAAAAAAAATTTTTAATGGAGGAAAAATTACACAGATACTTTCTCTAGTAATGTCAATTATATATTGTTCCAAGTTAACTACAGTATTGCTTGGTGGCATTTAGTTGCAGAATGATGGCAGTAGACAGTTAATTAGCTATCCATATTCCATATACATAAGCTAATTCATATGCACAGAAAATTTGGTAATTTGTTTGATTTTGAGCCATACCATAGGTATAGTTCATTTAATAAACAGAAAAGAACTCATTAAGGTTGCCTAATATATGTTGGAAATGAGGTTATGATTACATTTTGACATATTTTAAGCACTGTTTTGATGGGAGAATGGTTGTATTTATTTATTTATTGGTGGGTACAAAAGAGAAACCAACTGATGGAAGACTGCGGTTTCCAATTTTGATTCAATAAGAAATAACCTTATGATGAATGTTGATGAAGAAAGGTACTGCCTGGGGAGGTAGTGACTTCCCCATAGTAAGACCTAATCAAGCCGTGTCTGTGTGATGACCTGTTAAGGATGTGGCAGAATAGGTAAATAAATAAGGAGAGAGGTAAGCTGCCTGATTTCTAAATTCTCTTCAAACTGAAGTACTTAAGATCTATGATTCCTTGATCAATGGAAGATAGAATTAGGTTAATCAGATGAGCTCAAGGAGGTGAAGTCTTACATATGAATGATTTTATTCTTATGAAAATATTGAAGATGTTCCAATTATTAGATATAAGTAAGAATTTAAAATGTCTCTTTTTCCCTCTATAAATTCAATAACCATCTCATGTTGATGGGTCCAGCTTCAAGAGGGGAAAAAAAAAATCCTTCTGTACTGTCAACATAACAAAAAAAAAATGAGATTATAGAACACTGACTGATTGTCATTTCATAATTGAAAGATGGGCCTATTAAGGGAACACAGCAGGCCTGAAGGAATTGTGCGGTCATTTGCACAAACGCTAATTTTGATATGTGGTTCTTCATATCAGTAAACATAATGTGGCTGGGCCAGCATGATAAACAACGCGTTCTTTCCCAGGAGACCTGTGCCTCAGTGAATCAATGCCAGGAGGGCCATTTGCTGGGGTTGGGCAATGGGATATTCATTATCTCTTCCTGTGCTCATAGAGAGAGTCAATCTGAATTGCTAGAATGTATGTTTATAATGGCAACCATCTTCTTCCCCAGAGAAACTATCTTTCTCTAGACTATGTACAGTTGTAAATATGTAGCCTAAAGCAAATCACTTCTCTTCTCTGGCCTTACTTTCCTCACTTATAAGGAATTTGGAAGAGAAAGGCTAATGTCTCTGAAGTGACTCTGCTTGACAGGTAGAATGATATAAGAGAAAGAACTTTTGCTGTTAAGTCAGAGAGATTCAAATCCTGGTTCAACCACGAGTGAGATCTGGAGCAGTTTTATTGAGCTCTCTGAGCATTACTTTTCTCAACTGAAAATAAGTGAAGATAATAATACCTTCTTTTCAGAGTGTTGGGTATGATGGCTGGCACGTAACCCTTGATAAATATTTGCTACATGACAGAATTTTATATATGTTAATTTACTACACACCAATATGTATATTATCAAATAATAAAACATTTACTTATATGCATATATAGCCCAACAAAGTTCAGAGAAGATAGAAAACAGGGTCCAGTCATAAAGATGTGTTACAGACTTAGGTGACTATAAATTCTCTGCCCTGATTCCACATAGCCCCATAAGGTAGGTAACTCACTAAATGTTTGTCACATGAATCAATGAACCAAAAAAGCACATGGCCATCCCATCCTCATAAGTGGAGATCCACAATTTTCATTAAAATTGTAGTGAAATAGAATTTTCAACAAGTATGCTGACTTGCCATCTGCCTCATATGTATCCTGCCTTTTCTTAGTTAGCTCTGTCTGCTTCACTATGGCAATTTGGTGAAAGGAACATTTTTTATGGAAGGTTCTGAGCTCTGTTCCATCTAACCCCAGATGGAATGGCCTATGGGCCTAAATGCAACCTTAAAGTGAGTTTCTTATAAGCATCCACTAAAATAAGTAACTCAGGGCCTAGCCTCAGCCACATGTGTGAAAGTCTCTATTAAATTCAATGGAGAACGTAAATGTAGTGGTAGAAGATGAAAATATATGTATTTTATACAACTCCTTGCAAATTCTTTTGGAAAAAATAATGAACTATAATGTTACAGAATATTTCAATTTCCTCAAGTAGGAAAAAGAAAATTGGATGAGTGGGGAAAGAAAAATGGACTTAAAAAAGAGATACAGTATTTGATGTTTTAAAAAATCAAATAAAAGTCCACAAATTGAATAGAATAGCTTTTGTTAATGCTGAAACTTGCAGGGCCAGTTAGAGCTCATTAAGAGGTGATGGGAACTATGCAGATGAGATCAAGTTTGGAAATTGACTGGTTCTGAATCCATTAGAAAGGTTATAGGGTTGTTTGGGTGGGTTATGTTTTATAAAGGAATGATTAGAAGTATATTAATGGGCCAATGGGTTATAAGTCTGGGATTGGTTTGGTGACATAATGTCTAGTACAGCATTAGGCTGGGGACGAGGTTGTGTGGATAGGATTACATTTGAGGAATAGGTCAGCTATGATCATATTAGATGAGTTACAGAGTTATAAAAAGTATCCTGTGTTTGATGGCCATAAGAAAACAAGAATCTAATTAGGCTTCACTTGCATCTCTAGCATTTCTAATACTCTATCGACTTTATATGTAGAAACTGTTTCCCAGAATTTACATGGTGTCTGGACCAAGATTCCACCCCTTCCTATCCCCTCCCCGTCACCGCTCCCCCCCCCCAAAAAAAAGCTCAGATATTAAACAGATCCCTCAATTCCCAGTGGAGCTAAGGTATCCATTTGGTATATTACCAGGATATAAAGAAATACATACTTGGGAAAAGAAAGGCTGAAGTAGTGTTATAAAATTTTCTCAGGAATGGGTTTAAGAGGAAATGGTATTTGAGCAGAATCATGCAAATTGAGATACACACTTTTTACACAGGTGTTTAATGGGAATTTGAATAGGCAATCTAAGAAGCTGCATTCTGTGAAAACATTTGGACATGAAAAAGAAATCAGTGTCTTCAAGAAACTCAGAGGTCATATGTGTGTCTCTCATATGTGTGTCTGTCATGGGGAAAGTTGAGAAAAAAAGAGAGCTGTATTAACATGTGTATTTGTGTGTGCAGTAAAGGATTCTGCAACAGAGGCTGTCAGGAGCTGGAGCTTGAAGGAAGAGTGGTTCTAGGCTGTGCTAACAACTGTAGGCTTGATCCTTACAGCCAGTCTGTCCCCAAACGTAATCCACAGCAAATAAGTGTCATAGGTACACAAAATGATAAAAAGAATTTTGTGGACTCAGATATGTTTGCTAATGATACATTTTAAATTCTTAGCCTCTGCCTCTTCTATAGATGTTTAGTTCACTTTAGAATTCTAAATGTGCTGAGGAATCCCACGGTTACAAAAATGTGATTCCTTACTCCACCATGTTTTAAGCTTTTTTGATCACAGATACCTTTTTACCTACTCCAACCTCAAACAGAATGTTATTAATATCCCTTTGAGTAAATGTTCTAAGGAACACGCTTTGTGAAAACACTGTTCTAGAAAAAGAGAAGCCCTTATAACAAAGACTATGAAACAAGACACAAGGATACTTGATTTTCTCATTTTACAAAGAAAATATAATGGTTCTGAAAGGATAAGTTATAGCTGAGAAAATGAAAAAATATTGATGTTGAAGCTGGACCGTCAATTTGAATTATCTACTACTAAGTAGGTATATGACCTTGAGAAAAAATCTGTGTGTTTTACTTTTCTTAAGTATATGATTAGGATAAAAAAAAGAATTTAAGACTATTAAATAAGATAATGCATGTATTTATGAACACAGTGCCTCACACATAGTAAGAGCTTGATTGACGTTAATAGTTGCAGTAATTTTAACCTTCCTCACTGTCGTAGGTATTCTGGCATGCTCTGTTCAGCTTTCTGTCCCTCAGTTCAAGCGTAGGAGCTCTTCCCTACCTCATGTCCAGGGTTTCCTTTTAATCAATTGTCATCTTTGGGAGATGCAGGGAGGCATCTTTACAAGACAGACCAAGAGTGGTAGAGTAAAGCTCATGGAATGAATATCATTTCCTCCTCTTGGCTATTGGATATTAAAAATAACTGATGTTAATTGAATGGAGGATTTAATGGAAAGTCTAAATATCTAACTAGAAAAAGAAGGAGGTTTTTGGGTGGCAAATATTCTAGTCTCATGAGTAGGAGCTACTAGTTGACAAAGATTAGACCCAATAATGATGCTCAAATTGTGGACTTTCTGAAAATCCCTGTCCTGGATTCTGTGCTCATTCATGGACAGCATTCCACCTGGGGTCTATTTTCTCAGTTCTCAACATTTGCCTGATATTCAGACTTTTTCGATATCCTTCCCTAGCCTACTTAGGTTTGTTGGCTATACCACTTTTGTTAATTAAAAACAAAAACAAAAACAAAAACAAAAAACAAAAAAAACCCCTTATTTTTATTTTAAAATTTTTTCTCAAAATTGCCCTTGGTGGAGAATCAGAAAGATCCTGGATATAAACCAAATTCAAATAAATAGTAACAGCTAAAGTGGTTTTACCCTTCTTCCAGGAATTGACATTGTTACAATTAAGGGGGAAAAAAATCTACTATCTGCTTCTTGAGGTGAGTAAGGAAGGGAAACCCGAATTCTGCCATGGGTAAGTTGCCTGCCCATATCCACTCCCCCATGAATCTGCTTTAAGGCAGTAAGAAAATAGTTGTCTTTATCAAAATGGTGAAAATTCAGATCCCTTCTCTCTATTACGACTTTGGGTTCAATGACATAGGAACAGAAATGGATTACTCTCACCTTTCTCCTTCTCCTTCTCCTTGTTCTTTCTTTTACATGTTTTTCTCTTTCTTGGAAGCCCATCAGTGATCAGTACCAAGCGCTTTTCTCTCTGTCACTCTCACCATACTTGAAATACTTTATACACATTGTGTTTGGATTTTGTTTGTTTTTGTTCTTACCATGGATGTAAGTATCTCTCCTAATTTTAAGCTACTCTTAGACAACGACTTTGCCTTATTCTTTTATCTATCTGCCCCTTTTCCAGCCAAGTGCCCAGTGCTAAAGAGCTCTTCAGTAAATGACTGTTGGATGAATATACGAAGGGGTGGAAGCATTTTCTAAAATATCAGTAATGAGCTTCACTGTATCCATCATTTTTAACAAGAGGACTGAAGCATTTGATTGCTATTGTCTGTTCCAGTTAAAACATAATGTAGTCTATGTTTACAAACTAAACATTATAAATAATCTTTAGGTGAACTAACTCAGCAACCTGTCTTTATTTCCTTATGAATGGGAATCTAATAGATATTTCTAAATGTTTAAAAACACAACTTGCTTTGTATGCTGAGTCTGGAGCAGGAGTGAATTTCTTTCACTATATTAGAAATCTGTGAAAACAAGGGGTGTGGATGAGGACAACTGACAGACCCTTAACTATAAAATCACAAATGGGTGCCACCGTAATAATCAGGTGTATTTATAAATCAGGAACAACTTCCCCAGCAAGGCTGCCTTCCCTCACCTCCCACTGCATTATTGCTCTCTGCCAACCTGTCAGCTTGTGCTTACATTGCTAATTAAGTGCACCGTTCAAAGCAGGTGTATGGCTAAAGGAAACAACCCATGGTTTTCTCTGTGATCATTTGTGCTTCAGGTCCTTGGACTCTGGAACTCATGCTACTTGACTTGCTCCTGACTCTCCACACTGAGCGCACACACACACATGCTCACACCTGGGTGGGGCAAGGAGGAGTGGTCTCTCCAGAGGGGAGACAAAGTGAGAACCATCTGTAGTGTCTGCAAGAGAGAAACCTTTAGACTCATTCAGGAGCTGGACTGAGTGAGAAAGAGACAAAGCAGGAAAGTCAATAAACATGCTCCCAAGCTTTCTAAAGAAAACAACATCTTCGTATTCTCAGCACAGAATATTTTTACATTATTGGATATTTTCCCCTGAAAAATTTATGAATCCATCCAACTCTTCCTCCATACAAGCAAGACGATGTTATTAGCCATCTACTTTTCTCTATGCCTAACACCATCCCTCCAGACTAAATCACCATTGTCTCTCACTGTAATTTTTGTAATAGCCTCCTTCTCCATTATGCAGCATAAAATATGGTTTATAGAAATCCAATTCTGTTTCGGATTCCCCTATTCCACCCCTACTGCTTAAAACTCTAACTTTTTTCCCATCGATGCTAGGATAAAACCCTAAATTCACAATGGCTCACAGCAGCCTGCAGGACCTTGCTTCTGCCTAACTTTCTAGCTCTCTTCCATGCTACTTTGCACCTCAGTCATCATGCACCAGTTCTCCACATAAACCAGACTTTGCCATGCTTCAGGGCCTCCACACATTATTCTTTCTGCCTAAAAACTTCTTCCTCCGGCCTTTTAACCGGTCCTACTCATCCTATAGGCCAAAGTTTATATATCACGTTATCATCGGTAACATTTAATCCATTGACAGAATGCACCCACCAGTTTAAATCAGAATCCCTGTTATATTCTAATATTTAGATTTTACTTTTTTTTGCATAGCATTGATCACAATTTATAGTTACAGGCATATAAGCATATGCAGTGACATCTCTTTCCCTAAACCAGTGGGACATGTGGCAATGACTGAAGATACTTTTGGTTGTCAAAACTGGGAGAAGGGAGGCATATTATAGGCATCTAGTGGGTAGAAGCCAAAGATTCTGCCAAATATCCTATAATACTCAAGACAGCCCTCCACACATACAAAAAATTATCTAGCTCCAAATGGCTCTAGTGTCAATAGTTGACAAATTCTGGCATAGACCGTCAACTCCATGATATAGGCAGAAACTATGCTGTCTTAAACATTTTTGTTTCTCCAGGACTTACACTTTGCTTAACATGTAGTGGGTTTAATAGATGTTGATTAAATGATTGATTGGATAATTGCATACCCTGTATTCCAAACACAGGCCATTCTCTCACTGATTAATCACTTACTGAGCATCATAATATATCAAAGTATGTGTTTGTCACTGGCAATATAATGGTAAAAATAAGAAGCTCTTGCCTTAAAATCTAGAAGAGAAATAGGAAAGGAAGCAATACGTTAAAATTAAGAAAAGTTTTAATGCATCACACATTATAAGAAATTATTTAACCAAATGAATAACATAGAGGATGTTCAAAGGAAAAGGCAACATGGGTCTTTCATTCACTCAGTAAACATTCACTGAGATGATGAGGATAAAGCGGTGAATTAGACAGGCAAGACTCCTGCCCTAATGAAACACGTTATAAAAGGGAAGACATACATTAAAAGGTATGCTATAAATCAACAAGATCACTGTGTGCTAATAAAAACAAGAAGATGGTAAGATAAGGCACAACAGAAAGAGTCCACTTTAAATAGAATAAAATACTCTCTTTGGAGGTGCCATTTCATGAGATTTGAGTATAATTGTGAGCTCACGTAATTGTGACACATTATGAAAATTGGGCAGATATATAAAAAAAAGTCTCTAAAATCACTTTCCAAACAAATAAAAAATATGCAACGTCTGAGACACAGAAGAGACCTTTGCATGCTGGAGAGAGAGAGGAGAGGTTAATGAGTCCAGGATCCAGTGAGATTTTGGGAAAATGGTATCAAATGAAGGTGGAGGACATAAAAGCAAATGACGAACATTCTCTAGGCCATGGTAAAATGTGTGGGTTTTTATTCTAGAAACAATGAGAAACCATGGATGCGTTTTCTAAATCTAATTTCATATTTTAAATGATTACTCTGGCTGTTTCAGGAACAGAAGTGGAAAGAGCAGAAGCAGAGAAATCAGTGAGCCAGTGCGGCAGTTCGTGTGAGAGGTGGTGATGCTTTTCCTTGGCTGGCAGAAGTGAAAACCAAGAGAAATAAATGGACTTGAGCCATTTTTCTAAGTTATGATGGACAGGAGTTTGTGACAAATTAAATGTGAGAAGTGAGGGAAAATGAAAAATCAAGATAATGTCCAAGATTGGGCAAGAGAAATTGAGAGTAGAAAGTATTGTTCAAGCAGGAAAATTTGGAGGAGAAAGAGATACCTGTGTATGTTGCTGGGGGATGGCTGAGTACTATACGTTGGAGATAGTATGACCGCAACGGCATCGAACATCAAAATAGCAATAGAAGCAGCACTGATATAACAACACGTGTTACTTGGCAGACACTCTTCTATGCATTTTACAGATCTTGGCTATTTTGATCTTCAGAACAACGCTGTGTGTGACAACTGTCCCTTTCCTCATTGTCCAATAAAGAAACTAAAGTAGAGTTGAAGTAACCTATCTTAGGTCGCACAACAAATCTCATGGAAGTGGGTATATGAATAAAGCAGTTACATAGATGGATTTCCTGAAGATGTCAATTTGTAAACCATTAGAGCTCAGATAGCAGGAGATTTAATGGCTATGTAAAAAGAATATAAGCGGGGGGAGGGGAAGGCCTTTAAACTTTGGGAATATGATTAATTAACCAATATAAAGAAATATGGAAACAAATACATAAGTCTTGTTTCTACAGAAAATTTATATTCTGTACTATTGAAATAATTGGAAGTTATTGGGAATATTCTGATTTTAAGGGCTTTAGATGTCAGAATTAGTAACTTTTCTGGACATGTTAAGTATTCTGGAATATTTGAGTCTTTGTGGGAAAAAAAAATGCCAGTATAAAGTAGTGCTTAGAGATGGCATATCAGGCAGTAGTAGATAGAACAGTTAAGAGCGGGCAGTAAATAGAAGTTTTGAAATCATTTAAAAGGCAAGCACAATACCAAATTTCCTCCCAGGGACAAGGAATAAAAGAGAAGAGTAAACAATACACGGTGTTAGCAAGGAGGGAGGGATCGCGAGGGGCCAATAAATTCATTTTAGCAGAACAGCCCAATTTCCCTGGGGATTCTGTTTCTCAAAATGATATTTCTCCTTCATGCCTCCAATGCATCCCTTCTCTTTCATTTTCCTTGAAGATAGATGATTTAAAAGCTGGTGGGATTTTGTCAAAGGAAACATTCTCAGGGTTTCAGTTTCTCAACAAATGAAACTTGGATGAAAAATTTCGGTCTGGTACAGATATGATATAATGTGTATAAATCTCGGTATGTAGAGTGGAAGATCTAAAATATGCACATTTAAAATACTCAGACACTTAAAATCTATTTTTCAGCGTCTGCTAGCTCCTTTTTTTTTTTCCTCTGAATAATCCTTATGTGAAGTTTCACTGAAGAATGTGGAAAGAAGGATAACTAATATTTATGACCGCCTTCTGTATGTTAGCCATGGTATTACATATACTACTCAACCACCACATCAAATGGCAATTAGGTTGTTTATTTATCTAGCACAATTGAGTTCTCTACTTATGTGAATTTCTCATTAGACAACAAAGTTTACACAATGGTAACATAGTCGAGAACACGGGCCCCACAGCCACATTTTTCTGGATTTAAATCCCAGCTTCCATCTGATTTCTAGGTTTATGAACTATACAAATTTATAGGAAAGTTGATTTGACAATTATGACTTTATTAAAAAACAGAAATATTAAAAGATCATGATGAGGATTTAGAGTTAATAGATGTACGCTGGTTAGTAGATGGCACCTACCATAGCAAAGCATGTCAGTAAATGCTATTATTGAATCTCCCACATGTAATTAGAGGTCAATAAATATTTGATGTTGATATTGTTGTATAATTGCATATTCTAATGTGGGTTGATTTAGGGAGTGACTTTGCTTTAGGGAGGGACTTTGAAGGCTATTTGAGTCAAGGAGATTGAGAGGTGTTGATTATAATATGGTTGTATTGATGATCTGGCTCAGATTGAAGGTGAGGAGTAGCTTTCAGAGGAAGACAGGAATCTGGGTCCTAAATGCTGTGTGCAATGAAAACATGCTTAATTTATGACATTATTTAGGAAAGGGTTTTTCAAAACCAGGAGTTCTGGTCAAAGGATCCATATCGTGAGACTTATGTATTTATAATTAGAAATTCAATTTTCAATCACAAATTCTTTCAAAAACATTTGTGTATTTTGAGTTGAAATAGGTCAGTTACTTATACATGATACTAGAGGGGTCCATAAATCAACAAAGTGTACAGGTGGAGATTGTGAGACAGAGAAGAGCTTTGAATAAGAGAGAATGAGGAAGATTTGTAATAGAAGTAAAGACAAGCTAGAGAATGGTGACATTGCCTCAGAGACCATAAGTGAGAAATAATAAACAGGCTTCAGAGAAAGAGTATTATCAAGGGAGAGTTGGTTTCAGGAACAAAAGAAAGTGAAGGAACACTTGTGAGAAGGTTTCAGACATAAAGGAGGTATTTGTAAAGACGTTGAGGTTATAACTGGCACAGAAGAGTCAAGAAAAATTTGAGAAAGCAGGAAGCACGGGCTGTTATAAACAAAAGTATAGCTGTATACTGTATATGTATACTGTAGCTGTATAGCTGTATATGTGTATATGTGTGGCAGAGGAAGAATGGGTTAGAGGTTTTGAATTTTGATGGTGGATAAGGATGCCCATGATGAGAACAAAAGTGTATTAATTGTACTTTAGATTTCAGAATAGCCGAACTGAGATTCCAAGTGCTTTTGGAAGCAATGAAGTGGGTTCTCAAAACTCTAAAAAAAATAAGTTGATATGATAAAAAAAAAATTGATTATACATAATGATAAAGTGACTGTTCAAAGCCCTGGCATTAAAAGGGATATGCAAAATGGATGTAAGCAGTAAATGGTTATAAAGTACAGTTTAAGGGATTAGTTAAAGTAACCTTTTCAAAAAGATTAGGATATTGGTTAAGAGAGCGGACTTTGAATTCAGACTCTGTGAGTTCCAAGCTTAATTTCATTACTTTGTAAATATGCGATCTTAAGTAAGTTAACCTTATGATACTTCCATTTCTACATGTACAAAATGAATATAATAACAATACTAACAAAATAGTTCATTTTATTCTATAAAGTTTTTAAAAAAAATTCTTGGCAAATAGCGAATACAACAAAAGTATCTGTTAAAAAATGCAAAAATACACATAATAACTGTTTTAATTTGGGCAAATTATATAAGCCCTCTAAGTCTCAGTTCTCATGTTTATAACACATAGGAAAAAATTATATTTATATATATATGTATGTATGTATATGCCTCACACACTGTGATGATTACATAAAAATTAAATGAGGTTGACTAAGGAAAGCACATAATACTACATCTTACACATAGTGGTCAAATGGTATTTTTCTATTATTTGTTACTATCACTATTATAATTGCTCTGTAAAATCACAACATTACTTTAAATTTAAAGATTTTAAACTTCACATAAAGCACAATCTAGAAGAAATCACTACACTTAAAAACAACTATTTTTTTAATTTACAGTATTTTTATACTTTAATAAAATGAGCTGTGGCCTCAATTGATATTTTCCTAATAATTGGCATTTATTAACATTATAAAAAGGAACACAAACATCTATTAAACATAAAATAAATAATAATAAATATACTATTAGTAGCAGAAAGCAGGGCTCTCAGAGGAAAAAATTCTGTCTTGATGAGGAGTAGGACTTTTAACTCTGTAGACATTAGTAGGCTACTCGGGTGTGCAGATGGATAGGACTCAGTGAAAATAAATGAAATAAGCATTTTGTACATAACACATATAAATAAAAAGCAGGAACAAAACAGTATTTATTTAACTCCTTTCACATGGAATGCCCTGCTCTAGACCAATATAATTGTCTTCATTTTCTAGCAGCTGTGAGTTCCTGTAGGCCTTGGCAACTCTTGTAAACTTATTACCTACCAAAATTATTGTTATGTAGTATAAATTTAATAAGTATTTGTCAAATACTAGTGTTTATAAAGAAATAAACAAGTCTAAAATTAATTGACTGTCTGCTCCGTAAGCAGAGCACAGCATAGAGAAAATAATATATTTTTATAATCAATTTCACGTGTTGGTCATTGACTAATCTGTCATGTTTTAAAATTTATAATTCTAAGGCATTATGAAAATAATAGTGTATGGTTGTTTTGAGCTTCCTGTATTTTCAAAAAAGATAAAGAGCTGGTCACAATTCTGGTATTATTTGTTATTCTGCATTAGAAGATATTAGAAATTTATTTTGCATCTATAAGACCAATTTTTCAAAACTTTTTTGCTACCCCCAAATGTCGATTTTACTTCCTCCAGTGTGCTTTAATGCATTTACAGTGACAACACTGTTAGTCTCATCCTCTCGTTCTCTGATAATTGTCTGTGGACCTCCTCTAATATCTTCTAGTCATTATCACTGATCACTACTCTCCCACCCATTTGTTCTGTATAATATCAACGTTTGCCTCTGAAGGTCTTCACATACTTTCTGGGATGTCAATTTTTGATTCCTGCAAAAGTACTTAAGGTTTCCCCTAGTCTGCTTTTAGCCCATTTCCTTCATTTTAAAATAGGTTGTTAAAATTCAAGCTGTCTCGTGACAACCTCTCCTGCAATTAAGAGACAGACGTGTGTCTGGATGTTTCAGTAGGGGAAAAAAAATTTAAGAAACAGCTGTAGTTCAGAGACGAGCAATTCTGCTCTGTCCATGGTGCTGAATGTGGTTTTTTTATGAGTATGGCCAAGCATTTATTGCTTGTCCAAGAATCCAAAGAGAATTTGATTTCTACAAACTGCATGAGTCAGTCTGGAACTTATAACAGAAAACTGAATGTACACAAAAACTGAAAGTAGGGTATATGTCATTTTAGAGCATTATGATGTGTGTCACAGTTTCAACATTGTTTTTCCCCCTCTCCATAACTGGACGTGTTTTAGACAACGCAAAAACAGATATAAACTTGATTTCTATCACTTGGACTAAGTGTTTATCAGTAGTGAATGTTCAAACTTTCCTTCATTAATTAAGGTTCAAGGTTAGTGTGGACCTCCTGCTCAAACAAAGCACACATTGAGACATTTTATCAATGGCAAAGGCATTTGTTGAAGGCTTAATATGTTTAATTTGTCATACCATATATATTTGGAATGCATATTTTAAAAATTACAATAAATGTCAACACTATTTTTTTTAATATTATACTTTCTTAGAGAAGCCAGATGACTATGAGATTCTTAACTTTATATACAACTACTTAGGCATTGATGAATAAAGGGATATAGAGTTCTGAGTTAGATTAATCAGGTTTTGACTTGAGACACTGACGCGGACGATGAAAAGGCCTATTTTAAAACTTATGCTAGTGCTTTGCCCAATGCTAGATAATCCTATCTGTATCTAGGGACAGGAGAAAGGCAGAATGGAGAGAAAGATTTAAATCCAATTGAATGCATGGAATTTGTCTGCAAAAAGCCAGATATGGCATGTGGATGCTCCAGTGAGATCAAATGGCTTAAGGACTGTTTGATGACTAGCTTCTGAATTACCCATGGGTTCTTTCACTTTGAATTATTCCACTATGAAATACTCATCTGCTGGCTGCAGAGAGAATGACAGAGGGAAAAGAAACATCTTTGCCTTGTCTAAACTTTGTGGAGAGGCTGTTGCACATAGGTCAGTTTTGTCTCCTCTCATTTATGTTAACAGGCCCTGAATCACTCTTTCAATTCATTGCCTCCCACAATGGAGACCAGAGCACTTTGTTCCTCTGTAATGCTGTAGTCAGAGAAGGCTCCCAGGATATGTTTCCATGGGTGCATTTGTAAGGATTTAAATATTCTCCTTTCCCCCAGCCATTCCTATAATCTTTAGTTTCATTACACACACACACACACAATCACCACCGCTGCCACTGTCACCATCACCACCAAACTAACAAAACCTGAAGTAACATTGCCAGTAACGGCCTTATTAAAATCAGATTGTGCTAATTTACATCTACCAGTGTTTAATATGTGGGGGTTGACTTCTGTGAACTGTACGATTAACACTTCTAGCAAGGAGACACATTGAGTATGTATTTTCTTTGGACTTCACAACCTGACCTTTTCATTTATCTTTCTGGGCTCATTTTTGCCCAAATGAGCCTTCTTTATTATTAAGAGTGAGGGTTCAAGTTACGGAGCCATATATCAGTATGACAAAGTACCTTTTTCATAATTTGCCCCAAGAATTCACAAGCAAGTGAGATTTTTGACAAATTTGGCAGAGTAGCTCCTGGTTGTACTGTATGATCCATGCATTTCAAAAAATTTAGCAACCCTGACCTCCAGGAACTAATTTATTGTTAAATACTATGCATTCGTATATAAATATCCACCACTACACAGTTCCATATGTACTTAGGGGAGCCTTTACACTCTAAATTGGGAACCATCGATAACTAATTCTTGCAGTGATTTATTCAATTTAACTACTCTAGTAACTTGTAGGAAAGACTGTGGTTAAAACTCACGTATCCTGTATTCAGTTCTTAGGCTGTCTTGATGGCAAGGGAGTCATATTAAGTAGAAATGAGTTTAGAAAAAAAAAACAGTGGAAAGTACTGTCTGGATATTTAGATAGGTGTGGTTATAATTTTTTTAGTTCATTAAATGTGCATAATAGAGTCTGTTACTGAGATTCTGGGTTGTTGTGCTCTTTGGTTTCTGTATGTGAGGGAAACACTATGAAATTCAAAGAACTATTACAAAGAATAATGTGTTAATTGCTTAGATAAATTGTTAGAGTGCATGCTAAAAGCATAACATTTTATCTTAGGAATGGTTTTTGTTTTTTGATTTTGTTTTGCTTTCTCTCATTTCCTTTATTATTTCAAATTTGAATCTCACGAATTGGCTAATACCTCTCCTAAGCTGTTTCTTCAAGCTGGTTGGCACCTGGAGTCATTGGGAAGAAAGAGCTACTTCATAATGGATCTGAAAAGAGCTTATGCTATCAAGTTCTTAATAGACAGTTGTGCGGCTCTAGGCATGATCGCACAACTGGTGGGTGCTTTCTGGAGATCCCCCAAGGATTCAATAAATGAAATAAATGGGCAATGGAGAATGAAGTGAATTGGAAAAGTGCCTGGCTGACTTCATAAATACTAGAAGGGAGATATAGGGCAGGATTTATCTTCCAAGAATAAATTGTTTTACTTACACTGTGTACACACATATGCATGCATTTGTGCACACCTGTGCACATACACATACACACTAATTTGTCTTTTGCTTCAAATTTATCAAGATTTCGTGTGCTTTATGCCGACAGTAAGTTGACCCACCTGGACTTCAAGTATAGATAGGGAAAACCCTATCTATCTAGAGCATAATTTGTCTCTATGTCTATTGCTATAAGAAGCCATATCTCTGGGGTTTGACGGTCACCCAAAGAGAGAGAAGACAGCCTAAGGGTCTCAGGCTGAAATTGCTTTTACTTAGAACTATTTATCAATGTGCTTACTCCACTCTCTCAGCATTTTCCTTCTGCGGCTTAGTTTTGTAATGTAAATACCTTCAAGCTACCCCTGAGAAACATGATTGTCTGAATTTGATGCCTCCTCTGCTAACCCGGTGCCCTCTTTCCTTCAATTAGTGTGTAATTGGAATAACTAATATTTATTGAACAACTATCTGATGCTAAATACCTAACAGACATGACCTTATTTGTTATACTGTATAACAGACCTGTCAGGTAAATATTAGTATCATTCTCATTTTACAGTTAAAGGAACTGAGATCCCAGAGGTCAGCAATTGATAATAAAGTCTCAGTCATAATACAGGCAAAACTGAGATTTGAACCCAGTTGTTGCTGGTTGAAAAATATTCTAGAATTCTTATGAATTAGGTTCCAAATGGTCTGTCTTCTTCTCTTACACCTACATGTCCTGTGGGTTTCTATATTATCTTAATGTACAAGCAACAAAATAAAAATTAACAAGTGGAACTATAATGAATTAAAAAGCTCTGAACATAAAAAAGAAACAGTCAACAGAATGAAAAGGCATTCTACATAATAGGAGAAAATATCTGCAAAAAATATACATACATACGGAATTAATATTCACAATATATAAAGATCCAATACAATAGCAAAAAAAAAAATCTGATTAAAAAATGAGCACAGGAATGGAACAGATATTTTTTTTCCAAAGAAGACATACAAATGGCTAACACGAACAAGAAAAAGTTCTCGACATCACTAATCATCAGGGAAATGCAAATCAAAACCACAATATCTCCTCATATCAGTTAAGAATGGCTATTGTTAAAAAGACAAGAGATAACTGTTGGTGAGGACATGGAGAAAAGGAAACCCTTGTACAGTTTTTGGGAATGTAAACTGATAGAGCCATTATGCAAAACAGATGATGGTTCCTCAAAAAATTTAAAATAAAATTATCACATGATCCAGCAATCTATTTCTAGTATGTATACAGAGGAAATAAAACAGGATCTTCAAAGAGATATCTGCACTCCTATGTTCGTTACAGCATTATTCACAATAGCCAAAGTATGGAAATAACCTAAGTGTCTGCCAATGGATGAATTGATAAAGAAGATGTGATACACACACACACACACAAGTATTATTCAGCTGTGAGGAAAAGGAAGCCCTGCCATTTGTAACAACATGAATAGTTCCTGTGTGTACTATGCTAAGTGAAATGAGTCTGACAAAGACAAATACTGTATGATATTACTTATATAGAGAGTCTTTAAAAGCTAAATTCATAAAAACAGAGACTGTGGGTGGGGGAAATGGAAAGATGTTGGTCAAAGGTACAAACTTCCAGTTATAAGATGAACAATTTCTAGAGATCTAATGTACAGGATGGTGGTTATAATTACGATACTGTACTATATTAGATACCTGAAAGTTGCTGAGAGTAAATTATAATATCTAAGTTCATCAAATCAATAGGTTGTACTCTTTATGATAATACAATGTTATATGTCAATTATGTCTCAGTAAAGCTGGAAAAAATACAGAACCATGTATAAGGCATCGAGAAATTGGTGGGTTCACATTTAATAATTTTTTCACATTTCAGCCAATTTTGTAGAAGTGTCTCTTTAGAAAGTAAGACTTTTTAAGTAATATTTTTTGTAATATATTTATGAAAACATATATCATACCTTTTGGCCAAATATCAGATTCTTATTTGGGTCCTGATTAGTCACACATGGCCTTAAAAGTAAAGAATATTTCATGAGTATGGTAAAAGAGAGATGTGACTGGAAAAATAGTCAGAGATATGCAACATTATAGACTTTGGAGATGGAAGAAGGAAGCCAGGAACCATAGAATGTGTGTCACCTGAAAACAAATGCTCCCCTAGGATATCCAGAAAGGAATGTAGACTTCCTGACACCTTGATTTTAACCTGGTGAGACCCTGCATCTGCCTTCTGACTCGTAGAACTTGAGAATAATGCATCTGTGTTGTTTTAAGCCACCAAGTTTGAGGTAATTTTTATGGCAGTTATGCATATGTAATAAATATGACTAGTGAGATATTTGGGCTAGTCAAGGCCTATACTTGATTATCCCATGCATCTCCTTCCTAGATGTCTATATCTTTACCTTTTGATGGGCATCTGAAGTACTAGTTATATGCCATTTTCCCAACCAAGCATGTCTGGGGAATGATCTACAGTCCAGCGAGGTTGTGGTTCCAGTATTGAATTCAAGTGTTGACCTCTCTCCATCACAGACAACCCATACATCTATTCTCTGGGAATGGCCTAATCTGTGACTATATATATGTCTTGGTTCATTGAACAAATATATTTTTTTACACCTACTATGTGTAATTTCTGTGCTGGTTACTAGAAGCCAGTGGTGAACAACATCGACGGACTCCCAACTCTGATGAAACTCATACTGCAGAGCGAAAGTCAGCAACCGGCCTTGAATCAAGGCAGTTTACTACTTGTTTTTATAAATCAAGTTTTATTGGAATACAGACGTGCTCATTTATTTGCTCATTGTTAATGATGCTTTCATGCTATAATAGCAGAGTGGAGCAGTAACAACAGAGCCTACACAACCCACAAAGTCAATAATATGTATTACATGGCATTTCACAGAAAGGGTTTGCTATCCTTGTTCTAGAAGGCAGACAAACAATGAAATGAATATATACAAACATGAAGACTGTAATGAAGAAGTACAGATTGTTCTGGAAGTATTAAAAGTGAAAGGATAACAGTTAACTAATCTAGTAAAACCAAAAACAAAAGGATGCATGAGAGTTTACAAAATAAAGTGTGAAGTTAGGAAAAGTGTTCCAGATATAAGGAAGACCATGTGTAATTATGCCAGAAGGTGAAAAAGGAAATGGCACATTTGACATTAACCTAGGGAGAGGAGAATAAGTAGAAGAATAGCCAAAAATGATGCCAATCCATGAAACACATTAGAGGCTGTATTAAGGGTATTAGATTCCATATAAAAGGCAATGGGAAGTCAATGACTAGTTTTAAGCAGAGTTTCCCTGCCCAGTGAATAATTGTCTCTGACTTGAACTCTTGCCCTGATTTCTAACTGCTTGGCTATGGTTCCTATATCTGCCCAGATCCTGAAAACTCTTCTTTCAGAGACCTTGATGTTTCTTCCTTGATAACAATACTCCAGATAGGTTCTTGCTGACTGTCTAACCGAATCTCATATCCTTTCTGTTTTTTACGTATCTTCTCGTATTCACAGCTGATTCAGACTTCTTGAATACCTATCTGGCCATTCCCCAGGTTACAGGTCATTGAAACACCACAGCATTTCTCATTTTCACAAGTCTGCTCTCATTCTGTTGGAGTCTAGTTCTCCATCATGTAACAGAAACAGACAAACCAACACAAAAAGATAGGCCACAAGAATTATCTTGAAGTTAAGCTGTGGCTTCCTAACTTTATAATTATGTGATTTAAAATAAGATGTGACTTTAAATGGTTGTTAAGCTTCTTTATTTCTAAAATTATCATAGAATGTTTATGAAGATTAGTTCTTCTTATATAATATATATTATAGTTTATTTACTACATAATTATAGAGTTATATAATTAATTCATCAGAATTCTTACGAGGATTATGAGAAAGGATGCTGTGGTAGATGGACTGCATCTATGGACCCTACTAAAGGCATTCTTGTATCCTTGCCCTTTGCTGTCCCCTACCATTCTGACTCTGGACCTGACCTTGTGACTTTTTGGGGGATGAGTAATAAATGTGACACAAGCAGAGGTTCCAAAATGTGCTCATGTATGTTACCTTCTCTTACCTCTCGGCCCTCCCTGTGGGAGCACACCTGGGACGGTCTCCTGGAGAATGAGTTGTGGAACAGAGTTGTGTCAGCCCAATCATCCCAGCCGAGACTTCAGACATGCAAGAAAGTCCTCCTAAGGTCTGTACAGTTGCCTAGCCTGCCAACACACTGCTGACCACAGGCACCTGAGTGAGCCCCACCAAATTTAGTTCAGAATAACTAAGACCAAACTGACTTAAGACCCATGAACAAAAATTAATGTTTTATTTTGTACACCTCTGAGCTTTGGTGGTCAATTGTTTCACAACAGTTTTTGTAGCAGTAGCTAACTGATGCAGATACATACGGCAGGGGGGATAACAGTGTGCCAAGCATCTACTCAGTACTCGATACACGGTAGTCCCTGCCCCCATCACTGTACCCTGAGTGATGGAAACCCACAGGTGTCAATTCAGAATATGCTCTCATTATTACACAGCATGGGGTGGTGTTTCACGTCTGCTGGGTTTCCAGACACCATGCTTGCAAACACAGACACAGACACACACACACACATGCGTATGCGCGCGCGCACACACACACACACACACACACACACACACACACACTAAACTGTGCATTCTTAAGGAGATTTCGCCAAAGTCACCTCCAAATCCCACATTCCCTTCTCTTTTAGATGTCCGCTATAGCTCCCACATACTCCTTTAAGGAGCGGAATTGAGCAAGCAACATCATGTCAGGGTCGGCATAGCCTGGCTGCTGAAGTAGGTCTTGAGACGGTTTCCAAGAGACGTATTATTAAAGAAACAATGGCTTTGTCTTGGCAGCAGGGCTAAATGCTGTTTATTTCCAGATGCTTTCCTGGAACACAGGGGAGGGAGTGCAGCTGCACATCATTCATGGCGTGGCCGAGACAGGATGGGGGGCAGCACTCTGAGTGAATGGCCAAGCTCAATCGGGGCTGGGGACATGAGGCAATTTTCTGTCCCTGACAGTAAAGAACTCGGTTTTCTTCTTCATTGGCCAGGACCTGCTCCAACCTTCAACACTGCTATTTGTGTGAATGACAACGTTCATTTATCCTTCACTCCATCGTCTAAGCTTTAAGCATTTTTTTTTTATTTCTCCATATGAATGTCTTCCTTATTCCACCTTCTCACCCCCGCACTGTTCTTTCTGACTGAGGTAAGTAAAGTACCTCAGTGGCTCAGACCAGAGGCTTTGGGGGAAACTTTTTCTAGTTAGAATCATGTTT
Organism: Rousettus aegyptiacus; assembly: GCF_014176215.1. NCBI lineage: Eukaryota > Metazoa > Chordata > Mammalia > Chiroptera > Pteropodidae > Rousettus > Rousettus aegyptiacus. The sequence goes on from NW_023416306.1 coordinate 13,238,707, forward strand.
TGAACATTTAATCTCTATGTAATGGACAATTCTCTTCTTCAAGGCTCATATTCATTATAATAAGAGTACATTTTTTAAACATAGCTATATTATACATGTGTTTTTTGACAAAAAAAAAAAGATAATTCACCATTAAGTGTTTATCTGAGTGTTTGGCAAAGAGCAAGCACTAAGTAAATTGCTGTTCTTATTCTATCATCATCATTTTTTTCATTATTATTATCCTGAGTCCCAGTATTTTTCTGACTAACATCTCATATCTATTCCACTCATCTCTCTGAATCTACACTCTTTGTACTCCCCATGTAATCGCCACAGAAGCTTCTCAAATAGCTTCACCAACTTTTCTCTCTTCTCTCTAATCCTTTCCACTGGACAACCATTTCTCCTAAAATAACTCTCTTACTTTATTAATCTACCCATAACATGCTGTATTAGTGTGCTAGGGGCTGCCATAGCAAAGTCCCACAAATGACTTGTCTTGAACAACATAAATTTATTTTCTCACAGTTCCGGAGGCCACTGAAACCAAGATATTTGCGGAGTGGCATGCTCCCTCTGAAACCTACAGGGGAATGCTTCTTTGCCTCTCCCAGGCTTCTGGGGATTTCCCAGCAATCCCTCGTGATCCTTAGCTTGTAGATGAGCCAATCCACTGCCCTCTCTTCATGGGATATTCTTGCTGTGTCTCTGTATTCACATAGTTATTGTTGTATAAGGATATCACACATATTGGATTAGGAACCCACTCTAATCCAGCATGACTTAATTAACTAATTATATCAGCAATAATCCTACTTCCATATAAGGTCACATTCAGAGGTCCTGGAGGTTAAGGCTTCCAGATATCTTTTTTTTTTTTTTCATGGGAGGGGGCACAAACCAACTCATAAAACATGGCTCATAATTTACATCCCAGTCCCTATCTCCCGCTACTCTCCATACTACCCCCTCTAGACATAAGAAAAAAAAAATTTTTAATGCGTTAATTATATAAAACCTTCTCTGCTGCCTCAGAGCCTTTCACAGGTTTTGAGCTCTGGCCTGAACACTGATGCGTCCCCTCGGTTTTTTTCCTAGCTAAGGTTTACTTATTCACAAGATTTCAACTTGGTCATTACCTATTCCAAGAAGCCCCAACTGAATCTCATTTCATAACTGTTAGGATGGCAAGAAAGAAAAGGAAAGAAGGAAGGAAGGAGGGAGGGAGAGAGGGAGAGAGGGAGAGAGGGAGAGAGGGAGAGAGGGAGAGAGGGAGAGAGGGAGAGAGGGAGAGAGGAGGGAAGGAAGGAAGGAAGGAAGGAAGGAAGGAAGGAAGGAAGGAAGGAAGGAAGGAAGGAAGGAAAGCAAGTATTGGTGAAGATGTTGGAAGGAAGAAATTGGAACATTTCGCACTGCTAGTAGAAATGTGAAATGATGCAGCCATCATGGATGACAGAAAGGCAGTTTCTCAAAAAATTAAGCATAGAATTACCTTAGTATCCAACAATTTCACTGTGTTTATACCTCCCAAAATTAAAAGTAGTAATTGAAACAGACATTTTACAACAATGTGCATTGTAGCATTATTCTTAATAGCCAAAAGGTGGAAATAATACACGTCTATCAGTGAACAAATGGATAAACAATATGTGTATAGTATCCAGACTTGAAATGAAATTCTGATAAATGGTACATCATGGATGAAACTTGAAACATTATGCTAAATAAAGTAACACAGACACAAAAGGACAAATATTGTATGATCACACTTATATTTGGTACTTAGGACAGTTGAATTAATATTGGAAGAAAGTGGAATAGAAATTTCCAGGGACTGGAGTGGCTGGCGGAGAAAATGGGGAGCTCCTGTTTAATAGGTATAGAGTTTCGTTTTGTAATGATGAGAGAGCTATTTAGGTGGATGGTGGTGATGATTGAGAAGGATGCCAATGCACTTAGCGCCACTGAATTATACACTTAAAATGGTTAAAATGGTAAGTTGTATGTTACACATATTTTACTGCAATATAAAACTACCCATAACCCCACAAACAGAACAAAATAAAATGGAAATAGGTGAATGAATGCTATCTATGCATCCAGAGGTATCTGCATAATTCACTTTTTAAAAAAATGTAATTGACATATTGATAATGCATCTATACGGTGGTCACTGCCCTATGCACTATGTAAGCATTAACTCATTTAATCTTCATAACACTTTATAATGTAGGTAATGTTATCATACCTATTTTATGGACAAATACGCTGAAACACAGAGAGGCAGAGCAGCTTTCCTAAGTCAACAGTCTTGTATGTGGCGGAGCAGGATTAGAGAGCAGCAGTCTGGCTCTTGAGTCTACATTCAAGTCTCCCAGCTCACACCAGGCTCATCACCTCCAAAATCAGGGTATTCGGGCAGTCCAGGTTATATGCACTGTAAACTCAAAGACCACTTTAATTTTTATGAGGGTTCTTAAATCAACCCCATCATATATTTATTTCTCTAACATTGTTTATTCCTATAATATTATTTCATGCTCCTTACTGAAATGAAAGGACCTTTTGCTTATATTCTGAACACTTTCAAAAGTTTTCTGCTTTTGTGGTTTTGTCCATATTGTTTGTCCTGGTTAGCAGTTTCTATGTTACAAACTATTGTCTATTTGTGCTATAAAACAGTTATTTGGCTTTTCTCAAGATTTTGGAGGTCAGAAATTTGGAAGGGCTTGGTTGGGTAGCTTGTCTCTAATCCATGTGGTATGTGGGACAGCTAGGCTGGAAGGTACATTTCTAAGATGATGACTTCTTAACACACATGTCTGGCACCTAGGAGCCACTTGTCATTTCTCTCTCTCTCTCTCCATTTCTCCACATGGCACCTCATTCTGATATAGTATGACTACGTTGGCTTGGGCTACTCACAGCAAGGTGGACTCCAGTTAGTCCCACTTTTTACATGGTTACTGGTTTTCAAGAGGCAGAAATCAGAAACTTCCTGAACAGTTAAATGCTCTGCTTAGAACTGGCACAGCACTGCTTCTACCGTATTTGTTAAAATAATCACCTATATTCAACTGGTTGAAAAGATGAGCTCCATCTCTCCATGGAATCGTTGTAAGGTTACACTGCAGAAGAGTACGTTAAATGGGAGATGTTACTGTGACCACCTTTGGATAATGCAATGCTTATTATCTATACCCAGTTAGAATCAGATAGATACTTTCATGGTTGGTTGGACAGAAAATAGATAGGCTGGCAGGCAGGCAGACAGACAGACAGACAGGATAAGATAGTGCTTTATGCATGTATCAGACAATATTATATCACAGCCATGGAAGAAGCAGAAACTCAACTTTAACTAAAGATTAAATATAACTACTTCCAGAAAAATCAGATACTTTAGAACTTTTTTTTTTCCTTCTCTTGCCTAGGTTTCTTTTTTCTCTCTCTGTATTGACTTCACTATTTATTTAGAACTGGAAAGAAGTATATGACTACTTGAAATATATTACAAAATTTGAGGATACTGAAGATGGAGATAAATATTTGAGTATCATCTACATAGAAATAGATAAATTGTTGAAGGTGTGGAAATGGGTGAGGCCTTTAAAGATAAGAGGACTAAAGAGGAGAAAAGAAGAAGCTAGATCAAAGTGAGAGTTTGACTTTCAGGATGCAATTTTGTTTATTTTTTGAAGTATGTGTGAGTATGTATATGTGTATCTGATTAGGAAAAGATTTATAAGCCCTTTGCTAGAGTTACTAGCAGTTACTGGTAGACACTAGTGATCACTATTACAGTAAAAGCACTTCCTGTCTTATCTATGTTGAAGTAAAGTTGTAACCCTAAGAAATGAACTAAGTAATACATTGTCTTATGGAAAAAAGAGTTTGGAGTTGGACCTAAGGGACATCTCTCTAGTTCTCCATTCTCCACAGATGGGAAAGGTAGCCTGGGACAAGTATTCTAACTCCTTTGGGTTATTTCTTAAAGATATAAAATTAAGATATTGAACTACATGAGTGTTGAAGTTTCTTATAATTCTAAAAGTCTGTGCCTTAGGAAAATGCTTTTGCCAAGTAGACCAAATATTACACAAAAGAAGATCTTGTAAGTTCAAAGGTTGTTTATTCAGAGTTTCTGTCTGCATTGATCAATTTCACCATATAAATGGCAACCATTTCATTTTTTTGCACTGGTGAACACAACCAGGGTTAGAGGTGACTCTAACAAAGTCCGTAAGGCCACAGTCAAATGGAAATCTACATTAACTATTACAGAGGAGGGAACTACAGATGAGCCCCCCATGCAGCTAACTGTGGCCATAACAAGCTTTTGGTAAATGAAAATTTTGTATATTCAGTTGCTTCTCGATTACATTAGAAACACTTGCTATTTAAAAGAACCCCAGGGTGACTCTTTTCATATACAGCAAGCACCTTTTGTAATATGAATCATAATGGCTTCATTAATGTTTTGCAAACTCAGATTTTGATATCTCCAGCATTCTTAATACTCAGCCCAGCCTTATCGCATAGTCAAATATTTCTATTTCCTCTATAGAATAATATAATAAGCAGGCTAATCACTGCCAAGCAGATCAGCCACATATATTTGTTCATGTTGAATTTTCACTTCAGTTGTCTAAATACTGTTCAAAGTCATTAGCTAATTGCCTCAATATCAGCAGGGCTTTGACAGCCAAGCCCGTTTCCTACTTTTCATTGCTTGTTTCTGGTCAGTCACATTAGTTTCTGCCTGGTTAACTTACTCTGTAATAATTTCCTTTCCTTTAGCTAAATTCCTGTGTGTATGTTCTGTTGATTGTAAGTGAAATTAATTCTTGCTTTAACAGATTTAGAAATCACCATCTTGTACAAAGTAAAATAAAAATTATTTCATTCTCTTCTCAAGCCTCTAAGACAGCCTCTGTTCATAACTCGGCATATATTCTTTCCAACTTTAAGTACGAGTTTTAAAATTCTATATATCATGTTAACTTTTATAGAAAATGCATACTTAAGCCACATTTTTTGCCCAATATTTTGAAGCATCCCTTTGAATAATTTTCAAATCATTAAATTGATAACCCAATTTTAGATCCATTACCTTTTTTGGTGTTTTTCTCATTTCAGAAAAGTGTTGTATTGAACATACTTATCCACTAATCTACAAAGTATTTACTTAGCATAAATTCATAGAATTAAAATTCTTGATTTAAATATCTGCACATTTAATGTTAATCTTTATTTCTCTATTTTCCTCTATAAGCTACGGAACTATTCCTATAAAGAAATGCTATCTTTCATATTCCCCTGCCAATCTGAAATGTTCCCTTTGGCTTTTCCTTTTTAATCTATCAGTTTTTAAAACTCAGGTTAAAATCCCCCACCCCTAGTATGAAATATTCCTTAAGCTTGCCCATTCATTGTTTCTCTGAATGCCTGCTGTACGTAGGTACAGGGGAAAGGTAGGGCTCTGTGAAGTATTGTGCATTTAATTAGCATAGAGATTGGCTGGAAGGCAGAATAAAAAAAAAAATAGAAAATATGAAAAAAGAAATGGTTACACAAATTATAGCACATTTATATTTAGTCTGTTATCTATATATTTAATAATGTTGAACACTATCTAACAAAATTAATGCTTATAAGATATTTTAGCAAAGCAGAGCAAAGTGTTGCATGTTTACTATAATTACAATGCAAAAACAATGGGTATTAACTTTAAACTGGCAAAAAAGAAAAATAATCTCTCAGTTTTAATGTGGTGAAATTATGGGTGAGGTTTCTACTTCTACAAATATTTACATTACTTTTACAGTTTAAATAAAAAGATTTTCCCTCTGTTTTTCCTCTTTTCTCAATGTGTGTGTATGGGGGTGAGGCCAAAAAAAAGGGACCCAATGTCACAACTCCACAACTTATGGCATCTCGGCAAAATTCTACTGTATAGAACATAAAGACTTTTACTTTTGGGATTTTACAGAATGGAGTCTATCGGCGCCACGGCAGTGATGTCAACTTGCACATAGTGGGAACACCCTTACGGTGTTCCTGGTCCACCCCAAAACACAGAAGTCAACCCCCATCTGCAGGAGCCAATAAGCATGAAGATCCCACCTTGCAAGGTCCATGTAAGGTGAACACCTTGGACAGACGATGCTCAAACATGACTTGATAACATCACAGGTAGGTGCTCTGACCTTCTGACCCATCATAGCTACTGGCTTGGGACCGACGAGCAGCTCTCTGCTCTGCTCTGCATGCTACCAGTCCACAGAGCTCTCTTTGAAGATGCTAAGGACTTTCATCCCTTCGCTCTGTCGTGTAAGACTCTGTACTTCCCCTCCCTGTGGGTTGTGTGTTAACCAGCGTGGCATCTGATTGGCTTATGTGAGAAGGTTCCACTCGATACGATAAACCTGGCAGTGTGGAAGGACAAAAATGCATTCATGAGTATGACTTCAGTAGTCGCCTGTCTTGCTCGCAGCATCTACCATCTTTAGTCTCAGTTTCACTAACTCAGGGTTCCAAATGCAAAAACCTACTTTTCTTAATATAAATAAATTATGTGCACCAAGTGTTTGCTTACTAAACTTTTAGGACTATTTTTTATTTCCACAAAGAATATATCTGCTTTTATATTCTTGATACATATGAACCACTTATTCTATCCTCTCCCTTTTCAGAGAAACATATTTCTGCCTCAAGGGTATCAGCAGGGCAAATATACTGAATCCTGATTACCCAGCCTGGGCTTTCATAATGAAGAGACAATGTGACATAGTTAAGACTATGATGAACTGGAGCTTGTGTCTTTGAGTGAAAGAGAAAGCAACTGCTTATCTCCAGCTGATAATTGCCAAGCCAGGATGTTGGCTCAGAGGTGTTCAATCTTTCAGTGTCTTAGGAGAAACTGAAAAATGTGGATTTTAAAGAAATATTTGGATGTTATATATTAATTCAAATTATAATAAAAAAATAACCTTCATAACCTTCATAGAAAAACATATCTTTGGAATATCTGTAGTTCTTAGACCATGAATTTGCAGTCTCTCATATGAGATGTAAAGGCTCTTTTGTTTCTGTGATCAATTAGAAATTAACCGGTCTTTATTTTCTTGAGGTCTATTAGAAGGGCAGGTACATCAAATACAGTCTGTTTTTATTGCCAGCATCCATTCACTCTCCTTTTGTAAAAACCCCAGATTTTATTTGGAAATGGATTCCTTTCCTCCACTGGGAATCTGTCTATTCCACTGAAGTTGAGTCTATCCATAGCTTTAAAGGTGGCTTAAAGAAATCCGATGATATATTCCATTAGCAAGATCATTGTAGGCATAGACACATGGCCCAAGCCAACCCAATCAAGAGACAAAGGGACTAAATTCTGGGAGTTTTTTAAGCTAACAGGAAAGTACATCCATTCTTTTATTTGCTAGACCGGAACAAAGAAAGCATAGCTCCATAAACTACTAGAAGCAATATTGAAACTGCAGGGCTACCAAAAAATCTAAAAGAATAGAGTCCAAATAGAGGAAGCACAGACAATTGGAATTGGGAGGAAAATAATGGATCTTCATCATATTTTTTGTGCTCCTACAACCAGCATTGCCTGAAGCTAGTAACCCTGGATTCTCTCTCATGAGATCTGTTAAATCTTTTTAACCAAAGCTAATTTCTATCTAGGCTTCTGTTAATAGCAACCAAAAGCCCAAGCTGCTATATAGTAGGAATTGAGATGGGATGGGAGAATCACCTTAGTCCAGAATTTCCTCATTGTTTACACTTAAAAAAAAAAAAAAAGCCCTAATAATAGCGCTGTTTTTCTCCACCCTCTAAGATGTTGGTGGCTGTCTTTACTAAAGCATGGCTAGACATAATGTTACCATGTCCAGCACCATTTCGAGATGTTACTCTTTTGAATAAACATTGTCAGCACCTTCTCTTTGTATAGTGGAAAAAGGAATGTTATTTTTCTTTCATCCCTTTTGCCGTATTCCCCTGCGGAACCATTTCAATTTAGTGAAGTAGAGAAGGACCTAGCAGTTTGCGTCTTCTGTTATGAATGTGGTGCTTGAAATGCCAGAGTCAATGACATGAGACGCAGGGCTTCATTACTTCTCAGCTTACCCAGACTCAGGCTTCCCAGGACTCAGTGATAGTCTGCTGCCAGAAAGACACATTTGAATTTCAATGTGTCAAGTATCTCTTGCTGTACTTTCCATGTTACAGGCTGCGAATAGCTTTCAGAAATGAGTCCCGGAACTCAGGTCTCTACCTCCTACCACTGGCTAACACTAGGTTGGATGTATTTTTTCCAAGTTGTAATAAATTAAGGAGTAGGTGGTCTAGGGAAGGGCATGAGTCTGCAATCATCAATATACTCAATAAAGAGGAACTTTTCAACAACACTATTCATACATTAGATGCAAAATGGATTAGGTGGGGAAACAGAGCATGTGGCCTATGAAAGCCAGGTTTGGGTCTCCACTCTATTCTTTCCTGAACAAGTGAATTTGGTGAAGATGCCAAACTTTTTTCTAGTCTTAGTATCCCCATAAAATGGGAATGACAGTTATGCCTACTTTCACAAAAATGTGATCCCTATATTTTTATTACATTGGAAGCTATTAATTAATCATGACCATTTTGCAATGAAGCAGCAGCACTAGGAAAGGAAGATTTTATTCACTCCTTCAGGTATTTAAGATAGACCTTAATAGTTTTAAAAATATGACATCTATAGTCAGAATGTCTGGATTCAAATTCTTGTCCTAGTCCTTAATAGCTATATGGCCTAAGGCTTACTTTCTTATGCTTCCCTGTCTTTTTCTACAAGATCTTCCTTTTCTATAAGAACCTCCTAGGGTTATAATTAGGATTTATGAGATTAAAACCATTAAGTTTTCAGGACTATGGCAGTCACAGTAAGCACTTAACAGTGTTATTACTGTTACTCATATTGTTGCTATCGAGTAGTCTGTTACCCTTTGCAATGTTTCAGATGTAGTGCTTAAGAAAAGATAATAAAATGTGGCTGCTTTGAGCTTAGGTTCCGAATTTGTATTGAACAATCCGATTTTCTCACTCTCTAGCTCTGCGTCTTTGAGCCAATCACTTCATCTCAGAATGTCTTATTTTCTCACTTCTAAATTTTGAGTATTAATAGCACACAGTTTATAAGGAAGATATAAAGACTATGAGAGTTATTTCATGTAAATCACTTAGAAAACCTAATATATACTATGAAATATTTGATTATTTTACTATTATTACTTTTATGAACAATGAGTTCTTCGAGGTCATATAGGAAATCAGAGGCATAAATGGGGAATTTGTTCATATCACTACATAAGAAGCTAGACTTCAAATTCATGTCTGACTCCAAAATCCACATAGTTCCCATTATACCATACTTTCTTTGTTTTTAAGAAGAAGAGCAGCAAAGCAAAGCCAAAGGCAATTTTAGATTTATTTTACTGTCATTTCAAACATATCAGTGCAAGGTGTCATATTATTTTTGAAGTGCATATATTTTTTAAAAGAAACGAAAAATAGCTATAATAACCACCAACTGCTTGCAAAGTAAATAGTGCTAACCCCTCTGCTCCCCATTTGCAAACATATTTGGATTACATCTGGAAGAAAATCATTAGTGGCAGGAAGACAGATGTTCTTCAAAGTTTGGGTGTGTATGTAGACATCAAATATTGATGTCGATGTTATTTACTCATTTGATTCTTTACTCTTTTCCAAAAAGATGGATTTTGAGCTTTTTCATGATTTATTTCTCCTTTCTTTGGTTCCCAAGGTGACAAATCAAAGTTCACTCCAGGAACTTGCAAAGTATATCATGGTGAGAGAAATCCACCAGGCGTGGAATAATATTAATAACGAGTATTGTGTAGTTGTCAATCAGCATAGAGTCTCAGAAATAATTTAAGGATCTTCTTCAAACCAAAGCATTATGCATATGGCAATGAAAGAACAATGCACATTGCTATTAATAGGTTGGTTGACTAACATAGCAAATTTTACTCTAGGTTTTAATTTTAAATATAACTTATTAAAATAAAATGAAAATTTCATTGGGTTCACTTAAAAACATATACTTAAGGGAGAGAATACTTGCCATGTGATAGCCTATAATTAAAGAAAGCACATAATGTGTCATGGATTACACAAATAAGAAATTCGATGAGGGTGGAAATAGAAGACTATGAGGCAATGTCCTTGAGCTATATTTATTTAGATTACTATAACAATCCATATTTATGTAATGGAATACACTGGAATTTGTTTTATCCTGAGATGAGATAGCTCTCTCCTGAAAGTAAAAAATAAAATATTTCCGATACTTACATCGTTTGGTAGAGCCCATTTTCAAAATACCATATAAATTTGTGGACACTAATCGATGAATGTGCTCTTTATATTTTCTCTGCATCCACAGAGAAGAACTAAATTCCAACTTACATATAATAAAATGCTTTGAAATTCAGGGAGGAAAGAATATGGGTAATGTTCAGTAGAGTGGCTGTTAGGGACTGAATGTTTATGGCCTCTCCCTAAATTCATATGTTGAAATCCTAACTCCCAATGTGAAATTAGGGGAAGCTGCAGGGATATCAATAGGTCAGACCCTTCCTGTATGGGTTTAGTGCCCCTTATAAAGGAGAGCTCCTTTGCTATTTCAAGCTGCAAGACAACCCTTTGGAAACCAGGAAGAGGGCTCTCACCAGACACTGAATCTGTCGGTGCACTGATCTTGGACTTCCCAAACTCTAGAACTGTGAGAAACAAATATTTTTTTGTTTACACCACCGAATCTATAGTATTTTGTTACATGGGATATGTTATGTTCTAGCAGCCCAAACTGACTACAACAGAATCCAAACCAAAGTAATTTTTTCCCATTATGCATGACATGTTTTCCTTCAGACATTTTTCTCCTGCTGTCACTCAATTTAGAGTACATTTTCCACTCATTTCTGCATGGCTAATGTGTGCCAATCTTGAAGTTCCAGCCTAAACTGTACTTTACCCATAGAGCTTTCTTTAAATCTCCCATCTTATTTAGGACTTCCTTCATCTTTGCTCTCAAAGTACTTTGTCTATTTCTATATTTTTAAGATTTAAAATTGAATATGATGTTTTTGCTTACATGCTTATCTTCCAAATTCATCTGTAACTTCCTCAAGAAAGGAGCCCATGATTTATTTATCTTGCTTAACATGACATAGAGAAATAACATATTTTTTTACATTAAGATTTTTACATCATCTAGCTCTGTGCCTAATATGGAACAGGAGGAAAATGAATGTTAGGGAAATATTGATATTTGAATGTTGACCAAGAAAAGTCAATTTCATTGTTTCACAAAGCTTACAGTTAGGTCAAGCCATTTTTTTCAGTCTACCCTGATTCAGTTCACAAAATTAGCCCTTTTGGAGTCTTTTCTGTCCTTGACCTTCTTGCATCTACTTTCAAGAGGCCTTTTGTTCCCCAGAAATATTTGCTATTCAGGGAAATAATGCCCCAGGGTGACGAATTGTGTAATAAATGGGAAGAATTCAACACAGTCTTTTCCACTACCAATCTAGAGCCGAGTGTTTTCTCTTGTAGCCCATTGTGCTCAAAACACAAAATAATTGTATTAACTGGAGACTTTTGTGAGGATGATTTTTTTTTATTTAAAAGAAATGTTAATTTGCTATTAAATCTCATGTTGAAAGACTAATAGCTTAATGAACGCATTAAACATGTGCAAATTAGTTTTTTTTTAATGCATTACTTAGTTTCAGATTGAAAGGGGGTGATACATCATCGTCGTCTCTGTGGGAATTAATGAGGCATTAGGCCATCTCCTGTCACGGAGGCCAGACTTATGAAGGATCCACCAAATCGCACATGCAAAACTTGTTCTGTTCTCTCTTTCCACCCACCACATACATCTTTTCTGGGCCTCCTGCTTCTGTAGCCTGAGCTTTGGTACTTGAAATACAAATGTTGGCTCACCATCAGTTTGGAAGTGAGAAGTAGTCTATTCCGAGTGACAAATGTTGTTTACGGTTACTAGAAAAGAGGGTGGAACAATGAGTGCATATATTAACATCACAGGGGATGGGTTTGGTAGTCATTCAATTGCCATCCTGCCCTGTGAAGATACATAACCTCTCCCCATTTCCCTCAATCACCCACTCACTCTCAGACATCTACATTAAAATAAAGAGCCCAAAGCAAGGCAAGTTATCTTAACCATAATAAGTGGCAAGGTGTTCTCAACTCAACAGCTTTTGTCACCAGCTCTCAATCTTTCCCCATCAGGAGCACAGCTTTTTCTACCTGCATCTTTTGATATATTCGCCTTTTCCTGCAGTTCCCAAATCAGCAGTTCCAAACCTCCATGAATAAGCAGCATTTAAAAGCCATCAGTTTAATTCCAGGACATAAACTTGCTCTTACCTGCATTTGTTTTTATAATTAGCAGGTATGACATTTAATTCTGTTTTGAGAATCTCGGATAAATTTTCAGTCTATCTTGAGATAATTGAAGATGCCATGGCCTACTAAAAAATCAGGATGGAGCTCACTAGCACAGACATTAGTTTAGGCATAGAAATAACATCTGTGCAGAACATGGAAACAGTACAGCAATGTTAAGTAATATTTCTTTTACACTAAAAAGCATTGCTTAGCCCTGAATGGTTTCTTTAAGAAGATATGTTCGTATATATAGCTATTTATATGAATTATTCTATAAAACCTAACAACTTTCCCTACCTGCTCAGCCTAGAACGACAAAACTTCAGGCCCTGATCTATCACTATCTCTCAGTGGCCATCAACTTTGCCCATTGTTTTACCTGTCCATTTCAATTCATGAGTCACACTTAATGTATGTTGGTTCTTCTTTTATGAAATGGCCCCATAATAGCAATTCCCTCTCAGGCAACTTCGTCTCATTAAAGATTCCGTAAAAGTCCATTTTATCCATCTATGTTGTTTCCTAAAAACAGATTTGAGATGAGTGCATTCGTGTCCATTATCAAAGACATACTTGAGGGATCTCACGCTCTTCATCCAATTGATTGATTGTTTGTTTGTTTGTTTGTTTTGCTACATTAGTTAACATTCTTTTGGTTTTAAACAACAGAAACGGACTGCTCATTCATTAGAATAAAAATGGGACTAATGTATTAGAAGGAACATGAGGTAGTTCATAAAATGGAAGATGGGAATCAAGCCCTAGGAGTAAGGAGTCAGGGTAGATCCCAGGGCCTCAGCAACTGCAGCTCCTGGAACTTCTCTTAGGATACTGCCAGTACTATGACTGAACTTCTGAGGTGCATAGGACCTGTGTTTTGAGAATATGACTTGGATACAAGTCATCTCAGGACATATATCTCTCCACCTTGATCAATCAGCTGTGGCCAGGAAGCTAGTGTCACTTGGTAGAAAGAAAGATTCTGGAGCCTAGCCTCTGTATGGAGGACCTTGTCAGAGAAAAGTAGGCCAGTCTGCTATATGCATCTGCTTTTGGGAAGCATGTACGGACTGCTTCCCATAGAAGGCCTCACTTCAGCTAACCCCTCACAATCCTCTCCTCACCATTACGCCACATTTTCTTTACCACTGCCTTTAATGTGTCAAGAGTAGCAGTGCCCAAAAGAAGAAAGTTTGTTTTCTTTTCTGAAATTGAAAAACAAAAGTTGATTCAACCTGAAAAGTCCAATTTTTGACTGTTATCCCCTGCTCCCCAATTAATATAAAAAGAAAAAGAAATGCTAACATGAAGCAGATAACTTTCAAGATCTCACAACTACGAGATGAAGATCGATGAATGAGCCTTTTATAATATCTTTTTAGAATGTCGGCTGTTCTAGAGGCGATTAGAAAAGTACCTTCGCCTGAATTACATAAGATTCCTGACTGAACGACGTCGATGACAATATCTAACTTTTGAACTCTCACATTTCATTGACATATTTTAGTGCTTCTTTCCCTAATTATAAAAGTAATATATACTCAATGCAGAAATGTTAAAAGACCAAAATGCACAAAATATAAAAACATTTTCTCATGACCCATTCTATTCACACACTGGCATTGCCACAATGTTCTTCATACTTTGTATACTGTTTTGTAAGTTATAAATATAACGGTTATTATAAAAGTGATATGCATTAATCATAAAGTAATTAGAATATACAAAGAAGGAAAAAAGAAAGTCACCGGGAATCCGGGAATCCTACCTCCCAATGATGACTTCTTTAAAAACAATGCGGTATATATCCTTTCAGGTTTGTTGTAAAATGATGTTAACAAATGCAGACCATTTCATTCTATGGGTATATTCTAATCCACTTAATAATTCCCTCTCATTCAGTATTTAGCTTCTTTCGATTTTGTTATCAATAACATTACTGCAACTATCTGCTTTATGAATATTCTATATGTATTCTTTTTCTAATTTTTTCCAGTTAAAACCTAAAACGTGGAATTGTTAATGATACATGCATTTTAAAGCTGCCTCTTGATACACATTCTCATATTTGTTTGCAGTGTTCTTTCAGATTTATTATATCATTTGATTCTGCTGTGAGGGGTGCAAGTGGGACATCATTATTTTCTTTCACAAGTGGGAAGACTGAGAATCACAGAGTTCTGCCCAGATCCCAGGACCCTTAAGAGGCAAAGCCTGGCATCTATTCTAGGTCCTTTGTCTCCAATTCATATTTAAACACAGATGTGCTGCTGACAGAGTAAAAATCCATTTCTAATCCTAAAAGAAAAACATGAAACAAGGTAGGTGAGTCTATTGTTTAACTATTGTATACCAGGCACTCGGTTAGGCTATTTTAGAGACATGATCTCATATAATCCTCAGAGCAAATTTGTGTGATTGGCTTTATTGTCTCCTTTACAGATTACAGAACAGAGGATTAGTGAGGTTAAGTAACTCCTTCAAAGACACAGAGCAAAGAGGTGGAGCAAAGATTCCAACTCCAGTTGTGAAATCCAAGTTTTTCCCTAAGCACCATGCTACCGCCCTTAATTACGAGACTTGAAGCAAAAGTGATGAGCCTTGATTCCACTAAGTCAGAGAGAAACAGAAAACGAGGGAAAGCGAGAGAGAGAGAGAGAGAGAGAGAGAGAGAGAGAGAGAGAGAGAGAGAGAAGAGGAGGTGGAAGAAGGAGGGAAGGGGGGAAGGGAGGGGTGGGAAAGGGAAAGAGGAGGAGGAGGGAGAGGAAGAGAGAGAGAGGTGTAAAGAGAAAGAGTGAGGGATATATATATATATATTTTAAGGTCAGGCACAGAATCAGCCGGGGTTAAAGAGGCAAGATCTAAATTCACAAGACCTTCTAATTGCTTGCATCAGAGAGCAAGAGAAAAGGAAAGGGAGCTGGGGAGCGAATGTATGAGACACAGAAGTGTGCTGGTAAGTGTTTAACAACCAGCTTCCTAGTGGGTGGGTAGAGAGTGGTAAACCTCACTTGTGCTTACCAATCTTTTCGTGTAAGTACTCCCACACAAAGGCTGAGTTCAACCTACCAACTGAGCTTGTAACATCGTGAAGGGTGATTGTGTTAAATTTTCATGATTGCAATTTTACTGGGTCTTAGAGGTACAACTCTGAGAATACAATATTCATTACAACAAAAAAATTAACATACAATTCTTGAACCTTTACTTTGTATCTGGAGGTATGCTAAGCATTAGGAATACAAAGCTAAACTAGGCATTTCCCTAACCTAAAAAAATAAAAGAAAAAAAAAACGGCTTTCAGGCTATTAGTAAACAACTTAATGTGCTATATGAATAACAATAGAAGCATATCCTTGGACCAATGATGATATATTAGCATATTAAAGTAATCAGATCCACTCCAGTAGGCCATCTGATTCTTCTGCATTTTTTCAGCTATAAATTTTGCCCTTTTTGACATTACACAATCCATAGCAATTAAGAAAAATACTGTAAATAACCTGCATTGAATAAGCGATCTGCACGTTCAAAGACTTCTTCTGTCTCCAGTGATAGGGTCCCCTTCTGTCTCTTCATTTCTACTGACAAACATGCAACATAATGACATTCTCAGTGGCTCTTCTAACTGCATTAAGTTTGCAGATGGAGACTGGAACTATTTTCAGAAACTTAAAAAAATTACCAAGGGAGGTACTTTCATCATTTATTCATAGGCAGGCTTTTTATTTTTTATTTATTAATGAAGTTTAGAAAAGAGTTCTTGGAGAGCATCAAGTGGCTTTGTTATAAAAATAAAATATGACTAATGCAGGCACAATGGTTCTGCCCCAACCTAGTGTTCACTTTAGGAATATACAATTCTCCTGAGAATCGCAAAATACAATTACCATTTCTGTGCGTCTGGCTATCACTAAACTAAACAAGGACAACTGAGATAAGTGCTCAAGACTAAGATAATTGAGCAGTGTCCTAAGTGTTTCATTTATTTGAAAAAAAAAATCATTGGGTATATTTCTCATTCATTGAGGCTATTTAGGAAAAAAGTCAGTAATTATTTGATAGGAAGTTTGAGAAAGACTTCAAGCACTGGGGGTTGAAGGGTTGGGTTAAACTGAATCATTGTTTCCCGAACTATATTCTGGAAACTAGAAAAAAGAATTAAGAGCTGTAGTACAGGAAAAAAAAAAAGAGAGAGAGAGAATACCATTCAAATAAGTTTAGAAAGCACCGTGTTCCAGATCTCTGTCTTAGACATTCGCAGTATATTTACATGTTACAAGGGATCTGAAAAGTTTTACAGGTAAGAAGCTAGTTTAACTTTGATTCATTCAGGATTTTAAGATGTTGCTTAGTTCTATGAACTTCTTAATAACAGTGCACTGCTAATTTGTGACATACCCTTGCATCACACAAAGCACTGGGTTTCGACAACTGTGAACTGAAATGCTATTAAGGTTTAGTCCAACACCCTTGCTTTACCTCCATCAATTTCACATCCTATTAAGACAATGGCTCAATCAGTTTAAAGTCACCACCGATATAGCCAAAGAGAATTTGTTACAAAGGCTGGTCAGCACTTCTCATCTCTTTTTACCTAGTCTGTCTGGCTCATTGTTTAAAGCTCAGTGCAACCTTCACTTCTTCGGAGAAACAATTTTCAACCTACTAACCCTGTATAGTTCTTTCAAAATACTTATTATTAATTTGTATTATTATTGGATTAATATATATCTCCCACTTGAAGCTGAAAATGCCATGAGGAAATACAATTTATTTTTGCTGAAAGTTTCATTTACCATGGGTAACTATGACATCTGCCACACAGTGGTTGCTTAAAAATAAAATATCTGTCAAATGCTAAAGGATGAAGATCCTCCTGGAAGTTTAAGGATCACTCCCCTCTGAAGGTATAAATTCATTCTTGTGCAAAAGATTTTGTTAATGACTTAGTGGTAGGCTAGAAGATGTGTTTATCATTGTAGTAATTGGTACAAAGTTGGGAAAGTGGGTATGGAATGATCAATGAGGAAACAAAACAAGTCTCATCAGGCTGAGTCAATGGACTGAATCCCTAAATCTGGTCTTTAATAGGGATAAATGATTGGCCTGCAAAAAATCCCACTAAACAATTATAGTAAGGGATTAATAGCCTTTTCCTTATAAAACAAAGTGCGCGCGCGCACACACACACACACACACGTCATTGATAGCTCAATAGGCACATGTGAGATATTGCTGACACAAATGTAAACTGACTTAATGCTGTATTAAAAATATAACATCAAGATTTGAAAATATGGGGTTACAGCATAAAGCTTCAAATCATCAGCTCCAGAAGCAGACTTTGAGGCTTCAATCTTAGTTCTGCCGCTTCCCAACTTTGGGGAAGTTACTCAGTCTTTCTGTGCCTTGGTATCCTCATCTATAAAATGAAAACCAACCTCAAAGCCGCTGTGAAGATAAAAAGAGCTCATAGAGTTGAGATACTAGGTAATTTCACTCTCAGTAAATCTCAGCAATTACTACTAGTCATAACAATGTTAGTATTATTATTGATACAGTACTTCTGCTTTAAATTTTGCATTACAAGTTTCGACAAAGGGAGCATGAGAAGGTAGTGTAACATATTTGTCAGCAGTGTGCACTCTGTGGTGAGGTGAGACCTGGATCGGAATCCCACGTACACTCTTCCTAGTTGTATGAGCTTATGCAGCTTCCTTAATCCTGTCTCTGCCTTTACTTATCTACTCTGGGTAATTGAAAGAAGTAAATGAGTGGCACCTGAGAATTACTCAGGTTTGTACCCACAATAAGTGCCCAAGTACACCATAATAATTTCAGAGGAGAACACAAGACAGTCGAATATGAGAAGCCAAGTAAGAAACCTAAGACAGACATACTTGGGACAATGTGCTCGGTATTTTAAAATACTCAAAGGGCTCAAATAAAAAAAAAAAGGATAAAACTCTGGGTTTTTCCCAATAAGTATACACTGCATGGACACACATTTTAAGATCAGTATAAAAATAAAAGACTATTTTAACAGTCAAGCTGTCCAAATATTGCATGGGAGGCCCCAGAAGGTAGTAAGCTGTTCACTTCAGGAGTCATTTAAGCTTACACTGCACAACAATGTGCAAGAGTTGAACTAAATATTTTAAAGCTTCTTCCAGTTTCCTGTGACTATAGTTTTTAACATCCCATTAGTAGCTGCATGTGAATGTTTCATGGGATAGCGATGTGCTCTGACTCCTTAATGTGAGGAGACAAGGGGTGGGGAAGGAAGGTCAGGGAAGTTGATTTCTGTTGCCTTAAAAGCAAATCTCCATTTCACCATACGTCACTCATAAACACCTGCGGTAGAATGTCTGAACATCCCGGGCCATGAAAGTGGGTGTTCTGATTCACAGTGTGTTGGGATATTGTGTCGATTTATTGCCACGTGAGTGCTGTATACTGTACTAATGCTATCGAGCATTTTCCATTCTGAAAGTCTGCAAATCACATCAAAATGCCACACTCCTAAGGCAAGAGGGGGTAACTATGCATAAGAACATTAAATCTCCCTTTAATTTCAATTTCTTGATATTGAAGCAAAGGCAAGGGAAATCAAGGAAACAAAATGCAAATGTAAGGGAAGGATTTGCCCTTCACACAGGGTGAAAGACAGAGTCCAAAGGAAGACAGAAATCAGTGGCTAGAAGCTGGCGACACTCTGCATAAGAGTTGGCTGAATCATAAATAATTGAATAGTATTACTGGTCGTGCTCTTAAGGTGTACCAGGCATCGTGCTAAGCACTTCACTCGCATTATCTTATTTTTCCATCATGGATGAAATGCATGAGATGTCTATGAGATACATAAGATTTTCCGTATAATTTTCAAGATGAGGATATTGAGGTTTAGAGGAAGGAATTTGCCAAAAATTGCAAAACTCAGACATGGCACAGTCAGGATTCAATCTCAGCCAGTAGATTGCAAAGTCCAAATTTTCAACTTTACGCCACCACATCTTACTCTCTCAAGGTGCTTCCCCATTTATGTTCATCTAGTTCCTTGTGGACTTTTCCTTTCCCTGCCAAAAAACATCCTACATGACCAATTCTAAATTAAATTACTCTCTCCTTTCCAGATCCCTACCAAAGCAACCTGTACATAAATGTAACCTGTACGTAAATGTACCACCAATATAGCAGTTAGACCTGCTATGAGTTTTAGTTAGTTGAGACACTAGCTCCTTCAGTAATTTCTGCTCCAACAAAATGAAGGACATTTATATAATCTCTGTAGGTCCTGTAGGCCAGGTACATAGAAATAGTGCTAGAACATGGAATAGCATATAAAAATAATATTGTTACTACTTATATAATGTACATAATAGCTAATATTTGTTGAGGAATTACCATGTACCAAACCCTATTCTAAGCACCTTTCATGAACTAATTTAACATTACAAGAAACCAATGCATTATATAGAACATTTAAGAACCTTCAATACTTAATGATGAGCGTGTCTTGTCATATCCTTGCAAAGTGCTATTTTCATCTATCTAAGTTTTCCTCACCTTTTGCCTTCTGCCTCTTCTAAATCATCCATTACAAAGCACCTATGATTATCTTATAAAAGCTGAGGTTACATCAGCTCATTTCCCTGGTGGTCCCATTTTCCACAGGAAAGTGTGTGAACTCCTTAGTCTGTCAATCCAGCCCTTTCTAATTCGGCCTCAGTCTTTTGGCTCTGTATCTTTCTCTCTCTCTCTCTCTCTCTTTTGCTTTAAGTCCTACATCACCTGGAAAGTCCACTTCTCTGAGATCATTCTAATTATATTCCTCACCCTGAAATATCCTTTCCTGAGCTCATCTGATGAAAAACAGTAAAAATTCCATTGAAGTCCTGATCACACCCAAATCAAGGTACCATCATCTGCTGCCTCGATGATTCAAAAAGTCTCTTGCCTGATGTTTCTGCTTCTACTCTTGAACCTGTTCTGCCCAAAGGGTCCCAACAGCAGAACTTTGTGTAAAAGGAAGTCAAAACATGTCACTGCTCAGCTCAAACCCTGTAACTGGCTTTTCATCATACTCGGAATAGTACCTAAACCCCCAACCTTGTCCTCTGAGCTCCTACACACTCTGACCGTCCTTCTGATTGACATCTGCTTCCACAAGCTTCTTGTCCCTTTACTTCAGCTATGTTGGCCTTCTTTGTTTCAAGACCATGGGCTCTCTTCCTGTTCACTCACTGTTGACTTATAAGTCTTGTTTTTATTCTCTGTAATATTGTGATTTGTAATAATACATACATATTTGGTCTTTCTCCTAGTTTCTGGAACCAAGCTCCTAAAACCCTTGTAATTTCCTTATGTCAAGAGTGATCAAGGTGTATGTTGTTATGTTAATGAGGTGACTTTTGGAGAGCACCTAAGAATGGGGGCTGGTTGTCACTGGAGTCACTATGTGACTATAGGATTAAAACTTTCAGCCCCACCCCCTGATCTCCAGGGTGGGGAGAAGGACTGGAGGTTAAATCAATTGCCAATGGTCAGTGATTTAGTCGATTATGCCTATGTCATGAAGCCTCTATAAAAACCCAGGAGGACTGGGTCTGGAGAGCGTCCAAGTTGGCAAACATGTGGATATTGGGAAAGAGTGGCAGGCTTGAAGACAGCATGGGCGTTCTGAGCTCCTTCCTCATACCTTGCCCTATGCATCTCTTCCACCTGGCTGTTCCTGAGTTATGTCCTTTTATAATCTATTGAGTAAAATGTTCCTTTGAATTCTGTGAGATACTCTAGCAAGTTAATCAAATGCAAGGAGGGAGCTGTGGGAACTCCTGATTTATAGCCAGTCAGTCAGAAGTAGAGGTGACAAGGTGGGCCTTCTATTGGTGTCTGAAGGACAGGAGCAGACTTGTAAGGCTAACCTCTTAGTCTGCGGGATTGGAAGCTACCGCCAGGTATACAGTGTCAGAACTGAGTTGAACTGTAGAACACCCAGTTGGAGTCTAAACATTGCGTGTTGGTGGTGGGGGGATCCCCTCCTCCATGTTGGAATTGATACCATGACCCCTGTCTGGGCCACATGGATTTTCAGAGATGTCTATCCCTGACTTTGTATCAGCTCAAATGTCACTTTTCCAAACAGACATTCCTTGGCCTCCTTATTTTGAGTGTCTTCTGCTCTCTCAACATCCACTAACTCCTTACCTTGATTTATGTTTCTCCATAGCATCTCTGCCACATGAAATCACACTGTGTATTTCTTTATAGTCTGCCTTTCTACTAAAAAATCTAAGCTCCATTAAGTTCAGGGATTTGGATATATATATTTTTTTTTTTAGCAAATAATGCTAGGCACAAAAATAAATACTTGTTTAAAGAATAAATGCTATCCTGTGGCATTTCCCCCCTCATCCAAAGAAGGAATTATGTGTTCTTTATTACTCTTTTTCCCCTCAATGGATAGGGTTGACTAACTCATACTTCTCAGCTTGTGACAAATTTGTATGGCTTATCTTTAAAAGGACCTGGTCTTATTTTGTTTATTTTATTCCCTTGTATCCTCATTTTCTTCCCCACTCTATAGGCAATTGTGTTTTTAACCAACACTCTTTAGCTTATATGAGTTCTTGTACATAGGCTGTCATTTTGTAGTCAATGTACTTTAATGTACATAAATGAAAATCTGTTGTTTTTCATTCTGTTTCCTCTGTTTTCAAAACCCATCCATGTTGCTATTGCACATCGAGGATGCTGTGTGACATGACCTTCTGGCACCCCATGATATGAAGCTGCCACATTTGACTATTGCTTCAAGGAGAGGCTCCCATACCTGACCCTACAATGATCGCCTTGTTACTCATCCACTTATATATATGAAAATTCCTTTTCAATATATATCCAGAGAAGTCTTGCAGAACAAGACTATTCCAACACTTAATTTTGCTAGATATAGCTAGAATGTACTCCAGAACACCGATATTCATCTATTCTACAACCAGCAGTGCATGGGAGCTTCATATTCTCATATCGCTGGTAACATTTGCTATTATTGAGCTCTTCGAGTTTTTTTCAGTGTACTTTCTACATGTGGTACCTATGGCACACAGTACATTATGTTATCAGGTCACTATTCCTGTCATTCTTTTAAGCCTGTGCTTCCTAAGCATGAAATTACACAGTTATTTTTATATTCAGTCTAGTCAAGTACCTATTACAAAATATAAACTTGATAAAAATGTGTTGAATAAAAAATAAGCTGTGCTTCACCACTTCACTCCAGTTTCATTTAGAATATTTATTTACTTTAAAAAGTCTATGTGCCAAGTACTATTTTAGGTGATACAGACACATTTCACTAGTTCTTTGAAGTTCTTTTCATTCCTATTTACATATAAGGAAACTGAGCAAGTTTAAACAACTTAGCTGAGGTTTTACTGGGGATATGCATCAAATATAGAGTTTAAATCTGGGTCTGAGTGACTCCAAAGTCAAAGTGCCCATTTTTTTCTATTTATTCCAATTGACTCTTGTGGTAATGAAATGAATGAGTCAACTAAAATTTGTTTCTATATTGTTATGGAAGTACTATAGCCCTCTCCCACAGGTAACATGGTGTTTTAACTGTGCCATAAACCCTGGCTCATTAACTCATGAGATAATGACTTCCCACATTCAGGGCATGTTTGAAGTCACCGCCACTTGCAATAATTTAGAACATTTAACATTTTAACATATTTATTATATATATATATATACACACATACATATATGTGTTATATATAGCCATATATACATGAACAGTTCTTTTCTTAAGGGATAGCAACTCAACAAACTATTAATCTAGATATAAAATCCTTGCTTATCTACAAGACATTAGGGGATTTGTGAAAAGCTTGGTTGAAATGCATTAAATCTATGTATAAGTGTTAATTTCTTACTTTGTGCTAGACACTGTGCTAAATTCTGACACATGATGATGAACAGTCCATACATAATCTATTACATCAAAACTCACTGAAAGATATGAGCAGAAAGAAAAGATAGAGACAAAATATGAAAACATTACAGGAACACAACCCAGCTCTGTAACAAGGGAGACGTTTAGAAGGAAATGATGGAGATAAATAAGAGTGAGGCAAGGGCAGAGAGAGAAGCCAACGTGTGTTCCAAGAGGAGGGAACAGAATGTGCAAAAGCCTAGAAGAGAAACAGGGCCTTGTATGTATTCAAGGAAATGAAGCAAGCTGAACGTGGATTGAGTACAGATTATAAAAGGGAGGGTAGGCTATTAGAGTTGAAAGCTATTAGAGTTTTAAAAAAAGTTCTCGATTAGAGAATTGATCAGGGGCTAAATTATGCAGGTACTATTATAAGGTACTTGGAGTTTACATATGAGGGCAACGGAGAGCCACTGGATGGTGAGCAAAGCAGAGGAATGGTAGGTTCAGATTTGTTTTGGAAGATACTCCTAGCTTTGGAAAGATCAGAGACTATGGGGATGGGATTGGGAATGACAACAGAGGTAAAAAAAAAAAAATACAACTTTGAAGGCATTTATGGTGCTCCAGGTGAGTGATAAATGACGGTGTGGACAAGACGATAGATATTAAAGTGGAGATAACTGAACACACTCAAATATTTTGCAAGTAGGATAGACCTAAGGAAAGTTGGATGTGGTAGGGGGAGTCAAAGATGATGCCTAGGTCTCAGTATCAGTCTCCTGATGTTGAGCATTCTGCAGCAGGCATTTCACCTAACTAATCTGTAGAACAAAGAACAGCACAAACCTAAGAGTAAAAGGTGACAAAATTAAAGTTTCTGTCCCAGCTTTCATTTTAACTTGTTACTACGCCTGAGTCCATAACGCTTAAACTTCTTAGTGGTTGGTTATGGTTCCCCTTCCCTCTAACTCAAACCAAGAGAGCAAACAGCGAGTGAATATGATAAGCCCACGGTCTGCATGGCTTAGCAAGACAGTTGTTAGCAGAGTCGCCATTTTCTTGGCATTGGATCTGCCCATGGAGGGGTTTCTGCTCGTACCATTTCATGACCTGTCTCTCTTGGCACCTGACTCATTCTCCCAACAGAAGTAGTAATGGATTGTTTGCTTAGCAAATTTGAAAGGAGAAACAGAGCATGGGAGGGCACAGACATCCCTATCAACTTTATAGCTTCTATGATAACTTTCCAAAAACATATCCAACGTCTCCCGAATGCCACATACAATTTTTTTAGGTGAGATAGTGCCAATTAGCTCACAACTCCTTGGAACGAGAGTCTTTTTCAAAGCTTCTTTCTAAACATGTTATCACCTGGGCCCTATTTTACCCTGTTCTTTTCCTCTTGTCTTTCATTTCTGTTTTCTTTTAAACTTCTCCCCTCTTTCTCTCTTCCTTTTCCTTTCTCTCCCTCACCATTTTGTCTCGCTTAAATTTTCTCCTTTAATTTGAGGCCTAATTCCTGTTTTAATATGAAAGACAGCAATTATTTGTGATTATTTAAAAGCAGCCTTGTTCTCTCCCTCTCTCTTTCTCTCTCCCTCCCTCTTCTGCCCTATCAGAAGAGACCAGAACAATTTCATATCTATTAATTAAACAAGTTTCACTTTGTCATTATAAATTAATTTGGAACAATGTTAATTTCTGAAAAACTATTGTTTTGTAAATATGATTAAGCGAGACATATGAAACATTCAAGGTCTTCTTCCTTCATCTGCCAATTATGCATCTTGTGTAGGTGATTTTTATTGCCTCTGTAGTTAAATCTGCTAACACTGCCCTATAACCAAATCAGCCTATAGGGAATCCAAGATTTTCCGGACTGTTTCCTATAATGTCCTCCCATCTTTGGGTTATTTTACACCCTTCACTACTTATAAGAAGGAACTCAAAACAATACTTTTTCCAAGAAACTGCCCTTGATCAATGCTGCCTTTATCATTTATATACTGCATTGCTCTATATGTACATTCTACACAGGCACTTACTAAACATTTTAAACTTTTTCTGAATATCCCCCTAATCTTGAATTGGTAAAGTGAAACTATAATTTTCCTCCTAGAAGACCTGCATCAGGAATCATTAAACTTAAAGTCTGAGCCATGCTGATGTGGGAATGATTACCTCTCCCCAAAGTCCAGAGAAGTACACTGTGTTTTCTGTGATGAAGCCTAAATTGGTGTTACTGCAGGTCACACTATGCTCCCGGCTTCAGTTGCTGTGTTGGATGTTTACTATCCCCAGAGCAGCATTTAGAAATCATTAGTTATCGCAATTCCCTTCAGTCCTATCATTAGAAATAGCACGGAATTATAATGAAATATAAGAAATCATTTTGTATTTGCATCTTATTAAATTATAACCATCCTACCTTTGTTCCAAGAGTGATTTCTGCTCTCATTAGTGTCTGCACCTCTGTAGGTACCATGTTTGCTATTTCTTTTGCATCTTCCAGTACAATTTATTTGGCACTCTGTACTCAGTAAGTGATCAGTAAGTGCTTGTTAACTAAGCTGGCAGAAAATTCAGTCTTTAGCATCCGCCCTTGCAAAGGAGAGACATGTACAGCCCAGAAAGTGTGAAAGCAAGGAGTCCACAGAGAAGGGCCATTTGGAACCTTGGCGACTCACATGTTGTCATACTGCCTCAGAGTCCTGTGCCCTGTGCTTAAGGGAGTGAGGGAGAAGATGATCCAACCTCTGAGCAAGGACAAATGATTTCAGGGATTCCTCACTCCAGCAGGCAGAAGAGAGGTGATGCTAGACAGGACTTAGATCTCCCAGGAAATCTCAGACATCAGCAGGTACCCTCACTGTCTAGGCACTTCAACTCTGTCCAGAGCCACTGCCATGGGGAATCCAAGGATGGGAAGATACAACTTCAGAGCAACAGCTATCATAGATGACTATTTCTATTGTGCATCCCTATGGCTCCCAAACTCATCATTTGTAATTAGAGTAGGGACTGATGAATTTTTCATCATTGGAATTTCTACTACACTATGACCAACTGACATAAGTCCTTGAGCTTAGATGACAGGTTGAGAAAAGATCCTGAGATTTTAGACCATTTGTCCCGTATGCTCTACAAGTAACCACTTCTATTATATGTACTGAGGTAACCACATCCATACTTCTATTCATGGTATTTCTTCTGCTCGATGAACTCCTCATCACTCCATTTCTCTTCTTTTAAGATCCAGATTTTAAAAAACAAACAAACAAACTCCTTCTCTGGACACAGGCAGTAGAATTTAATGACTTCCAGTTTGAACCTTAAAGACTTCTGGGATTAATATCCCAGCTCCTTTACCCACTAATGATATGACCTTAGGCAAGTTCCTTAACCTCTCTTTGCCTCAGTTTTCTAGAGGTAAGATATTATGTGAATACTAATTTACCTACCTCAGGGTGTTGTGAAAAATAAATGATTATGTGTGACTATATGTATATTTCTGTATTTCTGTTTATGTATACACATGTGTGTGCGAGTTTGTGTGTGTATGTATATATATGATAGTGCCTGACATGTAGTAAATGCTGAGTATTTGCTATTGTCATTGTCCTTTAATGTCTTACTGCTTTGATTTCCATAGTTTTCTTTCCTTCCTTTTATCCTTCCCTTCCTCCTTCATTACTTCTATCCCTTGCTGTCTCTCACGTGCCCCATTTCTCATACACATTAAATTGTAATGTAGCCTTGCAGTGGCATTGATAATAAATATCACCCAGGTAGTGTTGGGATTAAGACCCCACTCTCAAATTGGGTCCTAAAAGGGGTACTTCACATGTGCACACGGAGCAGTCCAGGATATGCACTCCTCCCCATGTTCCCTTCACGGTCAGCTTCCTGTACAAACCTGAACTAGGAGAAGCCATGCTATCTGTTGTCATTTTCCACCAAAGGAATACAACTGTTTTCACCAAGGGCAGTGTCTCAACATGTTCCCAAACCTACCAATCCTGTGTTGCTGAAAGAACGTGGGTTCTATTACTGCAATGAGTGGAGAACAGATCTGGAAGACAGCGATGGGAGAGCTCTCCTTTCCAAGTTTTGCATCAAATTTTGACTCCTGGTATCTGAATCTTTTTGGGTTGCTGTAACAAAATACCACAGACTAGGTGGCTTATAAACAACAAAAATTTATTTTTTTATAGTTCTGAAAGCTGGAAGTCCAAGATGAGGGTATCCTCTTTGGGGTGGCAGGATTCTCACTGTGTCCCCACATAGTGGGAGGGGCTAGAGAGTCCTGTGGAGTCTTTTCTGTAAGAGCACTGATTTCATTCATGTGGGCTCCACCCTCACGACCTAATCACCTCCAAAGGCCCCGTCTGCTAATAACATTACACTGGACTTCAGAATTTTAACATACGGATTTTCAGGAAACACGAATATTCAAATGATAGCACCTAGTATCCAAAACATTAATGCCTTGTGCTCAGAGTAGCTCAAATCCTGGGGGCCACCCACTTTTCCACTACTTCCCCTGTTTCCCTCTCCATGGATCTCTTCAACAACTCCTTTCTTAATTGGATTGTTCTTTCTTCTTTCTAACTACCAAATAAAAATCTTTGGACATGTGAATAGTAGCTATAGAGAGGTGTGAGTGTGTGTGTGTGTGTGTGTGTGTGTGAGAAAGTTGACCATTTATTATAAACATCATATGTAGTTTTGAATATATAATGAAAATAATAAACAAAATTAGCACTGAGAAACACAAAACATTATTTAACTCTTTAAAAAATGTGTCAAATTAGTCTATTCCAAGGGACTTGTGTATAGGTCTATATAAATATAGCTCGCATCGACACAATGATTTAGTTGCAAAACAACTCATTAAGTTATGATCTTTATAACAAACTTAAAAAGTAGGCAAATTTTACATTATTTGCTCTTTAATGAGAAAACTGGTAATTAAGTTTCCCCATGGAAACTCCTCATGGTGGCCAAGTCTCCAAAACTATCAAATGGGGGAAAGCTAGGAGTTGAACTTGTTATCTGATCCAAAATCTAAATTTACCATCGAATATACTAGCTCCCCAAGATAGCAATGGTTCTACTCTTATAACACTAAAATAATTTTCCATCTGTTTTTTAATTTTATTTGTAACTCATAAAACTTGAATTTGCATGGTACTATCTTGACACAGCATTGCACTCAAAGAAATATAGTGCAGCAATAATAGATAATTACATAATTTAAAAGATTTCCTGGAGGATTTCAGAGATGATCAAAGGGAATATTCTTTCTTCCAGCCTACATAGCTCTTATCCTTCTTACTCACTTTTCTTTCATTATTTTGCCCCTGTCCTAGGCAAATGTTAGTTTACTCCAGTCCAAATTCATCATAATATCAGGGAATAATACTAGGATTAATACCAGGAAAAAGGCTGACAAAGACAAAATTCACCATAGAGGTTGGAAATATGTAAGAAAATGAGTGAAGAAAGGTATTTTTCTTTTGACAATAGGAAGGGAGATAGTAAGCATTCACAATGTAATCTCTAATTTAAGTTCTATTGGATAGCCTAACAACTTTGTTGCTAGACAAGTATGCCTGGCATTATTACTGCTTCATTTTACAGAAAAAAAATCAAGTCTTGAATATAATAAGTGGAGGATGTCTGCAAAAATATAAAGACCTGAGCATATGCAAATACAAATTTTCAGACACACATCCCATTACACTTCATTTCCCTGACTGATCCTTCAGCACATAGATCTGATGCTCAGTCATTAAAGGTCTAGAACATGTAGAGGAAGAAGCATATTCCCTGCTTATTCATCTACCTTGTGATGTACACAGTGTCCAGAAATTATAGCTTCACCTTATGATTATGCCAGTCTCCAATTCCTGATATTAATCAAAGGCTAGTTAAATGACAGACTGCGGCAAATGGAGAGAAACAGCTACACTTAGGTCAGGTCCCCAGAATTGCAACCTCAGAGGTGAGACTCTGTTTTACAATTAATGAACAGAGTGATGAGGATAATCGGAGGAGAGCCAATGAGCATAAATTACTCTGGGACTCCCTCCAACTGCCATCAGGAGCTCCAACCTCAACCTTGACCACAGCTTCTGAAATTCCGTTATTCTCATGATTTGTCAGTCACTCCTCTTTCTTCTGGTTCAGGTTTGTCAATCTTAAAAATTCTAGAATTCTAAACATAAATACATAAGAACAGTCATCTGTGTTCAGACAGGAGTTCGTTTTCAGAAAGCTGAGGATGCTATAGCCTTCTGTTCATATACACCTCTTAGAGCTCCTTATGTCTGATATTACCTTCCCTAATTCTCATTATTCTCCAGCCATACTGGCCTCCTTTCTGTCTCTTGAGCATGTCTTCTCAAGGCATGTACACTAGCTTTTCCCTGTGCTTGGAATATTTTTCTCCCCTAGACCTTTATAAACATTATTATCATCATTTAGTGTGTATGTATGTGTGTATGTATGTTAATATTATGTCTTCTTAGAAACCTTACTCTCTACCTCAATTAAAGGACTCTGTGTTAGACTGAGCCTTCTAAGAAGCATATGCTAAGACAGAATTAAACATGCAAGAAATTTATCAGGGGAAATGCTTGTGAGAGAAAATGGATTCTCCCAGGAGAAGCTGGAAGAGCTATTACACTAATGCAGTTCTGACTCTGAATGGGGAGAGGGAAATAAAAAAGGTTAGGTTAAAGCAACTTAAGCTGCTGCAATTGTAAAAAAAAAAGTTTGGCATGGCCATAGGGTAGTCCTTGTCCGAAGTTCAATGTTAGAGGATTCAAGCCTTAGAATCCCTTCCAAGCTCAGTTACTGAGTAGGAATAGCTCCTGCAAAGTGTGGCCTCAGTGCAAATGGGGTGATGGACATCAGAGGGTAGCAATGCCACATGTCTGGATATTTAAATAGTGGATTCTCATGGCTGCCACAGACCCCTCCCCCCATTTTCCATCTTCATCCTATTCCTCTATTTCATTTTCTTCCTTGAACTGTCTGCATTTTATTATTTTATCATTTGTCTCAAATAGGAGTTATTTCTAGAAATCTTCTCTCACCTATTATGACATTGTAGTCTCATTTCTTAACACTAGTTTGTTCCTTTTTATTCGCCTCCCAACCCAATGGGAACTCTCAAACTCTTTAATTAGTCCTGTTCACATATTATAGCTAAACCCAAACTTCATCCAGTATCAGTCAATGAGGCCAGCCTAACGATAAACTTTGGAAGAACTGTAACATGTATAAAATGCTTACTTCTAAAAGGATAGCATTATAGAGCACTCGTTCTTAGTACTTAAGTGTGTAGTGGATACTTTCTAGCCCAGTTAATGATCCAGTTCTTCCATTTTGTCCTGAGATTTCACATCCATCTGAACCTTTCTGGCTATTTTAAAGATTGACATTACTCATAATTTAGACATTAAATGTACAAGGTACTCTTTGTCTCTGTAGTTTTCTTAGCCATTTTGGCTGTGCAGAAAGTCTATATCACTCACATTTCTTTCTCTCTAGTTGTTATTAATTATTTCATTCTCATATGATGAAAACTTTGTGGTGGAAGAGACTGGAACTAGCACTAAGTTCTGCATTTACAGAATGCTGAACTGGTGCAAAGTGAATGCCAGCGATCCCAAATACACATTATATGCAACTACTACATACAAATCCATGAATTTCTATCAAAACCTACCTTTTTCTGTTACACTATATGTTTGCAACTTTCCTTACGTTGTCACTGAAATGATTAATTTTGGGTTTTGCTACTTTTAAAAAGTATCCTTGAAGCTATTTCATTTTTGACTGATTTCTTTGTGAATTTATTTATTTAAAAAATATAACAATGACAATAGAATGTTGTGCTTATCAGTGGCCTTATATTTGCTACAGCCATATTTCCCCCCAAAGACAAATTCAGCCACGTCAGTCCCTTTAAGGACTCTCAATTACCTTTGCCCGTAGACTAAATTCCAAATCCATTATATGGGTTCATCTTATAGCTCCCTTCTACCCTCCTCTACCTCTATTAGATAAAAATTTATCTTACTTAATTTTACAGCACACAGTTCATTTCCCCACACCAAATTTCTATTTCATCTCTAGCGCTTCCTTTTTGGAACCTGGCCTGTCCTCCTTCCCAGCTCCAATCTGGTTTGCCCCTATCAATACTTCAGATTTCACATAGAAAGTCATTACCTTGAAAAAGCTGACTCTGATCTCTCCGCCTCCCAGCCTACATCCTTCTTCTGGACTCCCATAATAACCTTTACTTTCCTATCATTGGATATTTCACACTGCATTACAATTAATTGAGTATATTGCATAAAAGGTTAGGAATCACGTCTGTTTGTTATACACTTGGGGCTTACAGAGTGCCTCGCAGTACATAGATATTTGTTTAAGAAAAGAGAGATGGGAGGAAGTAAAAAAGGAAGAAAGGATGTGTTCAAAACAAGATAACAGGCTCAAAATAGAGTCACTTATGCTAAGCTCTATGTCATTAAATAGAGACTTAACGTATACTTTCAGCTCTCTCAAAAATAGAATCTTGAGCCAGTCAGCTGGGAATTGACTGATCAACACTAATTAGGTAACCTGCCTGACAGACACCTGTCATCTCCTTAAGGAAAGTAACTGCAATAACCAACGCTCTCTCCTCTTTCTTTCCTTTCTCTCTTTCTCTCTCTCTCTCTCTTTCTCTCTCTGTCTCTCTCTTTCTCTCTCTTTCTCTTTCTCTCTCTCTCTCTCTCTCTCTCTCTCTCTCTCTCTCTCTCTCTCTCTCTCTTTCTTTCTTTTGTGTCCTAGTAGAGTAAGTCCTAACTTAACGTCATGGATAGGTTCTTGGAAATTGCTCCTTAAAGTCAAACAACATAAAACAAATTTTACCATATTCCAACTAGAATAAACAAGAGTGAACTTCCTACAACATATTTCTGGCCACCAAGAACATCACACTTCTAAATAGAGTCACAAAACTGTTCTAATATTAAACATTAAAATAAATGCAAGCCATAAATACATTTCAGAAAGATTAATAAAAACAAGTAACATAAGTATTTTTCAACCTCCTTATTCCAGTTTAGGGTCACGGTTGGCTGGAGACAATTCCAGCAGCTCAAGACAAGCAAGGCGGAATCCCACCCTGCACAGGACCCCCTTCCATCGCAGGGTGCACCCACACACAGCCACACTCACGCAAACTGGGGCAACTGGGCCAGGCCGAGTCATCTCACATGCACGGCAGTAGGATGTGGGAGGAAACCGGAGTCCCGGGAGAAAACCCATGCAGACGTGGAGAGACCGTGAACGTGGCCCCGGCTCAGATTCATTTTATTTATTTACTTTTTTCTCATCAACGTTATAAGGAAACGACGTTGAACAAAACAATGTTATTAGAAGACCTGCTGCATAACTTCCTCTTTCCTGCTCCCTTCTGCCTACAAAAGTCATTTCATACAGCTCCTCAGAGGTCCTTTCTACCTGCTAGATCGGATGCTGCCGGATTCAAATTCAATTTCGCTCACATAAACTCTGAAAACTTGTACTACACTTCAGTTTATCTTTTATCAGTTCCAGTGACAGAAGAGGAACCCAAAGAAGAGAGACCCTGAGCGACCCAGGGGCAGTTAGCAACGAGGCACAGGTACCTGTGAAGCTCCTGGAGCTCGCTGCGTCCTCGTGGCCTCTGGAGGTGGTGGCAAAGTCCCTCTCCGACCCCAACTCCGCAGCTTTCCTGTTAAGAGCTTTCAGACTTTATTTCAGCATTCTTTTTCCAGCCTGGGTCCGACTTAAGAATTGGACCGGGTCTGCCTGAAGAATTGGACTGGGTCTGCCTCAGGCTGGATCCGTGTTAGAAACAGGACTGGTTCCGGGGTCACACGGGGTCCAACTTAGAAACCTACCACATCCGGGTCAAATCGGGCACAACTTAGAAACCAAAGTGGATCTGAGTTAAACTACACTGAGTCCCGTGTGAGGCCTCAGGTGAATAAAATTTTGTTTTAAGGCTGAATAAGTAGGTTAACCTTACAAAGATCATCTTAAACTACAGTGATCATAGTAGAGAACTCAACCATCTGAGATAAGCTTATCAATTTACAAGGTGCCCTAGAGACAAAGGGGTCTCAGCCAAGCACTGACCGTAAAGGAGAGAGGAAAAATTATTTTTCCTCCTTTATGGTTCTGTTGATGAGGATGAGACCCGCTGGGACACCACAGTCACTCCAGAGACTGTAGAAGGGATTCTGGGGGAAACTGGGAGAAACTGGCGTAGGTGAGAATTCTTACCAAAGTCAGCACGCTTAAGTCTCTATCTGTAGCTGAGAGAGGAAGGTTGTCCCTTCCTTTCCAAAAATACATTTGTATGAATTAGATCTTTGAATTGTGACTTGTGAATTTGCTTTCAGGTACCCATTGGTTGTGGATTCTTTCTCTCCCTCATTTTATGTCCTGGGAACTTAGCTTGGCAGCTGTCAGGTTGACGGCTCCAAAAATATGGCTGGACAGAAATGTGGGTTGTACTCCATTGGCAAGTAGGAGCCAACAACTGCCAGCTCAGGGGGACTATCTGAATCTTTCTTTCTTTTGGTTATCTTAGGAATGGCTCTATTTAATTGGCTTAAAAACAAATAAGCATTTACATAAATCAAGTATACTCTCACAATATAGAGGCTAACTCATCCACCAACCATCAGAGCACTGGTTGGTGCTTCTGGAATCACATACTTGCTGTGCAGCTCTGGGCCTCTCACATTCCCTGTCTGGGTCTTGATTTTAATGTACACAAGATTAATGCATTTAACTAGACATTATCTATAGTCTCTTCTAGCACCGATGTTCTTTTGCTTTGGTTTCCAATGCCCCATCTGCCCTGAGTAATAGCATCTCTGTCCCTCCAATGCTGACTTGCCCCGTCTTCCTCTGCCCTCATCCCTTCAGGAAAGTGCAATATCTTGGACCCCCAAAGCGTTATCAGGCAGACAGACAATCTCATTTACGTCATAAGGACCCAGTATATCCAATGGCAATTTACCACACGTCGTTAATATGTTTGTTATATTTTGTTGTCGGAATATGAGAGTTCATCAGCAAGGCTGCACACGGGGAAAACATATTGAAATGAGCATTATGGATCTGTCAGGCTGGAGTTTATGGCCTTTTCTCAGTACTACACTGTAAGTAAAACAAGCCCTGATTGAGTCAGCAGCCTCCTGGGTACTAATTTGCCAAAGTGTGAGGAATTTTAATGTTAAGTTTATCTGCCTGCATTAGCCAGGAGGGATAGGGGGAGGAGGAGGTGGACAGATTGCTTTAGTTTAGTGTATTATAGACCAGCCTGGAAGTTTCACAGATACCAGGAGAGAAGCTTTCAGTGGGTTTGGCCTCTTATCTTCTTATCCTCTTATAGATTTTGGAGATGTAGTGCCCTGGAGTTTTAATACTTAGTTTGCAAATCCTCCTTTTAAAACCAATGCATTGAAATGCAATGCAAAAGGGGAGTGGGGAGAAAGTCACCAAAGATGTCACTGCAAAAAAAAAGAAAGGAAGAAAGAAAGAAAGAAAGAAAAAGAAAGAAAGAAAAGGAAAAAGAAAGAAAAGAATAGTGAAGAAAAAGTGTAGACAATCACTAAAATCCCAGTGACTGAGTATGATGAATGCAAGTATCCTTATACAATATCTTTTTTGCAGGTGACTTCCAGGAAGGGCTCAGAAGCCTTTGCTGGGGAATTGCTTCTCTGGATAGGACTCTGTAGATGCTGATGCTGTCTAAAGGGATTACAAAACTTTACAAGTCCAAATTAATGCACTGGGAAGATGAATTTTAAAACAAGATTTCCTTTTTTTCTTTTAGGCAAAGTACGGGAAGCACAAAATGAGGGAAGCTCCTTTCTACCCGTGGGAAGAGATCTGCTTCTTTGATTCTGGGAGGGTCAGAAATTTTTTAGCAGGTGATTCAAAGAGTTTGCCCGGATTCAGACTCAGGTGTTATTAGTATTAACAGATCGTTATCTCATGGTATCAAAGTCAGTCATTACCATTTCTTCTTCCTCTGCAGGAAAGCTTATCCATTACTTTTTTCTTGAGCAGGCACTTGATATTCTAGGAGCTGGAATCTATTTCTCATTCCAGTGGCGTGCAGCTGTGGGTCACCTGGCTAATGCTGGGGCCATTCCACATTCCAGAGGCACAGAGCTGTGGTCATTTGGCATTCCAGAGGCATTCTGAAGCTGTGGGTCATTTATTATGCCAAGGTTAGTTTGTCGACCCGCAGAGCCAGGAACCTTATGCTAGCTGAGATTGGAAGCCATGAGGAAGATGTAACTCCACTGGTGTCAGAAGGACGAAGATGGAGAAAGAGGGAGAAAATAACAATTAACTGCGAAGGATTCTCAACCAGTTTGTAGACAGTATAATGGGAACAATATCTGGTGCACTTATAGTCAAAGATGGGGATTTTTTTGAGAGGAGAAAGAAAATATGCACGAATTAGATTGTAACTTATTGCTCTTTCTTAAATGAGAAGCAGGTTATAACAGTGATAAGGCAGATGAGTCAAAATTGGGTTAAAGTCCTGGCTCTGCTACTTATTAAATATGTGACTTTGAGTGATTTATTTATCTTCTTAAATATCAGTTTCGTTGTATGTAAAATGAGGAAGAAAACCTACCATTTTAAGATGAGAACACACCCTTAAAAGTGTTCAGCATAGTCCTTATACTAATACTTAATACTAATAACACCTGAGTCTGAATCTGAGCAAACTCTCTGAATCACCTGCTGAAAAATTTCTGCAAAATCAAATAATAATAATTATTATTATTAATGTTGATTGGGAGATTCTTGAATTGTTAAGATGAAGATAAATAATGATTTTCCATAATATATCATTGATACTCATTCACTCTTTTCCATTATCTTCTACCACACGTCAGGCACTGTGTTAGGCAAAGAAATTATTTTACTAAGTCTGGACAGATTGAACTATGACTAAATGATGACGACAGATTCAATTCTATAAGCGCTCAGTGAGTATCGACTGTGTACAGTGCCTTTTTATAATCCCCGTGATTGACACAAAGATCAAAGGGATTCGTTTTTGTTTTTGCCATTAAGGAAAGAAACTATGACACCTATTTAGATGACCGTGGATGATGAAGAAGGGAAAAGATACATATAATCTCCATGAAATGGCATTCAGAGAATGATCAGACGTGTGGGCTGGACATTTTTCAGCCTGAACATGACTGCAATGGTGACAAGGTGGCTCTACCACCTTCGGCACTGCGTCTTTATAAGTGAACATCCAGTGGGATGGTTAGTTGAATCCAGATAAGGAAGATCCCTGATTTTCATGCCAGGAGTATAAATTTTATTCTGCAAGGAATAAAGAGAATAAGATGAAAAAAAATTTTGTTTTGCCTTACTTTGTGTTGTTTTTGTTCCTACAAATGATTGAATAGGCTGTTTTTTTTGTTTGTTTTTACTTTTGGTGGGGGTGGGGGGATCTCCCAAATGCATTGCCAAATATTGGAACAGAATATATGGGTGTAGCGTATCAAGATCGTCAACCCAGGATAAGAAGTTTGTGATCTATGTTTCATGAGGCAAAGGAGACGAGTCAGACTTGGGAGGGAGGGGAGAGGAGGGGAGGTGATGGTAGTGGTATGGAAGAGTGCCGTGACTCCAGGGAATCTGTATGTGACCTGATTTACTGTAGGGAGTCAGGTCCGGAGGGACCTGCTACCCATAGGAAGTCCTAACCTTGCTGCAGCCAGTAAGCATAGACAAGACAGAGAAGGTTTCTGTGTATGTGCAGGTGGCTGTGGAGTCCACAGAACCTGCTGAAGAGGGTCATAGAGTGTAGCCTATGAATGCACAGGGGTGCTTGTTAAAAGTGGATTCTGTAATCCTCACCAGAAGCAGATCTCCCTGGAACATTTCTCAGTGGCCTCTAAGAAATAAAGGTCAAAGTTTCTATCATATGGTTCTCAAGAACAACAGCAAATCAAGTTGAAAAGGCATTCTTAGAGAACATTGTGTGATTCTTCCAAACATTTGTTGACTCTCTCCTGGTTCTAAAAGCTGCGAATACAGGCTTCAGGGAAAAACACAAATTCTCTGCCAGGGCGGACCCTGTGGCCTATATAAAATCTTGGGGCCCCCAAGATTTTAGGAATAATAAAACCTTAAACATGAAAGTACACATGTATTTAAAATCAGAAAAGAAATAATAACAATTATAATGCTAATCAGCTTACAATGCCGAAATGCTTACATGTATTTTATTAAAGCCAGAACTAAGAAATGATTTTTTATTATAATTTGTTTACGATACCTCTATAATGTTGTCTATATTTTACCTGTATACTTTTAATATTTTCATATGATGTTTTTATATTATTTTCTATAGAGAAATTAGGTAGTTAATTCAGTATTTTTTTCCTCCAGCACTGTTTTTCCTTAATTGACACACTGAAAAAGTTCCATTCAACTTCACAACTCATTACTGAAAATTAGTGTATAAATATTTATCATTGATATAATTTTAGGAAAACTAGTATCAAATTTCTTTAATATATGAGCATTATAATTTCAGAGAATTTCATATTTTCTTGTGCAGTGATATATCTTAAATATTCTTTGCATTGATAATACCCATTAGCCAGTTTGTGATCAAGGCCCATGTTGGACTGACATGTTAAGACTTTCATGCTTACGCTGTTCATGTCTGTAGTTCATATCAAATCAGCAAGAACTAAATGAGAACACGCAAAAGTTTGATTGAGCCAGGCAATTTTGGCAGGTGAAAGAGATAGACAAAGACGTAATCTAACAGAGTCAAGATGTATGTAGCTCAGATAAAGCAGTGAGCAAGTCAACAGCAACGGATAATGAGACTAGGAGCTAGGAAGGTAGGTCTGGAATGAGTGTTAAACACTGGCAGATGGGTGAAGACATATTATCATGCTTCTAAATTTTGGAAACAGATGCCTGTTGATTTATCACTAAATTTACAAAAAGGCAATAATGTGCAATGTTAAGATCATTGGTACTAGAAGCAGATAAACACCTTAGCACTGTCCCTTACTAATCTGTGGAATCTTGCTAAACCTAAGTAAACACAGAAGGGATGACAAACTACACAAAAACAGATCCTCCCAAGCCCTACAAATTATATACCAAATTAAAATTCCTTTTGGGTGGATGCAAAAAGGCCCACACCACTGGACATGAAGCAAGGTGTAATGGGGGGAGAGTCGGGGGCAAAAAGGGGGCAGTGGTCTTGACGAATTATATAATGGAATATTTTCCTTTTGAAAATTTTAGGAAAACCAAACCAAACACAAACACAACATGCGGTCACACTGCCAACGCACCCCCCCGGGGGTCCTGAAGCTTAAACTCCATTTGCCTCCTGGTACATCTGGCTCTGCTCCCTGTGGTTTCCATGGAGCTCACATTCTAGTTAGAGAAGAAAGACAGTAAACACACGAATGAAATAATAAATAGACACTTTCAGATGGTTATCGTCCTGTGAAGACAGTAAAATGGTACATATGATAAAGAGTTTCTGCAGGCAGGGGAAGAGGCATCTCTGAGAGGCAGGAGTCAGAGACACCGAGCTGAGCAAGACAGCTTTGCGCTGAAATCTGCATCAGGAGAAAATCCAAACCTCCAAGTCTGCAGAAGGGGCCATGAGGCCCAGAGACTGGCAGTGACTAGTCTAACTTGCCATAGCCTATCAGTGGCAGAGCTAGGACTGTAGTCGAGACATCTCGAAACAAATGAAAATCCCTTGCTGCTCTTCAGGGTTTTTGTGTGAGCTTTCACTTTAGATAGTCTAGACATGTGGAAACTGAGGTAGCCCTTACGGCTTTCCCTACGTTCCCGATAAAAGGAGATAATTTATCTTTTTTTTAATCACCAAAAGCCAAAAGCTGAGCAGTCAATTTAATAGTCAAGCTGCCATTTCACTATTTTAAGATAATCTCAATGATTAGACTAACTCGTTTCAGGACCATAAAATCATTAAAAAAAAAAAAAAAAAGCTCAGAGATCTATCAGGGAAGTATTCTCTAGATTATTTTGATTACATGTTTCTATCTGAATCAATCAATCAATCAGTCAATCAACTAATATATATAAATAGAGAAGGAGGATACACACGCAATATAGATTTATTTATTTATTGACTTGTTAGATGTATTATGTGCATTACAAAAACATACAAGGCATACAAATTTTAAAAGACACACTAGAAATAAAGTAAATGTTCCAGAATTTTCTTTCCTTACATCGGTGGATCATTGTATTTGCTCTTTGAGGAAGCTTTGTCTCTCTTTGGAGACAGTTGATCTAGGCTATCACTTTCTGTTTAAGCACAGAGAAATTGAGTCCAGAGAAGGGAAATGAGAAGGTAGTATTAATGACCCAATATAATTAGTGAGCTAAAGTTCTTTAAAATAAACTCAGCTTCATATATATGCAAAGTCTTTTATGCTAGCCCTGTTATGTGTTAAAATTGGGATTTTTCAAATGCTTTCATTTAGTGTTTGCAAGTCTTTTCCTTATTCCTTAGAGACTAAGGCTCTGCTTTTGATCACAACAACAAGCAATCCAGGATCAGCAAACCTCCGTCACCAGATCCCAGCAAAGAGTACACTGCCTAAGTCCACGGGCTCAACCTGAACCCTGTTTCCCTCAAGGATTCCCACAACAGACGCAGTCTCTCAGCCTGCTTAGCGATGCAGCACTGCACCTCTCAATGGCGTTTTATGACACATTTCTCAAATCAAATTTAAAAGCATAACTGAGTGGAATTAAATTAATGCTGTCTGGTAATGTCGGCAGCACCAGAGTTGCAACAGGCTGGCTTAACTCCTAAACCTTCTAGAGCTTCATGATAAGTATTCAGTCTCTAGTATTATTGAGGGAATCTGTGTACACTGTGTGTGTGTGTGTGTGTGTGTGTGTGTGTGTAGGGGGGTTGGAGTATGGCTGAGCAGTCACTGAGAGCATAAAAGTAGTTACAGGTACTTAGTGATCACACATGCCCTGTGACCTTGATGTTTTTGAGTTGACATTTGCATTTCCCTTCATGTCGTTCGGAGTATGTTTAGCTTCTTTATATCATTTGATCATCATAATCACCCTGTGAGGAAAACATTCAAGTTTTTAATCTCTTTTTTTTTTTTACTTGAACCCAAGTGCCCTGTCTCCAAATTCAGCATTATTTCCACTCATTAAGTTTAATAATAACGCTACCTGTCTTTTCAAGGTTCTTTAACCTCTCTGTTGCTAAATCCAATATTCCATTTGTAATTTTCATCTTAATTGACTCAATAGCAACATTTTATTTAGTTACCACTTCTTCATTGTTGAAATATCTTTTCTTCATTTAATTTCAAAGTACATTCTCTTTTTCTTCCTACATTGCTGAACACACTTAGTATCTTTTGGAGGGGCTCTTTATTTCTCATTTGTAAAGATCCAATGTCCCAGGCCACCTTCTTTCCTCTGTCTAACTCACCCCATAGTGATCCCATCCAGTCCATGCTTTTAAATGCCATTTCACAATAAATTTACGTCTGTAGTCACGATGTCTCTCCTGAGATCCAGGAATCTCTACCCAGCTCTACCAAGCATCTCCACCTCGGTATCTAAGAAGCATAACGAAAATAATCAATACCCCAGTCTTGGCCCCACCAGAACTGCCTCTCACAATCTAACTCGTGTTTGTAAATACAAGTTCCATCCTTTTATCTGCTCAGCCCCAATGCCTGGGCTATCCTCTAGTCCCCTGTAGAGTACTCTATACCTAATCTGTCAGCAAATCCTGTTCACTCTGTCCTTCAAAGTGACCTAGAACCTGACCCCTCCCTCCTCACTTCTGCACTGCTTCCACTCTACCTCAAGGTACCATCGTCAGGATCCAGAGAATTCCTTTCAAAAGGTGAGTCAGATAATATCCCTCCTGTGGATATTGCATCACTCACTCAGAGTGAAAACCAAAGTCCTTGCAGTGACCTACAGGGTCTGACTCTGCCTCTTCTCCCTCTGGAGTGTTACTTCTAGCACGCTCCCTCTGCCGCACTCTAATTCGGCTACACTGACAACTTTGCTATTATAGAACACGACAAACACACTCTCACCTCAGGGCATTTGAATGTGCTATTTTATTTATCTTTTTTAACCTGGAAGATAACCCCACATATCTTTCTGTTATCGTCTTTGATGTATCATTGTTGTTACAGTACAAATCACTTTCTAACACTGTGCTATTTGTTCTTCATTATAATCAGCCTCCTTCCTACCATATTATAAGGTCCGCTAGGGCAAGCAGTGTCTAAGCCCCGTGTCTCCCATTCTTGCAATAGTCTCTAACACATAGAAATTGCACAAAACACATTTTTGATTGCATGAGTACACGAGTCACTCTCATGTTGTGAATTATACTTTCCAAAGTCCTTTCACATGCATTATCCCATGTTGAACCTCAAAGCAATCCTGGGAGTAAACAAGGTAGACGACTGAGACTCAGTGAATTAAGTGTTTTGGCTGGGTTCGTTCAGATACTAGAGGAAGGAATCAGGATTAAACTTCGATTTCCACCTCCCTCGGCTGCTCTTCTTTTCTTGTCTAATGATTCTTGTTACAGGGAGTGGGGTGGACATGACACTGTGTGGTAAGGCTGTGCATACGAACTTTGGTAGCTTACTGCTCAGCTTCAATTTCTGGTTTTATCTATTCCTACAATGGTTATTTAAGCTTGTTTTTCCCTCCTCTAAAAGGGTTATCATCACGGTGTCTTCCATCATGGGTCACAGTGTATTAAATGAGGTAGCATGTGTGAAATTGTATCACAAAGTAAACATTCAAAAATATGTCATTATTGGCATATAAGTTGCTTGCAGCAAGAGAAACTGAGTTCGGAGATAACCAAATAGATTGATGTGAAGATATAAGCCACAGGAATTTAGAAATTCCACATTATTTGAAGGGATACATAGATATGAGAACATTTCTCTCCTATTCTTGATCGTTGAAATGACCAGAGCGTACTAAGGAAAACTTAAAGCTTAGTGCCAAACTGCTTGGTATTCAGACTGAGAGTGCTGTGGAAATCCAAGAGGCCAGTGTACTTCACAGAAGACCAGAGAAGCATCCTTAAGCATTTGGAATTTGACACGACTTATATCTGACAGGTCCTGACAGTTCTGCCAATATCTAACACCGGGCTTGCATGCAGGTGGCACATATAGATGTTTGCTGAATGGAAAGAAATATTTGGATAAATGAAAACTGGGGATGATGAAAGAGAGCACCATGCTCTCTGTGGAGAAGAGGATGAGAAAGGCAGAGGGTATAGGAAGTCTATTAGTTATCCAACGCTACATGACAAATTATGTGGCAGCTTAAAACAACACACATTTATTATCTCTGGAGGGTAGATGACATGGCAGATGACTTTCAATGGATATTTATATTAGAAATAGTTACAGATATCATGCCAATACTTCGAGAAGTAGTTGTCTTTATTTGTTTTAATAATAATATGCCAGTCAATATAGACATATTTACGTGTTATCAAAATTTATCCTCATAATAATCTTATGACATAACTGTCACTGTCTTATCAATTAATTAATGAACTAAGCAACTATGTATTAACCCTCTTCAATATGCCCGACTCTGAATTCAGATGCTAACACAGATAAAAATTACTGCCTTCATGGAGCTTATACCAAGGAAGAGAAAGACAAACAATAAGTTCACGCGAATGCACAGTAAAAAACATATGTCAGAGGGTGATGTGTGTGCTGTCGGGATCATAAAGCAAGGAAGGAAAAAAGAGGCGCCCCAACTGCAGAGAAATTAAGTAATTGCCTAGTATCGCACAGCCAGCAGGGGCAAAAACGATATTCCAGTTTGAGTCCAACCCCACAGTGTGTGCTTACGCCCATACACTATGTCATAATAACAGGAACTTCAGAGCTTCTTTAGGGTACTTTGATGGTTAGGATTCCTCAAGCAGCTAGTTAGAGAAAACCCTAACTCAAATTGAAATAGCTTCACAAACCAGGAATCCCAGCGGTTCCAGTCCTGAAATGCCAGAAACTGTCTTCCCGCTGGGAACAAGGCAGCTGCACATTTACCTCGTCATCCAGACAATCCAACATCCAACAGAAGAAAGTGAGCATCTGCATGGCAAAGAAACCTTGGCGAGGAGGCCTGAGCAGACACCCCCAACCATTATCCAGAGCATGATCATGTGACCCTCACTAAGCGCATCCCTGGCAAGGCAATGAGTACCCTAGGTGTTTTGGATTTATTCCTGGAGTCAGATAGAGTTATCCTCCCCTGTATTATATGAAAGAGCAATGATGATTTGAAGAAAATTTGTCAACAGGAAAAGCTGGAAGTAGCAACCGCCAGCACTTGCCATTAATATGGATGAAGCCTTATATTCACGGTCTAGTGACCAACAGTGGACACATAAAAGAAATTTCATAAGTAGTTATTGATTTCAATTATAGTAAGGAATTGAAAAAAAATACAAGAAATAGAGAAGAGGTGGGAAAAGGTGGAGGAGGTAAAAAAAAAAAATTGTGATCCTAATATAAAAAAGAGGTAGTGCACAGCACTCTGAATTGAAAGTGAAAAACTTGGCACCTCATCTTTGCCCAGCCATTCATTCAATAGCTGTGTGACTTGGACCTGATCACTTAACCTCTCTGTGACTCAGTCTTATGAACAGCAGCTCTAGTCTAATAATGCCCATTAGTCACATTTCATGAACATCGGAAGATTTAATAAAATGCCCGTGTTCACTGAAAAGAAAGCGATATGTGACATTCCAGTGCAAAGTGCGTTCGTTCTCCATTTAAAGATAAAGAGAGAATTGGAAATGTGTCTACAACACAGAGATAATTGAGTTAGTCAAGCAGATGGTTCCAAGAGAGCAACACACATACATGATACCTGTATTAGCGTGTGTGCGCGTGCACACACTCCTACAATCCGTTCTCATTAAAAATATTATTGTTTATCGTTCTTTGACCAATTATTGTTTGCCAGGCTCTAACTAAATACTTTAATTTCACGTAACTCATGAATTAGGTGTTGCTATGCAATAATTTTCTGTTTGAATTATCTGGAATAGATTTTTTAAATTTCCACTTTATTTTTACA
The DNA here is from genome assembly GCF_014176215.1 of Rousettus aegyptiacus. Lineage (NCBI taxonomy): Eukaryota > Metazoa > Chordata > Mammalia > Chiroptera > Pteropodidae > Rousettus > Rousettus aegyptiacus. The sequence continues at coordinate 13,283,366 of NW_023416306.1, forward strand.
TATACGCACTTTCTCTTCAATATTCAATGGATGCCATTTTGGTGAATGACTATGGTCTTCAGGTTATTTCTCCTAAATTTAAACACAGTACTTCAGTCATTTTCCTTGCACCAATGAACCATTCCATAGTGCTTTGAGCTGATCGGATCAAAATTGTTCAGGAAAATTTAGCACCAGCCGGCTCTGAAATGCTGAGCTGGCTCTGATCATTTCTTGACTGCCCTGCAGTTGCTCCTCCAGGCCCAACACCAGAACGTGGTACCCATCAATCACTTGTAACGTGTCCCTCTCAGCAATTCCTCAACAGAAACCTTGACTGAGGAATCTTATTGACAATAGCAAGCTAATATTTCACATTGGATTCGTCTTCAAAGCACTTTATTCTGATGATGTGCATATCTGACATGAGACAGAAAAACAAGGTCAGAAAGAGATTCAGAGAGAAAGAATGGTTTGGCAGGTTTCCCACGAGAACTCTGGAGGAGGGGCCAGGGCAAGGTCAAGAGTGCCAGGTATGAAGTCAGGAGAGGTGGAGGCTTTCTGTGGCTCTGCCAACACCATGCCGCGTGCCCTTGGGCATTTCTTTCTAAATCTCCCAGAATCAATTTTTCCATCTGCAAAAGTATCAGGAGAGAACTCAGTGGAGGTTGGAAAGTGCCTAGCATAGGTGCCTGTGGCAGACATCAAGAATCAATCATGGTATTTTTCCCCACCAAACCTACGATGGGTCCCATGTTCTTCTCAGCGCACACTCCAGGTAGCTTAGAAGAATAAAAGTTGACATATTATTTAGAATATATCTGTCACTCTTGGATGAAATAATCTCTACATCCATTATAGATCTAATATTTTAGGAATATATTGCTGCTGTGGAAAGGATCATGAACTTGGGATCAGAAGACCATGTTTAAATTATAGTTCTAACATTTATTACTTCTGTGACCTTAAGCAAATCAATTTATCTTTGATCTGTTTCTTTTAATCTGCAAAATGGGAATAAAATATCAGTGTCCAATGGCCAAAGTGAAGATCGAATGAAATATATGAGAAGGCACATATTGCATACCCTGGCATGTTGTAGACATTCAGCCACCCATTAAAATAAATATTTTAAAGGTGACATCTGGTGAGATAAATGCATATGTGATAAAACTGCTAAGAATGCTGAGGGCCAAAAGAAAAGTGAAGGAGGAGGAGAGAGAATCATTGTTCCTTGGATATTTCAGTTCTTCTCCTTTTCCACAATCACTGCCAATGGATCCTATAGTCCTAAGCCTGGCCTTATGATCAGTAGTCCACCCATATCTCCCATCTTCAGCCCAATCAAGAGTCGGGGTCTTCCTCTTCAGCACTAGACATCTGGCTTACAAATCAAGCTCTAAATGACACTACCAGTGTTACTATAGGAACTACCAGTATCTGCCTGATCCTTCTTTGCTTTTTCTTCCTTTCCTATGCCCCTCCTCAGTTATAAATATTCCATCAGTATCTTAACTCAATGCGATACTCTGTTTTGTTTCATCTGTAGTCAATCATAACTATGTGTGTTGGGGGAAAAGGTAGCTTGAGGTCAGGGGATGATGCTGGGGGCTTTCTTCATTCCACATCACAGGCATGGCCCTAGGTGTTTAGGGCCCTCGGTCTCTGTTTCTGAAAGTTTGCGATCATCCTGCTGTTGAAAGATAGTTGTCCATACAGGATAATTATGGTGGGAGTGTTAAATTATGAGGGCATCAGCAGCAGTCAGTTGCTCGTTGTCAGATTTAGTGATGGCTATTATAAGTACGCCTCCAGTGTTCTGCGCACAGGTGTAGTACAGTGCTCACTATGGGAATTGAAGTTGGATGATCTTTAGTCCACACACCTCCCTGCACTGGTGGCTGACGCCCCATGCTCAGGCAAAACAGGGAATTATCTTTTTGATGACTGCACCTGAGTGCTTCTCATCTCTTCTTGCCCCAATCTATAGGTTCTTATTTAGTCTTGGGTGGTCGTGCATGTTGGTATGGGGGTACTCGTTATGCATGCATGTATCTCATCTTTTCTTCTCAGGTCTGAATCAGTTTACACTTTTGTATTCTGTAAATATAGTGTTACCCAGAGCAGGAGCAGGGTTATGTCTAGGAGTGAATGTCTAGGGTAAAAGACTGGTCTGAGGTGTAAGAGAAGACATTTGATTAATTCCTAGTAGGTAAAAAGCATATTAATTAATGCTTTAAAATATTTTTATTCATTATTTTACTAGTGCACATTTTATTCTAGTTTATCCAATGATACAATAATTACTCTATAACTCATAAAAGTAATCTAAGCAGGGAAGACATCATTTAATGGATAAGCAAAGATGAGCACAGAGATGGGTTTAGGAGTAGGGAATGGAAAGAGCTAAATTATCTTGAGAAAAATAGAATAAATGTGATTTGGAAGTTCCTGAAGGCAACTGGGAGGGATGGGGTCTGGAGAAGATGTGGAAAAGGGAAGAAGTGAGAGGGAAAGAAGTAGTGTGAGGTTCGCATATTTTGTAGGATGAAGCAGCCATGAATAATCCGCAGTTGAGTGGCAAAGGCTTTCATAACTAAGAACATCTACTGTTCAGTTTGGGGTCGTTTGCTTTCTTAAAACTGCTAACTCCCCAAATTTTTCACTAAAATATTTCGTGCATCAGAGTGTGTGTATGTGAATGTTGCGTGTGTGAGAGCAAGTATGTGTGAATACGTGTGAATGAAAGAAGGGCAAAGATGAATAACGTTCAGGATGACAGCTCAGAGCAGTCTCCAGGGATGGGGTACCATGTATGTGATGCTGAGATGATCCATAAAGGTGGAAGCTGAGTTCAAACAATTTGACGAAGTAGCTTCATTCAAAAATTTGCAGAAATGTCACAAGAGTTTTTGACTTTCAAAGGGCAAAAAATGTTGTGCCCAAAGCAATCTTACTGATATCTCAAGGATCAGGATGGCTCAGTGAACATTTGGATTTGACACTCCCTATAACCTTGATCAAATGCCTTTTTCTCTACGGAGTCTTCTTCAAATACTTCTTGAGGCTCTTACATAACTTTGCTTATACAGAACTTGTTATTATGGATTTTTATGTTTGTACCTATTTCTCATACTAATCTGATCCACAATGCTATGCCTATTTATTAATATTTCTTCAGAACTTCCTTCCATGTTTTGTGCAATGAATTAAGACTACTTATAATTTTTTTGTTTTGTTTTGTTTTGCTTCCTAATGGAAGACTATATTGGTTCAGGATTGGAAAAATAAATTGCTTCAGCCAGAATGGCAGAAAGTATAACAATATGTGCTGAAATCTTCAAAGTCTGCAGGAAAAAAAATAAAAAGTAAGAGACTAAGCAAATAGTGGTGAACCTTAAAGAAGAATCTAGAGATTTTACGAACAGGAAGTCAGGCTCTCTGTAATAGATCTCTGCATCTCGGGGGTAGCATCTTCCCTACTTTCTTTTCTATCTCTTGCCTCCTCTTCCCTTGTCCTTCTAGGGCTTGACAAAAGCTCAAGTTTCCATCTCCAGGAGCCTGGCATTAGATGAGACCCACTTCCATGGTGATGAAGCAGTCAGTGTGGGGTCCGATATTGCCAGTGCAGTGGGGATACCGTATCTATGTAGAGCCCAGGTTGGGCTTTGAAGGCATTTCTCCTCAATGACTGTATCTAATAAACCATGGCTCAGATCAGGCGTAATTCAGGCCCTCTAGAGTTTCAGTAGGTTGTGGTGGGTTGAAGAGAACCCAAAACACCATGTAGAACTCTAGTTCCATGTTGAAAACTGGTAAGTTTTAAATATCTGACATGCGAACTTTTGGCACAAACACCATTGAGTTTTTAGGTTGTAGCTTTTCAGAAACATAGCTTTAATTGTTAAATTGCCTCTCACTCCCATTCTCATACCCTAGGGAGTTCCCACACCACCTCAGTATTCGTTGGACATAATTTCACCATTTTCATTCTCAGGAATGTTTATGGAACACTTTGTGGCCCGCCCTATTCTAATTTGGCCACAGGAAGATGTTCAAATTGATTGTTCAAAATCAATTTAAGGGACCATTAGTCATCTAGAGGCTAATTGCTGTTATTATCTTATTATTCATCATAATCCCAATAACACAAGAATAATGCAAAATTGAAAAGGTAAATCCAATTTGCTATGCAGTCATCAGAAAAGATTGTAGCGATTTCTAAACACAGCCCTTGGGAAGCAGTTTCAGAGCCCTTTGCTCCAGTCAGTTCGGCAAACACATACTAGGCCCTTCCTGTGTATAAAGCCCTAAATATGCTACTGAGATGGGGATTGTGTTGAAGGTGGGTAGAGGGGTTATGGGAGGTTTCAACAACAAAAGCATATGGTCCGTGATTGGATGGAGCTTTCTTATTCATTGTTATGAAAAAGACAGAAAAGGCAAAAAAAGGTGGGATGGGGAGAATTTATAGCTGGAAACGAGACTAAAAAAGAATATTGCAGTGGGGCAGTGATGGGCCAGCACAGGTTTTATCTTGAGAGCAGAATGAAAACCAATGGGACCTTCAAGTGGGGAAATAATAGTGGGGTTCTCAGATCTCTATCCATGAAGTGAATTCTGATGCCAGTTTCAAAAACTGGTTTAGAGGTAGAAGAGTTTGGAATCAAAAGTGATTAGATTTTGAGTCATTGAAAAATGTGGATGACATGAAACTGGTGCCATTAAAAACCATGTTGCCATGAATATTCTTTTACATCATTCCACACAGTGGAATATTACGTAGCACTGAAAATGAATGAATTATAGTTATACTCAATGATATAGATGAATTTTAAACATAATATACTGAGTCAAAATAAAAGCAAATTGCAGAAGACCACCTACACTATGATACCATTTTTCAACATTTTAAAAATAAACAAATTATATAACAGGTTTGGGGTATGACATATGTGCTAAATCTATATTTTTAAAATGCATGGAAATTATAAATACAGTAGTCTCTCTTATCCTTGGACGATCTGACTCCAAGACCTCCAGAAGATGCCTGAAACTGCAGATAGTATTGAACCTTATATAGACACTTTTTTCCTATATGTACATACCTATGATAAAGTTTAATTTATAAATTAGGCACAGTAAGAGACTAACAACAATAAACAATAAGAAGATAGAACAATTATAACAATGTACTGTAATAAAAGCTAAGTTATGTTTGAGACTATTATTAAGTAAAATAAGGGTGACTTGAACACAAGCACTGTGATACTGTGGCAGTCGATCTGGTAACCTAGACAGCCGCTCAGTGTCAAATGGATTGGGGAGAGGGGCGGGGATATAGCATGGATATGCTGGACAAAGGTATGATTCATCCTGGGAAGGATGAAGCAACATGGTGTGAGATTTCATTATGCTACTCAGAACAGCTTGCAATTTAAACCTTATAAATTGTTTCTGGAATTTTTCATTTAAGATTTACAGACCGATTTAGTTGACTATGGGTAGCTAAAACCACGGAGTGAAACTGCTGGATAAAGGGGGAAATGCTGTACACCGTTCAGGGTAGAAGTCTGCTCTGGGAAGAGATGGGGAGAAAGTATTTGAATGGGACACGTTCAAGTTCAGCATATGCAGATACTGCCTGAGTCTTAGGTGTATGCTAGCAAGTGTCTCTTTTATTATTGTGCTTCTTAACTTACATATTTATTTCATCCCTTTGTATGCTTCAAGTATTATTTTAATAAAAAAACTTGTTTTTCTACAAATATTAATTTTAGGAAATCAATTTCCTTTAAGCAATAAGCAAGTGAGTGATTGAACAAAACATTCTCCTCTTCCTTGACCTCTTCCGGATTATTCAAGAGAAATGTTTCTGAAATGTTTATAAATTTAATAAACATAATTTGGAGATGTAAAGATGGCTACCACTTTGCCTCTGGCACTTTAAAGGAAGTCAATTCTTTCACATATCTTATGAGAATTGCACAGAGAACACAACTATGAGCAAGAAAGGGTTTCCATGCCCTACTTACATGCTCAATCCATTGCTTTTTATTCTCAAATCTTTAGGCTTTTGGTCTCTGGTCCTTGACCCTGGCTTTTCACACGGGCTCCTACAACCCACACAGTAAGGGTGCTGCAGGGCAACCCTGTGCCAGGCAAGAACAGGAAGCATTTGACAAGTTATAACTCATTGCATTCTCGTAACAGCCCTATGAGACACTGCCGTCTTGAATGCCTAGGTAAGAGTTCTAGGGCTTATAGTGATAAAATGACTTACCTAGGTTAAGTAGGTGGTAAATAGTGGGGCGTGGTTTTGAACCCAGGTAATCCGCATCTAGAGCTCATTTCAGAAACCCCTTTGGTAAATGTCTCTGTCTGATTAGCTCTGGAATATCCTCTCCTCTTGGGTTTTGGCGAGCCCTTGCCATATTCAAGGAGAGCCATGTTACCCACCAGCCACTGTCAAGTTGAGATTCTTATCAGAGGAAGAGAAGGTTCAGATAACATTAGCCAAAAAAATTAGGACAACACAGTAAACTGACCTGTTCCAGATTTTCAAGCCTGTTTACTGGGTATAGCATGATGATACATAAGAGCAAAATGACTGAGAAACGGAAATAAGACATGGTCTGGGCTGTGATGTGGGCTATGGGATGAAGAGAGCATGGGGAAGCAGAAGGGAAAGAGTCTGAATCATCCCGTTCACATATAGCACTTCAATATAGGTCTCTGTCAGAGCTGGCATTCATCTCCGAGGAGGTAAATTATGAAAAGTCTTAGCAAGAGAGGATGAAGAATTCAAATTCTAGGTAGTCTGATTTCTGTGGAATAGAGACTCAGCAGCGACTGCCTGTATTAGGAGCAGAGCTTAGTAAAGGAAAACCACGTTCATTAAGAGCAAACAGAGAAGTCATTGATTCAGTCAAACCAGCTGGAACTTATGATTACTGTTCAGTCCTGGTAAGCAAGAGCTTCGATTCTAGAGGCAGACTGCTTAGTTGACAGCTCAGACTCACCACTCTCTAGTCGAGGCCTACCTCACTGGCATAAGTGTTAAATTAAATAATGTAGATCAAAGGCTCACAGTGCTGTAGGCATATAGTGAGTGTTTATTATATGGTAGATTAAAGAAAAAGAAAGTATGGATGTTTGGACTCAGAAGATTCCAGACTTTGGGAAATATTATGATTTTGAAAACCACTTGCTTGGGGAAGAGTTTACAGTCCACACTCTCGCTTTGCTTGTATAGAACTTATCCTGCCCTCTCTGGCTCCAATGGGGCAAAACCACTGACGGGATGCTCATCAAGTCCTTACTTCTAGGTGGGGCTGATGAAGGTAGGGGCAGACAGAGGTCAGAAGTGAAAGGGTTTCACCAAGAAGAACTGGAATAAAACCACTAGAGAGGCTACTGTCAAGCCTGAATTATAACTGCTGTGTGTTGTTGTACATGTTGTTTGTTTAATCTCTTTCAAGTGACAGATCTTGTAGAAATACCTCCTGGGGCTTGGTGGATTGAACACTTCATGGTTTATGAGTGGAGATTATGCTTCCATTTAACTTTACTGATTACCTTTTGTTCAATGTTATTAGACAAGTGAGGGTAAATTATTGCTAGCAGAAATCTTATTACTTGGAATACACATTCAGTGTATCCTCAAAGGATCAGGAAACCTGGAGAATCTGGATAATAGCAAGAATACCGAATGGTCAGAGAGGAAAAGTTTTAGATTCTGGTCCCTCCTGGTTAATGTTCTTATTGTATAACTTTGGCTCCTTTCACTAGAAGTCAGGATACCGGTGAAGTGCCGTCATAATTACAACCCTCTAGACTGTAATAATTGCCATAATAAACTATTGCAAAGCAATTACAGCTAATGCAAGGGAAAAATTTAAAAAGAGTAGACAGAAGGCTTCATGGAAGAAGTGGCTTTTAAGCTGAGATACAGAGAAAGAATGGCTCTCGAGATGTTCAAACCATTAAAAGCCTTAAAAAAGAGGCCAAATTTTTGAATATTATTCTCCAAGGCAGAGAGGCAACACACTGCCTAGGAAAAACAAATTGAGTAGGTCAGGAAATCTAGAATCTGTGTGTCTTTTGGAAAGCCATTTACATTCTCTGATATATGTAGGAAGAATGAAAAAGCCTAGGACAATTTTTGTTCGATTCAAAGGTCTTTGGAAAGATATGTTTCATATGTACAGATGCATATGTGCTCTTGAGATAGGTAGCTTACTCTTTCCTTTAAGCCATAAATCATCCCTTTAACTGCTGATCAGCTGTCCATCAAGGCCAGTAGGATGTTCATGCCTGTCAGGTGTCTGTTTCATCCCTGTGTAATTGGCTCTTGAGTGTTTCAATATATTGGCAGCCATGACCCAGCTCATAACTTACAGGAAGGGGAGGAGTGAGGGGGACAGGCAAAATGGCACCTTCAGAAGATGAAAAGAAAAACAAAAATACTTATCTTTTCCTAGCTCTCTGGTTCCATCAAAAATTAAGGTAGCAAATTAAGTGTTCTTGGGAAGTTAATGCCAGATGTGTCACATGAATTGGCAGGTATCAGAATCATAGGCAAGAGGCACATAAGCAATTATCTAATTGTGTCCTCCAAAACAGAAGGCCATCTAGAAAAGCACAAAGAGGGAGTGTGGTGTAGGAAAAGAGCCATGGTATTGAGGTCAGAAGATCTGCATTTGAGTTCTAGGCCTGCTCAAAAATCATGAATGGCTGTGATTAATAACTTACCTTCATGAAAGTTCTGCTACTTTTATAATGGTCGTAACAATGTTTATGATGCAACATTTCTAGGAAGAGTGAGATAATATATGTAAAGACACTGGATAAAGCATTAGGAATATAAAAAGGAATCAGTAGTGTTGAGAAACATTGGTTAGCTTGAGCTTTTTGAGTATAAGAAACAAAGACTGAATTTAAAGAAGATGTTTGAAGAAAATAGATGATAAGAATAACTGTGAGTAAGCTGAAGTGTTAATGGCATACCTGAAATTCGAGTGCAAGGGGGTTCTTTGGATCTTTAGAGCAAGTTCCTCCCTCTAGGATTGCTTTGGGTTTTACACTTATTCTCTATTTTTTTTTTTTAGAACTGTTCTCTATATCCAAAGCTTCTGCCTGCTAGATTCTATTTATTCAACCCTAGGACCATAATGACTCCTCATGACTGGTCTTTATGCTTCCAGTTGCACTTTTCATTCATTTATTTATTTGAGTAGTCAATGAATATTCAACACATATGTATCATGTTACAATGTCTGCCATGCTGTTGATAGACTGGTGTCCACACATAGGCAATAACTCTTGCCCATGAAGACTTAGCACTCTAGTTAGGAGAAGCACACAGAAAATAACCTATTTGATCAGAAGATGATTCACACAATGGAGAAAAATTAAACAGAAACAGGGGATGAGCTGTTTCCTGGGTCGGGGTACGTGCTTACAATTTTTAACAGAATGGGAAGAGCGAGTGCCTCTGAAAAGTAAAATTCTATCAAAGGCTTTTAGGAGGTAAGAGAGCGGAGTCATGCGGACATAGGCAAGAAGGACATTATAGAGAGGAGAGATAGCACAAATGCCACTGCATGGCTGTAGGGGTTGGGGATATCGAGGAATATAAAGGAGGCCAGGTGTTTGGAGTGAGATGAACAGGAAGACAAAAGCAGTAGAGAATGAAGTTAAAGAGGTAAGACAGAGACCTAGTTGTATAGGACTTTGCACACTACTTTAAGAACTTTAGTGTACTTTGAGTGGGATGGGAACCTATTGAATAAAGTGATGTTTTGGCTGCCGTGTTGAAAATAGATGAATGTGGGTCAAAGGCAAAAGACAATGGAATAATTATAATGAGAAATGCTGATGGCAACCATGAGGGTAATCTCAGAAGGGGTGGGGAGAAGTGGGCAGATTTGAAGTCCGCTTTGAAATAAGAGCTGCCAGCTTTTGATAATGAATTGACTGTGGGCTGACAGAGAAAGATCAAGGTTTCAACTGTCTCCTTTAAGTTAATTCTCAGAACACATTTTCAAGACTAGGGGTCTGATTCTTTGTAGAGCATCTCCTACCAAGCTATATCACTCTCCACTGGCCAGTATATGAATTGGCCACTGCGTGCAGGGCAACTGTGGCAGTGAAGCATGGGAGGGGGACAACTGAGCCTGTTCCATGTTGCAACTCAAGGCTGCCTGGGGCTATATTTTCAGTAGGGGGTGTGGGCAGGCACAGTTTTCCACAGAGGGTCTGGGAGCACTCCCTGAGAATGGAATGAGTTGTCGCCATTATCAGTACAACTTGTTATAACTTACAAGTCTTACCTGCCTCATTTTATAGGTTGGGATATGACAAATTGGAATGGTTACATAATGAATGCGAGTATGCAGAATTATGTCACAGCTTAAACAAGACCGAAGCCTGAACTACTTACTTCTTTATTTTCTCTTTCTTCCCTGCACTCCTATATTCATCTTTAATGCTGGATAGATTTTTCCCTTCTCAAATCACAAAATCTCCAAGTGAGAGCTCCTGCTCTTGACGCCAGCACAGCCCAAATGCACAGTACAGTGCAGTAGTTTGCAGTGTGTCATCCCGATAGGGTTCAGACCAAAGATGTTATGGATTGTGTGTACTTGGGCAAGTTACTTCATTGCTCTGAATCCTTAGTTTAAGATAAATATTTATGCACATTTCACAGGGATGTTGTCTAAAATAAATAAGATAATGAATGTGAGTAGCTCAAAACAGTACCCAGATCCACATTAGGTTCCAAAAAAGAAAAAAAATTATGAATACTATATATTATCACTAGTAGTATTAGCAGTATACATATCTTGGGTAGGTAAATAAATACAAACAGATGAAGGATTGTTCTATGACATCTTTTTATGAAAAGCCACTTTCCTTTGATGAGGGTTTCTTGTTCTTTGCTCTGCTTTGGCAGCCTAACTAAAAGGGTGGGGATTCCGGTTTTAAACTATTCCCCACGGGTTATCTGAATAGAATGACTGAATCAGAGAGAATGACCGATAATGTTAAGAATAGAGTCCATCTCACAGAAATGGCTCCAGCTGCAAGATCATCAGCCCTGTAAATTATTTACGCTATTGTTGATATAGAAGCCACTGCTACAATTTTAAAATTAATTTAGTCTAATTACCCCCACTTAATAAGATAACTTGTCAGTTATAACCACTCCCATAATCTCTTGCATTTCCGTCTCTTTTTAGCCTAAATTATCATCTTCTAAGCTTGTTTTAATGTATTGCAGAAAAAAAAAATCCTTGGAGGTATAATTAACTTTTTCATTCAGAATCCTAATTTCCTCTCCAGCTCTGTTGCTGCAGTATTTAAACTATTTATTATGCAAACTTGCATTATATGAATTATGAATTATGTACAAATCTCTGGATGTAAGCTCTATCCTAATCATGGTTTCCTGGTGCCTTTTTAGTTCAAGGTAAGCAAAATGGGGATGAAATAGATGTTATAATTTACAATTGGGTTCATATTTAAGACTAAGCTTTTGAAGGGTGATTTTTCTGTGCCTGCTATTATTTTTAAAACTATCTTTAAATCTATAATTTCTTAACCCTTTTTTATCTGTTTTATTTGTTGTTGCAAATGATGATTTTGGTGTAGCAGTTTTTATATAAGTCTAATAAGTGCCAGTCAGTTGTATTCATTCATTCATTCATTCACTCACTCACTCATTCTTTCATTCATCAAATATTCATTGAGGAACAACTTAGTGTCAAATGAGTTAGGCATAGAACTGAAACAGTAAATGTAATGTTCTTAGTCCCAACTCTCAAGAAGCTTATCCTTTAGTAGAAGATACAGATATTTTAGACAACCGCAACACAGCTTGATAAGTGCTATGATGAAGAGAAACAAGGCAATGTGGGAAGACAGAGGAAGAGTATCCAAACAGACTGAGGGTGTTGGGGAAAGGAAAAATGTTCTAGAGAATTTGATGTTAAAGCTGAGAATAAGCTGCACTTGTGTGTATGTGGGAACGAGTGGGCAGGATTGAGTGGGCAGAGGGCAAGCACGTGTATGGCTAGAAAGTCAGATAGAACACGGTCTATTCAAGGATTGAAAAAGGAAAAAAATCAGTATGGCTACAGTTTAGAGGAGAAGCAAGGAATGGGGCCATAAAATAAACAATTGACAGCTATGTTTACATATCTTACTTATTGAATAGCCATTTAATCCAGCGTATCTTTCTAGAGGCAATATGGTAGAAGATCACTAGACTGAATGCTAGTAAATGGAATTAGTAATTTTTTGCTTTCCAAGTGACACACATGTGTGTCATCTGGGGCAGGGAGGCTGAATCTTCTTATCAGTGTCTTATGTAAGTTATGTAACTTGTCTGAGACTCGGTTTCCTTATCTATTTTACAGAGAAAGTAATTGTACCAGTATCCTATGAATAGTCAGCTGACAAAACTATTAAAATTAGGTCTTAAAGTTCAAGTGGTACATTTAACTCCCCAAATACATGTTCACTGCCATCTTCTACCACCTTCTACCAATTTGTCTCTGAAGGAGAGGAAGGCAAAGGATAAAATTAATAACATATTATGCTCGCTATGCTTAAACATGCTTAAAGTACTGTTCTAAATAGTTTACATCTATCAGACCTCTTAAACTTTACAACAAACTATAAGGCAGGCAATATTATTCTCACCATTTTACAAATGGGAAATAGAAGCGTGGAGAATTTTAAATAATTTGCCTAAAATTAATGATGTGTTTGAATCCAGACAGGGTTTGCAGCATCCCTGCTTAATCACCACAGAATGCATCTCATTGGAATGGAAATAAATGTAAAAATGATAGTACCTTATGATCTATGATGAATGGACAGTGATTGAATTATTTTCCCAGATCCATTGAGACATAATTGACATATAACTTTCTATAAGCTTAAGGTATACAATGTGATGATTTGATACACGTATATATTATAAAATGATTATCATAGTAGGGTTAGTTAATGTCTCCATCACCTCACATAATTACCATTTCTTCTTTATGGTATCAGAACATTTAAGATCTACCCTTTTAGCAACTTTCAAGTAGATAGCACAGCATTATTCATTATAATCACCATGCTGTTCTTTAGATCCTCAGAACTTATTCATTTTATAACTGGAAGTTTGTTCCGTTTGACCAACATCCCTGTACTTTCTCCTTCCCCAGCTTCCATCAACCAAGCAACCACCATTCTACTCTTTGTTTCTGTGAGTTTGGCTTTAGCTTTTTTTTTTTTTTTTTTTTTAGTTTTCACATATAAGTGATATCACACAATGTTCGTCTTTAACTGTCTGACTTATTTCACTTATACAACAACCTCAAGATCCATTCGTGTTGTCACAAGTGGCAAGATATCCTTATTTATCATGGATGAATAACATTCCATTGTATGTGTGTGTGTATCTCACATCTTACATCCATTCGTCTGTAGGCAGACACTTAGGTTGTTACTATGTCTTGGTTATTTTGAATAATGCTCCACTAAACATGGAGAGCAGATACTCTTTGAGATCTTGATTTCATTTCCTTTGGATATATCTTCAGAAGTTGGATTGCTGGGTCAAATGGTAGTTAAATTTTTAATTTTTTGAGGAACCTCCATACTGTTTTCCATAGTAACTGTACCAATTTACATTTCCACAAACAGCGCTCAAGGGTTCCCTTGTTTCCACATCCTGCCAACACTTATTCATCTCCTCCCATCTTTTTGATAATAGCCATTCTAATGGTTGTGAAGTGGTATCTCATTGTGGTTTTTATTTACATTTCCTTGATGATTAGTCATGTTGAGCATCTTTTCATGTACTTAGTGGCCATCATATATCTTCCTTAGAAAAAAATGGCTATTCAATTCCTCTGCCCATTTTTAATTAGATTGGGTTTCATTGTTTGCTTTTTGTTTTGGTTTTGCTATTAGTTTTATGAGTTCCTTATATTTTTGGATATTCACCCCTTATCAACTATACAATTTATAAATATTTTCTCCCATTATGTAGGTTGCTGGTTCACTTTGTTGACTGCTGTACAGAAGGTTTTTATTTGATATAGTCCCACTTATTAATTTTTGTGTCTTTTGTTTGCGCTTTTGGTGTCAATTCCAAAAAAGTGTTGCCAAGACCAATGTCAATAAGCTTTTTTTTTTTTTCAACTAGGAGTTTTACAATTTGGGGTCTAATATTTAAATATTTAATTCATTGTAAGTTAACTTTTGTGAATGGTATATGATAGGGATCTAATTTCATCCTTTGCATATGAGTATCCTGTCTTCCCAAAACCATTTATCAAAGAGACTATTCTTTCTCTGTTGAGTATCCTTAGCTTCCTTGTCAATATTAATTGGCCATAAATATGCAAGTTTACTTCTGGGCTTCCAATTCTGCTCCATAGGTTTTTGTGTCTACTTTTAAGTCAAGTCAGTAACAAACCGTTTTGATTACTTTAGCTTTGTAATATAGTTTGAAATTAGGAATTGTGATGACTCCATCTTTGTTCTTTCTGAGGATTGCTTTGGCTATTCCAGGACTTTTGTGGTTCCATAAAAATTTTAGCTTCCCTTTTGTTTTCCAGAGGTGGAGCTAAATTTGAAGTTTGTGGTGTCTCTGTGGTCTGCAGATTGGGAAGGGTATTTCTCATGTGCTCACTAGCTGCTTGCCAATGTTCAGGTCTCACTCTCGCTACCTTTGGAATCACACGCAGAGAACCAGCCACAGAGGGTGGGGGAGTGTGGATGAAGAGCATGGAGAACTGGGGACACCCTTGGGCAGTTGGAGGAGGCTCCCTCAGTGGCTTGTGGGTTGGCTTCTTGATTCAGTTTGCAATGTAGTTAATAGGAGGATCCAGTCCCTTTAATGCCTTCCACAGCATTGTTATCTACCACTCTCCTAGCTTTTTTCTGTCTCCCAGTTAGTTGTTCAGCTCATACATCAGTACTCTGGATGGGACAAGAGAGAAATAGACCTCTTTGACAAAGCCCCACAGAACTTGGAAAGCTACACGCTCACTCATATGCTCTTCCTTTCCCCTGTGAGAGAAATCATGGGCTGAGAAGATCTCACCTGACACTGAGCTGTGCTGTCTTGGGAACAGAGTGAAGTGAGTAAGGTCAAATTGTCCTTCTTACCCTCTCCAATGCATCCAACCTCATGTTTTTCTTTTTTGTTTCTTTGTTTTAATCCAGTAGTATGCTAGGACGTCTCCACCAGGAACTTGGATACCATAATGGCTCCCTTATCTGTGGGTGATTATCTAAATCAGTGTTCTCTAGTGGCTCCAGGACCACAGTTGAGAGAGACTGGAGCCAGTTTTCAGGGCATATAACCAGGCTGAGGTCTGTATGCCTATTACCCAACCCACAGGTAGGTAAGACTATTTCTGGGTCCCTTGGTATATGGTGCTGTGTCTCACAGCTCTCGCAAAGGCATTTTTTTTTTTTTTTTGTCCTGCGATGGATGCCAAATTGTTACTGTTGAGGGGGTGGACTAAGGACATCTTATTTAGCCATATTGCTGATGTCCCTACCAGAGATTATATCTTCATATGATTCTTCATGGTTTAAGAAGAGAGAGCCCCACTTGATTGTGACAGTGCAGGAAAGGCCTTATACAGAGAAAGGGCTTATAGATGTTTTTTGAAAGGAAGAATATATGAAAATATACAAACTAGAGAGGAGTATCCCAGTGAAGCAAGAAACTAGCTCAACTGCAAGTCATGTAATTTTTTGTTTTAATTTTAACTTCTCAGTGATTTATCCTTCTGACCTTTGGAAGTTAGTCTCTCTATCTAGAAACTTAGTTTGCACCATTGAAAAAATAATTCGGTGTTTAGAACTGACCACTCAGGTAATTTTCAGAATGGATATTTTATTCTAAAACCTCAGAATGACTATAACTATACACATAAATTCTTTCCTTCTTAAACTTAATATTGAAGAAAATATTTCTTGGCAGCTTGCCTAATAACATCGAAGGCAATTAAAACTAAAGCATATATTTTTTTTCTTGAACTCACATTTTATTGCACCAGCTGTGGAGTTTATTTGTTTGCTCAAGTTCGCCCAGTTGGAGTTAATATCTCTTTCCTTCATATCCCTATTGTACTTTCTCAGTCCCTCTGTTGTAACGCTTATAACAGTCTGGCTAATATTAAGACTGTGTGTGTACATGTCTGTCTCTCCCATCGAATTAGAGCCCCCTAAAGGCAGGCCTGTTCTTGTGATCTCTTTCTCTCCCACTGTGCCCAGCATTGTGCCCAGCATGTCATAAGGACTTGGTGAATATTCATTAACTCGAATGAGCTCACATTTCTAAAACTTGATTTAAATTTTGGAAATCGCTTCAGTTGTTTTTCTGTTAATATACTCTTTACAATAGCAGAAATCACCTTGCATTTTATAAAAGCTTTGCCACTAAATTCACCTTTTTTTTTAGCTGTTAAAATTTACATTAAATAGAACAAATTTTCAAAATGAAATCAAAAGTCAATGGCCCTAATTAGATTAATCTACAGCAGCATAAACAGCAGCAGTAACAATAAAAAAGTAGGTTAGAGTACAAAATGCATAACAAACATGTATATGAATCTCTTAGGTTTACTCATGGCTAAATTAAATGGTATTATAATATCTTCAAATATAGGTCTATATGATTGTATACTGATCAGTTTCTACAAATGGGACAGGTTATATTCATTACATATTATATTCTGGAAAGAAATATACTTAAAATGAGAAGACATGATGCCTGGTTTCTATTTCACCTTTTACTCACTGAGTGAGGATGAGCAAACAAGTTAACATATTCCACCAGTTTCCAGATCAGTCCAAATAAGTGGTAATATCTATCCTGCATCATTACACAGTAGTTAAGAGTACTCACTCTACAACTAAATGAAAAGGATGCAAATTCTTAGTCCCACCACTAATTAGATGGACCTTTACAATTGGACTACTGATTATGAAATTTTAGAGTAAAATGTAGTTTGATATTTTATTTTTCTCATCTGTAAGATGTAGTAAGAACAGCATCTTTTCCAAAGAATTAGCATAAGGTCTAAAAATGATAATTTTAATATAACATTTACCAAGGAATAAGTATTCCATTAATGTTAATTGTTATTTTTTTAAATTCATACCTTTACATACTGGATCATCATGGGAATTAAATAAGATAACTTATGTCAGGAATCTTAGAAGTAATAAACATTTTTAAAAATGCAAAGAAGAGGGATGTTAATGACATATGCAATAAATAATTCACCATTTTTTTTCTCTCTCTCATGAATGGGTTCATGAGACTTGGGAAAGAAAGAAAAATACTTCAACATTTAAATAGTAATATAATAATGAGAAGTATATGGACATTTAATGGGAATAAATGTTATCAGTGTTTCATGACTAGGCAAAGTGAGATCACAAGTACTCTATTTCCAGAAATCGTCTGGTTTCTATCATGCCTCACTGAATCCAAACTAACCTTAGAGAAGATTCTGGAAAAATGCTGTCTTTACCATGTTACTATGGTAAGCAGAGCTGAGATAAGCAAATAAAATGCTGAGAATCACATGATATCACTTATATATAGGATGTAAACCTAAAAGCAACAACAACAAAAAACATGACAAACAGAGACTCACAGAAATGGACAATAAACTAGTGGTTACCAGAGGGTAAGTGGGGGACGCAGTGGGTAGATGGGGTAAAAGGGGTCAAATATGTGGTGACAGAAAGAAATTTTACTATGGGCAGTGAACATACAATGCAAAATATATATGACTGACTGTTGAATTGTACACTTGAAACTCACTGGATTTTGTTAACCAATGTGACCATAATTTTAAAAAAATGGTGCACTCTCTCTCTATATCTATCTATCTATCTATCTATCTATCTATCTATCTATCTATCTATCTACTTATCTATCTATCCATCTATCTATCTATCTATCTATCTATCTATCTATCTATCTATCTATCTATCTATCATCTATCTATATATATATTTAAAGAAAGAAAAGAAAGCCTAGGGGTTAGTGGGTAATCCTGGTGAACAACTGAATCATCAAAACTTGTGAACTTTCAGAGAAGAAGGTTCACGTGGATTTCACTAACTCTGCCCTATCTCCTGACATATGGGGGAGTGAGGAATTGAAGTGGGGCCACAGTAGCAGACAGAGAATTGAGGGACTGTGCCTTACCTCCTCATTGGTGCATAATACTAGCTGCAACTATGTGTCAGATATTTCTGCGTCCCCCCAGCTGTCAAGAAACTGCCATACTGAAAGGGCTTGTTTGGATGTTTGACTGAAAGCTCCAGGGAGCAGTCAATAGAGAGATGATAGATAGATAGATAGATAGATAGATAGATAGATAGATAGATGAATGATAAATGAAACACTCCATGGGACTTCCAGCTAAAGAGAGAGAAAGCACAGAGAACAAAACTGAGAGTTGAAGGAGAAAGAAGAAAGTCTAAACAATTAAAACATTATTAAAGAATATATATGATATTTTAAGATAGTAATCTTCATAATCTTTTAAGATTATAAACCACTTAAAATCTTATTGAAAGCTGAAAGACATGCCCTTGGATGGGAAGATTTTGCTGTAAAGTGTCATTTTTCCAGTAATTAATACAATAGAAGAGGAAGCAAAATGGGAGAGGGGGAAGTGAATGAGGAATGTAGTTATAATGAAGATAAAAAAAAAACACAGGAGATTTAATATGCAAATAGTAGTAGAAGTCTCAAAAAGAGAAAAAGGAATGGATAAAGAGAAAACAATTAAGTCATAGAAGAAAATTTGGAAAACCACTATAAAGTAGGATTAGTCTTTGAGTATAAGGTTCATTTGAACATATGAACATAACTCTATATCACCATATTGTGGAGGAAACTAGCTGACTTTACAAAAAGATTGTAAAAAGGATTTAGTAAACTCAAAAATCACACTTAAAAATATAGTTTAATAACAGAATTAAACTTTTTAGTATAATAAATATCAGGAAATTAGAAGAAATAAGTGCTATCTGCATTAGTATTCAAAAAGAGGAGAATTAATATATTTTTTGTTAAACACTTAAAGAGAAGAAATTCAAAACTGTCATTTCTTTGACAAAGTTGTATATAAAGGAGACACATGAAATTAATAATAAAGTTTGATAGGTGGCTGGATATGAAATAAATGTATAAAATAAATATATGTTCTCTATTCTAGCAATAGCTATTGAAAAGAGAAATAATAAAAATAGCCACGAAATTTAAAATTTTAGAAATAAATTTTACATTAAGAGACAGGATCCATACAATCCTATACAATATTATGGAAAAACACAAAATAAAACCAGACAAAAAGAGTGGCATACCTTTGGATGGAAAGATTTACTACTATAAGCATCAATTTTCTGGTAATTAATATAAAAATTAGGTCCATTCCAATTAGAATAACCACCTGTAAGTTTTATCTACATAAATTTCTATCCGATTATCTACATATCTATGCACTCTTTGTTAGGGAAAGAAGGTAATTTAATAAAATGTTCTAGAAGATCATATAAAGTCTAAATAATATCCAAGAAAAGTGTCAAAAGTAGAAGAGTGAAAGTTGACTTAACTTGCTGATATTCAAACATGCCATAACAGCCCTGTGTTCAGCTCAGTGTAGTATTGGAATAAGAATATAAAATATATCAGTCTCTAAGGAGGCTGATAAGAGCTTAACTATTCTAGCAAATTATCCAGCCATATCAGGTTTGCCATGCACACTCCCATTTTAGGGTCTTTACATTTGGTGTTTCCTCTGCTTCAAATGCTCTGCTATTAGATATACACAGATTGCTCTGTAGCACCATTTGGGGTTCTGTTCCCTTAAAAAGGAAGAAATCTCTGGGTCCTCTGTTTAAAGAGCATCTTTCTTTTTTACTCTACCCCCTGATTTATTTTATAACCATTAAATGTTGATTGATAGATTGATTGACTGATTGATTCACTTATTTTTTGCTTCCTGCTATTAAAGTATAAACTCTAGGACAATTAGGACTTTATTTTGTTCCCTACTATATCTTCAGGACTTAGAAAACTTTTTTTTAGCAGAAAGTATACATTCTGAATCCAAAAAGAGGTCACGATATTTATATGAGAATTTAAAATGCAACAGAAGAAGCACTTCAGTTTTGGGGGGTGGAGGGGAAGGATGTTTAAACTAAGCAGAGCTGGCACAACTGGCTACCCATCTGGAAGGAAATTAAGTTTGAGCCTGTCTCACATCATAGAAAAAATAAATTCCAGATGGCTTAGAACCTTAAATAGAAAAATAAATGATTAAATAAATAAAACAAAAGCATCACAAGACATTCTAAGCATAAGAGTAAATATTATACCAAGAAGGGAAAGAGGATATAAAAAATATATATCTATCTGTATAAAATTCAGAATATATATTTACAGACATAATTTATGTTATATATAAATATAAATATATAATACAATAAACTAGAGAAATGCAAAATATTTACCAACCTGATTATAGAAAAAAGAGTTTGACATAATTTGCTTTCGCTCTTGCTAATTTAAAGAAAAAACTAAAAGAAAAATGTCAACAGTTATAAATATCAAATTTATAGATACTCATATTTTCTGTAATCAAGAAAATAAAATTTCCAGGTATAAAGAAGTATACCTTTATAACCACCATTTGGCAAAACTTAGTGAGTGATAATACATTTTTCTTGTGGAGATCAAGAATAAAAATGCTCTTTTTTGTTGTTTGTCTAAATTTGTCTTGCTATAGAACAATTAAGTGTAATTTGGCAATGTCTATTAAAATTGAATATAGTCATACTCTATGTATTAGTCAGATTTTGTTACAATAACAAAGAACCCCAGAATCACAATTACTCGGCTTAAGCATCACCTGTAGCTCTGCTTGTTTTGGTTTGAGTTTTCTCATTCTGGGGAAAAAAAGTCTCAAGAAGCAACCACTATTGAGGGTCTGTTCTCATAATATAGGCAAAAACTCACAAAAGTATCCAGAATATGGCAAGTCTAACGTCAATGGGATGGAAAAATGCACTCAGACCTAAAGTGTGGTGCGGAAGAGAGCCAATGTTCGCTGAGTTAATAAGAGACTCTATCACACTATTCAACTCGGAATTTCTCCTTCAATAAATCCGTCCTTTGGAAATTAAATAAGAATATCTATGCAGAGGGCTGAATAATTTACCCTGACTCCTCTATAAAATGTCCAGGTCCTAATCCCCAGAATCTGTAGCTATATTACCTTACACAGTATAAAGGTATAAAGAACTTTGCAGATGTAATTCAATAAAGGGTCTTGAGATGAGATTATCCTGGATTATCCAGGGCCAAGTGTATTCACTGGGTCATTATAGGAGGGAGGCAGGAGGATCAGCGTCAGTACAAAGAGACCAACGATGGAAGCAGAGGTGGGAGTGACATGAGGGAGTGGCCATGAAGGAGTGGAGGCAGCCTCTAGAAGATGAAAATGACCAGGGGACGTTTCTCTCCTACACCCTCCAGAAAGAACTGCTCGTCCATTTTAGGGCTTCTGAGCTCTGGAATGGTAAGAAAAATATATATATTTTTTAAGCCGCCAAGTTCGTGGTAAATTGTTACAGTAGGAACGGGAAACTCTCTCTCTCTCTCTCTCTTTCTCTCTCTCTCTGGATATCAGAAGAATATATGTGATTATGTATTACATATTATTATATATTAAATATGTAGTGTATTATATGAATATGGATATAACTACCACACAAAGTGTGCTTATTGCAACATTGTTGCTAACGTAAAAAACAGAAACAAAGCAAATTCCATTCATTATTAGAGAGGGTAAATATCACTCCATACTGTAGACTATGTCCAAACCTTAGGCTATCATTTAGCAATGAAACATGAATGAAATGTTTGACTTGAAAGATTTTCCGAGTGGTATTGTTAAAAAAAAAAATAGGATGTTAAAAATGTATATATTATGATTCTATGTTTATAATCAATAAGAGCGGTGGTATTCATTTTTAACAAATAAAATCGTATTTACATTACTTTGAATCTGCATTTTTTCCTTTTTATGTGTATACATATCATCACATATATTCTTTCTGATATACATGCACATCTGTGTATATATAATATATATACAAAAAGAATTACAAATGTGCCTTGCCCTATAGGACTTCCTATGATTTATTTTTAAGTGGTGAAAAAAATAGAGATGCAGAATAGTATAGATAATATGATTATGTTTCTTAAAAATTAACAAACACGTATTTATGATTACATTTATATAATTCTCAAAAATGACAAAATTTTAGAGACAGATAACAGATTTATGGTTGGTAGGGGTTACAGACAGGGGGGAAGAAGATGGATGTGACTACAAAAGGGTGGCCCCAAAGGAACTTTGTAGCGATGTAACAGTTCTGTGTCTTGATTATAGCAGTAATTACATGAATCTATTAATATGATAAAATTGTATAGAACTACACACACACACACACTCACACGCTCACACACACACACTCACACACACAGAGGAATACGGGAATACATGTCAAGCTGGTGAAAACTGAATAACATCTGTGACTGCACTATTGACAATTTCCAGGATTTGATATTATGCTGTAGTTATGCAAGGCGATTATCATTGACAGAAAGAAACCAAGTAAAAGGTGCACTGGACCTCTATGTATTATTAATGTAACGTCTATGAATCCATAATTATTTTAAAATAATAAGTTTTAAAAATGAACAAGTAAAACTGGTAGTTATGTACAAATGCTTGCTTAGCTTGCTTAGGTCTGTACGAGCAAAGAGAAATGTAATATATAGCAGACCTCTGGTTAGTTACTTCAGAATTTCAGGGAAAATGTTTGTCAACTTGTTATATATTTTTATACCTGTTACCACAATGACACATTATTTTTGAATTATGAAAGCGTGAACTAAAACATTTAAAAAAATAAATCAAACTTTGATTAACAATTTGAAATAATAAAGCGAGCACGAATTTTTATGCTCCTGTTGCTTTAACTATGAGGTTATTATTATTATTTTCCTACTGAGAATTGAAAACATGAGTCAGTGTATTCTCAAAACCATTTATCCATTAATGAATGAAACAGATGTTACTGAGAATGTATTATAAACCAACTACCAGGGTAGTTCATAGCCGTATAAAGAAGATATGAAGTGTATTTTGCCTTGCTGCCCTTGAAGAACTTAAATTCCAGCAAGAAACACGGAATTAGAGACACGGCAAAGATATCACCAAGAGGCTTCCCACCTCACCTCACCACAGCCTGCTGTGAGAGCAGAGATCAGAAGCAGTCCCCTACTCAGAACATTCAAGAAGGACGGAAATGTCCCATATAACCTTTGTTTTATTTTTCGTCATAGAAGTAATAACTGGTCATTGTTTTAGGAAACTGAGATTTAGAACAATAGGCAGAGTAAACCATAAATATTTTGTTTCCTTGCAGTCTTACATATTACAATAAAACTACATTAAATTTATTTAATTTATTTTATTTTATTTTATTATTTTAGGTGAGGCAACCCTTGGTTGATCTCACAGATTGCAAGGACCTTGTCAGCTTATAATCCCTTATTTTTTATATTTTTTATGCAACAGCACCTGGTCTTCCTAGGTGGTCTCCCATCCAAGTAGTAACCAGGTCTGACCCTGCTTAGCTTCTGAAATCAGATAGGATCGAGCTTGTTCAGAGTGGCCTGGCCATAGTCTCACATTAAATATTTTATATCACATTTATTATCTACAGAATATACTGCAATCTTATAATACATTTATTTTGTATCAATCTTTTTTCTACATTTAAATTTGAACATGAAATAATTCTGAGTTAATACAAATTATATATCTATAAGCTTCGTTTTTTTCCTAATTGTTGAACAACTCTTAGAATCATCTTTTAGCTTTATGATTTGGCAGCTTACTGAGGTATAATTGATCCACAAAAATTTCACATATTTAGTGTATACAATTAGATGAGTTTGAACATATGTGTACATCTGTGATACTATTACCACAGTCAAGATAATAAACAGAACCACCACTTCCAGAAGTTCCAAACTGCCCCATTTCTTTGTGGTGAGAACACCGAACTTGACATCTACCCTCTCAATACAGCACAATACAGCATTGTTAGCTGTAAGTACTATGTTGTACAACAGATCTCTGGAATTTATTCATCTCACTCTAAGTTTATACTCATTGAACAACTTCTCCCAGCCCCTGCCCCACCAGGACCTGGCAACCACCATTCTATTCTCTGCTTTTATGAGTCTGACTATTTTAAATACTTCATAGAAGTAGAGTCATGTAGTGTTTGTCCTTCTGTGACTGGCTTATTTTACTTCGCATAATTTCAAAATTGATTACATAGTAAAAGCATTTAATTTTTCCAGGATGTATTGGATGTTCACGACTATTATGTGAGGGGATGATGATTCATGGGTACATAAGTCAGCATTATTACTACTGGCCTGCACCTTGAGTGAATCATTCCTCTGTTGTTATATATGAAATTTATATTTAAAACTTGTTCGCGAGTTTTCATGGTGAATAGGTTGTGGTAAACATCTTAGTACATAAAATTTTCTGAGTTTAAGATTATTATCTCAGGATATATTCCCAGAAGTAAAATTACTGGGTCAAAGGGAATATAAAAAATTTTAAAGACCTTTGATATCTATTGCCAAACAAAATGAGATGAATGAGTTTACAAGTCCATTCTGAAAGGTTGCCAACTTCTAGTACACAATCAATCATTGTGACCTTGATGCAAAAATACATATTTGATAAGAAAGGCTGGCAACAACAAATAAACATTTTTTTCTCAAATATAACTTGCCCTATAGATGACACCCAAACAAAGCTATCTTGCCAACAAAAGGGGAGGAAATTTAATATTTATTTGAGGTTTATTATGTGTCACATATTACTTTACATTTGCTTTTTCATTTATCACACATATAAGAATCTCAACAAATCAATACTCGACTGATAAACTTTTGCATGTATAAAAGATTATAGTTTATTTAGTGTTTTCATTTGCATGATTTCATTTATGACTAACAAATCTTGTCAATCGAAGAATGTGTTTTCATTTGTCTGTTTCCCCTTGAGTTCTCGTTGAATAAACTTGTGAATGACTTTTCAGAATAATATTAAAAAAAATAAATTTAAAATGTGATTTACATTTTAAAGAGGAGAGAAGTAAAGAAAGTCAGTGGAAATGTTTTAAGGGAAATTTATGAAAGCACTTGAAGCTTTGAAAGGCGATTTTCCCTCCTCCTCAACAATTTCCCACAAAAGCTCAATTTAGTATTTCTCCTTCATGCTTGTGTCTCTTTAATTTTACGGGACCTTAGTTGCCTTCTTTTCTGATATAGCAATGAAAGGGAAATATAGACAATAAACTGTACTGATCTGAAATGCTTCTTTTAAAAAAAAAAAAATTTCCTCCCACCTCCTCCTCACGACTAGGTATCTATCCCAGAAACATCATTCTTTCTGACTATGGAATTTCATTATTGCAGCTATTCTATAGGGAAAATGTGTAAAATAAAACAATTCTCTGATTTAAAGGCTCCATTCAAAGAACGCAGATTTAAAAGAAGAAAAAAGAAGAAAGAAAGAAAGAAAGAAAGAAAAGAAAGAAAGAAAGAAAGAAAGAAAGAAAGAAAGAAAGAAAGAAAGAAAGAAAGAAAGAAAGGAGGGATGGGAGGGCGGGAGGGGAGTGAGGTCTGTATCTTTCTTTCGTTCCTCTCTCTCTCACCTCTACTCTCTCGTCTCTCTCCCTCCCTCCCTCCTTCCCTCCCTGCCCCTCCCTCCCTCCCCCCTCCCTCCCTCCCTCCCTCCCCACTAAAAGAAAGAAAGAAAATTGCATCCTAAGGATAAAATAGCCATCAACCTTTGTCCGAGGTAGTAGCAATCAAATATAAATATAGATCATTCAACAAAATCATTGAAATGCTTCCCCAGGAGGTACAAACAGTGTTGTCAGTGTGTTGTTCAGGATGTGAGGTTGTTGAACAGTAGAGAATGAAAATCTGGTTAGTAGCCAAGTATTTGGTGGTACGGAGATAGAAGGTATATAGTGACAATAGCTATGATTATAGCTTCCTACTTTCTATAAAATATACCACTTTTTTAGCTATAAAGCGTACCCATAAACAAAATTTCATTTAAATCTCACACAATCCCTATGTGGTAGGCAAGTCAGTTAGTTATTACTAAGCCATCTTGCAAGTGACCAAACTCTGAGAGGAGTTTGCTTGCTCACTTGATCTAGATTTTGTGAATCCAAACTCACATTTTTCTTCTTCCCCACGGCACCATAGAAATACTTCTGGAGGAGGATACAGTTTTTTCGGGCTTCCATTATCTTTTAACTATTCATCAAGATCTTTGCTGAATCGGAAAATGCACCAGAAGATCAAGAGAGGGAATGGAAGATTAGAGACAAATATATGTTCTTCTTATTTTCAATATACGAAAATAAAATGGCAGAATACAGACTGATGGTTTGGACACTCAACTAAAGCACAATTCAAGGACAATAATAAGTTGATGGAAAGGTGGGGAGGTTCCTGAGAGAGCTGGGATACCACATGCGTCTTGTTATCTTCAGTTATCTGGGGCTGGGTTTGGTAATTAATAAAGGGAAGGCAATGACTCCTAGAGC
Organism: Rousettus aegyptiacus; assembly: GCF_014176215.1. NCBI lineage: Eukaryota > Metazoa > Chordata > Mammalia > Chiroptera > Pteropodidae > Rousettus > Rousettus aegyptiacus. The sequence goes on from NW_023416306.1 coordinate 13,310,120, forward strand.
TGGCAAAACTCCTGGAGGTGGGCAGTGGCTTAAAGGTGCTCTGGAAGGGTCTTACTGTCTTAGCTTTCTTATAATCTTCATCAATCACCTCTAGTTATTATTTACATGAAGGAATATAGGATACGTGCTCTGCAAATAGCGTCAGGAGAAGTTTCTTGCATCCAGCCCCTCCAAATTAATTGCTGCCTTCCACATCGAAATTTTGGAGCTGGCACTGTGTTAAACTAACCTCATTTTCTCCTATATTAAGTTTACTAGACCAGAGAGAGTTAGTAGATAAGATGTGTCTGGACTTGAGCAAGACATTTGTCAACTGTCTCTCCCTATATCCATGTGGAAAAGGCCAGTATAATTAGAAGAACTAGTTACTGGTTGAGTGGTTTTATCCAAATGAATTCATATAAATCTAGAGTGAAATTTTTAGTTGGATGCCTTAGGAGGGGAGAAGGAAGGAATTTATCTTTCTATTTTCAGTCTCAATGGTGATAATGATTTTAATGGATATGAGTCTTTGTTTTCCATTTGTTTGTTTGTTTGTTTGTTTGTCTGTTTTCGTCTGACCGTGAAAGACACCCTCCCCCTTTGAGAAAGCTGCATGTGATTCTGTGAGCACAGTCAATCATTTTGTCTCACCGCTCTGGCTACCTGCATAGATGTGTGATCTAGGCTGGCCAACTTGAAGAACCTGGAATCCCTGGACTCAGGAATCAATGAGAACCTATACTGTAACCTAGTCTGTTCTCCATTTCTTGCTATCTTTTTAATCCAGCTAAGTCAGGCATATTCTTCTAGTTTGCAGAGGAAGAAACTGAGGGTGTAGTGTTCTTTATACTTACTCAAGTATAAAGTTTCTGAAAAGGGATTTATATCCTGTGACATTTTGTTTTCTGAGCTCTTCTTTCATGGTCAATATTTTCATTAGGCAAAACAGGCACAGTACCCACAACCTATGATACTTTCAGGAACCATAAAGTGTTGATTTTGATTTCTTTTAAAATCAGGAGTAACATAATAATAATGAATGTATAATAATGGATTAATTCTGGATTTTATCTACTTTTAGACCAATGTAGTCATAAATTATATTTTTCATTTTTTTTTGGAGTGGGAAAAGGGGCCCATAATGACAAAGGACCTAGGCAGAATGCAGCCCTGTCTTCATGCCAGCTCTGTTTTGCCTACTTCCCTTGCACCATGCAAGGTAGAAGAGGAAGTGTGTGCTTGACGAAGAGTGGGTGAATATTCGAAACAAAGATTGGAGCAGTGAGACATAAATTGAGATAGGTTAATAAAGAATAAAAAGGGTCCAGTGACCAGCAGAAGGTGCTGCAGTGACTAACTCATGCTGTGTGTTTAGCTCAATAACATTTTTGTTGTCTTCACGTCCTGACAAACTCCATGGAGGAAACTCTGTCTTCCTTGATTCCCATGTAGGCACATGTGGGGCTTTCACAAATTTGCTTAGAAAGTGATCAGAAATGTCTCACTTCTGCTTAGGCTTCTGGAGTCACAGTAGATGAACTTTTCCCTTAAATACCCAGGCAGTCTGAATGTGTCATCAATAGCAACGACAACTGACATTTGTGCAACACTTGGTAGTTGAAAATTACAGGCTTTGGATTCCAATAAACTTTTGTCCAAATCCTAACCCCATTCTCCTCCAGCTGATTCCCAGACTTGAAGACTAGATTACATCTGTCTTTGTCTTTTTTGTCTTTACATCTGTCTTTTATTTTTTCATTTTTATTTTTTAATGAGGGGAAAGGCTCTTAAAGGCAAAAGAAGTTACTTAAGCTCCCTGGGCCTCTGTCTTTAGCTATGCATGAGATACACAGTAACCATTGCAGAGTTAGGACACCATACTAGTTATTCCGTGGGTAGTATCTACTTTCTTTATTTGCATACCCATTTCACAGGTGAGAAAACAGGTTCACATAACAGAAACAAACCACTCAAGGCCATATTCAAAGAGAAGCAATGTTCAAGTTTTATTACAGAACCAGTTCTCTGACCTGTCTTTGTGACCATACCCAACTTCTCAGAGTCATAATTCGAAGTCACTAAAATGACAAAGGCTTATTTGAAGACAGAAACATCAACAGGTACATCAAAACATTTCGTATTGCTGCGAGGAGGCAAGGATTAATATCGGCTTAAGAGAAATGTTCTGCCACCTTCAGTTTCATTCTTATCTCTGCTATTATTCCTGAGCAGCCTCAGGTCACCTGAAGTTTCCGATACATGTTACTCCTGTCTCTGATAATACCCTAAGGATTTCAGAGTTGGGTTCTTGTTCCATTAAGAACTTCTCAGGGTTTATTAAGAGACTATGATCATTTCTTTACAATGCAAGTATCTCTCTTTCACCATTGTCACTAAAAAAAAAATCCATAGAATTAAGAATTATAGTTATTTAGAGCACAGGAGATTTTACATAGTTATGATGTAGTAATACTAATACTAATAAAAATGATGCTCAACCTTGGCCTGTTTATAGTATGATACAGTTTGCAAGATGCTTTTAAATGTAATTTTAATCTTCACATTAATATTGTGAAATAGGCAGGACAGGGACAGGTAGTATGATCCCCAGTTTACGGTTAAGTAAGTTGAGGCCCAGAAAAGTGAACTGATTGCCAAATGCCATATATCCTATATCCTTGAGTCTCACATCCAGGACTTCCGGTTCCATGTTCTTTGTGACAGCATGATAAATTTCCGAACGGTTCTCCAGTCATTCTCCCAAATAATCCATAAATGGACAACCACATTTCTTTAGACTCGATGACTGAGAAAACGCAGGTGGCACCTATGCTTATAGTCAACTCAATTTAACCAATGTCCCATAGGAATTCACTCTGTGCAGAATGAATTGTGAGATTCTGGTGAAAGACATAGGAATAGTCAAAACAGAGATCTTGCCCAGGAAGACTTGACAATCTAGTAGGGCAGGCAGACACACTGATGGCTACGTACAAGTAAAAGCTACAGCGAAGGCATATAGAAAACACTGGGAGGAAGAGAGGGGGTAAAAATGACCTCCTACTGAGAGACTGGTGAAAGATTTATAAAACGACAACACTGTTATGGCTTGAGGATTCAAAAAAAAAAAAAAAAAAAAGGTGATGGTCCAAGAAATAAGAGAGAGAACAGACAAAAGAAAATGCAAGTATCGAATATGTTTACAGATTGGCAGATATAACTCCCATTTTGTACCTAGGACAACATAGGCACAGAGGGTTTTATTGGCTTTCCTAAAGTAGCTCCCGGAAGCACTAGAAGTAATTTGATTGTCAATCTGGTGTTCTTCCCACAACTTTGACCAGGTCCTAAAAAGCCTAACCTGTCTTCATCCGGGCCTCATCTGTGGAATTTCCAGATGTCTCCACCACTTTCTCAAAGGCTAGTGTCTTCCCACAGCAGGTAGACTCTGGTTCACATTTTTTTGCAGCCAGTCTTTGTGTCCTATTTTTGGCCATATGTTCACATTAGTGAGGGAAAGGAATCCGCACCTTACCTCCGTCTGCTCCTACTTACCCTATTACCGAGACCCCACAGAGCAAACGGCCTTGTTATGTGGTAGCAACAGGCACTTAGAGTACTTTACAACCAAAAACCCCCACGTAGTTTTTGAAATATTCTTCGTGTTTAACAATGCCTCCTTTAATCACTGAGTCGACCTGTGGGTAAGAACACTGGACTTGTGATAATGGGAGTCAGGTTCTGGCCACGATTCTGCAGTGTGATCTTTGCCAAGCCTTTCTTCCTCTACAGGCCTCAGGTGCCCATCTCAAAAAAAAAAAAAAAAAAAAAAAAAAAAAAGGACCAACACCCCTGGGCTTTAATATTCTGGTTAATTTTCTAGAGAAAGAAATTCCAAGGACATCAATACAAAAACTTGGTTACACTTTAGGTATGCTTGGTAGGATCAGAATAACTGACCATTCTCTTCTAAAGGAAAGTCATTTCACCTTTTTCTCCCAATGACCCTTTGGACAAAAGTGTCAAGGATTTGGGGAACAGAGACAAAGGAAGTTGTCATTGAGGTATTTTGTTCTCATCAAAATAAGTCCAAAAAGGCATGTGTGTATCAGATGTCTCTGTTTCAATCTCTCTCTTTCCCTTCCTCCTACACTCTCTTCCTCCCTCTCCTTTCCTCCTCATTGATTATGAGGTTATGGTAACACAATAACCTGGGTATTGAAACCAGACTGCCATAGAGCCATAGCATTTCATCCAGAATTTGCCATACTCTTCTTATAAGGCCTCTTTGTGAGACTTGGTTTTCTTATCAATTAAATGGCACTAATAATACTTATTTAAAGAATTGTCATATGGGCTACACAGAATGAAGTATTTAAAGAGCTGATATAGTTCCTGGCAAAGAGCGTCCAGTAAAAACTACAGTAAGAAAATCTGGTTAAGCAGCTTCCCATTTTTATTTTTTGGAGACAATCAATAGAGTAACTAAACATGGAGTCAGGTAGACCAGGCTTCAAGTCACAGCTGTGGCATCCACTTAACACCTCTACACCTATGATTCCTTACCTGTAAAATGTAATCACTTCTTCTAGTAGGGCTGTCGTAAGTGTGAAATGAGGTAATGCCTATATAATAATTCGCATATGGCCATATCTATGGTAAATTCCTGATAAAGATTATACATTATCATTATCATTGATTGTTCACTCATTAACTCATTCACACACTTCATCATTAATAGTGCTGTCCTATAAATACTTCCTGAGCACCTATGGCTAGGTGCTGGCACTGAGCTGTGTGCCGGACACATGATGACAAATATGTTTCATTTGCTTCCCTAGTTTGAGCTTATAGTCTAGAGACCGAAAAAAAAAATGACATATAGATATTTCCAATCTAGTACCCTATAGTATACACAAGTGCTATGAAACCTCAGAGAAATATCTTTAATTTGGTTGGGGAGTATGTTCAGAGATGATTTAATCAAGGGGGTGCTGAGTAGGTTGAACCTAGAAGAATTAACAGCTACAGGTAGGTCAAAGGAGGATAAGAAAAGATAAATTCATTCTAGGAAGATGAATATCACAGAATAGTGAGTTTTAAATTTGTGTCTCTTTAGAATTACCTGGGGAGCTTTGAAAGCCATTGATGCCTCATCCCTTCCCATACCAATTAAAAGAGAATTCCTGGGGGTGAGACCCAGGCATCCATGTTTCTAAGGCTCCCCAGGTGACTTTGGTGTGCAGCCAAGTGGGAAACCATGGGCATAAAGTATGGCAGCATAATTAGTGTGAGGATGGAAGATATCCTGACCTGGAAGGAGGCAGAGGCCAATAAGATGGACCTAAAGAACAGGACAATGAGTTTAGACTTGACTTACATGTGATTAGCCATTGGAGAGAACAGAGTGGTCATATTTTGGAAAGATCTCTTTGGACACAGCTCAGTGTTGAATTCTTGGGGAAGCAAAAATGAAAAAAAAAATTGTGGAGCACAATCTTCAGAAAGCACATCTATAGATAGTCCTGGAAGAGTATTCTCTGGATATGCTTTAATAACATGCGGAGTTTAAAAATATGCTGATGCCTGGGGCTCTCCTCAGAAATCCAGAAAAAGTTCTTGGGATACGGGACTGGGGTTTGCACTTTTAGTAAGTCCTGCCAAAGGACTTGAGTAACCCTCTTACACAGGATATTCAATCACTGAGACAACAAAAATTCATGACCTACATGTGAGTTAGGGCAGGTCAGTAACAGGGTCGGTTCTTGGATGGAAGGTTGCTAAGTCTCCCAGCCTTCTCATCGTTGGCTTTTCTGTCCTTTGGTCAATTTCTCTCCTTTCCCTTCAACATACCAGGTGCCTACAACTCCACCTGTCTTTATTTCTATCAAATTCAGCTCTTCCATAAAAAACTGAAATGTGCCACCCACCTTTACTGAGACTGGCATCACTGTGTCGAATCTGGACCAAACTCTGACTGTGGAATAGAGGGATTTGTCTGCTGTGAAGAGAGCTATAAGTTTCCACAGGCCCTGGGTGTGAGGGGCAGAGTGCCTTTGGCTGCCAGTAGGGGTGATCACTTGCTGTATTGATGCATAAAAGCAGACCCCTATCATAGCACCACCAGGCAGATCGAGGACAGATCAGCTCATTAAGCAGTAGCTGAGGCAGCTAAGGCTCACACTGACACAGGCACATCTGACCTGATACTTCTCCTGGGTAAAACGAGGAGATGTACCATCTCTCTTGACCCCAATGAAGAGATGCTGACAAGAAGGGGACAGGCAGCCACTCCAAACCTCCAGCTCCCAGCTTGTTTAAGGAATCAGACTTCTTTAAGCAAGCACATAGCTGCATTCCTATGACTCAACAGTGACACCCAGTGACTCTCTCTGTCAATCCCCAGTGGATGTTCCCGAAGCATCTTTGAGGGAATACATTTCAGCCTCCATTACTTAGCACTGAAGCGGTAGCAGCAATCACATCAAATTCCGCCCTGAATAAGACAAACAAAATAATAAATCCCAGTTTGCATTAACATAATCATCTAACTGTTGAAGCATATTCATCTCCCCTGTAGGGCTATGTCTGATGTCAAACATAATACGGCCATGTAGTATTGTACCCGCTAGACGCTAGAGTCACATGTAAGTGATTCCTTTACATCTTTTGTCCAAATTTCACGAGCCTTTATTTTCTATCATTTTGAAACACACACACACACACACACACACACACACACACGGAAAAGACATTGCATGTGAAGTGCCTAATACAGGGCTTGGCACATTGTAGCTGTTCTTTAATAATAACCAGTAATATTATGATGAACACAAGTGGGAACTGGGAAGGAAGCGGGCAATGGAGCCCACTCCAACAACAAGCCCGTGAATTTGTGAAAACAGTGGATATCCACATTTCAGACTTAGTTCGCATATATTCATTGCCCTGTTAAAGCTCATTTGACAGATTAAAATCTCTTGACATCGACACTCAGATGACACTGAGGAATGCAATGGTTTCTACGTCAGATATCTATTTATTATCTCTTTTTCATATTCTCTTACTCCATCGTTTTCCTCTGGTCTTTGCTATAGCAACCAGCGGTACGCAGGTGTAGCCTAACAGCACTCAATCTCAGCTGCACTGCGTGTCTCTTACTTTTTTTCTCCCGAGGTCCACCTGCCTCAATCATGTGGGTCTCCCATACGAATCTGACCAGCCATTCCCACACAAACTGGGAAGTGTGAAGGCATTAACATTTCCTGGGGTAATCTTTGATCAATGGTGCTGGAGCTAGTGGGTAAATATTTCCTTTTTCTAAGTCTAAGACATTTCAGAGGCATATTTCAGAAAGTTCCTTGGAACATCGCCAACAGGACTACGCTCCAGCTTTCCATAATAGTAACCAGCTCTAATAACCTTTGGATTGGCTTCTTTCCCTCCTTCTCCATTTTATAGCTCCCTAACCCTCCAAACCTGTGGTTTTCCTGTTACATTTCTCCACATCCTCCATTCATATAGTGCAGGATCAAATGATCCAAAATATGACCTTCAAAAAATGACATCCATGAAAGCCCTTGTCTTAGGCTCTGTTTTTTGGGTGGAATACAAGCTGCATCAGACTCTGGAAGCAGTAGCAAGAATGTCACAATTTTAGCAAAAAAATAAAAAATAAAATAAAAATAAAAGGTCTGTGTAAGACTTCAGGGATAATGTAACCGATTCTGACTTTTTATGGATGGTTATGCAGAAACTGAGTCAGTAACTTCTTCAAAGTCACACACCTAGGTGACTTAGTGCAAAAGAGGGATCTGAATGGTTAAAATGGGAAAGAACAATTGGGGGAGGGGAAAAAGGGGCTGATGAAGAAAGAAGAAGTCTCCTGGGTGATGAGAGAAAAGAAAGAGCAAGCCATTAAAACATCTCGGCACAGTGGGGATGACATGCGTTGAATCTACCCTGTCAGCAGCACAGAGCACAGTACCCACCCTGATAAATGCCAGGTTTCCTTGCTGACACTTGACAAAGGTTCCATCTAGCAGCACAGTCGCTGCCAAGAATGGGGTGATGGCGCTGCTTGCTATTTTCACCCCCCTTGCTCACCAGTGCATGGCATAGAGTAGGTGCTAAGTGAATGTTTGTGGGATAACGTACAACTTAGTGAGGTAAGAATCCATGTGTCCATCCTCAATGTACACATGCCTAGCATTGCTGCATGCGCTTGGATATCCAGCTATATATAAGTGCTCATCTCTTTTCCCTTCTTTCTTCTTTTTTATTATTTTGTGTCAGGATATTAAAAGTTTTAGGTATTTATATCATAGTGTGCGGCTAGCCATGCTTGAGTTCTCGTACTATCTCCATCTCTGGTTACTCAAATCTTTGACAACCTGATTACTAAAATTACATATCCATATAGAGCTATTTCCTTATTTTTCTTACACAGAGGATTTTGGGTTCTTTTTATGCTCATTTTTGTAAATGTGCTTATTTCCTTTCCTCAGTCTCAGATAATGTTTTTATTATATCATTGCTGCTTTCGCAAGCTGCAAATTCTGAAAATAACTTCTCTTATTCATTTAGAGAAAATAAAAAATAGAATCACACAGAAGCAACCTACTAAGTACCACATGCCAGGCACGGTGCTATTTATTAGAGCTAAATTGATGAAGACAAGGTTGCTGGGTCTGGAGAGATCAAAGATCATTACAGCAGAAATTTGTCTTCATACTTGACCTCTGTCTCCAGGAGTGTACACCTTGACTTATCAGGGGAGGCATTAACCTGAATTGATTTTCACCCCGAGTACTTCCAGAAATAGTGTTGGTCAAGTGTTCCTTAGTGACAAAGTGCTATGCTTTGTCTCATGGAGAGAAAAAGTCTACAGTGAATTTAAAATTATGCATAATTTCCTTTGGTAGCCTATATTAGATAGAGTATGGTGCCTGGCACGCAGTATCCATGAACTTCTTTATAACTTTTATCACATGTTAATTTACTTGGCTGAGGTTTTATCTTTACCATGAGCTACAGGAATATGGGGAACATGTCTGTTGCTTTCACAACCGTGCCCTTGGCATGGGACCTAAGATGTTTATTTTGGGCTCTATGTAATATTCTATTGATTTCCTGATCAAATGAATGACTATATTACATATCATGAATATATTTCACAATGGTATGCAACTATATATTGTTAATCACAAAGAGTGAAAGGACCTTGTATTAACCAATGATTTTCTGAGGGTCTCTGAATATGATTTTGAAGTTACCACAATATGTAAAAGAGAGATAAGAACCATATGGCCTCTTCAACCCGCCAGCTCTATTTTTATCTATTGATGTATTGGGGTATGGGTGATATTTTATTGAAGAAACAAAAGTGATAGTTTATCAAGAAAATATTGAAAAAGACTAACTCTAACAAGCTCTTTACGTGTAGAAAAACAAGACTAGGTGGACACCAGTTCTTTGTCTCAAAGCCCTTTCCTAACCAGTGAAACTTTAGGTTGGGGGGGAGGGGGTGGTCTTTGCTATTAGCTTACTATTCCTTCTAGCCAATTTCTAGTTTTCTTGGTTACTGAATAACCAATTGCAAAAAGGCTATTATACTAATTACATTAGTCTAGGATTCTTGGTAAATTTAAGTACCCTTCTTTCTTTTTGATTCATTTTTTTCTTATTTCTATTTTAACAGTTTTATTTCACATTAATCTTTTATCATAAGCAACATTAAATCCTTATTGGCTATTGTCTGAGACACATAATAACTCAGACATAAATAATTCTACTCACTTGACATTTTTCATATACAAAGCTCCCTCTTTCTCCTTTATTTATATACTTCTAATAGTTCTCTCTCCTTTTCCAAACTCTGTCTTTACCTGTTGACAACTATTAGGAATCTTAAAGTTGCTACCGTCAAGTGCCATCCTGAGGGTTAACAGAAGTGTTTGCACAGAACAGAATCAAACTGAGCAGAAACCAGTGACGGGACCACAGCGTTTCCTAAGTTACCTGGGAAACTGAAGAACAAAGGCACTGGGAAGACTTGCCATGCTGAACGGTCTGTAGAAAGACTGTGCACCCGAAGAGGTGGCTGACACAAAATGATAGCAAATAACTAGTAAGTGTTAACAATGTACCAAGAGGAACACTGTATACTGCATTTCATTGAATCTTCACATGAGGTAGATAATACCAGGACTCTTTTTTTTTTTTTTTCAGGTGAGGAAAAGGAGGTTCAAAAAAAATCACTTCCCTAGTCAGTGGCAGGATTGTCGATGCAAGTCAGGATTTTCTGATTCCAAAAGCCAGACTCTGAGGAGGCTGTTTCTGAGAAGGTTGGTTCGTTAGCAGTACAGAATCCACTCCAATGTGGCTGATGCTTTTGTCAAAACTCTTGAAAGAGAGAAACAAGGAAGGGGAGTTTGTATGAAGCTACTGTGTACTCTCCAGCAGCCTTGTACCAAAGTTCTCACAGTCATTTTGTGAAGAGAAAACTATGCCTCTTATTGGGCAGATAAGAAAGGTTCAAATTAGAGCTACCTCAAATCACCGGGGTAGGAAGTGTTATGGTCATAATCTGAAGCAAGTTTGTAGTTCAACTCCATCACCATTGCTTGTTTTGCTCAATCGTATTTGACACTCTTGTCAACCACAAGCTTAATTATCATTTTTCTGGAAGCTGGTTGCTTTTGCCTCATTTCACCTCCTTCAAAACACTCCTTCAAATGATGTTTACTAAGCAGTTACACTGCACAAAGAATTGGACTCAGCATTTTTATGGTCACAGTGATGAAAACAATGTGGATTCTCCTTTAGAGTATGTGTAGCCTAAGTAAGTAAAGGAGATAAAGTGTAAAAACAGATAATAGTACAAATGTTGATGAAGGTGATAATGGTGTTTAGTATGTGACAGATATTCTTCTGAGATTTAAAACTAATTATCTCATTGACTCCTTATTGCAGACAGCTGTCGATGATCCACCTGCCATCTCTTTGGTCCACCTAAGTTTATTAGCAAGCGAAGTGGGGATTTCCATGAGACTAAGAGCTTTCCTCCTCAAGTGCCTACATCTCTCCGCTTTCACTTGTCTTTATCAAGAACCACAGGCAGCAGCCAGAGTATCCAGGAGATAGATGTCAGGGAGTGGCTGTTCCCAGGGGCAAGCCTTAGCCAGTGAGGGATGGGTGTCAGGAGATGAAAACCTCAGCTTCCCCATCCCTTGGTGTGACGATTCTAGGCACATTCTGCAAAGTTACTCTGAAAGTTCCGGTAGCTTACAGGCATGACTTAATCATTAATGGACACTTTATTTCTCTTTTCCCTATCTCACTTTCTCAACCCTCCTGATAGTGCTTCTGGCATTGTTACCCCAATGAATCATCTGCTCCCAAGTCTCTGTCTCAGAATCTGCTTTTGGGGATAGAAGTGGTTCTAGAAAATCATTCTCAGGATGGTATTCTGGAATTGGAGCAATCACTGATCAGACACAAACAAGGAGCTAAGTGTTGCTTTTGAGGGTTGCTATAACCCCTGTCATACTGTAGCATCACAATTACTAAGATTTTACCTGTGATGAATTGAAATGAGATGTAGATGAAAGAGGAAGTGCTGGCTTATGCAACAGTCGAAGCATCGAAAAGATATGGGGACAATGGTCATTATAAAGGTGATGGAATTTGATATATTTTGGTAAATGCCTTAGAGGTCTAGAGGATTTTTAAAAATGTAGGATTAGTATAATCACTATCTACTCAGGGTGTCCTGTGAAAGCCAAAATAATTATTTGGTAGTATTTTTAATCTAGAAGAAGCTGATTCATTATCAACACAAAAGTTGGGCTAATGCTTTTCTCAAAAATCAAAACTCTTTTAAAAGAAAATAATAAGGAAGGAAGCTAATATGACTTGCTCAATTCTAACAGCCAGAGGGCACACCATCATGAAAATCAGGGATAATATTAGATACACAGTTACTCTAAAGAACTACAAAGGAGACAGAATACTTAGTCCAATTAGGTCCTTTATGCCAATTCAGTGTTCTGATAAGGAGTGGGACTCAGTGACTTGGAAAGAGGATACCTGAATAAATGCTTCTGAGAAAGTTAAGTCCCTAGATTACCCTGCCCTCTACAGATTGGAGAAAACAGCTTCAGTCTCCTTGCTAAAGAAGAGCAGACTCTCATTGCCACAAAGCTATCACTTAAAACAGATAGTTCAAACAGATACCTCTCAGTATAATGTTCCTCCTCAAGAGTTTTGTCTGTCTCCTCTCATTGCCTCTGCGCCAGCAGCTACAGTTCTATCTTAGCATAGCTCGAATTGGTATATGGGAGGAGAGAGCTCGTGCAACACAAAGAGCACCAGAACCTGGCTAATATGTATTGAGAGGATGTGAAGGGAAAATGCGAGTGAATCTTGAACATGGGATGTAAGGCTGGGTAAGGGAGAGTTGGAGTTTCTTGATATGAGAACGTTTCCGTGAGTTGGGATTTAACATCATGGAAGAGACACTTAAAGCCAGTCTTATGATACTGCCAAGGTGGATCATTGAAGCTTAGATACAACCACAGGTTATGGTAAATAAGGTGGCTAGGCCAGAATGTTCTTGGCAAAGTAAGTGAACGTACTAACAAGGACAGACTAGGAAGGTATATTAGGTGAGAACAGAAAAGCTACTGAGTGAACTACCAAGTGTTCCCAAGGAGAGCCCAGGGTGTTTCCTCCAAGAAAGAAATAAAAAATGCTCTAAGGTGAGTGGTGAGTTAGCATCATTGAGAAACTCATTTGTTGCTATTTTTGTTGTCATTGGCTGTACTCTATTGATCAGGAGATGCTATCATGGAACTAGGATCCGTAGTTTCAATAGATGATAGAATTTTAGGATAGAAAAGATCAACTTTCAGCATCACCAGACACAAGGTGATTTTACCATAATTGGAAGCAAGGTCAAGTTCACATTCAAAAGGCCATTAACTTACCTTGGATTTGTGGAAATGGATAGTAAATCATGATGTTTCTAGGACTGATATAAATGGGAACCTCACAAGCATATTTCTTGATTACATAAACCAAAAGACCTTAGGAGCTAGTCATCAGAAAGCTATATCAGCCGCTGCAATGGAAAATCATGATCACTTATTCAGTTTCCATTCTGAGGTCAATAAAAGAAGGGAAGATAGGGTTGTCTTGTCAAGGAAACCTATAACACTCTACAAATATATGCAATAAATATTTCTCATTTTTTTTCTTTACAGAAACATATTACCAGAGCTGTGCTGAAGTCAGCTTGTACTACCATCAAGAGCAAATTGTGCATTTTTCCTCCTAACTCTACATTCAGTAACATAATGGAGATAGCTTTAAATAGCTACGAGTGGAACATTTGACAGCATGGATATAGACAAACACTCTACATCAAATGGTTATTGATTTTATCTTTTTTTTCTTAATAATCTGATTATTAAACTTTTAACAGGCCACCATTGTCTATGAGCATACGCTAGAGCAACCGTACATTGGGAAACAGAGAATATCCAGGTTTTTCCAGAGATGTTGGATGTAGACAATGAGTTGACATTGACACCAAGGGACCTGAGATATCCCCTGTCAAAATCAGGGCATGTGGTGGATAGACGATAACGGGATCCTGGCCTAAGTCTGCTCACAATGGTTTCATTGAGTGTGCGGACTCACCTTGTGGTAATAAAATGAAAATGTATATCCACAGATAAGTCTTGTGTAAGAATGTTCACAGTAGCATTATTTATAATAGTGCAACACTGGAAACAATCCAAATATATCAACGGGTGATTAAATAAAACAATTGTGTTGCCCTATTCATACGATGGAATATTATTCAGAAATTTAAAAAAAAAAACACCTTTGATACATGAAATAATATGCATGAATCTCAAAACCATTACATTGAGTAGGAGAATAAAGACACATAAAAATGCATAGTTTATGATGCCATTCAAATTATTTTCTAGAACTGGCAAAACTAGGCTATGCTGAAGAAAATCAGATAAGTGTTTTTCTGAAGGGGGGGGTGGTTTTACTGAAAAGGAACATGAGATAACTTTCTGAGGATATAAAAATACCTTGACATGGGTGTTGGTTACATGGGAGTATACATTTTTAAAACTTATGAAATCATACACTCAAAATATGTGCATTCTATCTAAATTTACCTCAATTAAAAATTTTAAAATGACATAGCTGATGTCGGTTTATTGAGTGCTTCCAATGTGTCAGTCATTATTCTAAGTGCTTATATGAATCATGTCACTTGTTTCTCAGAGCAGCATTATAGGCGCTTTTTTTCATTTGACAGAAGCAGCAGCTGAGGCACTGGCAAATTAGTCAAGGTCAGACAGCAAAGACATTGTCGAGCTGAGAGTTAATTCCAGGCAGTCTTAAACCAGAGCGAGGACTCTCAATGTCTGTGCGGTAATTGAGCCCCCACAAAAGTTTACAGCGTTAACCATTGACAATCATCTCAGAAAGGTAAACTTCACAGTTGTTGCCTGCTGTTTCTGAAAAGTAACCATCATATAATAGTTGTTTGGAACGGTAACGAACTCTGAAAGATGCCTTTAATGAATGGTGGGAAAAGATATTACAAGTTTAAATGGTGACTGGTGGTTCTAAACAGCATCCTTGAACTGCTGGCAGGGAGGCTGGCTGTCACAGACCATCAAGGGGAGAAAGCTGCTCAGTATGAGGCTGATAAGACAGCACCTAGAATACTGTAAACAGTTCTGGGCATCTCAACACGAGAGAGCTGTCAAGAAATTGGAAGAGATTCAAAGAGCATCAGGGAGCATGATTAAAGGACTGGAGGGATTGATTTATGAGAAAAGATTAAAAGAACTAAATACTATCTGCGTAGATGGAGCATAACTAAGGAGGGACATACTAACAACATAAATATTTGAAGGGCATACACACAGAAGGAGAAAGATTGTTAATGTTGCCCCGTAGAAGTATAAATAGAAATTAGAGTATGGAATACAGAAATGAAAACGTTGTCCAAATATTAGGAAACATGTTCTGATAATGAGGTCAATTAGACTTTGAAAAAGCTTCCCAGAGGACACGTAGAAATCCAGTTGTCCAAGCCATTGACAATCAGTCCTGACACAGAATAACAACATGCTAAATACTCTTGGGTCTAGAAGCAGAAAAATGTGATTTTATGGAGGAATTCTCCCTACCTCTTTAAGTATATTAGGGATAATAACAGTAAAGCTATTTGTGGTGCTCCAAATAGTTTTATATTTAATACTTACAGCAATTCTCTGTGAGAGACACTCACCTCACTTACAAATTAGAAATGTTCAGTTTCAGAGAAATTTTGCAGATCTTTCAGGTGTTAAGGTACAAAGCCAGGAGTCCATGGCAGCTTTTGGAACTTCAAAGTGTATATATTTTCCATGAATAGATAGACACGAGCAAGTCATGTGCTGGCCATTCTGAACATACTGCCAATACTTTTATGTCAGAGGAGAGCTAAGGTGTATCAGTGTCTAATGTGTCCAAAGAGAATATTTATCTGACGCAAGACAATCTTAGGCAGCAGCTGGATTTTGGAATAACAGGTATGTTTACAAAGGAGTTATTAAGATTCAAAAAACTATTCTGAGGAATGTGCGTTGCCTCACACAGTCTTACATTGTGACAAATCTGATAAAAGACTATCATCCAAATGCATAAAGAACTACTAAAACTCAACAACAAGAAAACAATGTGATTAAAAAATAGATCAAAGATCTTAACAAACACTGCACCAGAGAAGATATACAGCTGGCAAGCCAACATATAAAAAGATTTTTCATATGTCACTAAGGAAATGGAAATTAAAAGGACAATGAGATACCGCCACACACTATCAGAAGGGCCCAAATCCAGAATGCTGACATCGAATGCTGGTCAGGATATGGAGCAACAGGAACTCTCATTTACTGATGGGAAGGCAAAATTGCACAGCTACTTTGCAAGACAGTTTGGTGGAAGTTTCTTACAAAACTAAGCACACTCTTACCCTACGATATAGCAATCACTAGCAATCTTGTTCCTTGATATTTACCTGAAGCAGTTCAAAACTTATGTCCATATGAATACAGATGTTATGGCAGCTTTATTCATCATTGCCCAAACTTGGAAGCAACCAAAATAATATCCCTGAGTAGGTGAATGGATAAATAAACTGTGGCACATCCAGACAATGGAGTATTATTCAGTTCTAAAAAGAAATGAGCCATCAAGCCATGAAAAGACATGGAGGAACCTTAAATACATATTACTAAATGAAAGAAGCCAAGCTAAAATGGTTATATACTGTATGATTCCAATTATACGAGATTCCAGAAATGACAAAATTATGGAAGCAGCTAAAAGACCAGTGGCTGCCAGGGGTTAGGTCAGGGCAAAAAAGAAGAAATGAATCGGCAAAGCACAGATTTTTGGGGCAGTGAAAATAGTCTATACGATATGATAATGATGGATATGTGTCATTATACATTTATACAAACCCACAGAAAGTATAATACCAAGAGTCAACTGAAATGTCTGCTATGGACTCTGGGTGATGATGATGTATCAGTGTAGATTCATCAACTGTAATAAATGTTTGACTCTGGTAAGAAATGTTGATAATGGGGAGGCTACGCCTATGTGGAGGTAGTGGGTATACGAGAAATCTGTATTTTCCTCTTAATTTTGCCATAAACCTAAAACTGCTCTAAAAACTAGTCTTACACACACATACACACAATGAGGAGATACCCTAGGATGGGGCTTGTGATTAGCAAGTTTAAATCTGGAGGTCTGTGAAGGCCATATTAGGAAAGTAATATTTGAGCAGAGACCTGATTGAAAAGAGGGAGTGAGCCCCATCAAAATCTGGGAAAGGGCATTATCAGGCAGAAGATAGAGCCTAGGCAATTGCCAGGGGTGAGATGGGTTGATTTATTTGAGAAACAATAAATCAAGTTAAGGTTTCATTGTGTCTAAGTAGAACGAGGGAGTAAAAGTGGTAAGATAGGAGGTGTAGTCAGAAGACAGATTCTAAAGAGCCCTATTGTGATCGTAAGCTCTTTTTACTCTGATAGAAGTCATAAGCTATTGGGGGGTTTTGAGCAGAGAAGTAACATAATCTCTCTTATGTTTCAAAAGAATTCTTCTGGCTATTATATTAAATACAAACTGTAGGGAAGCAGGGTTGAAAGCAAAAAGACCAATGAAAAGGCTACTGCTATACTCAAGGTGAGAAATAATGGCTTAGACTAGGGTGGCAGCAGTGGAGGCAGAGAAAAAATGATCAGATTTTGAGGGTATAGCCAACAAGATTGGCCCCCGAGTAAGGATGCGAGATAAAGAGATATATCAGTTTATAACATATCATGTTTCATCACAACTATATATTCTCTCTTTTCAGATCACAAATCCCTTAAAAACAAATGTCAATCACTATATTTCTGACACTTGGAAATGCCTAAAATACATTATAGGTTAATAAATGCAAATTCGTTGAATCAAATTCTCATCTTCTAGTGTTATGTAGCATAAAAAACATCAAACTGAAAGATCTTTTCTTATGTCACTTCACAAACCATATCTAAGTTTCTTCATTTGTATTTTGAAGAAGTCTGCTTAGAACATTGGTTTTGCCGACTATTTTCAATTTAAGGTTATAAACTTTTCAGAAGGCTTGATTATAGCATAGTCAATAAGAATCATTATTTGGGATTAAGGCTGCCTGGTATAGAATCTCAGCTCTGCAATTTATCACTGCCTGACCTTAACGAATATACCAGTGACTCTACTTCTTCATTTGTAAAATGAAAAATTCCCTGAAAGTGCCACACAGAGTTTATAGGTGGGGGCAAGTGGACATGGACAAGAATCTGGGCTTTGATACACTCTAGTTTCATCCACAACAGTTCTAATTTATCAGTCTCTATATTTATTATCTATGTAAGGTTTGATTAGAGGAAAGGGTTTTATGGGTAAAATATGAATGAGAAAGGACTGGATTAAATAATACCTACAGTCTTCCTAATGATATGCCTATTGGGTCACTCAATAAAAACTTATGGAAGACCATGATGAGCCAGGCGCAATTGTGATGCTTCAAACACAATATTAACCCCAATAGGCAGAGCCTCTGACCTCACGGGTTTTTCACATTAGGACTGTGTTCTCACCTGGGTGGTCCATGAAGCCCTAAGGAATCATAAATTTTTTCCAGAGTCATGGATATTAAACATAATATTTTATAAGCCTGTATATATGTTTGATTTTCCTAGTGAGAGTATGTGCTATTTTCATTAGAATATATACATTTTTGTAAAAACCAAAACCCTCCAAAACCCTTTTTATTGAAATATAATTAATCAACTCTTAAAACAACTTTTGATCTCCAAAAATATTCACTAGACATAATGATTAAAATCTCTTCCAGTTTTCTTATTCTATGTTTCTATTATTTTCTCTATAATTATGCTATGATAGATCTATGTATAGATAGAAATATGCGCTATTACTTTCTTTATACCACTAAGCATGAATTGCCACAGAAACATTTATTAAAGTGTGGGCGAAGTACAGATTAATCCAAACATCAGAAAGCACCCTGCACTTTCTCTATCTACACCTGCAAATTGATAACAAATAAAGTAAGATGTGACCTATACCAGAAAATGTTCATTCAATTTTGTGGTTTTTTTTTTCCCCCAGTATTGATTTCTTTTTAACAAATAAGTTTGTTTAAAGATAATTTACTAGAGAGAATAATCTGGCTGGGAAGAGGGTCTGTTCAGGAATGAGAAACAGTTAAAAGTATGCAGGGACATGCTCATTGGAAATCAATCAGAAGTGAAGATAAAGCATTTCTGCCATTATAATGGAAGTTGATGGGAAATAGGATTCCATTTATGCAATTTTCATTTACAGGCTACTTTTTTCTTTTCTTTTCTTTTCTTTTTTATTATCCAAAGACCTGAGGTCTATTCCCAGCTATATCATAAATAAGTTTTGTCATAGAAAACAAATCATTTTTTTCTCAGACTTAGTTTCCTCATCTGTAAAACCAGACTTCAAGCTCCAATACCATTGGAAGTATATCTAGATTTTTCGAAACCACATTTTAAATACCTAGTACATAATAGGAAAACACATAATTCTTCGAGGAACAGATGAATGAATGAATGAATGAATGAGGTTTGGAAGTCATGTGACATGGTAGAAAGAGCTCAGGTAATTAAGGAAATTCAAAGACATGAATTATTCATTCTGGTTTATACAATTATCATGATCTAGGGAAAGGTATTTATAATTTCAGACTTCAGCTTTCTCATATACAAAATATGTGAAAATTTGTGAAAAACATCACAAGTGATATTTCAGAGCTACACATTTGTGAGCTCTGAAGTAGATTTTGAGCTTCACTTTGATGATACCCTTCACCAGTCTGCAGAATTCAAGGACAAGCTTAGCACTTCCTGTACTTCCGGTTAGCCACCCAGTATGGAGTGAATCTCAGTAAATTTCAGAACAAACACCTGAAAGGTATGGATATTGTTGAATCCAAAGTTCTCTTCTTCATTTTTCTTTTTCTTTTTCTTCTTCTTCTTCTTCTTCTTTTTTTTTTTTTTTTTTGCTCATTCTACTGTCAGATTATATTTAAAAAGTTAAATCATAAAGAAGAAAATCAACACAAAAATATCCATCTGAACAAGCAGCGAATGTACCCAAATTATGTTAAATAGATTAAATATATAAACATGTATTGCTTTTTTCATGAAAGTTGTCAAAGCTATTTTGGGGTTTGATTCAAATCCAACCTCTCTCTGAGACATAAAGCTTCTTAAAATGCAGTTTACAAGAGAAGAGAATTTGGTTTTATATAGTATACTTTATACTCTGGGTTTCCAAAAGAGCATCGTAAAGCAACATGTTAGATCTTTGCCTTGTGGGAAGTGTAGCCAGATTCGAGAGCCTTTGTGAAGCCAGCAATGGGTCATGCTGAGCTCTGATCAGCTGACTTTATTGTACAAGGTGGTGATGGCATGTCTTGCTAGGGTTTAGACTACAGAGAGGGCCCAAAGTGGCAGTCCTTTCACAGGAATGCAAAATGGGGTTTTGAGATTAAATCAGAAAGTAAAAAGTGGTGGAGATGAGAAATGAAAGATATCCCAGTAGTAGCAAAGTGAATGGACCCATCTGGGAGGCTTCTGCTGTTGCTCTATCTACATGATAGGCCAGAATTCATCAGCTCTTGGGTTCCCGCTGTGACCTAAACTGTGCTATTAATTTATCATCAACACTTGCTGAGTTCTTTCCCTAGACCCACGCATTTAGTCAAGGCCATTTCTCACATAGATCTGACATCATGTCCCTGACACCGGTCACCCGTCACTGATCCTACAGTTAGTTCCCTTATTCATATCTTCAGCGCTTCTCTCCTGAACTATTTACTCATTCTTTTAATGGTCTTCTTGCTCCCAAATCTACAAAACACAAATCACTAGATTATGTGAATTATGCCACTTTTCAGTATAGTCGATTATATCTTCCAATAATGCTATGGAGTAGGTATTATAATCCCCATTTTATGAGTAAGGGACTCACTCGTAAATTTTTAAATGAAAAGGGACTATGTATTCTCCCTGCAGTGTGCTTTCCAGTATGTTGTTTCCATATTATTGCTCTTCTCACGTTGTATTATGATCTATCCATCCAAATGCCCATCTTTTAAAGTAGAACATGGACTCCTTAGAAACTGAGATCTTATCTCATTCACCTTTATATCTCTGCTGTCTAGATCAGAGTGAATGTTAAAATTTTAAATGACTGTATAAATGTATGAATGAATGTATGCATGTATGAATAAATGGATTAAAATGAGTAATGTAAGGGAGTGAGGGAAGGAAAGAGAAGGTGAAGGGGATTAAGAAGTATAAACTGCCAGTTATAAAAATAGTCACAGGAATGTAAAGTACAGCATAGAGAATATAGTCAATAATATTGTAATAACTATGTATGGTGCCAGGTGGGTACTAGACTTATAGAGGGTATCACTTCATAAGGTATATAAACGTCTAATCACTATGTTGTACATCTGAAACTAATACTATATGCCAGCTATAATTTAAAAATAATTTAAAAAATGAATAGTATGAGTGGTTTTTATAATTCTTTAAAGAGAGGAAGAGTGCATTACTTCAAGCACATTTTATAAAATTCTAGCTTAATGAGATAATCTATGGGAAACAAGAAGCACGAATCCAATAAGATTGTAAAAATTGAAGAATACCCTACAGAATATTCTTGAAACAGACTACGGGAAGTCACAAAGCACAGACATTTTAAAAATTTTGTTAAAAGCAGGGGTTTCCAAATGAATTTGTCCACAGATGCTTCTCTCTCTTCTTTCTCCTCCTCCTCTTATTTCTCTTCTCCTTTCTTACATAAGTGAAATTAACATTGCTCCGAAATAATTACTATACAAAAATAAAATAAGAAGCACAGTACAAAGTGATATCGGTTCTGAGTCTTTTAGATACTGTCTGTAGGTGGAAACCTCTCCAGGAGGTACCTTCAAACTGGAGATTCCGCAGAACTCCATGGATAGAAGACAGCTCAGAGGTTTAGAGGTTTGGTTCTGTGGCAGCTCTTCTCTCGATCATTTGTCATGTTCTTGAGAATGCGATATAAGCTTTTGCTAGTGTACTTTTTTCCAATGCATGGAAGATTCCAGAGAATGTTAAACACAACTGAGCTGAGGGATAGGTGTGCAGGTACCTGCATCAAACACTAGTGATGTTTCATTAGAAAACAGACATGCACAAAGCTCTGTGCATTTTCCAGCCTGAACAAAGCTGAAGAAATCACAAGTCAGTTCTCAACACTGACACACAGTCCTTGAAACGGTGAGGATGGAAAATCACTGCTCTGAGTAGCAACAAAATGAAATATTTCTGAACACCTTTCCCTGACAGGTTTAAAAAAGCAAAGGAAGCAAAGGGAGGGGAGTTGCTGGCTGTGAAAGTCTTGGATGAATGTATTGAGAGCAGTTATTTTAGTGGAGCTGGTGATAAAATTAAATGGGGGCCTTATGGGAATTGTACATTTCCCCAGAATGTGTTGGGTCAAATGCAGGTTTTTAGAAACACTCTGAGAGGCTGGGCAGAGGTGGTAAAGAATACAAAGTCAGATCAGAGATGGGATAAGAGGAGGAGGGAAACCAAAAAAGACACACTTTGCAAAAGCAGAGAAGATAACATTTAGGAATATCTGGGGCAGTCTATAAAATACTCAATTCTAGCAAAGCAAGGAAGGGAGAAGAGGAAAAAGGAAGATGGGGGATCAAGGGAAGGAGAGTGAAGGAGGAGAGACAGAAGGAAGAAGAGGGCTAGAGAGAAAAGACTTCAGAAAGAACTTAGGGAGGAAGCCATGAGTGTGTATTATTGCAAATTAATAAGACACAGCTTAATAAACTACAAAGACCCTACGTTCAGACAATCCTGGGCTAGGGATCCATCTACTATTTTTTGAATATGTGAATTCTGGAGATTCCATTCCTCTTAACATTCGTTCTTCTTTTTTTCTTGAAATGAGGATAAGAATATCTGCCTTATTGAGTCCATTTGTTTAACCCGTTTCCAGTTTGTCCCGAGAATATTCTCTGGTGGCGCTTGTGGCTGCCATGTTTATTCAGAGATAACACACAAATTACAGTCCTAACCTCACACCCAAAGTTTGCCACAAAATAGCTCGCTTTTCTTATTATTTTTGTATCGCTCTAGTATATTGATAGTCTTTGGAAACAAATGACATTATTCCATTTATAGCATTCTGTTTTCAGTAGTGGTATTTCCATTTACAAAATATAGTAATTTTCGATCACTGAAAATGTCAATTCTTAGAAAACATAGCATTCCTATGCATGATGTTAACATCGTTCTCGAACAGTCGTTGGCTGAAGATTCATTTGATGAATCTGATTTATGTATACATTTCTGTTATATTAGAATTAGAGACAAGTTCTGTTTAGAAATAACTCCAAGAATAGTTTTTACATTTTATTTTCACATTGAAATCTAGTCCGATTTGCTTCAGCCTCAAAGAGGGTATTTATGTGAAATTAAATTAATTCTGGCAGTGAGCTGTACTTTTTTTCTAAAGGAGAAATGGGCTAAATTAAATAATGTTCATGAAGAGTCTAGTACCAAGCCTGATGTAGTGAAAGCATTTAAGCATTGTCGGTTTTAAAATATTTTAGTAACATAAATATATAGGTAAAGACTTTAAAAAAAAGTCCTTGGCATGATGAGTTCTAGGCATATATATTAGCTTATATTATTATTAGTAGTAGTAGTGTCATCATCAATTATGTTAGATATAGATAATCTTACACCTTATACCTGTGCATATAATGTTTTGTAATCCTGATAGTAGCTCATGAAGAGGCTCATTGATTATATCATCTTTATCTAAATCTGAGTAGTGGTTACAAGAAACAAACAAAACATTCCAAGTAGCCCTGGCCAAAGGGATTATGGTGTGACAGAGGGGTGGGCAGAGAACTCAAGTTCAAAAGGGGCTGCTGGATCTCTCAATGGTCTAGACCTAGGAGCTAAAGGGGGCCTCTGTAGAGAACAGGATTCCTTCTGGGTGGGCACAGCCTCTCTCATCTGCTTTTCTTTATAAATGTCAAACTTCGCTGACTCTAGATACAAGTGGACTGAATTGTACTGCTCTGTCTTAGAGGCAACCATTGTTCCCAAACATGCACCAGCATCATTTAAGAGAGTCCCTGTATGGTTGAGTCCCAATTTCCAACCTTCAGGACAGAGAATCTGATCCCAACACAATGCTGGGAATTTGCATGGTCTACCAAACTGAGATGGAAGACTTTGGGGAAAGTTTTCAGGAAGGTCAGGTTTCTAGAGAAAAAAATATATATATTTTCTCTGAATTTTTATACCTATACCTATTTGTATATTAAAGACAGCAAAATGTCCACACAAAAAAAAAGAAATCTGGTCTGCTTTGTTTAACATAGCTATTACAAAACATTTTTTTAAATCTTTTTTTACCCAGAGCCTCTTAATATCAGAACATATGATGGAGCCAAGAGGGAAAACATAGAAACCTTAAATACCAACAAACTATAATGATCACTGGTTCTACACAATCCCATTTCACAAGTGAGAAAAACTGAGACCCAGAGAGATGAAAATATCCCAGATCACATTGGCTCGGTGGCAAAGTAGCATCCAATTCTCTGAATTCCCAGTTGAGTACTGTTCTTTGACACATTGCTATTTCTCAAGGGCTGCCATTGTTGAGGCAGTACCAGATAATCTATAAAGCTACCACCTGAACCCAGAACCCATTAAGCCATCCAGGAAGGCGTGTTGAGGTTGAATTTTTAAAAGGAAGCAATGAAAAGAATCACATTTAATTCACTTGGCTGAGACACAGCTAGTCTACAAGATGAAGGATGCGTGGAGAATGAACCCAGTATAATACTCTTCCTGACTACAAGTTCCTTCAGCTACTCTATTCATTAAAAGATTTCTAATTTCTATGATACCGGTTGGTAAGCAATTATCAATCACCAGTGACCTTTTCTTGGATGAGTCAGTGATGAGCTAGTGAAAAGTACTGAAATGTGGCTGAAGACACTATACAAACCACCCCCTTCTCCCAATCAGCCCATCCCACATATAAATATTCTGGCTTCTTAATTTTGTTGTGAGTTTTGATCATAAATCTTTAAATAAATATGCTCGAAGATTAGCCAATAAAAGGCAATTAGACGTTTCATTTGCAGCCAAAGTATAGCTATTTTGTAGGATTTGGCTGTTTAGGCAGGGGATGTTTTGAGATATAAGATTAAGATAACAATAAAACTAATCTTTACATGCTCAATTACTTCATGTGATTCTTTGCCTGGCTCCTGCTACCTTCAAATTTTCTTTACTCTGTTGATACATGTTTGGCCACGTGCAGAGGACTGAGATCAATCTTGCCTCATTGTAGAAGGGTTCAAGAATGTTAGTTCAGTCCTTTGGAAGAGTAAACATAAAGTTGATTTTCCTGGGATCTAGCTCTAATATGTCTTGCTTTTAGTAAATGAGTTTCTGTTTTATCTTTCTGATTGGATATCCATGTTATATTTAAATTTCAGTTCAAGTACCTTTTTGCTCCTATGTACCGAAGTACAAGCTTGTGTCACATGCGAGGTGATGGTGTGGCTCTGGTATGGCTCTGGTATTGGATTCGAGTTGCATGCTAATACTTGCTAGGGCTGTGACTTTGGGCAAGTTACCTAACCTCATCTAGACTTGAGTTTTCTTTTTCTTTTTTTTTTTAAACAAAATCTGGTTGATTATTTCTCCCTTAGAGAAACTCAAAATAGATGTTGCAGATACAGCACCTGGTGTTCTATATAGTATTTAAAATGATAATTACTCATTTTAGCATTACCCTAGGTCTTTCAAACTGAATGTTTGTTTATTCTTTTATTTCTCTTGTTCCTCATCATTATCCTCCACCTATTCTTCCATACACTTTTCTACTACCTCCACCTAGACCTCCTGGATAACAAAGGGCCAGAAACTCTCTGAAAATGGGTTTATTTATATTGTCTATACTCGTGGAGATTTGCCTTCAAGTTCCTCTCAGTGGGATGAGTCTGTGTCTGCTGACTCCACTGAGCATGTCTAACCTTTCAGTCTTAAAACTTTCCAATCTGGTCTCTTTATTAAGCATTTGGCTCCAATTCTTAGTCTTGATGTTGGATATGCACGACACACATGATATGCCATTTTCTAAATATATAAAAATTGGTTTTCTCATAAACATATACCAAGATTTTAAGAAAATAGAATTGATAAATATAACATTTATATTATTTGATTTATTTTCAGTTATATGTTTAAATCAGTTAATTTATATTTTCTATTAAAGTTACTCAGCAATTAAATTATTTGGAAGATTCTCCTGTAATGGGATAAGGGAGAAGACATTATACAGTCATTTTAACAAGCCTTTAAAATAAACAACAAACGGGCAAAATATATGAGGCTGAAAAGTCCAAAATCAAGGTGTCTAGAGATGCAGTGTCTAGTGAGGATCAGCCACCTTGTTCACAGACGGCTGTCTTTTTGCTATAACCTTATATGGCAATTGGAGGAAGGGATCTCTCTAGGGTTGTTTTTTGCTGTTGTTATTTTTAATAAGGGCACTAATCTCATTCATGAGAGCTCTGCCCTCATAATCTAACCATTCCTATAAACCTCACTTTCAAATTACCATCACATTAAGGATTTGATTTCAACCTAAGAATTTTTGGAGGACATAAACATGCATTCTATAGCAATGTGGAAGTAGTTAATTTCAAAATTGTAAATTAAAGCATTGCCATTTTGATGGAAAGAGGTTGCCTTCAAATACAATCTGAATGGTGTGGGGGAGGTAGAAATAGAGATAGAGAGAAAGATAGAGATAGAGATAGAGATAGAGATAGAGATAGAGATAGAGATAGAGAGAGAGAGAGAGAGAGACAGAGAGAGAGAGACACAGAGAGAGAGAGAGAGGCAGAGAGAGAGAGAGAGACAGAGAGAAAGAAATAATATGAGGAAGTATTTCAATCTCATACCAATGGGATTTGAGGAATGGTAGAATATAAAAGATAGTTATTAATTAATGACAAGATACAAGAAAGAAGACTGGCTTGAAATTTTAACCCAGAAGCTTCTGAGGTGGAGAAAAAAATTGTATATGTGATTGAGGACATGTGATGTCATCAATCTCCAAAAGAAAACTGATACACGACTGGTATTGTACTGAGTGCTAGAACTATGATAAGATGTCAGTATGTGAGTCTATCTTCAGAAAGCCCACAGTCTCATGAAGAAGATAAAAAGTCAATTGATATAAGAGTAAATGTAGAGGAATCAGAGACGAGAAATGTGCATTGGTTGTAAAAAGGAGGAAATATATTTGGGCTCATGGAGTCATATTTGGGAGAAAACAGATGTCATTGAAGAAAGACAATGCAAGATCAATAGTAGTCTTCATAAGATAGAGGGTGCTCCAAGAAGAGGGAACAATTTTAAGAATAAAGGAATCTTCAGGGAACAAACGACATCAATCCAATTTTCACTGATTTACAAAAGGCTCTATTGTTCACAGAGCTTTATTCAAATTATATGAAACCAACTTTTAGGTTAATATTTTGGAAGCCATCCAAAGTGTAGGTTGAAAATACCAATTGCATCAATAAATGTTATTAAAAGGAAACAGGTATATTTTGGAGGATAATTTAATCTCTTAAAATATAAATTTAAAAAAGATAGATATATTAGTTTAGAAATTATTTCTCAGTGCCTTGTAGATAATGCCTGGAAGATTATAGAAAGATTGGATGTTATCACACTATGGAGGTTGATCTCCTTTCACTCTTAGAAGAATTAGCCAGTTATAGCTCCTAAAGCAAATTCTTAATCACCAAGTTGAGACTATAACCTTTGAGACATCGAATGTTCTTTCTTAACATACTTCAAGTATTTGATCCAACACTGGGGAATGCTTGGATGCAGAAGTCTGTGAGGATCTATTCTAAGAACAGGAGCCCTTAAAGAATAATATAGCTTTCATCCTTATCATTTCCCTTGTGTTGGTCTTTCAGTGTTACCCTGACCTTCACTTTGATAAATAAAATGATCGAGATTGGAGCAAAACTGTGTACCCTGCCATGCTTGAACTATGAGCAAAATTTGACACAGGGGATCACTCCTCCCTCCTTCATACACTCACTTCACTTCTCTTCCAGAACACCTACACTCACTGTCTACTTACTCCTTCCTGTTCCCCCCCCCACCCCCCGGGGCAGCTCCTGTTTATTTCACCAGCTACTTAATTTCAATGTACTTCCAGGCCTAGTATTGGATCTCTTCTTGGTATCAACTAATTCCTTGATAGATTCTTTGGCTTTGAATATCATCTATACCTCATGACTCTCAAATTTCCCTACTTACTCCTGAACATCAGAGTCATGTATACTGATGCATACTGAACATTTCCCTTGACTTTCTAATAGTCATCAAAACATAAAAAATCTAAAATTATGCTCTTGATTTACTCCTTCTACAACTCCAAGATTATTCCACTCAGAGGCTTCTCTATTCCAGTTAACTGTAACTTCTTCCCTACTTTCTCAGACCAAAAGTCTTAGAGTCATTTTGACTCTTCTCTTTTTTTTTCAGACCCCATATCCATTCTAATTTGGTAGCTAATTCTGTTGTTCTTACATTTGAAATATATCTAGAATTTTAATTTCTCACCAACTCTACTCTTACCGCTGTGATCCAAGCCACCAATATCTCTTACCTGGACTATTACAATAGCCTCCTAACTACTCTTTCACCTTCTACCCTTACAACCCTTCCCCCCCCCCGCCCCCCGCCATCAATTCCAAACATAGAATCCAGGTTAATCCTGGTAAAATGTAATTCAGAAAATGTCACTCCTCTGTTTAAATCCTTCCAACAAATGAGTCCCCATGTCACTAAGAGCGCAATGGCCTATAAGTGCCCATGTGATCTGAAACTCAAAGTTCTCTGATCTCAACTTATTTTCCTCAGCAGCCACATTGGCCTCCTTGATGTTCATTAAACATGCAGGCACATGTGTATGCTGATCCTTTGAACCTGTTTCCTTTGCCTAGAATACTCTTCCCCTAGACATGTCTTGTCACATTTACTTCCTCGATGTATTTGCTTAAATCTTACCCTCTCTCTGATGCTAAACATGGCCATCATATTTTAAACTGTGTTCCTTACTTCTTGAATTCCCCATTTTTATTCCCTACTTTATTTTTTCTGTGGTATTTATTACCTTCTAAAATATATTAGAAGGTAATAAATAGTTTATTCTTTTCATTATGAACTTCCTTAATAAAATACAAATTCCATGGTGGCAAAGACTTTGTTGTATTTTACTGTTTTATATCCAGTGCTTAAGACCGTGTTTATAACATCCATAGTAGGAGCTCAATAAATGTTTTTGTTGAATGAATGAATGAATGAATGAATGAATCATAGATCCTAAAGTTATATAGAGTATGCTAGAGTCAGAAGTAATCTTAGGAATCATCCAAGGTAATTCATTTACTTTTTATAGATGAAGAATCTGAACCTTTGAGGAATAAACTGACATCTGGAATATGAACATAGTCCTCCTAATCTATAGTTCAGGCTATTGCTTTTCTTGCTGTACAGAGCTAAGTATAATGCTTGGCTTGGAGAGAGTACTCAATGAGCTTCTTTTGAATGAATGAATCCAGTAGATTTTTTCCTCCACACCATAATGGAAGCCTTAAATTGTAATTTGGTGAAGCTATAAGAAATAGATGAGTGGAAGAGATTGTGTTCAAGTTTTATTTTGGTTATGTATTTCTATTGAATAGGCATTTTAAATATCTTGCTAGTTGTTATATAATCACATGTTCTTTTCCTACCCATACTTTCCCTCACTCCTTTTCCAGTGGTTGTGTCAAACTCTCCATCTCTTCTCTCCAAAAAAGAATAAATATATATTGGAATGTGAAATAACATGTGACTAAAATGTGAAGAGTATTCCTCCCTAGTTACCTGGACCATATCCTTGGCCATGATTGGCATGATTTGGTGACTACAACAGAGCTGGTTTAGGTATGAAGTTGTTGATGGGAATTAGAGTAAGTTTTAAAGGGATTTATGTTAGCTTATAATTACGAGGAATATTTTAATTCTTGAAGTCTCATTTTAAACACATTATAATATTTGCTCCTTCTCTAGTTTTTTTTTTTTTTTCTTCAGGCAAGGCAATCCTTGGTTGACTTCGCAGATTGCAAGGACCTTGTCAGCTTACAATTTCTTGTTGTTATTATTATAGTTTTTTACGTCTACAGCACCTGGTCTTCCTAGGTGGTCTCCCATTCAAGTACTAACCAAGCCCGACCCTGCTTAGCTTTCGAGATCAGACGGGATTGGGCTTGTTCAGGGTGGCATGGCCATAGCCATCTCTAGTTTTTTTTAAATGCAAAAAATAAAAAATCTATTCATTCTTTCATTCAACACATCTTAAAATATTTAACATCTTTGTGTGATAACATTGAACATAACAGATATAACATTATCCTTTTGAATTTTACAGCCCAGTGAGGGGCAGGCATTAATAAAATAATTGCACAATTATGTAACTAATTTTAAATTGTGGTAAGTAAATTAATAAAAATTATAGGTAACCATGAGAATATATAAGTAGGTTGGGGATGGAGTAGGTCATGAAAAAGACATAATTGCACTAAAACATGAAAGACAAAGAACATTATCAAGGAAGTTTTGGGGAGTGAGGGATTCTTCCAGGTGAAGGCAAATCCCTATGCAAAACTTCTGAGGTTGGGTGGTGAGGAGGTGGCAGTTTGGCTCATTGAGTAACTGAAAGAAGACCAATTTTGCTAGAGTAAAGAGAACAAAGAGGAGACAAGGCTACATACACATAAGGGGCTCAAGTTTTAGTCTTTAAGAGTACTAATGGGGAAGTTTTGAGATGGGAAAGATTAGGTCTCCCGAAATTCAATAAAGTGCACAAGTACTCAGGTCATTTAAGTCTTCAGTTAAGAAGCCTTGAAAACAGGAGGCCGTGTAAGTGGCTAAAATGGAAAACTTATTTTGAACATTAATTTTATCTAACTCAAAATTTCCCCAGGTGCCTGTACATACCTTGGAATTTATTAACATTGCCATCACATATGCCCGTATCTTAACTAATGTCTCCTTTTTCCTTTTATAGGATCTCAGCTTAAACAGATATCCCTTTCATTGTTTTCTAGAAAGCTCTCCTGGTGTTTGAGTTTTTAAAAAATGAGTTCAATCTTAGTTCAGTTTGAGGTTTCAGCTATAGTTCAAGTCGGGTCTTGATTTGCTTGAGCCAGTTTTTCTCTTCCCTAGGAAATATCTGTCTTGCCTAGATGTGCTCTTTAGATGAAATAGAGTTGATAGTTTCAATTTCACAGGAACTCATATTAGAAGCTATTTCTCTTTTAAATAATAACAGAATTCCAGGCAAAGATGGTCAGGCAGCTGAGTTTCACAAAGCTGTGAACGATAGGCTATCTCTGAAATAAGACCTGAAATTGATTCAACTGTTTAATTATTCGTTGAGAGAAAGTTGTCTGGAGGTTTCACACAAAAAGAGACTTTATTGATTTTTATTATTCAGGAAAGGTAATAATTTTGATATAAAAAAACCAAAGACCAATTCTTCTGTTAAGCAATAATGACAAAATGTTTGTCAAAATAATGCTAGCAACTGAGAAAACAAAAGGTCCAAAGAGCCCCTCTTCTTTATTTCATCTCATCAATCTTGTGGTCTCAAACCTGCGGGAATGTCACAATAATGTAGGTTGCATTGAAGAAATTTTTGAAGTTAAGGAAAGATACACCGATTTCCTTTGTATTTATGTCAGTACCAGACAGACTACACTGTAATAATGAGCTGAGTAGCTTCAGATTTAGGCCTATATTTTTAAGGAGTCTTGTGGTCATTTAGCATAGGTAGATAATGACCGTATGAGGTCTAAGGCAACTAGGTCAGACAGTACAAAAAGATCAATCTATTTCATATGTTGTGAGCGAACAAAAGACAATGGAATTTACAGAGGGATTAAGAATAGATAAAAGATGAAGCCATACTGTAATGAATAATCTGAATATACAGAGGCAGTTTCATGTAAAGAAAAATGCATTTGCGAGTTAAATTTAGGATACCTAAGTTTTAGGCCTACTTCTGCTTCTAATTAGCAACATATTTTTGAGGAAACTCTTTTGCCTTTTCAGGCTTTAGTTTCTACAACTGTATAACAGAATATACATATACATACATATATGACCCTTTCCAAGATCTATAATTTCATAAAGATCACTGAGAAAATAATAGGAGGGTTGGGAGGTATGAATATAATTGAGTAGAGAAAAATTGGAAGAAAGAATGAAAACGAAAACATAAATAAAGTATTTCCCAGTAACATGGGGAAAAGAAGTAGAATGAGGGAATCATGAAGGTGACTATGAGGGTGAACAGAAGAACCAAATGGAAGGAACAGTTCTTTTCTAGAGTTATTGTTTCAAGGCTGTAGCCAGTCATGCTAGAATCTGGAATTCCAGTATTATGTTAGTAAGTATATATTCCAAATAGTATATTTCATAAGTGACCTTAGTTATCCAAGAATTTAGGTTGGTTAATACATTAGAGAAATATGGTTAGGAGTGTGAAGAAAATGAATCAGCAGAATGGTTGGATTTCATTTAGGATTTTTCCCTTAGGATTCCGTTTATCCCTCAAAAAATTAATCAGTTATAAATTGTATATTTTTCACCCCACCCTCCATATTTATGGAACATCCAATACAGAACAATATGCCAAGTCCTTATTTCATGTAATCCTGAAATTAAACATTAATATCCTCACTTTATACACAGATATGTAATTAAATTAATATCCTCACTTTATACACAGATATGTAATTAAATTAATACTAAGAAATTAAGCATGTGACTGAGCTGAAATGCCAATGCACATGCCATCAAAGAAACCCACAGCTTTTTCCAGAACTAGGTAAGAACCACCTCTAAAGTCTTTGTCCCCTCATAATGGTCTGTACGCATTGGAGAATCCTCTGGGTAGTGCAGATGGCTGGCTACTTCAGGCACTCAATCAGGCAGTCTTCATGGAAAGATACATGAATTTACATTCAAAAATAGCTGAGGTCATAGAAAAACGGGGGACTGTATGGGAACTAGGGAACAGCATCTTATACTGTACTAATTGATTTCTTAAAGAATTTTTCCTAAGCTAACTGTCCTGTGAAGGTTATTGGAAAGTGGGGGTGGAAAAGCCACAAAGGAGCCTTTCTTCACAGTAACGGGAGGGCATGAGTTAATGATCTTCAGTGCAGATAAGGTAGTGGGACTAGAAGAGAGGTGAGATATAGGTCATGCAGGTTAAAGATGATTGAATTGAACTTAGTGGTTGATTGGATATGGGAAAATGAGGGAGACGGAGAAATCTGCAAGGATTTTTTGACTTGGAAATGGGGGCAGATAGAAATTATAAATAAGAGAAATTTAATGATATAGGGAGAGATCCT
Organism: Rousettus aegyptiacus; assembly: GCF_014176215.1. NCBI lineage: Eukaryota > Metazoa > Chordata > Mammalia > Chiroptera > Pteropodidae > Rousettus > Rousettus aegyptiacus. Next base: position 13,343,319 of record NW_023416306.1, read on the forward strand.
TTCCTATACTACTCATTCTCCATTACTAAGCCATTCATGCTTATGTGCTGGTTTTAGACACCTGAGGATGCATATGTCATTATTTTTCATCTTTATGAATACGTCTAGTGCAGCCCCACTCCAGGCCACAGTCTTGGCGTGGCCTCCCTCACAACCTCATTGGACCCAGAGAGTTACCCTAAAGTCTCACTTTCTTTTATGTGTTTAATGATGTGAGCAAAGGAGGTTGTCCATTGATAGTTGGGTTGAGTCTGTACCTGTCGGTGTGAAGGTAGAGGCTGGCAATTATCCGAGAAATGTTTTTGTAGACAATCAGCCCAAAAAAGTAGATTCTTAAGTAATCTGGGTAAAATAAAATTTTTACTTTCATGATTTAAGCCTTTATAGCTAATTTAAATATGCAATCCCCCTATTCTTTAGTTTTATGTGCAGTATATAAAATCATGTTTTCTGTTAGGGCTTTCTCAGGCTACTTTCTGAGAACAGCAGTCTTTAATCACTTGAGAATAGGCAAGTGTGGACAAGTTTAGTCATTTCTCCTAGGTATCAGAGGATGTTTCAGACTCCAAGGATGGAAATGAATCCTTACTTCTCTCCAAATTGACTAGAATTCTCTTTAGTTAATAGTGATATATTACATGAGAAAACTATGCAGGCCTCCTCACTCCTCAATATTCTGATGAGACAACCTCCAAGAGTTGAAAAATTCTCATTATCATTGACTATTGATACGACATCAAAGTTTATGGCAGGTAACAGTTTAAAGGAAGATGGAAGGAAAACAAAGAAAAATCATAATAATATGGGCTCGTGTGCTTTGGGAGTGGGGAAACAGTGTAAATTATTAAACTGTCAAGTTGTCAGGACAAAGACAAACTCAAGTCTGGAGCTGAATTACCCAGGCAGTGGAGAGCACAAAAGGAAGGGGGACAAAGGAGGTTTAAAAATTCAAATGCCTCCTGTCCTGAGTGTGTGTTTCTATCATAATCCCCCAAGAGCCCAAGAACCCAATAGCTAGTCTGTCTATTTGAGTCAGAGGTGTATTTACTTATTCTGAGAGCAGTCCTTAGGGAGAAGAAGAACTAAACAATATTGCAAGTATATTCTAAAAGAGAAGTGAAAAGGAAGACATCATGGCAGTGAAGAATGTTAAAAAAAATGTTGTATTTCTTGGGTCGACTTCTTCAGAATAAGAAGTGTTAATTTAAATATATACAGGTTCATGACATACAGCCCCAAAGTTATACTCTCACATCATGCGTTATAAAATGCTTTTTGAAAACTTTGGAACTAATATCTAGCCACAGCATGTGACTTACTTAAGGCCACATAACATTCTATCCTATATTTGCATTCATATACATAAGATACATGCATGTGTGTACAGATATATATATTTACATACACACATACTCATACTAATATATTGTGTGTGTGTATATATATCTATATCTATATCTATCTATCTATCCATCTATCTGTCTATCTGTCTATCTATCTATCTATCTATCTATCTATCTATCTATCTATCTATCTATATCATATGCTAATAGAACAAATACATCATGTACTAACAGAATTTTCTTCCATGACAGCTTTCTCTACTGCAGTGTTTGTGATTCAGAAGATTTTAAAATGTGTATTGGGGGTTTGAATACATGTATATCTGGAACATTATCTTGAGTTTCTGGAAGAGTTTATTCTTTCCAGACAAATAAGAGAAAGACAGAGGATAGGGAGAAGTCATTTGACTTTCAGAGTGACACCAAGATCTTAGGCAATGTGGTCTCTGCATCCTTTTTAAAACCTACCATTAATGATCCTTTCTCTGAACCTTGTTGAAATGACCTCTCTTTTCTGCCTCATCAATGTTATGCCCAAAATGAATGAATGAGTGAATGAATGAATTAATAAATCAGTTAATGTTGTAAAATTATTTGCTCTTTTTGGAGATCATGTCTCATGTGACCAACAGAAAATAACATAAACAAATTATGAGGCATTACAGTCTTTTTTTAGCTTGAAAAAGCTGTTTTATAAAGAGCCACATCTGTTTTTTTGTTGTTGTTGTTTTTGTTTTTTTGCCAGAGCACACCCCCAAGTTAGCCTAGCAAACAAACATGTGGGTATATTTCTCATATTATATATAAACATCCATACAACACATGAATCTTGAGTCTTGAAGCCAAAATAAGCATTAGTAAGTTTATGTTTATGGGTCTGATTTTCTACATTTCTCATCACAGTTCTCATAAAAATAGATTTTAAACTGGGTAATCAGATCATCTCGCTTTTTATTCTTTGTTTTCTGTGTGTAGCTTTTCATCCCTGTGCTATTATTCATTGGTGGAAATCTAATTGCCTATCTTGTATTATTGTCAAAATGTATTCAAGAAAGTTTGGTGGAGAAAAAGGAAGAATTTAGTCTCAACTACTTTAGTTTTAACACAAGAATGATTTTTCTCACTAAAACTGGTTAGCTTTTTATTATTTTTTTCTAGTTTTATGGAGATATAATTGACATATAACCTTGTGTAAGTTTAAGTTGAACAATGTAAGGATTTAATATATGTATAAAAAACAAAATGATTAATATAATAAGGTTAGTCAACACATCTATCATCTCAAAGAGTTACATTGTGTGTGTTTTTTTTGTGTGTGTGTGAGAGAGAACTTTAAAAATCTTAGTAACTTTCACCACATAAACAAATTAAAAAATAAGAATCATATGATTATATTAATAGATGCAGAAAAAGCCTTTAACAAGATACAGCACCCATTTATGATCAAAACACTTAACACAATCAGTATAGAAAGAAAGTACTTTAACATAATAAAGGTCATCTATGACAAACCCTCAGCCAACATTATACTTAATGGTGAAAAACTAAAAACCTTTCCTCTAAGATCAGGAACAAGTCAAGGCTGTTCACTATTACCACTGTTATTCAATATAACATTGAAGGACCTAGTGAGTACAATCAGGCAAGAGAAAGATATAAAAAGCATCTAAACAGGAAATGAAGAAGTCAAATTGTCACTATTTGCGGATGATATGATTCTCTATATAGTAACTTTCAAATGTACAATACAGTATTGTTAGCTATAGTCACCAGGTTGTATATTATGGCCCCAGAATTATTCATTTTATAACTGGAAGTTTCTACCCTTTGACCAACTTCTCCCTGTATCCTTTATCTTCTCTCCTCCCCTGCTAGCAACCGCCAATCTGCTCTGTTTTTAGGAGTTTGATTCCTTTCATACCACATGCCAGTGAGATCACCCAGTATTTGTCTTTCTCTGTCTGGCTTATTTCACTTAACATAATGCCTCAAGGTCTATCTGTCTGTCTATCTATCTATAGCTATAATCTATCTTACTTTATATATGTCACGTTTCCTTTATTCATTTATCTGCCAAGGGATACTCAGGTTTTTCTGTGTCTCGGCTATTATAAATAATGAACACAAATGTGCAGATAGCTCTTTGAGATAGTGATTTCATTTCCATGGGATATACACCCCAAAATGGAATTGCTGGATCATATGGTAGTTCTATTTCTGATTTTTTGGGGAGAAACCTCCATACTATTTTCCATAGTGGTTATGCCCCTTTATATTTCTACCAACAGGGTTCTCTTTTCTTCACATCCTTGCTAACATTTGTAATCCCTTTTCTTTTTTAATAATAGCCATTCTAAGAGGTGTGAGGTGACATCTCATTGTGGTTTTGATTGGTTGATATTCCCTTATAATTAGTGATGTTGAGGACCTTTTTATGTACTAACTGGCCATTTGATCATCTTCTTTAGAGATATCTAGTCAGGTCCTCTCTCTTTTTAAATCAGATTATTATTATTATTAAGTTCTATGAGTTCCTTATGTATTTTGCATATTAACCCTTTGTAATATGTATGTCTTGCTAATATTTCCTGCCATTCTGTAGATTCCATTTTCATTTTGTTGAGAGAGCTTGAGAATGATACATTATCATATGAATGAGTGAAATAATCCAACTTAATATGTACTTCCAGTGAGATGAGGAAATGGTTGAATATTGGAGAAGAAATGAATTGTGAGATAAATAACAATGTGCATTTAACCTTTGCCTTGATGCTAAGAATCTGCTTTATACCAGGTCACATGCCTACCATTACACCATTAGTGAATCAAGGCACGAATAGCCTTCATTAAGGCTCAAACACACAATCGAAAAGGATGAGTAATTGAGCAATTTACATTCTAAAATTGTTTATTGATAATTGAATGATTGCACTTTGTTTTATCCCTTTCAGAGTCTTGAAGGAGGCTCAAGGCAGATAAATTTATTTAGAATGAGAGAGAAAAAAGCAAAATGGTAGAGGCAAGAAGAAGGAAATAAATTAACACTTACTGAGATAACAGCATAAATCATTACATTTTGGGGTTCTTTGAATATTTCTTCTGTTTATGGTTTATGGTAGCCTTAAGAAATTATCTTGTGATTCCTATTTTATAGATTAGAAGGACAAATAAAGGCATTTCCTACAAGGGGTTTAGGGGAAGTAGTAAGAATGAACTGATAGAGAATGAGAAACTGAGAAATAAGATGAAAGGGTGTGAAATGGGAAGGAAACCCCAAAAAGGAGGATATTTAACACAAAATTTCTCATGCAAGTAGGCACCAGGTCATGTATTACTGCAAAATAAAATATAGATTCCAATAATTAAGGTATCTGAAGCATAGTTCAAAATCTCCATTCCTTGGCTACATAAATAACATGGCATACAAAAATCAATTTTGAATAAATTAGAGCATGGATTACAAATTGGTTGTCCAGTGGCTGAATCCAGATCACTGTGACCTGCATATTGCAATAAAGGTTGAGATGTTTCAAGTAAAACTTCAATTGCTGGGTTTTCTTGAGGACCCCAAATATTGGGCTCACGTACCCATAGGGTAACAATCACCTGAATAAGAATATATGTATCTTTTTTAGATGGGGCATCAATAGCTGTATTCAATGTGGACAATCATTTATGTTACTTATATGAATCTTAGGAAATTCTGAGTCGTTAACCATTGGCTTTGAAATATACTTTTCAGGGATTACTAGGATATTTAGGCAAGAATGCAGGACAATCTGTGATAGATATTAAGTGGGGGAGGTAAAGATGATTGAGGTATATGATTCTATCACAGAATTCAGAGTCCAGTAGTATAAAGTGAATGAGTTTTAAAAGACTGAAATATGAAAATGCTAAGTAAGAGTTAGTGGAAAGTGCTATGGATCCACAGAGAAGAGAAATTAGGTTTTTTGGGGGGAGTGGGGGGAGAAAGGAAATATTTAACAGTAGAAGTAGTGTTGGAGCTAGATTTTAAAGAAAAAACTGGATTTTACAAGTTGTAGATTTGAAAGATATTCCAGGGAGAAAATGGCAAACAAAAGGCATGAATAAAAATATATAGCATATATAGGAAAATACATAGTATGGATAGCATGCATAGGCATGAAAAAATACAGCATGTTGAGAAGGAAATGGCAAGTGAGTGGCTATAACATTAAGTGGAAATCAAGGGAAAGGAGATATGATAAATTAGTCAATAAATGGAGATGGGAAAAAACTTTAAAGGTCCTTAAAGGTCATACTAAGTCATTTTGACATTATCCTATGAGCAGTGGAAGAATTTGGGGGAGAGGGATTTAGTTGATTTAAACAATGTACTGGAAGGCTGTGATTTTTGAAAGTGAAAGATAAAGGAGGTGAGAGCTGATCATGACTTCTGCCAAGGCTAGTGATGATGAAGACAGAAAATAGAGATTTAACACTCACTTTTCAGTTATTTTCACATTAAATTAATTCAATTTAATGTTAATTAATTCAATATGACATTTGTTAATTGCAGCATATGGGTCATGAATCATGGCGGACATTAGTACTAGAATCCTGAACAAGATCCTCTCCATGTCCACTATTGTGTTGCTGAGACTCCAGCATGAAAGTGAATGTAATCAATGGGAATAACTGAGACTAAGTAAAGAAGCTCTAAACAAAATTAAATACTGCTGAGGTCTTTTTAAGCACTCAAAATCACAATTCTCTATAACTCCATCGTTGTGTCAATGGAGGTCTAAGATAAAATTAATGATATATGGCATCTTTGGTTTAATGGTCTCAAGACTTGACTGGAAATTCAATCTCAGATGTGCTCTGTGATTGGTCCCAGAACGTTTGTTTGATTTAATCTTACTATAATTTTCCTTGCTTTCAACTTTTAGCTCCAAATACAAAGGCATGTGAATGTGATTTATATCCATATATGCACACACACACACACACACACACACACACACACACACACACTCACACACACACACATATGATTTTCATAGCAATTTTGCCTTTATGTCGTATTTCATTGTCTGGTCTTATAATAATGCAATGTTTTTTGCTTCTTGTTTTTGTTTTTGTTTTAATACTGATGTCTTAGCTCTAAAAGTAATAATACCTTGCTATGCTTTTAAAACTTTTGCTGTTTGTAGGTAAGCTATGTATTGGGGAATAAAGAACAGAGAGAAAATAAAGTTTAAAATTTTCATCACTTTTGGCCTTTATTTTCTTATTTGTTTACCAGACACAGTGCCTCAGATCCCTGCCTGGAAATGTGGAATGAAGGCTTCTATACTTTCAGCAAACTCTAATCTTTTTCTTGCCTAGAATTTTGTGGATGGAAAATAACTGAAATGATAGTGACTCATTATCACCTGGGTGTGGCGTGGATTGGGTGTCAGGAGCCCTACATACTCTCAGCTGTATGATCCTAGCAAACTGCATTTCCTCTGTAGGTGGCAGTTGTTTCATCTATAAATTGAGTGAGGAGGCTGGATGATCTGTGAGGCAGCTCTGAGCTCAAGTACAGGAATAATTCGAGAGTTATACAGAACGTAGTTAGAACCCTTTATCAAATAGGATCAGAAATTCCTAAGTCATTGTTTAAACAGAAAAGCCTTCTCTCTAGAGGACACTGTTAAGACATCATTACCTGGTTATCTAAGTTAAAATTACTCTTAGCTCTACTTTATATTAATCAATTTTTCTTTAAAAATGTATACATCTTCAGAATTATTGGGGGGGGATAATTAGCTATTCTCACTTTAAGTTTTCTTATGAGTAGTGCTGTAAAGTGTAAGAATTTCTAGTTCCATAACTTTTTGTGCCTCAGTTTTATCATTTTTAGTATGTATGTATGTATGTATGTATGTATGTATGTATGTATATTTTTTATAATGATCTCTCCCTTTGTGTGTGTGTGTTTTTTTTAAAATTAAGTTTATTGGGGTAGCATGGGTTAATCTAATCATATAATTTCCAGGTGTACATTATCATTTGACATCTTTATGTTCTATTGTGTGTTCGCCACTCAAAGTTCAGTTTTCTTCAGCTACCATTATTTGATCCCTTTTACCCACCTCATCTTCCCCCTACTTCCCTATATTTGACCTCCTTTACACTGTCTACCTTCCCCTTTCTCCCTCACCACACTACTAACCACTACTTTATAGTCCTCTAGTAACCACTAGTCTATAGTCCATGTCCATGAGTCTCTGTTTGTCCTGCTCATTTGTGGCTTTTAGGTTTATATTCCACATATAAGCGATATCATGTGATTTTCAACTTTTTCTGTCTGGCTTACTTTGCTTAGCATGATTATCTTGAGTTCCATTCATGTTGTCGCAAATGGCAGTATTTCATCTCTTCTTGTGGATGAGTAATATTCCATTGTTTATATGTACCATAGCTTCTTTAGCCATTTATCTATTGTAGGGCAGTTCAGTTGCTTCCATGTCCTGGCCACTGTGAATAATGCTGCTATGAACGTTGGTGTGCAAATATCTTTATTCATATGAGTTTTCAAGTATTTGGGGTTAATACCCAGTAGAGGGAGTGCTGGATCATATGGTAGATTAATTCTTAGTTTTTTGAGGAACCTCCATACTGTTTTCTATAGTAGCTCTACCAATTTTCAGTCCTACCAGCAGTATATGAGGGTTCCTATTTCTCCACATCCTCTCTAACATTTGTTATTGCTCGTCCTGTTGATAATTTTCTCATTTTTAAAACAAAGTTAACAATAGTATGTCTGGTGAAGATTGAATGGGTTGATTTATGAAACATGTCCAGAATAGTACTTGACACTGTATAATTTTTTGGTTATTATAGATGTCATCCAAAAGCATAAAATTCCAACATAGTCGATATTTTATAAAGTGCCAGTCCCATGTAATCAGCTTGAGGTACACAGTAGTGAGTGGTGGGGGTATGTACTGGGAGAGAAAATTGTGGTCAAACCAGGAGTTTGAATGGTGATTCTTGGGGATGGTGAAGATTGGATTAAATAAATATAAAGAATTCAAAAGATGAGGACGGAGATATGATTAAGTAAAATCTTAAAATTCAAAAGAACATTAGCTGTACTCGTCTGTCACTGTGCTCCAGCAGGTCACATGGCTAATACCATTAAAGCATGGCCAGAACCTGAAGATTAGCAATGGCTGGATGACTTGAGTCCTTCAGTGTTTGGCTTTAGGAATACCTTCCTGCTCTAACTTAAAGTATTCTGCCTTCTCAGAGTTGATGTCTCCACTTAGATCAATTTTTAAGTTCCTCTTCTTTGTCATACAAACTCTTGATGACTTCAGACAATATGAATCTTTTCTCTTTAAAAAATTTTAAAATACACCCAGGAGAATAAAACTTGGTAGAAATGTATTGCCGTTGTCTTTTGTGTAAATGCCTTCTCCAGTGAAGAATAGATATAACTTGAGAATCAAATTTGGGTAGAGTTAGATATTTAGCAACTAAGATACACAAATATGAAAGCATTAACTCATACCATCTACCTGGTAAATCTCAGAGCTGGTCTGTAAATCCAGGTATCTGGCACAACAATCCATCTTGCCTGATAGAGTATGTTTCTACTGTTTGTAAAAGTTGCCTGAAGGTTAGAATAAACCTGGATATTAGTTAGAAACAGAAACACTTGACTTGGACCTAGTGAGTGAGAATTTTTATAAGAGAGAGAACTGATCATCAATTCAGAGAACAAGCACTTCCAGGTGGTTCTTCCTATCAAAGAAGTTTGAAAATACTGATTGAAGGGATAAGAATAAAAAGAATAATTATCACCCATTCATTGAAAGGGACCTAGACATGCTTGATCTGTCTGTATCTATTTCCAAATAAACAAATCACAGAAACCAAGTATGTCTAAATAATGGTAGAAAGTACAATAAATCATTTCTGGGAGGCAAAACAAAGATTGAATCATATAGAGATAATGGAACACATATATACCAGACAGTCTTGAAAGGCTAAGTACTCGGCAGACATGAGGCGATTTCTATGGTATGATCAGCCACTTCCAGTAGACACAACTTCCTCTCTAAGGAGATACAAGGCTTTGGGCATCAGAGATACAACTGAAATAACGCTTCCAGAGAGGAGAGTATAAAAAAAATGTATCCCATGGTAATTTTACAAGCTGATGATGGGGATAGGAAGGAAGGGAGAAAGTCATTTTTAGGCCAATAATCCCCACTGCACAGCTGCTGTGAGCTGTGTGAATCACTGAGCACATTTCAAGGAATAGCTGTCATGTGTCACTAACCAATTCTCACTGCAGATAGGCCCCAGGGTACTCATGATCTATTTTGAGGAGGCCACAAGCAGCAAAAGTCTGCTAGTGCTACTGTAAGGAAATCTCACCCGCCGTTGAATGTATGGGGGAAATAAAACCTTCAGTCCAAGCACATTTTCTTCTTGTTGCAGTTCACATTTCCTGTATTTCTTCTTCTCCCCCTTTCTCACCCTTTCTTCTCTACTCTCTTTTCTTAGGCAACACCACCATTTTTCTCTAAGTCTGTGGGCAAAGCATGCAACTTGAAGAGAATAAAACAGGAGTGAGTTCACATATTGTATGTTTTTCTCGGTCCAGTGGCATAAAAATCCTCCCAGGACTTTTTTCTCCATTTGCCAGATGAAGGTTGATACCCAGGGCTACCTTAGAAAACTGCTAGTAAAGTTGGCAAATTCTTCCTTACCCATGATCCCTGTGGGAAGCAGAATAATGGCACTTCTTCCCTTTCTCCTCAAAAACGTCATGTTCTAATCCTTGGAGCCTGTGAGTATGTTACACTCCATAGCAAAGGAACTTCACAAATGTGATTAGATTAAAGACCCTGAGATGGAGAGATGATCATGGATTATCTGAGTGAGCCCAGTGTAATCCTGAGGGTCCTTACAGAAGGGAAAAATCCAGAGTATGAGAAAGAGAGATGACAACAGAAACAGATTAGAGTGAGAGTGAGGCAGGTCCAAGAGTCGAGGCAGGCAGACAACAACTAGAGAATAGCAATGTCAAAGAAACAGATGCTCCCCTGGAGTGCCCAGTAGGAATGCAGCCATGTTGACCCCTTTTAGACTTTTGACCTCCAGAACTGTGAAGTAACACACGTGCATTAAGACACCACGTTTGTGGTAATTTGCAGCAATAAGAAACTAATATAGTCCCACTGGCCAGGAACACTCATGTTGGACCATTATGTGAGTAAGCAATAAACTTGCATTGTGTTAATCAACAGGAATGTTGATGTATGCTTTTGAAAGAAGGTAGTATCATAGTAAAAATTATAGACTGTAGATAGTACACTTTGTGATATCCTGAGAAGTTACGTGGTCACCAAGTTGGATGTTACTCAGTCTGTCTCCGTTCTTCCCTACCTCAATCCTTTATTTTCCTCTCCTTTTCTCATAGTCTCAAGTTCAATTCACGTTTGTGTCCTCTTCCAATGCTTTTTGTGACTATGTCAGGCTGAGAATGACAGGTTTTGCCAGTCTTTAAACAGTTATGCATTTTTTCCCATGCAAAATAAATAAAGTGGATAAATATGGTAAAACAAATGGAGCATCTCAACAAGGAATTACCAAAAAGACAATTTTAAAATGCAATTATCTGCAGTGCATCTGTTCATACACCCTCACTACCATTTTTCTCTCTAAATTTCAACTTTTTCCTTCTGGTGGCCTAATTTTATAAGGCTTTTGAATAGGTTTCATTGGAGACTGGTTGGAGTTTCAGGCAAAACAAGTGAACTTGTTTATATGCCAGTATGATGTTTTTAAAGTTTTCTAGTTCTTTATAAACATGGTAATAGATGGGCTCACTACAGAAGCCAGGAACCATTTCCAAGGGCCTTTACAATCATTCCTACCCACCCTTTCATGCCTTATTTTTATCTTACCATCTGTAGATATCTGTGCTAGTCAAGGTGGGTTGGAAGCAATACACGGCAAGGCTCTCTGCGATAGCAGAGTTGCAGGATGTGAAGAGCTAGTGCCCCTGAATTTCCAAGGGACTGCTTGGAGCTGAGCTATCTCATGCAGAACCCATATTTGACTATTTGTGAGAGCGAGAACTAAACTTTCATCTCATCAAGTCACCAAATTTTGGAGTTGTTTGTTTTAGTAGTTGTCTTGCTCTTTCCCACACAAATGGGGAATAAAACATATAAAGGATTGTTTGCATGGTTTGACTTTGTCATTGTAACGTGTAGGATAATCAAAGGAAAGTGTTTTGCTCAAGCTCACATATATGACCATGTCCAAGCCAAGAGTTTGGCTTGACTCTACTCAAGCATTTCACTCACATACCCAGTATTTGACTCCTTAAGATAACTATTTTCCAATCCTTCTCCTTCTTCTCTATTTTTGGAGTAGGTGCTAGGCTCCCAGCCCTGAAGCGGCCAGAAAAATGTCTTCAAGCTTCGCTCTTAGCACTCCCTGTTGCATTGATTTTCTAGGAGATTTATGGCATTGACCTGATCTCAATGAAGAAACTAAATCCAATTCACTAAGGAATTACAAGCCCGTCTGATCGATAATCTATTTATCTCCTTCACTTTGCCATCTTTAGACACTCCAACCTTGTCATGGGAAATTGAAAGCATTTAAAAAATATAATTATGCAGCTTCAGAAAAAAGTCTACAACATTTCTGAAGATTTTCAGTTGCCTTTGAGGAAATACTACCCTGGTTTGAGTAATAAAGATCATACTCTAGTTACATCTAAGTATCGAGCCTGAGCTCACAATGGAAATATAGTGTCAGGATAATAGGGCCTGTGATTGCAGTGTTTTCCATATTAGCAAGATTCAATCTGAGATATTGGGATCAATTCTTGGAACCTGGTTTTAAAGTCATCTAATTGAATGAAAGCATATCCAAAACAAAATAACCCAAGTGATAAGGAGAGTAAAATATTTTGAAATGTAAACAATATTTGAAGAAGCTGGATATTCTGTTGGTGTAGAATAATCAAGGAGACTTTCAAGACGATCTTAAGTAGTTAAAGGCTGGTACATAGGAAAAGAAGTTTGTTCCATATAGACCCAGATGGCACGCATAGAAGATACTCAGATAAGTTAGCTAGGAGGTTTTAGTTTGATATAGAAACAACTTTTCTTATGATTGTAATGCTCATAAAATAAAATTCCCTTTCCTGGACGTAGCCATCTCTATGCCACAGGAGAAATGTGAACTGAACGGTGATCTCTGAGTAGTGGACTATGGACATGAAATAGGAAGCAGAAGGGTTAGGGCGGACAGGTCAGATGTCGCTCCCGTTCTGCACACCGAGGTCGGCCTCTAGTCCACAGGGCCTGCTCACACTGAAAATTCAGTTTTTCTATGAGTCTACTATCTGACTTTTCAGAAATGTGTCACAAGTTCCAAAATACAAATAAAAGATTGAAAGCTGACTCTCACAAATACTTAAATTATTAATGTGTGCCAGGTTCTGCATTAATTCTCTTTTCATCTAGCCTTACATAAGCCCTACGAAATCGGTATTAATGCTTGTTTGTTCACTCACAAGAAAACCAAAACTTAAAGTGGTAGAGACTTGCCCAAGGTTGGACAATTGGATAACACTTGAAACAAAATCTGGGGCAATGTTTTCTGATCTATGTGACTGTTTCACCCATCACGGAATCCTCTGTGATCAATACCTCCAAGCAATACACATGTCCTCACGTGGCTGGGCTTCCTCTATTCTGACAATATGTTATTGAGTTAGCTCCAGCTCTGATGATGACACCATTTGTGCTTCTGGAGGTTACAAGCTCAATTTCTTCAGGCTTAAATTTATAGCCTTCCCTGCTGAAAATTTCTAGACAACACAAGTTGTGCCAGTGCCTTGAAACAGATCAAGAGACATAAAACCCAAGGTAGCTATTTTGCCCCCTCGTAGGTAAGAAAATCACAGTTCAGATACAGAAAATGACTTGCTTAATCTTTTATTGCAAACTAGTGACCTTAGGGACTTCGGTTCTCCTCTGCTGGCTTCCAGTTTGGTGTAATTGTGATTAGTAAAGACACGTGGGCCTTAAAAAGATGTGAATCACCTAGCACAGGGATATGAGAATCTATATAAAGACAGGTCAAATGTAGAAAGACTTGCGTTTAATCTGTCCTGTTCTAATTTTCTTTCCTATCTCCATTCTCTAAACAGATGAAAAGGACAGTATTTTCTGACCAACTAATCTCTGCCAAGAGAATCATTTGTATTATATCATTTAATTCTTGAAGCACCCCTATGAGGTGGGTAGTCTGTCCATTTTAAAGATAGAAAAAGTGATGCCCAGATATAGTAAAGCACTTGGCCAAGATTATACAGTAAATAACTTTCAGAGCCCAAATTCTCTCTCTAAAATTCATGCTTTTTCTGATACATTATCTCCTTCAAACTACAGAGTCTGCTGGAATTTTCCATGCTATCTGCTTTCTTAGACCAAATGTACTCTCATATTTTCTCTCTCTATATATAGGGGTTCTTAGCTATGTCACATTTTAATTTTGTATAGGAGAAAAGAACCCCAGAGAATTGACAACTGTTCTTTGCCAGAACCAATCATAAAGCTAGAGAGAGAGAGAGAGAGAGAGAGAGAGAGAGAGAGAGAGAGAGAGAGAGAGGAGAGAGAGAAACAGAGAGAGAGAGAGAGACAATGAGAACGAGAATGAAGGAGAGAAGGAGGCTGGCCTCTTTTTTTTAAACAACTCTATATTTTTTCTTTTTTCTTTTTTTTTTTTTTTTATCAAATAATGTCTGCCGCAGAGGCCTGTTCATTAGGTTGTTGTTATATGCAGTGGCACATATGGGAGAAACTAACTCTGATCTGAAAGAAACAATTGGAAAATATATAACAGCATATTTGGAGCTGCACAGAAAGACTGCAATTCATAGTGCTCCATATGTCCACAAGTATGCTCCCTGGACATCTTCGATGCTGGAATGCTACTGGAATATACGTCCCAGCGTAGAATGAATTGTTCATGCATTATGATTTTGGCACTGTTCACAGGGCCAAATTGAACTACCTAAAATGTAATTGCTATTGGTCATTCACATACGAGGTACCTATTGTGGTTCCTCTCGATAAAAGTTTTGATGGGTCTCTAGTAACTAGAAGACAAAGTCCACAGCATTTAGCAAAGACTCAAAGTTTTCCAAATACTGGTTTTTATATATTATAACTCAATATTTCTATTTCCTTAGTGCCAAATGCCAAGTCTCCAGTTCTTCCCCTTTATGTCTATCTAAATACTATCCTCCTCTCTGGTTTCAGATTATGTATCATTGAAGGTGAGGACAAGAGGGATTTTTAGATAGGTTCTGTTAATTTGGTTTTGGTTGATCTTAGTATGCCCCTAACCTCATAATTACATAGAAAACTATGAATGCATTGGATGCATGTACTTGTCCAGATAAAGTATTTATAGTTATTTTCAGACTTTAAAATTATCAGTTATCCCCAAAATATTAAGAAACTACTTCAGGATTTAGCAGTTACTAATATGTTGATTAGGTTTGATGGTGATTCTCAGAGAATATTTAGCTTTTCATATATCTGTTTGATTATGAAACATTTGTATTAGTTTTCTAAAGCCACCTTAACAAATAACCAAACACTCAGTAGCTCGAAACAACTGAAATTTATTCTCTTCAGTTCTGGAGGTTAGAAGGCTAAAATCAAGGTGTCAGCAAAGGTTGGCTTCTCTGGAAGGTCTGAGGGAAAATTCATTCATCCTGCACTGCTTCTCTAGCTTCGGGTGGCTACGTGTAAACCCTGGCATTTTGTAGTTTACAGATACATCACTCTAATCTCTGCCTGCATCGTCACATGGCCTTCTCCCCTGACTGTGACTCCATGTCCCAAATCACTTTCTGTCTTTCTCCTATAAGGGCACTTGGATTTTAGGCCAGCATAATTTCATCCCAAGATCCTTAATTACATCTGCAGACTGTTTTTTTCCAAATAAGGCCACATTCGCATTCTCTGATTGGGGGTGGAGGATGGGCACAATTCAAATCGCTGTACCATTTATCTAAAAATGCACAGAGGAGCTAAAATTCTAGGGGGCACAGTATATTCATCGAATAATGATTTATTGGTTAAAACATTTTTATAATGGGCTGGAAACAAATTCATTCTGTTAGGCCCACATCTTATAATATTGTGAAATTATAATTATATTTTTTCTTGATAATTAAAATTTTTTCTTCTTTTTTGATATTTTTATCTTATTACTTATTTCTATACAGACCTCTATAAGGTTCTGCAAGATTACAACTTTAGTAGACGATATTATGTCTATTTTTAAGGCTCTCATGAATTTAGAAATCAAACTATTAACATGAAAAATACTTATCACATTGGAAACCTATTTTCCAGTTTTCTAAGTCATCCAAAACAATTGCTTGTCATGAAAAACACTATAAACAAATTCCAACTGATATTTCCAGTCTTCTGCTTCATTTTTCTTCATCATGACCTATACTTTAGTTAAATGGCATTATTTGAAATACCGTAATTATGCCTGATATATTACAATATCTGTGCCTTCTCACAAACTGTTCCTTTGAGGTACAATTACCCTCATCAAGTTCTATTCCATGTTTAAATCTTTTTTTTTTTTTTTTACTGTAGAGATATTATTGGTTTCCTACTCAACAGTCCTTTCCTTACTTTTGTATTTTTAAAATAACTCCTGTGTGTGGTTTAGTGAGTGCTAAATTCATCTACCATAGAAACTGAATCATAATGAGTCTAAGTCAATGGGGTTGTCCCATCACTCTTGGTAGTTTTATTGGTAGTTGTTGGTTTATATGTAGCTTTGTGATTGGTTCTGGCAAAAAGACCATAAGGAAAGGTCTGTTGGAGAAGCTTCTGGAAAAAAAAAAATGGTTTTATTGTTCTTAAAAGAAACACATATGAAAAGAACAAGCCACTTACTTCCTTTGGAAGTGGTCAATTGATATGACCATTAAAAAACTGTGAACAACATGTATTCATCAGGGAAACAATTTTTTAGGGAAACAAATTTACATGCTGTAGAAAGATATTAAAAACCTGAGTTCTTAATAAATTTGTTCAGCCATTGAATTAACTAACACAAGATCTATCTTAAATACTTTTTAAGAGGAAAAAAGACCCAATTAGGTTACTTTGAATGAGGTCTTTATTTAAAATCTATACCATATCCATCTATATATGATATATCAAATGTATTCATCCTATAGAGTGATATAATTATGAAAGTATGGTGCTCATTAAAAAAAATTAAATCCAAATTTAGAAATTAAAATCTATCCTCCTATATCTAATGAGTCCCCAGATAGTCCTGTATCCAGGTCTGTGTTCTTGAGAACTAAGTGTCATTTTCATCAAAGTGTTTCCTGTCAGCTCTAAGTCCGCTCTTCTTCACCCTGGCTTTGTAATGCTTGAGCTGGGCCCTATAAACATTCCTCCTTCTGCGATTCCTGCATTCTTTAGAGTTTTCTTTACCCCTCTTATTAATCCCTAGTTAATAGTTAATAAATCTTTATAGCAAAAGTTCCCTTTTCAAATTACATGTGCATTAAGCCCTTATCAATACTCTATGTTAGAAATGGTTTGTGCCTATTTCCTATCCTTCTTCTTGATGTATAGGTCGCCCTTTCATTCAAATAATACAGATGACATTCTTACCTGTAAGCACGGCTCTGGTCTTGGTGATTAGGTGATAAACAATTAAACATAGTCCCTGCCCACTGAGTCAACAGTCGAATTATTCTGCAAGTCCATCAGTAAGTATCTGATTGCCTGTTATGTGCTAAGCACTGTTCTAGGTGCTGGAGATTGGTGAAAAAGGGAGTTAATAATCAGACAACTAAATATAAGCTTTAAAATAATTTTAAAAATTAAGAATAGGAAGAAAACCTGTGAAATGAAAGATCTGGATTCTGTAACATAGCATCACGGGGAATGCAGATGAGTAAAACCTCTGTTAGGAACCAAATCGTGTCCCCCAAAACTTATATGTTGAAGCCCTAACCCCAAAAGTGACTGCATTTGGAGACAGAGCCTTTAAAGATGTAAAGTTAACTGAGGTGATGGGGTGAGAGTCTAATCCATTATAACTAGTGTCCTTCCAAGAAGAAGAAGAGACGTCGGAGATGCACGCACACAGAGAAAAGGCCATGTGAAGACACTGTGAGAAGGTAACCACCTGCAAGCTAAGGAAAAAACCTCGAGAAAAACCAACCCTATCAGCCCCTTGACCTTGAACACCTGTACTACAGGAGTATAGGACAATAAATGTCTACTGTTGAAGGAACCAGTCTGTGGTATTTTGTTGTGGCAGCCCTAGCTGTCTAATACAACCATTACAAAGACAAGAAATGACATTTATGAAGAAGAGGCATCGAAGCTGAGATTTGAAAATGGGTAGAATTTAGTTAAGTGAGGAGGCGGAAAGAATATTCTATATAAAACGAAGGAGATGTGAAAAGGCACTGAAAACAGAAGACATTTTCTAATTTCAGGATTTACATGGAGCATTGGAGCAAAATGAGAATGGGGGACAGTGTCATAAGGTGGGGTTGAAGAGTGGACAGGTTTCAGGTCATCTAGGGCATAGTATTCATGGTGAGAAGTTGAGAATTTATTGTAAATGCAGCGGGAAATCAAGGAAAATTTCTAAGCGATTTGGTTATCTTGATTTGACAAACATGCTATTAAAACATCACTCTGGATATTTTTGTGGTGAATGGATTGAAAAGGTAAGAACTGAAAAAGAAAAATCAGCTAGAAGGTGATTGAAGTAGCCTTGGCAAGAGAAGTGTGAGAGAAGGGGAAAATGTTAATATGTATGTCTAAGATAAATACAGGCTCATTTTAAAGAAGTGTATATAAGCACAATTACGTAATGCAGGCTGATTATATAACCACTATGAGGAGGGACAATAGGATCAAGACTGGCATCACAGGTCATCATGGAAAGTGAGAGGGCAGCCTGTTCTCACACTATGGGAAGAGTCAGCCGCTGCATCTCAGTGAGACACAGGCAAGCTTTGCTTTGTGTTTTTCCTCTGTAATCACTGGGTTCCCTGCAGGAGAGACACTGCTTAATACAACTACCTTCTCCTTATTCAAGATTGTGGTTCTGATTAAACAGCCTCCTGGCAAGGGGAAGTCCTTTCTGGGAAGGGCAGTGAGAGGTTTGCCGTTTCCCAGAAAAAGCTGGCAGTCATTATGTTCCGCTAATAGTAGTGATGAGTTAATTGTCCTCCCTAACAAGCCTTCCACCAAGAGGCAGAAATAAACACTGGCAGGAGGTTGCATGAAAATAGCCAGGTGCTCTGCTCCAGCCCTCCCAGGTCAGCAAGAGACATGCAATTTACTGTTCTTGCTTAGGGTGAAAATGCTGGTCCAGGTCAGCAAGCTCGAGATGGTGAGGAGGACAATTTAAAAGCAAATGAAAAGCCACAGTTTTCTCACCACATGGTACAAGTGCACCTTGGCTAGAATCGCTCCTGCTCTGTCATTTAAGCATCAGGCTTCCCCCTCCTGCACTCTCCTGGTAACTGGCTACACAACAGAGAGCCGCAGCTGTGGGTTCAGCTCAGGTCTTCTGACTCGCTTTGCTGAGCCTGGCCTCGACCGCCCCCTTTCGGTGAACATGCACTGCAGGTTCTCTACTCAGGCCCTAAGCCCTTTCTTTACACTACCTCTAGGTCTCCTGCACAGCCTGACAAGTGCCTCCTCTTGGACATCAGGATCACATGACTTATTTCCAGTTTACTTTTATGTCTTGACTTGAAAATCAACCAAATATTATTTACTCTTGATTTTCTGGGTCTAAGGGATGCTTTATCTAAGAGGGATCATGTTTATCCATAGAATGATAAAATGTTAGAATTGGGAGTTTTCTTAAAGTTTATCTAGTGCAAAATTTTCAAATACATAACTTCTGTTTATATCATCTTTGTCACTTTCTGTGCCTACAGAAGGCATCTCTAATTAATCATACCATACTTTCCCTCGGATCCCAGATGTAATCTCAGTTCTTTTGTTTTCATCATTAATCTTTTGGAATAGATCAGAGATAAAACTTATACATTGCTTAGTTACTGCCTTAATTTTACAGATAATAAGCAGAGACCAAGAGTAGCGATAAGAATTTGAAAATAAATTACTCCCAGGATAGAGTTCTTTTCATTGAAAATCATGGTGTCCTTTAGAAAAAAAGAATCCTCGTTCGGGGGCAGGGTGCACAAGGCGATGGGATTAACATGTACAAATTGCCAGTTATAAAAACAGTCATGGGGATGTAAAGTACAGGATAGGGTATATAGTCAATAATACTATAACTATATATAGTGTTGAATGGGTACGAGAATCATGGGGGCAGTCACTATGTAAGTTATATAAACGTCTAATCACTATGCTGTGCATCTGAAACTAATATAATATTGTATGTCAACTGTAATTTTAAAACATTTTTTAAATTAAAAAAAGAATAAAGATTTCTTTCAGGGATTTTTTGTTAGGGTCCAGATTTTAAGGCCATATTTGCAGCTATCATGTCTTATGATGGTGTTATAGGCTGAATAGCACTCCACCCCCCATTTGTATGTTGAAGCTCTAATCCCTAATGTGACCGTATTTGAAGATGGGGCCTATAAAGAGGTAATAAAGGCTAACTGACATCAGAGTAGTTAAGTCCTAATCCAACAGGACTAGTATCCTTATAAAAAGAGGAACAGACACCAGGCTTGCATTCACACAGAAAAGGGGATGTGAGGGCACAGACAGAAGGTGGCCATCTGCAAGGCAGAAAAAGAATCCTCACCAGAAAACTCTGAGAGCACCTTGATCTTCGACTTCTAGCCTCCAGAACTCTAAGAAAATCATCTGTGGTGAGTTTTGCCACTCAATCTGTGGTATTTTGTTTGGGCAGTCTGTGTAGTTTAATACAAGAGGTCATTCATTTACTCTAACATTTATTCTTTATAGAACATAATCCTGGACATCCTGCATGTTGTAATCCTCAAATGGGAAAACATTTTTCTAGAGTTCTTATGATGGAGTGACTTCTGGATCAAAGAACTGTGCTAGAGATGGCTGACAGCATTTATGATTGTTCTAAAGGAAACTGTTGTTAGAAAGAGCAACTCCTGGGAACAGAGGGCACCCAGATGTTATATCGTTCAACCCTCTTAGCTTTCAGATGAAGCCTCAAATACTTGGCCACAGTTACAAAATCATCAGTAGTGGAACTGAGGCTGTACAGCTCAGTAGTCTGATTCGGTACAGAAAAACACTGATTTCATGCTGTCTTTATTAGCTATAGCAAATCAAACAGATGACTCTGTCACTTGATGTAATTACCTCAAACATCTATGAACATCATCTCAAAACATCACGAAAATCTTGAGAAAAGTATGGTTCTTCTTTACCAATTAGAAAAACAAGATAGGTCTTGCACAACTTGCCAAAGCCAATCATGGTAGTGCTCATCTATACGACCTTACTAATGCTCATTTATATGCAGCCCCTTTGCCTTTTTGGGCACAGGGAAGACTGGTCAGCCTCTTCCTGTTTTGGCAGGGTCATTCCATTAATTTTGAACAATGAACTGTGACTAGAAGCAATGTGCCTAGGCTGAGACAGTGAAAACCCCTACAGGAACTTCGAGCTCTCTCTTGCCCTTTTAACAGTGATTGTGGGAACCTCTTGTTTCAAAGGTGAAACTCTTAGATGAAATCTGCTAGGATTGCCAGTCATTTCTTCTAAGGGAGGTGCTCTGGAGCCATTGACGTATACGTTTGGTTTATTACCACAGCATAGCTTATTCTATACTGTTTAATATAAAGTATAAAGCATGTATATCAGTTTAAAAACAAAATCTTTAGTTATTTTCTTTTTGTTGTATTGGAAGTACATCTTAGCTCTGCCAGTTAGACAACTTCTAAATAATCTCTGAGCCTCATTTTCCTCAAAGATGAAAGAGTTATAGTTCTATCTATTAAAGACAGTTGTTGCAAGAAATGAGAAAATATATGGGAAGTAGATAAAACATGATGCTCAAATTTTAGTTTGCTATATTCCCAGCTTCAACATCCTATTAAATTGAACCTATCTCTTCCCCTAGATACATTATACTCTAGTCAGGGGTCACAACTTTAGGTCACAGGATCAGATGCACACAGGGACCAGATAGTTATAATAAATAAGTAACCACTGCCCACATGCAGCTGATGGATGCCAGGTAGGATACCAAAGTCATGTAAGGGAGACACCAGCAATCCTGAATTTCTTATGAGATTTGTTTTTATTTTAATTTAGAAAAATATGGATTTCTTTTTATAAACTTAGTAAGGTTGCAACAGAGTTCAAATTAAATACATTATCTATGGGCCAAGTAGGCTTACTGGCTGCTGGATTGTGAGCTCTGGATTTTATACCTAATGTTAACCTTCTAAATCTAGCATGAATGGTGTCCTCGTGAACGCTGGACTTCTCAACTAGACAGTGAATTCCCAGAGGAGAAGGACTTTATCTTTCCATTTCTGTGTCCCTCATAATTCAATAACAAAACTGAATCAAATAGAACAAAGGATGGAATTAGATTAAATTAATAATGCCTTATGAATGGTAGACTTTAGGAAGTGAGAGATTTGATTCAAGAAAGTAAAGTCATCATTTCCAAATCAAGGAAATAGTTGTCTCAGGTTGCACATTGCAACAAAAGGCTAATAATTACCCTTATTGCAGTTTCCATTAAACTGCACTTTATTCCTTTCTACTTTCTGATAAAAGACAAATGAGTGGCCTGTCTTATACACAAATGCAAAGGAACTGAAAGGCTACAGTTCTCTGAGGACATGCAAGAGAATCTCCAAAGAAAGTGTAGAGGCTGGAAGGTTTATAAACAAGCTATTTATACTTCAATTCATTTTCAGACACAGTCATTATTTTAAAATGTAACAACATTAAAGAAGGTTGTTTAATTTGAATGCAGGGTGTCAATGATGATGATGATGATGATGATAAGAAGAAGAAGCTTTCATCTATTAAGTGCATCCATGTGCCAAGTACCATGCTAAGCGCTTTATCTACATTACTTCATTTAACACGGGATGCCTTCTGAGGCCAATTATCTATTTTAAGATGAGGAAATTGAGGCTGGGATAGGCTAGATAAATCTTATAAGTCACTCAGCAGAAGTTGTTACCTCTACTTGAAAAGACACTTCTCCCTACAGGACATACAAATGGTCAACAACTATATGAAAAGATGTTCAGTATCACTAGCTGTTAGGGGAATGCAAATCAAACCCACAATGAGATACCATTTCACACCTGTTAGAATAGCTATAATCAATAGGACATGTAATAACAAATGTTGGAGAGGAAGCAGAGAAAAAGGAACCCTCACACACTGCTGGTGGTAACAGCCAGTATGGAGCTTCCTCAAAAAACAAAGAATTGATCTACCTTATGATCCAGCAATCCCTCTGCAGGGTATTTACCCCAAAGACTTGAAAACCCATATTCAAAGAGGTATTTGCACACTGATGTTCACAGCAGCATTATTCACAGTGGTCAGGACATGGAAGCAATCAAAGTGTTCTATGATAGATGACTGACTAAAGAAGCTGTGGTACATATATACAATGGAATATTAGTCATAAGAAGAGATGAAATATTGACATTTGCGACAACATGGATGGACTTCAAGATAATCATGATAAGTGAAATAAGCCAGACAGAAAAAGTTGAAAATCACATGATACACTTATATGTGGAATATAAATCTAAAAGCAACAAATGAGCAGAACAAACAAACAGAGACTCATGGACATGGACTATAGACTAGTAGTTACCAGAGGACTATAGAATAGTGGTTAGTAGTGGGGTTGGGGAGAAGCGGGGAGGTAGACAGGGTAAAGGAGGTCAAATATAGTAGAGTAGGGGGAGGGTGAAGTAGATAAAGGGGATCAAATATATGGTAGCTGAAGAAAACTGGACTTTGGGTGGTAAACACACAATAGAATATACAGATGTCAAATGATAATGTACACCTGAAAATTATATAATTGTATTAACCAATGTTATCCCAATAAACTTAATAAAAAAAGAAGTGTTACCTCTATCTAGTTCTAAAAAACAAAATTTAATGAAAACAGTGCTCTTTCAGCTCTAAACAGGGACCTATAGTCCCACTCTCTTTTCCAGAACAGTCTTTCAGTAGGGGTCTAATAAGAGACATTGATGAAAATCATTTGCTTTACATTGAGACTTCCAAGACAACTCTTAGTGATAATCCTTACGTTGATATAATTTTTTTTTGCTTCCTAAAGTTATTGAATCCCTTGTAGCATTAATAAATATTTTTATGTTATTACCTCATTTTCAGATGGCCAATTCAAGTACAGGGCAGTTAAGTAGTTTATCCACGAACTCATTCATTTAAGTTCTACAATAAAATTAAAACCTAGGATCTTATTCAACTGAATATTAGCTGGATGGTTTTAAACAAGTTAATTACTATGTCTATGAGTGTTTTCTTATTTGAAAAATGGTTATAATAGTAGCCCTATATCATAAGATTGCTTTGATGATTAAACAAGAAAAGCACAAATGCTTATTAGTAGATATTATTGGCAATTGACACATAGTAGTTGGCCAACAAATGCTGGTTATTATTATTATTTTTAGTACTACCAATATCATTATGACCTAAGTATCTAAGTATCTAAGTTTTAGTATCTAGTCCTGAATGCTAGCAACTATAAACTATTAATATATATCTAACATATATCAGAGATAATCAGTTTTGGGGTCAGAGCGAGGAAGAAGATTATGTTGTTTCTTTAGGGTTTAGAGAACACTACAAGAATTTTCATGTTCAAAAATATTTTTTGAAAAATTTTGTAAAATGCTCAGCCATGACAGTTATCTCCACCTTTTATTGTCTTGTGATTATTTTGCATGTTGTAGAAAATATTGTTGTTGTTGTTTTGAAATGAAGATTATACCCATGGAATGCAATGGATCATCCCCTATGGATTTTGAATAGCTTTTTGCAAATTTGAAATTTAAAAATTTATTTGTAAATTTACCTCAGACATTACATGTCTGACCATAACACGTAAAACAGAATTTTCTTTTGAACTAGTTTTAACATCTTAGTGGTCTCCTTAATGAGATAAATAATGCATTCATTTTGCATGAGAGACATAATTTTACCTTTTAAAAAAGTATATGTGTATCTTTTAAGAAGTTAAAAAACTATGAATTTAAGGACATACTTCATTATTTATTGTGCAACCTTAAGCAATCACTTATCATTCATTGGAGTTTCTCTTCAGTAAAATGATTAAAAAAGAAAAAATCTACAGTTGACCCTTGAAGAACATGGATTTGAAATGCATGGGTACTCTAATACTCAGATTTTTTTTTCAATAAATATTGTAAGTATATTTCCTCTTCCTTATGATCTTCTTAGTAATGTTTTATCTCCTAATTCACTGTATTTTAAGGACACAGTATATAATACATGTATGTGTGTGTGTATGTATATATATACAGAGAGAGAGCTAAGCACACACACACACATATATGACATACAAAATATGTTAATTGACTGTTTATGTTATTAGTAAGGTTTCTGGTCAACAGTAGGTTATTAGTAAAGTTTTGGGGGAATCAAAAGTTGTATGCAAAATCAGCTGCATGTGAGTTGGTGGTGCTTCAAACCCCATACTGTTTAAGAGTAATTCTTAAGTTCTAATGAAAAACATGTATATGAAAGTGATTTGAAACTAGATTTCTATACAAATGCCAAGGGTTTGGAGTAATTCTATTTGGAGAGTGGTAAAGTAGAGGCAAAGACAGTGTAAGCAGCTCATGGTCAACAACGTATTGCAGACAGAAATACAGCCAGGTTGGCTGCTGTCTAGTCCAGATCCTCAGTAGATCACTGTTTTCCCATAACAAGAGGAAACTGGTACCCAAGTGATTTTTGTGTGTTATCAACAAGAAAATAAGTTCAATAAAGAGTCCATTAGCATAAGGGCTACAAGGCAAGTGGATTTTATTTGTAAATAATCTCTCACAGCCTCACTGCAACGACTTCCTTCTATATGGCTCTGGCCCACAGCAAGGCCTGATGGAAGAGAAATTCCTCCCAAAGGAGTGAAGATGCTGAATTCAGAGCTCACACATGCAGTTTTCCAGGTTGAAAAAGCTTACCTTACCTTATATTTCTCCTTAACTTACCAGCTTGAAGCTGCTAAACTTAGTGAATCGACTTTCATAGAGTAGTAAATTCTTGAGAGTTGGAGAAACTTTAAAATTATAATACCCAGGTCCTCTTGAAAGCATATAATCTTTATCAGCGTAGGCTTTATGAGACAATGTTTACACCAGATTCATTATCTTTCTTTTTTTGGGGGGGAGATACATTATGATATACATTTTCATATATATACATATATATTCATATATGTGTGTGTATATATATATTTGTGTATGTGTGTGTGTATATCTGTGTGTGTGTGTGTGTGTGTGTGTGTGTGTGTGTGTTGACTGTGGGTAATTGAAACTGCGCCACGTGAAACCAAGGATGAATTGGGGGGTACTACTGTACATCATCAGGCCTAAAGAGCTCACCCTGGGAAGTCAGGAGATACCCCTCAGGCTATAGTTTCCCCACTGAACTGAAAGGTCCCTCGGAAGTACAGCTTTGAAGTTCTAATTGAGATCATAAAACGACTGTTGCTCACAGGATTGCAATTCACTGAGTACCAAAATGCAGAGACACTCACTGCAAGTACCACCTGGAGAGGGATATTTACTACCTTTGGGTGTGGGAAGAGACCAAAGCTTTACAGAATTCACCAAATGCTAAATGGCTTACTGAAGCTCCTTGTAGGCCTCTTTCCTGGCTGCTAATTTATCAACCCTGAATTACCCTTTACATTATATGACTATGTGCATAAAGCAAAATGCTATGTGGTATGAAAAACGGAGCTGCATTTAGGGAACCTTTTCACAGTGGAGTTAAAGGACTTCTCTGTATCTATTTTGGAGAAATATTCAAGGGCCCTGAGGGAGCGCAGCAGAGGGATGGAATTGAGAGGAAAAATCCACCTCTACTTCCAATGTGTTCTATTTTGCATATTCTCTGAAGTCGAGATTGAGAAGTTGAAGTGAGATTCAAGAGTCAAAATTCATAGGTTAAGACTAGAAGTGCTATCATTACCATCATCATCATTATCATCCACTTTATGAAACCTCTTTTCCCTCAGTTTCCCTATTTTTGCTAATGGCATTATCACTCTAGGCGACCACCTGGCTAACAATAAATTCCACAATAAACCCCTCCATCTCCTCGGTTGCGACATTGCTATATACTAGTTTTTGTGATGCCCTTCCTTCTCACGTCCACCTTTCCATTCCCAATGCCCATCTAAGTGCCACATACTAAGTATTTTCTCGCGCTCTAGGAGATAGGCACTAATGCCATGCTCATTGGACGAGCCAATCATTTAAATACCTTGGCCAAGTTCCTCCATTTTAATCCAGTTCTGTCTGATCCAAGTGCCTTGATAAACACATCAATCTGCTGCCCTCTGCTGTGGGATCTCAGATTTCTCAAGTGTTAACGTGGGCACAAACCCCCTAAAGATCTCATTGAAAAACAGATTCTGGTTCTGTAGGTCTGGAGGTGCAGCTTGAGAGTCTGCATTTCTAGCCACCTGTCAGATGAAGTTGATGCCGCTGCTCTGGGGGAACATACATTGAGTAGCGAGGCTCTAGACAAAGTTCACTTTGTTTAATTCCTGTGAATGTTATATGATTTCCACGGTTTTATGGAAATAATCAAGGTTTACTTCATTGTAATATTTAATTAAATTATTAATGATCATACATTTAAGACAATGATCACATATTGATTTTTATTGTAGGCATCTGAATATTAATTATCACCCCAATAATTTGTATTGAACCCAGAAAACAGCGTTTTACAATTTTGCACCCCCAAAATATCTTGTATAGAATTTTCTATATATTAACCACCCAGCAAACTTTTCTGAGTAAATAAAATATGAAGTTAGAAAGGTAACGGGTTGCTAGTGTAGGGAAGGGGATAAGGTTTTAGAGATGGTCTTGACACACATCCTGGTCTCTATGATCTATCCTCTAAATGAAATGGTAGATCTCTTCCAAAGCATGAGCAGCTATTGGAAAAAAGTCCCAAGAAGCACAGAAGCAGAAAGACAGCATGTTGAAATGGAAAGAACATATGATTAAAATTCCAGTAACTTGATGTGGTCTTAGCTGTGCTTTGAATTCAACATACAATTATCAGAGCATCACTTAACCTCCTGAGTACTTCTTTTCCTCATCTGGCAAATGATGAGTTATGTCTATATTAGGTCTCATCCAACTCAAATCATCATTGAACCTCCGATGTCCCTTGTTGTGGGAACAGGAAAGACAGAAATATAGTCAGGGGCAGGGTGGACTATAGTGCTTCATTCTGTCTCTCTCATTCTCAAAAGAGGTAAAAAGGGCGTCCTGTGCTCTGGCATCAAGGCAGCTGCAATTGCTATGCTCTCTTTGAACTTAATCTGTCACAGATGCCTGTAAACTCCTGGCTGAGTGGTGGGTGTTGGGGATTGCTCAAATGAGCTCCATCAGTGATCAATTTACTATCCTACAGCTATTCAAGATTGCACCTCATTTCCTCAAAAAATGAACTGTTGCAAGACAAAATCTCTGCTGATGTGAATGAACTAGGTCATGTTTCTACTGTTACTCAAGCAGCAGGTGTTGTTCGATTCCCAGGCACTACAAGGGCTGCACTAGAGGGGTGGGGAGGGATATGAATTATTCATGGTACTTGCTGCCTAGGGAAATTATTCTACGCTCCTAGCAGGGCCTGATTGGGATAAAGAGGCTCTTGATCAAGGCCAAGTGAGGGTCAATGATTTATAATCAAAAGATTCCTTAATGTTATAACTAAATGCTATCATCATCTGCAAATTGAAGAAGCAATCTCCTCTCATTTTTCTCAAGACACATAGCAGTACTGCAATATTTAGCACAGTGTTAGGTACACAAAGAGTGTATGTTGAATGGATGAATGTATTAATGTAGCAAATATTCATTGAGCCCTAAGCTAGGAATTTTGTATACAAATATTTTGGTGATCTATTACTACTTAACAAACCACTGCAAAACGCAATGGCTAAAAAACAATTATTTTATTATTTCTCACAATTGTGGGTTGAATGGATTCAGCTGGATAGATCTTCTATTACTAAGGTCTGCTCATCTGGAGACTTAGCAGGGCTGGAGTGTATAACATAGCTCACTCACATGGTGCTGGCTACAGTTAGGTAATCAACCAGTGTCTTAGTTCTCCACAATACCTTTCATATGTGTTGGGCCTCTAAAAGCAAAGCACATGAATTTATAGTCTCAGGAAGTGGAAATTGTCAATCCTCTCATCCTGTACTCAGAAACTCCAGAACATCACTTCTGCTACACTGTTTATCTTGGCAAAGCCAGTCAAAATGCCAGCCAAGATTAAAAAGGATGGGTAATAAATTACATCTCTTGGTAGAAACAATAGCATGCACATATAGGGAGAGAAATTGCTAAAATTTAATAAGACTGACAACAGCAAGTGTTGACAAATTTGTGGAGCAACTAGAACTCTCATTCTAATGGCAATGTAGATGGCGAAATCTCCTTAGAAAACAATTTGACAGGTTTTTGGAAATTTAAATAAAAAAGTCACATCTAATCAATAGTGACACAAAGAAGACCAGTGGTTGTTTGAAGCCAGAAAGATAAAGGGTGGGGAACTAACAAAGAAGGGACACAAGGGAACCTTTTGAATTGAGGAAAACATTTTATCCTATGAGAGTGGTGATGGTTACACAGATGTATCTATTTATTAAAAATGATCAACTATTAACATTAAAATGGGTCTATTTAATTGAATATAAAGTATGCCTCAATAAAATCAATTTTAAAAATAAAGTTCTATATCTTATCTCTTGGATGTCCAGGGTTCTTTTCAAGGTCCCTACTGGGTTTGGGAAAAAGAAGGTTTTCTTTCTCCTGAATTAATCTGTATGCCATCTAACTTCGTCAAATTTACATGACTCTTCACTGTTTTTTTTTGGGGGGGAGGGGTTTGTTTGTTTGTTTTAGCTGCCATAGCTCCTACCATTGTTCTGCTTTGATTTGTTTTTGTTAAATGTGATACAATTTATTTTATTCCCCCAAAGCAGTGGTACCATAGTGTTGCTGTGCAGAGATTTTTCTGAAAGCTTTGTGGCAGGACTCAGATGGTAGTGGACCCAACACAGAATAACATATGACTAACATCTAAATATTGAACATCACTTTCCTGAAGTCTCTTTTCCAGTTTACCACAAAAAATACATCACTAGATCATCCTTACAAGGATAACACCTGTTAGTATGTTTCGATGGCAATTTCTATACTTTCTCTGACAAATGATACTCATTACTACTGCCTACCATAATTCATGACACTTTCTTAAGCATTACATATTTAGACATACCCATTCCAGTGTTCATTTTTTCCTCTCTAAAACATTAACTTTTGTAAAGAGAGATTACGATTTATTTTTAAATCAATTTATTCTTAAATTCAAATTTAAGGCAGCTTGTGTCCCTCCTTCTCCCATTACATAGATGGATAAGAAACAGTCTGAGCATACACAGGACTTAGAGTGCAGAGAAGGGCATAGTAAAAAAGCAATGCAGCTCTGTGCAATGACAGCTATACATGAAGGGTGCTGGAGAGCAAAGAAGAAATGCAGACAATCCAATACACATACGGTGATGAAGAAGATGATGAGGATATCAGAGAAGGGTTTCTATAGGAGGGAATGTGTAAATTGAAGTCTTAAGGGATTATTCACCATAAGCTATGCCAAAAAAAAAAAAAATGGGAGGCTAGGTAGAGAGTACATAGAACATCCTAGGCAGGAAACAACTGCTGAAGCAAGAAAAAGAAACCATTGACCCTGCATAAAGAACAATATATTTACCAATGGGGAAAAAATCTACTGAATTATATAAAACAATAGTATAGAAATAGGATTGACTTTACTGTAGATTACTCAAGTGGATCAGCATTTTCTTTTTTATCTGTTGGCTTCTTCTTCTAGTAGTTTCTCCTATGATAACAATAGTGACTGCTACAATTGAATACCCAGAACAGTAGAAAGTAAAATACAAAAAAAATATATCTATATACATATATAAAAGATGCCTTTTGTGTAAGAAAGAGGAGGAAATAAGCAACTGCACCTTTCTGTTCAATTGTGCACAAGGAATCAGAGGAAAGATAAGTCAGAGGCTAATGAAATTGGTTATCAATGGGCATGAGTGAGAGTTCAGTAAATAGAACGTGGGAGTATCAGCACCTCTCTAGGGAGAGCTCTGTGTATAATTTTACATTTGGTACCAGATTAACATATCACACAACCAAAAAACAATATTAACAAGGATGGGGAAGAAAAAATAGGATAGAAACAGAAACAAATATCCCTCAACGAATTTCAAATGAATATCATAAACACGCTGAAGGGGAAAAGGCAAATAACTCAACTATTTTTAGAACACAATAGTTTAAGATGATCAGATGATTTTAATGTATAGGCAGGAATTGTGAGCCACTAATTTAGGAAAAATAATATGTTTCAATGATTTCTCCCAAAATACTATGTTTATTTCTTGGTGTCAGCCTTTTTATTTCTCATTGACCAAATCAGACCAGTGATCAACCTTGAGCTGTGTTCAGGTAGATGGTACATATTAATTTACTTAAATTATTCGGGTTTATTTCAGAAGCTAAAGGTGAGTTCAAATTCCAGCCAAAAGGCATGGGTGCTAATGGAATAGATATCACTCCAAAATTATGAGCAATATTGTTTAGGTAAACAAGAAAAATAGACAAATATATTCACATATGAAGGGGATTGTGACACATCCAGCCAGAGACTGTGCACACTGAGGACAGGGATGAGATATAGTCTGGTCCAGGAGGCGACACATGCTATTTCAAATGAGTGACAACAAACAAATAGAATTTAGGAGAACTGTTAGCTTTGGAAACTCTAATTTTGAGTAAAAGAGATGTTTCATAATTAGACTCAACACAAAATGAAAACAAGGGCAGGAGATTTTCAGAGATCCAGACAACGGAAAATAGTCTCGCTCTTCCCAAGGAAGGGATGGAATATCTTGTAAGATCCCAACAGGTTACGGTACTGGAAGAGGACAAGATTCTCAAATTGTAGTGTGCATCAGATAAGCTGGGAGCTTGTTGCATTGAAGATTCTTGAGCTCTGTCACAGAAATTCAATAGGACAGGGGTGAATCAGAGATCTGATTTTAAGCAATCTTTTAAAGAGATTCAGATGCAGGTGGTCTAATCACCACACTTTGAGAAAACACTGTACTAGAAAAAATATCATGGCAGTTACACAGTCAGTTATGGGAACTGAAAAAAAATAATGAGGAGGACAAAATTCAGGTTCAGGCCTGGCCAATATTATCTATCCCAATGTTAATCGTATCTAGCATAAAAGATGCACCCATTGCTGTACGGTCTCTATGCATTATGCCATGTAAATCTCACATCAAGTCTAGGAGGAAACTGTAGTGTAACTAGTTTAGCATTATCTCAGTAAGCAGACGAGGCAGGAGTCCTGCCTGACCATGAGAATTGGGAGTTTCACCTTTGTAACATACGCTACCTCCTGAGAGAAGAAGGTACAGAGGTAACAGCAGAATTTATAGTAACTCAAATCTAAATATTGCGGCACTATAGATAGAGGTTTTCAAATAGTCTCACTAGAATCAGTCCTAGCCTCAGAGGCAAGTGGAAGTAGGGATGGTGGGAAGGACTATTCTTACGGGAAAACAGAGACGCAGTTATCTTATAGAAAGAGTTTTGGATAAGACACCAAAAGCATCAGCAACAAAAGCTAAAACAAACGGTGGGACTACATCAAACTGAAGAGCTTCTGCACAACAAAGGAAGCAATCAATACATTAAAAAGGCAACCTGCAAAATGGGAAAAAAGTCACAAACCATATATTTGATAAAGGGTTAATATCCAAAATATATTTTAAAAAACTCATACAATTTAATAGCATTAAAGCAAATAATCCAATTTCAAAAATGGGAAAAGGACCTGAATAGCCTTAAAAAAAAACATGCAAATAGCCAATAGGTATGTGAAAAAATACTCAATATCATAAATCATAAAGGAAATGCAAATCTAAATCATAATGAGATATTACTTCATACCTGTTATGATGGTTCTTACATAAAAAAAAAGGTAACAAGTGTTGGGAAAAAAGAGAACTCTTATACACTTTTGGTGAGGATGTAAAATGGTACAGCCATTATGAAAAATGGTATGAGATTCCTCAAAAAGTAAAAAATTGATCTAGCAATCTCACTCCTGGTTTATGTCTGAAATAACTAAAATTAGTATCTTGAAGAGATATGTGCACACTCATGTTCATTGCAGCATTATTCACAATAGCCAAGATATGAAAACAAACTAAGGGTCCTTTGACAGATAAATACAAAAAATATGAAATATATATATACACAGTAGAATATTATTAAGCCATAAAAAGAAGGAAATTCTGTCATTTGTGACAATATGGATGAATCTGGAGGGCATTATGCTAAGTGAAATAAGCCAGACGGAGAAAGACAAATATTGTATGGTATCATTGTTATGTGAAACCTACTTTTTTTTAAGAAACTGATTTTATAGAAACAGAGAATGGAATGGTGATTGCCAGGGGCTTAGAGGGCGGGGGAATGGGAGATGTAGGTCAAAAGGTACAAATTTTCCGTTACACAGAGAATAAGCTCTGAGGAGCTAATGTACAGCATGGTGACTATAGTTAATAATATGACACTGTATACTTGAAAGTTGCTGAGAGTAGCTCTTAAGCATTCTGATGCACATACACACACGTACTCACACACACTCACAGACTTAGCAAATGTTAATTATATGAAATGATTTATGTGTTAATTATCTTGATCTTGGTAATCATTCTACAATGTATATCCATTTTGAATATATATAATTATATATTTGTCAATTACTCTCTAATAAAAATTTTTTAAAAGAAAGGAGTAACATGTCTCCAAAGCACTGGGGTGGGAGGTATAGTAATTCTCAAGCAAATAACATTATCGAGGGCCTTGAATTCTCGTTTCATCAAAGGCATCTCATGATGTAGAGGATGTCAACTTATATTTCTGGTCCTCAAACTTCCCATTGATAAAATAAGAATGTCAGCCCATGTACTTCATAGAAGAATATGGAGAAAAAGGAGATGACTGACTGACTCCATACTTTTCAAAGAAAACAGAATTAAAGCCATCCAAGACAAAATCCCATCAATTTATAATTCTATTGGACTATGGCATTTCTGAATTGATCATTTCATCTAAATTATAAAACATTCTTGCAATTTGTCAGTAAAAGTTAACTTTCAAAACACGAAAAATGTTTTAAGTGCTATATAATCAAGGGTGGGCATATTTTTTTGTATGAAGCTATATATAAAAACACCTATTAAAAATGTTCATAGGTTGCTATTTCATTTCAAGATCAAACAGTGATCCAAAAATTGGTAATGAGGAATATTTTGAAAACATGTCAGCAATGCTGAAATTAGATTATTCCTAGTCGACTTCTTCAAAATATATTTGTGGAAGCATCACTCAGAATGGGAGGTCTTTTCCTAGCATCATTAACCTTATATCTCCTCTTATGTATTATATTCAGTCGCGTCCTGGAGGAATACAGAGTCACAATCCATATTCTCAAAACAAACAAGCGAACAACCATTAAGGGTACCCACTCCATCCTAAATCATACCTCTTTCCTCAGAAGCTTCTGCGTGGCTAGCTAAATTTCTTGTTGCTGAATAGCAGAAATCAGTATGTATAAATGTGCCCATCGGAATGATAGAGCAAACACCAAGCTCCACTGACATTACCACCAGGTACCAAGCACCTAGGTCCTGTGGTAGTCACTTTACATATATTATTCTATTTAATCCCAAACTGGCTCTGTCTCTTGCTATTTTTATGTTTTCCCTGGCTACCAATGAGTAACTTCTGTCTGTAGCTATACTGCTGCTGATACCTGGTCCCCTAGCACTGGTGTTAGCCTCGTATAACTTTACCTTTGCCCTCAAACATCTCAAAAGTGAAGGAAAAAACAGATACGTAAATTAAGTAGTGTGATGCATTTTGATAAGGAATATAAAAGGAAGAAAAGATTCAGTGTGTTATAGAAACATAGCAGAAGTCGCAATTCACTCCTCAAGTGAAAAGAAACTTCACAAAGGAAAGGTTATAGGGAATTACTCCCGTCCAAAGAGCTCTGCTCCACCGAGGCCTGTAATCCGAAGAGCATTCACTAAGCTGTGCACAGCAACATGGCGGGGGGTTTAAGCAGATCTTTAGTGGAAACTCCTCTCACCCTTCCCACATTCACCTCTCTCCACCTCCCTATCTCGCCACTTCACGGGCATCGCAGAAACCAGTGCACACTCACCACATTTCTAGCACATGACACATTTCCATCTAATATAATATAGTTTTTTAAAGGATTGATTACAAGGCAATCACATATCATGCTGGTCGTGACAGGGACCCCTTCTTAAGCAACCAGTAAGAAAATCTGAGGTCACCCTGTAACAGAGTCATTGCTTTTGGAATTCAATTTCTCCTTTGGAATTCAATTTCTCCTTTGGATATTTATTTTCACTAAGGAGAGGAAATTTGTTTGAGAAATACAGACGGGCTTCAACCATTCTTTTTTTTCCCTCTATCTCCCCCCTCCCACCCACCCACCCACACACTCTGTCTTCCCCCTCCCCGCCTCCCTCCCCCCGCCCCCCAGACAGAGGGTAATTTGTATAGTAGCTGAAATAAAAGCAGCTTAACTGATGAAATCCATGGTCAAAGCCTGTGGACATCATTGAGGAGTTAATGAAATTTCTGTGCCTGGAACAGATTATTAGGCAACAGCTGAGATTGGAAAAAGATTAAGCTACTGAATTGCCGGCAGAACCAAAGGAAGGAGTCTAAAGTCAGCATTCATCATGCCTCATAGAAGATGAACAATTTGGGAAATAGAATTGGGTGATTTGTTCTGAGCTCGGAAGTCATCGCGCCTTGTCCTTCCCTGACCTAAATGGGTGGATACTGTTCCTGTTGCCCAAGTGTATCCCATCACCCTTCTTGCTCAAAGACCCCCAGTAGCTCACGCACATAACCAAGCCTCCTCGGACCTCCAGGACCCTTCCTGCTTGCCTATGTAAATTCTCATTTGGGGCACATCAGGCCATTCTGCACTGAGTAGGCATTCACTATGTTTTACTCACTCATCTCTATTTCCATATCTTTGTTTACACTATCTCCCCATCTGGAAACAATCCCTCCACCCTTCATATTTAGCTATGAGATAAATAATAATATCAGAATTTTGCCTTCATTATAATGAAATCGTATGAGTGCTTTTCTACGTGCTGCACTGCACATGCTTGTGTGGAAACAGAAATGTTTTCTGCTCACAAGGAAACTAGAGTCTTAGAAGAACAATGAGATAATCAGAAAAAGTCATTTTCTAATAAATTCTTATGATGTCTTAATAACTTTCATTTTTCACATGTTTACTATGTGCCAAATACTGCACTAAATACTTTCCATGTACTACCACTTTTATATGTCACAAATATTTTGTGAATTAGGTACTGCAATTATTTCTACTTTACAGATGAGCAGACGCTCAGAAAGTCTGAGTAACTTGTACAGATGTGAAATGGTGTCTCTCTGACACCAAAGTATGTATTTTTTCCACCATGACATGTTGAAGACTGATTCAGCTTTAGTGTATAAAAAGAACTAGAGATGAAGGTAAAACTAAAAAAGGAGAGTATTCTGCAAAAGAGTGAATGAGGATATGGATAAGGGAGTGGCAATGAGTGTTGGGGAAAGTGGTCCGTCTGTATGATGAGATAGATCCTTTAAGGATGATTGAGTGTTGGGTACAGGGTGTAAAGAAAGAGAGACATCAGAGACACACTAAGATTCAACTGTAGTTAATGAGAGTATGTGCAGAGAGAAGAAACCCTGGGAGCAACGGTTCCCCCTGTAACAGAAACCCATTGGCCCAAACTTTCTTCTGGATAAAAGTCCTTCTAGGTCTCCAAATACTCACAAGTCTTCGATTCTCCAAGCTAATGAATATCAATCTCACTGCATGCTTGTCACTTGTCAGGACCCCCCAGTCTCATATTCCCACAGGACTTCTGCTCCTTCTTTAAGACAGAGGTAAGAAAGGATTAGAAGAGGTTGAAAGGGAAAGGTCCGTCTGTCAATTCCAGCCACAGTGGAGTAAAGTAAATTGGCCTGCACTTGATTTTTATTTAACTTGTTTGTGCAGTAAAATGCTTTGGATGCAGATTAACTTTCCCCGCTCAATACTGCCTAATTGATTCACCTATCTTGAAGCAGAAGCTTGCAAGTCCTTTGATAAATAGATGGGAAAGGCTTTCTTTGCTTCATAACTGCCTCTGTAAGCAATACCTGAGCCAGGACAGAGAATCCTAAGTATTCCCCAGTGATGAAAAGCTCCAGGTTGGGGTCAGGAGGAACAAGTGTCTTCTTCCTCCAATAGAGGTACACTCATTGGGTGATTATAAAGGTTATGGGAAAGGTATTCCAGAGACAGTGCAGGGAATCGCTGTGTGTTGAGTATAGTATGGACTAGAAACTGTGTTTGTAAAAGCATACAACATCTTGTCTATTCATCAAGAAAATCTTATGAGATAGGTACTGCAATCAGACTCTGGGGGTTATGGAAACTGATGTAGTGAGAGGTTAAGTAACTGGCTTAAGATAGCGCAGTTAAGAAATCGTGGAGCTAAAATTCTGACCCAGATTTCTCTAATGCCTAATATCATGCTCTTATCATATTGCCTTCCACCTTGTCAACACAGAGCCCAAGCACATTTGTTTACCAAAAAAATGAAATCCAACAGTTGTTAAGTCAGGGATTTAAAATTGAGAAAAATGTCAAAAAAAAAAAATTGTGACAGGGTGACTGCTCGACAACCGAACTCAACTGCTTCTTCTATGCTAGGAAATAGCATCAGCTTAAAGAAGGGGGCGAAACCCTCTTTCCTGGCATAAGAAGTGACAAAAGTGGCACTGAACTGTGGAATGTGGAATGGAAGGGGCCTCTGATCACTGAACAAAGCAGTTGCTCTCACAAGAAAGGATACTAGAACAATCAGCCCTGCCCTTGGCTCCAGGATCAGACAGCAGCCTCAGAGCCCATCTCCTGTGCAAAGGCAAATACCAGGTTTCCTCTCCGAACCTGACTGTGTGGCTCCTATTTGATCACCAAACAGATGCACCTCCTACAAAGAGAAAATGCATCTTGCGAATTCTGCTCACAGTTGGTCTTACAGCTGCTCATTCTCAGGCCCATTTTTCCTGTTGTGTTTCTTCCATAGTTGTATGTATGGTCAAATGCAGATGTTATAGGGCTATAACCCACAGACTATTATACCGATGAGTGTTATTGTGTGTTGAGGAGGTTGCATACATTGGGAATCTTCCGCTCATTCAATCCTCTGTCATTTATCAATACTCATTTATCAGTACTACTGGATACCTGATGCACTATTATGCGCAATATAAAACATGATCTTTACCTTCAAGACTAGTGAGACAAAGACACATAACACTAGTTATAACACATTATGACGTCGTGATCTATAATACGGAGACCGGTGTGGTGTTTTGGATGGTCTAAAGAAGAATCCAATGAGTGACAGAATTAGAGCAAAAAAGAACTTTAATAACAACATGTCTAATGTACCTTATTCCTTCTAGGCATTGCTGTTGAGCAGTCTCCAGGCATTGACAATAGTGTGGTGAGTGAGTCAGACTAGACTACGGTGTTAATGGGGTGGGGAAAACACATAATACATGAGTGCTCTAATATATACCATAATGCTAGAGAGCAATTCAGGCTACAAGGAAAATAAGACGGTGATATGTATGACGCTGAGTCGCTCAGGAATGAGGGCAACATTGAATGACGTGGTCAGAGAAGATCAGCTGAAGAACTGATATTTGAGTTAAGATTTAAATAAGAAAAAGGAGCCAGCGTAAGATTGACTGTCATATAGGAAAAGCCATAAGAAAAAATCTTTGGGCCAAAAATATCTCCTATAATGATGTCTTAAATTCCACTATTGTTCACTGACCGGGGAAAGCAGATAAAAAGATGCAATTTTCAGATCTCCTACTGCAGGAGGCAGAGGAGACTGATGTCCCTAGATACTGTCCCCATGGATCCACTGTACTTCCCATAGGCTGATCCCATCTAACGTCTGAGTCTAATAAGGATATTAAAGAAGGCCGGCTCTAAGGAAACGAGGCACTCATTGAACAGATGACTGTGGCTCAACTCTTCCTGTTAGCCTGGCTGAATCTTTTCTGAAACTACGTTACAATCTAAAACTCCTACTCCAATCTTCCTTCCTTCTCTCCTTCCACAGGCGTCAGATTGGTATCACAGTCCGAAGGCTCTGTATTTATTCTCTTACTCTCTCTCCCAATAAATATCTTGTATATCTTATACCTCCCAGGGCCCTATTTCTCAGTGGACCCAAACAAACAGTTCTGAGCAGAAGTTATTCAGTAGGGATTCTGTGTTGGGAGAACTAAATGAGAAAAAGACAAGCATTAAAGACTGCAGAGCTTCCAAAAGTTGAAGTCAGAGTGATGTGTACAAATGAATAGTAATATCCATTTAAATGAAGGAAAAAAAAAAAAAAGAAAGAAAGAAAGAAATACCAAGGGAGAAGAATGACTGTAGGACCAAAAGACTAAAAAGTAAAATTTAGAATCGGGCCACTTTTAGTTAGAAACTAGGCAAAGGTCAGAGGCTCATGACAGTCTTGAGTTCAGAATTCAGTGGAAGACTCAGGCACCGGAAGCTGACTTTTTTAAAGTCAACTTTCCTAAATAATTGAAAGTGCTGCTTAGGCATATGAGAATTTTAATAAAATTCTGCCTAATATTTAACTCTTGCCTCCAGCATGAAGTTCCCCTACAACCTCTTTTAGCCTACACTCCCTTATTTTGAAACAAGTGAACTCAGTAAAATCCTACATTTCTGCTAGTCGTTACCTCAATTGGCACATGGGGTTTAAGGCAACTGTAATAGTTGCTTGATAGAATGGTGGTGTTCCCTACAGGAGAAAACCTAAAAGATACCCTAGCTACTCAAGGGTTGAACAATGGCAAAATCAAGAAAATTGTTAAAATTTAAAGGCAGAGGTTGCATGACATACTATAATCTCCAAGGTAAAAAGAGCATCAAGATTGCATTGACAAACCTTCTTAAATATCTCCTGGTAATCTCCCTCTGTGTTCTTCATATGTAGGTTATATTGGTAATGGAGGTAAGGGAAGAAGTCAGAAAGAGGAAGCTGTTCTGGGAAGTTACTTATTATGCATGTAGGGGTAGTCAAAATGTGTATTTGGACCAAGATGCAAGTTGTTAAGTCTTGCTTCATAATGTCATAGTCATAAAGGCATGAATAAAATGACTTAATATTCAGACAAGCACAATAGTTTTGTCTTATCTTTAAGAGACCACAAGTACAGGAAGTAGGGGCTAGATTCTAGCACCAGTAATTTACATGATAATGGGAAAAGGGAAAAAGATTGGAAAAAAAAACAAACCTAAGGACACAATGCAAACTCACCAGGCAGCCAATTAAAGTATTCTGTGTAAAAAAATTGAGAAGACACACGCAGATAACTAAATTCGAGGCTCAGTTAAGAAGTTATGTACAGAGATCCAGGTAGCTACTTCATACCAGAGATGAGAGCTAAAGTCTTTAGAAATATATGTGATCACTAAGCTGCAGAAACAAGAATGAGATTCTTACTCTATGACGCAAACCCTTTGAATGTTCTAATATATGTGATTACAGACCATCTTAAACAAATGAGAAGGTTACATGAAAATAATTAAAGAAGAAAAACCTGAAGCAAATATAAGGTAGTAAATAAGAGACTAAAAGAGCAAGAAGGGATGGAAATGCCAGGCACACATGAAAATTACCAGATAGAAACTAATTGAGAAACATATATCGCTTAAAATTCCAAGTAAAGAATAAGACGATTGGCCACCAATAGCAATATATCGCTTAAGCAA
This sequence comes from Rousettus aegyptiacus, assembly GCF_014176215.1. Lineage (NCBI taxonomy): Eukaryota > Metazoa > Chordata > Mammalia > Chiroptera > Pteropodidae > Rousettus > Rousettus aegyptiacus. Next base: position 13,384,030 of record NW_023416306.1, read on the forward strand.
TATCTCTAAGGTACGTGCAAAGTTCATAACAAGAAAAAAAAATTCCAATGATAACGGAGGCTGGGTGACATAGGTGAGATAAATAAGGGTATTATAACTCTTGTGACATAAAAACCTAAGATAGGAGATGTATGCCATAACAGAACAAGAAAGAAAGACTTTTCATAGAAAGAATCACTGTTTGGAACTTTCGATGTTGATGAGAAAAGGGTTAATAGTAATTAGAAGGCAAAAGTTAAAAAGGCCTCCATTTTTACTTATATTATTCCCTTTCCCACTGGTAACTATTTGTTGGGGATGTCTTTCTTGATAGGTATAATTATATAACTCTGTGTTGGAAGTTTTTCTTACATCCTCCTCATAGAATGTTGAAGAGTGAGAATATCCCCTCCACCCTATAGGACTACAGTTTTTCTGATGATTTCCTTGAGGCTTTGTTCTTGCCTGTCAGGTCCCAAAGACTCTCCCTCAAGCATTGGTCTCTCTTAACCAGTCCAACCTCCCTTGATGATTTTAGATGGGAACTTTGTTTTCCTATAAAACTGGTACCCAGTAGCACACTGGTATACTGCAAGCCAATCCAAATGAATCACCAGACACTGATTTCTAATTCCTTTTGTCTACAGCTGCAAAGACATATCACAAAAGTGATGCTTGTCTGATGGAGCACTGAGCCGAGAGGTTTGTGCAATGCTGACCTCCTTCCACCAGTAAGAGGTAAGAGGTGTAGTAAAACATCAGACCTGCAAAAAGAATGATTGAGCATTTACTGAAACATTTGAGTACTTAGTCTCATGAGATTGTAAGAAAGTTCTGTATGGCAGTAAATGGTTCTCCTCAAACAGCAAAACAGTGCCAAAGGGTGGCCAAGTGAATGGTGTAATAGCTGTGGATGCTTTTATAGACTCCATGAGGCGTTGTTATACCATGGTAATGATTATGTTGTAATTGTTTACGACTTGTTTAGTATTGTTTTGAGTCCTTTGTGCCTTCAAGTGGGACAACAGATATTCCAGCATTTGAATGTGCATGGCCAACCACAAATGTCTCTGACCTCTGCTGCATAAATTTGATCAGAATTGTCTGTTTGCCATAACTATCATTCATATAAACTGGAGGGTTCATGCATGGGTAAATGCCAGTGAATGACATTTCTGACCAAAAAAACTTCAAAAGCTGAGTTTATTTTTACCATTTATTGTGGACAAGAGGTTTTGCAGGCTAGCAGCTGTAATAAATGATTCACATAAATTAAGAATTAAAAAGAATTCTGAAAATGTACTCCAAATGACAGGGAAAGAGTCTTAGGACCAAATGGCAGTCTACTTTGGTGACACAATGGAGAGTGCTGGCATTTGTGTTGTGTTCTTATCATGGGTTAAATATTGCTAACTTTCACTTATTTCATTATTCTGTGACTTTCCCACAAACTTATATAACCAGGTGGTCAAAAAATTAGATTATTATATTCATAACATCACCACAAGAAACTGCACATTTCACTCTACCACATTCTATGGTATATCTTCCCCTCAGTCTTGTTTTCAGACAACAACTTAGAATGAATTTTTGGTTCTAGCAAGACTGACCTATTTCACACTGACAATAGCGTATTTCTTTCATATACTTGGAGCACCATGCTAAGATGTCACATAAATTATCTCTAATCCTCAAAATAGCCATATGGTATGGATATTATTTTATTATCATAATTTTATAAGTAGAGAAACTGAAACACAGAGAGGTTATATAATATGCTAAAGTTCACATGGATAAGTAGCAACACTTGGGTATGGGTTCAAAGCTGTGCAGGCCCAAGTCTGTACTTTTTCCTTTTCACTATCTCTTCTATCTCTCCTCCCTAAGATCTTCTTTTCAAAAAGGTACTAGGTGTATTTTTATATTTTGATTTGATTTGAGGGTTTTTAACCATTTCCCTCAGGAGTTAAGGAGAAATAATCCTTTTCCAGGTCTGGGATGAAGGGGGCTGGAGAGATTGAGTAAGGGCCCTGGGTGGGCTAAAAGGGATGGGGGGATTGACCAGTTTATTTAGTTTCCTTACATATATGAAGGCATTAGGCAGAGGCCCAGTTACTGGAACTAGTATAAGATTGAGGGTCAGTCAGTTGCAAGAAAGAGTTTTGGGTAGAAAAATCAATGTACTTATTTGGAGAAATCATATCACAGTAGACACAGGGTTGAGTAACTGTATTGACCACAGCAGAGAGGCGAGGATGTTACAATGGTAAGGTGAACTGGTATCTGTGTTTGCTCCTTCAGTCCTGTAAAAAAAAAAAAAAATGCCAGACAGGCATGCTTGGCATTTTGTTAAAAACCTTTTACAAACTTCCAGAAAAAAGTGGTGATAAAGAGAACTATTTTGTTTGTCTTTTTTTTTTTAATTATTTTTTTTAAGTAAGAGAAAAATGGAAGAAGAAAGATATTGAGAAAGGGAAATTCAAACAGAAGCATCTTGACAATTGAGTCACTGCAAAAATGGGAAGAACAGAATAGGCCTCCAGGGGAAGATTCTGGAGCTTTTCCAACTTCATTCCTTTCTCCAGCCATCAAGTGATGGAGATTTGTTGAACATGACACCTGGCTGCTCTGCATTATGGATTTGAATGGGGAGACAAAAGAGAGAGCTAATTGTTTTCCCTGCATTCAAGTTTAATTTGGTGCACTTTTAATTAGGGCTCTGATGGGACTGGGAATCAGTTACTTCTGCACAGGCAGCTCCTGACAGCAGGTGACTGTGTAGAGGAAAGGGATTATTATGGAAGCCACTCGGGTCACGTTGGCATCAATGCAGCAGTTACAGAAGATGTACTGCAAAATGTCAGCCCTGATGTCAACGGTGACCAATTCAAGATCAAAAGCACTCAGCAGGATAAAATACATTGGGCTTAGACGACATGCAAAAGACAGCTAGGTTCAGAACTGATGGACAAGTGTCATGAATAAAATCATCCCTAAAGAAGAAAATACCCTAACATTTATTGAGCAACTTTTATGTGGTAAAGAAGTATGAAGCCATAGACTCAAAGTTCTTTTATTTAACACTCATAATTGTCCTCTCTGCTTTATATGCTTTTTACAACTGTGGAAATGAAGGTCGAATGGTGCCAAATGACTTTCCCTAAGTTTACACAGCTAGTAATTAATTACTAAAGTCAAGCATCAGACTCAGTTCTGTCCCGCTCTCGTGCCCATGTTTTATTCGCTGTCCTCTTGGTTCCTCACCCCAACCCCTAACACAGTCTATCTTGTCTGGCTTCCATAGTAACCAGAAGGACCTATTTTCACCTACAGAGAAAAAATCCAAGTGTGATGTCAGTGTGTAAATTATCAACGTTATTTATTTGTAGATATTATTTTTTAATAATTAAATTTATTCTTTTTTGCATTTAATTTTGGATTCAATTTATCAAGTACTTACACAGCAGCACTGGTAAACAGGACCCTTCTCTAGGAGTTAATGACCAATGATAGTGTTACATTAATGAATTTGTGGAATACCTGTAGGCAATACCCTGTCTAAACCTTTTCCCTAAAACTGAAATGGTCTCCCCAAGTTTGAACTAATAGGTACTAGTATAACATAAATCAAATAATATTGAAAACATCTTAAATGTAAGTTAACCATTCTGACTTTCAAATATCCTACTAAAGTAATGTCCATGGGTAAAATTGGGTAAATATTATGTTGCTTTTTTTAAAAAAAAAAAATGGATTGTGCTTATTCATTTTTTAAGAAGTAGCTATCATACTAATATGTGAAGACTCTCCAGTGGTGCCAAATTTGATACATCAATCAAGGTAATTGAAGGTATTTAGATTGAAGTCAGGACACTCTGGTTGACACATCTGTCTCCATATTCCTTTTAAATGTCAAGTGTTTTTCTACAAGGAAGAAGAATGTAACCCAAATGATTTGTCTCTTTCTGTTAAGTACAACAGAAAGTCCTGGTAAACGCCTTTTCTATCATCATGCCTGGACTACTTTAATAGCTTCCTAATCTAGGATAATAGGTTTTTATTATTATTTTATTAATTATTTATTATTAGGTTTTATTAACTTCATTTTTATCCTTATTCCCCTTACAGCTAATCTCCTTATGAAAGACCACATATTATATTTAAGTATTTTTCATCGTAGAACAAAAGAGATATAAAAGCCACAAAACGAATACAGAGGTTAAAGGATGGTTATAAGGTAAATATGTTTGAAACTATTACCATTATCAAGGACCAAACAGGACATTGCTGTTCACCTCAGAAGTCCCTCTGTATGGCTGGCTGTTTCTAACTCAAATACCTCGCTCGACCAAAAGCAACCACTATCCTGACTTCCATATATATTTTTAATGGTTTCATTGATTAGGCTTGCCTATATCTTAATTTGTGCTTATTAAATCTCTTTTAATTTATAACCACCACAACCGCTCCTTTCCATTCTTTTTACTACAATGTGTCTATTGAATAGCCCAAGGAATTTGACTTGTAGTTTCCCACAATGTGACTGTTATTAATTACATATTCATAGCACAGGTCAACACATTCCTTCCCCTTTTCATTGGCGGCTGGATCCAGAGCCCTGATGATACTAATGGTCAATCCAGACGTGGTGCTGTGTGTTTTCATCAAGAGACAATACATCTGTTTGTCTCTCTCTTGGAGAAGTTCTCAGTTGTTACAGCTCAGTGCCTGGATCCATTAATTCATTAAGAGTTGCCAAATGCTGATATTCAAATTATTTTATTTTATCTTTACTTGATAGTGCATCTTTTAAAGAGCTGCTTCCCTAACTTATGGTGTGGTTAGCCAGGGGTTACATTTCATACAGAAACTGTAGAGAAAGGTAGAATAAACATTTAAAATTTCCCCCCTTGATTATTCATTTTTAGATAAAGAATTGATTCTCTATCATTCTCCAAATGTGACCAATTAGTTTTCATTGTTAGTTTGATATGTTTTAAATATCATCAGGATATCATGGATTTAAACATATTTAATTTATTTCAATTGTTTGCAATTACTATTCATTTTGAAGCTCAATAGTCTCACCCTTGGCAGTGAGAGCCTCTTTGGCATGACTTTACTGATGTTTTATTGCTTTCCTGATATCTGAAATGACAAGATGATCAAAGCTCACCTTGAATGCTTCCTGCCCCAGACCTGAAAGCCATTCTTCAAGAAACCTTGCCATCTTTTTATTCTTTACTCTTTAAGTCAAAAATGGTATTTCAAGATCACAGTTAGTATACTCTCTGTATCTATTACTACTGATCCAGTCTTTGGTAATGCCTCCGTTTTAGATAGAACTTAAAGAAAAAATGATAAAGATATTGATATATAGAGACACAGATAAAGGAAAAAAGTACCCTACTGCTACTTTCTATTCAAATTTAGAACTACAGGGTTTTCATTTGTTTATTTGCTTCTTTTTAAAAGCTTAACTTCTATATTATATCTGCATCATTCCTCTTGCACAGCAAAAACTTTGGTCCTTCAGGATACATGAAATACTATAATTAAAATAGTTCGTATACTTTCATTTACTTTAGCCTACATTACCTGCACAATGCTCTTGAATAGTAATGCAAATAATTACCACCACTAAGAGCAGTAAAAAAACAGTGTGTTTGCTCTGCTCATCCCTCTCCCATCCTTATTTTTTATTGTTTTACTCTCAATGTCTGAGTATATAGCTATTGAATACTATATTTTGTTGTTCTAAATCTCATATAATTTTAGTCTACAAGTAACTATATGTTTTATGGTCTTCACTAGTCCTTAGGTTAGTGTGTTTCCATTTATTTTGATTGTCAGAAGTTCACTGTCCAGGAGATTTTTTTAAGAGTTCATCAGCGCATTTCCTTGGTTCTTGCAGGTTAATAATAGTTTTCACTCCTTATATGTGAGAGTCAATTTTGCTGGATAACAATTCTTAGCTCACTTTTTCTATCTTTGGATATTTAATACATTACTTCATTTTCTTCTCACATAAAGCATTGCTATTTATTGGAAATAACTTTCCTGAAAATAACTTTCCTTCCCTTATAAGCCGCCTGATATCTTTGTTTAGATGTCCTAATAAGTTTTCTTATTTTAAGTCTAGTAATTTCACATAAATATGTATATCTTGGTATGGTCCTCCTGAGTCAATATTCTCAAGTATGTTATATACTTTTTAAATACATAGTTTTAGGTCTTTTCATTTTGAGAATGTTTTCTTGAATTACAACTTTTATTATTTATTCTGTCCCTGCTTTTTTTCTTTAGTGACTTTATTATCATGTAATAGATCTTTATTTATTGTCAATAACTGTCGCTTTTCCTCAAATTCTTATTTTTCTTAATTTCTTTATTTTTCATTACTCACCTATTTCTCCTAAAGCATTGTCTTTATGTTTATTAATTTTTGTATTTTTTCTGGTTAAGACTTTATATATCAAATTACTGCTTTTTAAAAATTTTTTCCTCAGTTTTATCAACTTATTTTTGAGATTTTTTTTTCTTATTCTGACTTTCCCTTGTGTTTTAGCTCTTCTATTATTTATGAATTTATTTTGTCTTGTTGTGAGATAGTTTACGGTTTTGCTATTTTTGTATGTATTTCTTTCTGGAAGGCCTTCCTGGTCCAAAGAGATGTTACTGTCCCTTATCCTCAATCTTATAATAACTTGGTATGGAATTTAACCTCAATACTTTCATGCTGTTTATTTTTATGTGAAATTACTTTTCCTTAGCTTTTAAATGAAAGCTTAATTTAGGGTAGCTTTTCTAATTTTTCTGAGCTCTTTCAACTGTTGTTACGTAATGTTCAAAAACATGGTGGTTTACTCTTTGAAATCTCCTGGCTCTGTTCTCCCCTCTAACTTTTATCTGAAAATTATCTTTCATTTGTCTCTATTGTTACCGTCCTGCACTACTTTGATTCTATTCCCTGGAATTTCTCCTAAGGGTGGGTGCTGTCCAGGAAGGGAATGCTAGTGAATAGTTCAGTGCAGATTATCTGCTCAAACTCTGTTAGGCCTTGTCATAGCACCCCTTGTCTTCATCTGGCCAAAATCCCTTCAGCTGCTCTTCTCAAACTGACTTGCAATGTTTAATGAATATCTGTTGACTATTTTGGGTTTCGATTCTCTGTTGCTTTCTTTTATTTCTGCCACATAGATGTTGATATTATGCAGGTGCTATGGATGCTGGTCATTTGTTTAAAGGTTGGTGTTCCTAGGACTATCTTGTCACCTAGAGTTGTTGTACACATAATCTAGTGGGGTTTTTTTGTTTGGTTTGGTTTGGTTTTCGTTTTGCTATACAGTTTCTTTGTTTTAGGTGGTGATTAAGAGAGAACAAAGAATTAAACCACTGCTCTCTGTGATCTTTCTAGAATCCCCCAAAGTAATCTTTTAAATGAGAAACAAATTATGTCACTTTCTTCTCTAACTCTCCCCTGATCTCTCAATTCATTTATAATAAAATTATAATTTATTAGTGTAGCTTATAAAGTCCTTTATTATATATCTCCTATTATCCTTCCAGGCTTATCTATTTTACTTTCCTTCTTTCTTACAGTTTCTTGGACTTTCTTCTCTAGACTCTACATGTCCCCATGTGTTCTTCCTTCTAATTTCCACATTTGTCCCCCTCCTTTTATTAAAACTTTAGCTTAAATTTTCAAGAGGTCCTGACATACATTTAGATCTGTGTGCCTCCAAAGCCTTCATTCTCGACCTATGTAGCTCTCTCCTTCCACATTAAATTGTGTCCCCACACCCAGTCCCACCGTGGGGTTTTCTCACATATCAACAACTAATTCTAAGAGACCAGCAGGGTGTCTAAGAATTCAACTCAGTTCTGACATTACCTTTGCAAAGATAGCATCAGATTCTACAGGTTAAATGCTCAGTCATACAAGACTGCCACCACCCTCTAAAACACACACACACACACACACACTCTCTCTCTCTCTCTCTCTCTCTCTCTCTCTTTCTCTCTCTCTTTTTCTCCCTCCCCTCCCCTCACCTCCCCTCCCCTCCCCTCCCCTCCCCTCCCCTTCCCTTTCCTCCTCTCCTCTTCTCTCCTCTTCAGATACCAGACACAAGTCCAGGTTACATTTGCTTCTGACTGAGTTTACTATAACTCCTTCCTTGGTTTTGACTAATTTGCTCGACAAGCTCACAGAACTCAGAGAAACCTGTTACTTACTAGATAACTGGTTTATTGTAAAGGGTATAACTCAGCAATAGCCAGATGGAAGAGATGCACAGGGCAAGGTGTGTGAGAATGGGCCCAGAGCTCCCATGCCCTCTCCAGGCACAGCACTCTCCCCACATTTCCAAGTGTTTGACCAACATGGAAGCTTTCCAAACCCTGTCCTCTTGGGGTTGTATGGAGGTGTCATTACATAGTCATAATTGAGTAAATCATTGGCCGAGGCTGAGTCAACCGCCAGCCCTTCTCTCCCTAGAAGTGGTTGGGGGATTGAAAGTTCCAACTTTCTAACCACATAGTTGCCTCAGTCGGCAATCAGCATCCATCCTTGGTGCTTTCCAAAAGTCACCTCACATTACTAAAGACACAATATTCACTCTCAACACTTAGAAATTCCAAGAGTTCCAGGAGCTGTGAGCCAGGAATTGTGGATGAAAGCTAAACATATCAAAAAAAAATATTTTGATCATCTAAATATTTCTTATAAATTACAATGTTGCACACATGTAAATGATTCCCTAAAGATCCATCTACTTCCTGCTCAAAATCTGACATGCCTAGATTTTTTTTTATCTGCAGGAGTCTTTCACCTCACCTTCATAAACACATTTTAAATATGCCCAGTTTCATATTTTGTCATTTTCAAAGATTGCTCTGTATTCCAAAACCATCCTAGTCTCATTCTCTGGAAATTCTCATTTAGTCTTCAGACCATAATCAGCTGTCAGAAGAAATCAATTGGAGAGACTGATTTCCACTGAGATGTTCACAATAAAACCTGCTTAATTGCTGTTAATTCTCTGCTCAGATATAAGCTCTTGTAAGTTTGGATTCTATAACTTCGAGCTTGTTGGCATAGGAAAGGTGCCAGTCTAGCGGCGTGAAATATCAATTTGGTTGTTTTGTAATAAAAAGAATATTGATGCTCAGAGCCAGGAATGGTTGTAGCTTCGCTACTCTCAGATGTGCTAACTCTTGCCTCATGTCTGGTAAAGTGAGGAAGTTCATTAGTAGTAATAGCAGTAGTGGGAGAGGTGACGATGGTGGCGGTGGTGGCGGTGGCGGCGGCAGCAGCAGCAATATGAACTGACCTCTTAGATGCCTTGAAGTATGCTCATCATCTTACACCATGATCTAATTACACGTCATGACCCTTCTATCAGGAAGTAATATACTAATACCATTTTACAGGTAGGAACATGAAAGCTAATGACTTGCCCAATGTCACATTGCTATTAAATCACTGGGTCTGCTCCTGTATTAAATTTTGTCAAATTATGAAGCTTTTTTCTTACTTGCTATGAAATATAGAAAGTCAGGAATAATCTGGAGAGTAGACAACTCATCTCGTTTTACAGATGGGAGAATTTAGATCTAACAAAGGTGAGTGTTTTCCTCCTATCCATCAGCACCATGTTTGTTTTATGCTATACCTCAACATACCCACAATATACATCAAAATGTCTACCCTTTGGTCAAAGACTGCATCATAAACTGTTACTCACCCCTACGGGTACACCCAAATCACTGACCAAATCTGTTAAACAGTGTGCTGGCAACAATTACCTCTCTAGGATGGGGGTTGGGTGGAGTGAGCCCTGATTTCTTACACCTGCCAATTTCCATGTTATAAATACTCCTACCACGATTGATTTCAAGCTGTTGATGTAGCATCATCTGAACACAGTTAAGAAAAGTTGCTAACAATAGGCTTGTGCAGGTTGATAAAGGCAATGTATATTGTCCTCTTCTCCCACATCTACTCTCCTTTCTACCATATACTTACATTTTTAGAATATAAGAATCTTCTAATATAGGTTAAACCTAAGAAATACCCCAAGTCGACACTGAAATGATCACATCAATGTGAAGTATATCATCTAAGGAATACTTGTACCACATATTTCCCATTTCCTAGATGTTGTATTTTTTTAAATCTCAATACAAAGACTGGTGTTTACATTTGTTATAAACTGAAGGTGTGTGCCACCCCCTAAAATTCATATATTGAAGCCCTAACCCTCCAGTGTGGCTGTATTTGGAGATGGGGCCTCTAAGGAAGTAATTAATGGTAAATCAGGTCATAAAGATGGAGCCCTGATCCAATAGGATCAGCATCTTTCTAAGAAGGGATGCCGGAAGGTGCTCTCTCCCTCTATGTGTATGTACCAAGGAGGCCAAGTGACGACACAGCCAGAAAAACAGCTTTTGCCAGGAATAGACTTTAGCAATACCTCAATAATGGACTATTAGCCCGCAGAAATTGTTTAAGCCAACCAGTGTGTGGTATTTTGTTATGGATGCTCTAGTGGACAAATACAACATCTAATAACATCACTATATGATGTTGAACAAGTCTTTTGTTTCTTCTGAGACACATATCAAAGAAAGGATTGAACTAAAATATTTATAGGATGCCTTCTTGATTTAATTTCTATAATCTTGTGTTTCTAGGGTTGCCACTTACCTTTTCTAGCTATAGTCTTTTTAGGGAGTGTTGGTATCAAACACAAACACTCTAAGCTGTCTTGAGTCCTAATAATGACACACTAGAGTAATCATATTTAATTTATGGCATATAGCAAAAACATTTATAATAAAAAAAAATGCCCCTCAGGGATCATAACACTTGGTCTCTGACAAAGAGACTAGAGTTAGTTAGGATTCCTCATCATTGGTCGTGGGCCTGGATCAGGGCAGGTGCATTAGCATCGCCTGGGATAATTTATCAAAATACAGATTCTGTGGCTCACTAGAGGACTATAAACTTAGAAAATTTATAAGGCCATTTTTTACTATTAGTGGGAAAGAGCTATACAGTAGCAATAAGCATAAACTTGGGGAGCAGTAACTCGAAATTGATAATGGACTGCCTGTTAGGAGAGCTATGCTAGTTTGAGCTCCCGACCAAATAGTTCATGATTTTGGATAAGGCATTTCCTTTCTCTCGGTCTCAATTTCCCCATCTGTAAAATTAATGAGCTGGATTAGATGGTCTTTAATCTACCATTTTCCCCTAAACAGTTTAACTACCTAGTGATTAATATCAGGATATCAGGTACTTTTCAAATGTCAAGGTGAAAATAGTTTAGTATGTCATGGATTAGTAAAGATGTTTCAAGCACGACAAATAATAGCATATTGACAATCTTGTCCTCTAGCTAATCTTAGATCTGGCCCTGACTGAATATCCACTAACTTTCCTGTTAGAAAAAAATATTTGGTTTTAAGCATATCACTGCCCCGGGTCCTATAACAAGGCCTCCTCTTGCTTGCCTGAGTAAAAAGTCGATTGGGAAGTCAAGAAAAGAGGTGATTTTTGATGTGTAATCCGCCAACCAAAAAAACTCCTCTTATGATAAAGTCATTAAAAAAATTCTGTAGATTTTTTGGTGTTGTATATTTTTCTCAAGAATTTCAAAAGGTTAAGTAAATTATTTTTATTAATAGGACTCAGTACAATGACTAGCATATATCAGTCAGCGGATTTTTGCAAATGCAATGAATGACTCTTTCTTGGTTGTTAATTTTGCTACTCCAAAGAACTGTATGGTACCTGGAACTATAAGACTAGGCATGGGTACAACAGAAGTATCCACAGACTCTCTCATGTTTTGTTATACAACTCAAATAAGATGATGTTTTGCAAACTATAAAACCTCAGTAAATAAAACTCGTGTGATATGGTTATATATGTTTTTCTCTGAGAATGTTCTCATTTTCTTCTTTACTATATTACCCTTACTTGAAAATGGCCAGAATTTAGTGCTTAAAAATAGCTTGCCCCATTGATTGTAATGCTGAACAAGTGGATATTAGAAGTTTACCACCTCGACAAAAGAGAATTAAACAAATTTCTATCAAGGTGCAATGGTTTAGACCAGTTGAGCTCTAAAGATGTAATTCAGGTGTGATATCTATCCAAGTAATGCCAGGAGAATCAAAGCACCGTAAACAGAGAGCATGAAGACTTTACCTCAAATAGTCTTTTATTCAAGGTTGAGAGGCTATATGGCCTTGAGTGTATGTTTGTACTTGTGCATGCTTGCATGTGTGTGTGTTGGAAAATTTAAATACATTGTTTTATAGGTCTTTGAAATAAAGATGCTGTTTACAGAGGAAAAAAAATCCACTTCTGAGAAATTAATTCAGAATTAGGATTTCTGTCTTTATAATTACTTCCCAGGCATTGAAACTGGTTGCTTTTATACAAGGCTATATCACTGATTATATCTACAAATATGTGGAAAATAAGCTTTGACGATGTTGAGTAATGAGCATGACTTGTGTTTGTCTTAGATCGTTAATTCATACACTAAATTAATAAAAGAACTGGGGTAAACATTCTTCCTGAATCCACTCCCAAGGAGATAAGGACTCCTCAAGCTCTAGTAGGTCTTTGAGTCTCATCTTTCCTACTGAGTGTTGTGACTGGTGTCATTTCCACAAGGTGTTATTTGCTTCCTTGAAATCATCTGGAGCCTAGTCATTATCTAGTGTGGAATGATTAGATAAGCAGGAGTCATTTTTGTCATAGAACTGGGTTAACCGAGGCAAGACTGAGTCTTTTCTAAATGTGCCTTGTTATCTGAAAATTGAGTAGCTTGAATTAGGCTAGAAGTGACAAACATTGGTAGGAGGACTGACTGTATTAAAACCTCCTTTGAAGTTCTACAATACAGAATTCACTAAATGTAGTATCTCAGATTGAATCCTGGAACATAAAAGGAATATTAATGGAAAAACTGGTGAAACTGTAATAAAGTCAATAATGTAGTTGATACATCTGTTGTAATTTCTTAATTTTGTCAAATATACTATGGTTACATGTGATGTTAAGATCAGAAAAAGGTGGTAAAAAGAGTGTACAGGAACTCTCTACACTGTCTATACACATCTCTGTAAATTTAAAATTAGAAAAAAATAAGTTTATTTAAAAATATAGACTCCATATTTCTATATCAAAATAGACATAAAGCCTAAGAACCTATTCTTAAAAAACAAACAAATAAAAAAACAACTTTCATGTTAACTATACTGTGCAGCCAGAGATAGGACTCATGGAACCAGAGGCACTTTCCTACTCTACAAAATGCTATTATTACACAAGCCACACAAATAAGGGTGTTTGGATTACTTATGTCAGTGGATGTCAACATTGGCTTTGCATTAGACTCATCAGGGTAGGATTTTCAAATTGTAGAATTTATGACTTGCTAAATGTATTAAATCACAATCCCATGGGAGATGAGACCCTGGTCTATAGAATTTTTAAAAATTATCTTTAAGTAATTCTGATGTACAACCAGAATTGAAAATTACTAAAATGAAAGTCAATTAAGGAGCAAAAAGAAGCCTCAGATAATCGACAACTATAGTAATAACAATATAAATGAGTTTAAATACATCATTGGCCACAACTAGAAATTGTGTAAAGTGTAACTCATCTTACTATTTCTTGATTATAACCAATTCTCTAGGAATCTAGGGGAACATTTTTATTTAGTATCCGCATGAAATGGCTCAAATGTTGGAATTCCAAAATCAATTTCATCACTCCCAATAATAGTTTTATGATTTGTTCAGGGGAGTGGTGGTAAGGAAGTTTATAGTAAGATATGCTCCTACCGGCTTCTTCAATGACAAGTTTTGAACCTCAGTCTTAGCTCCTGCTTCTTAAAGGTCATGCTCAGAAATTCTGAATAAGTAATCACATTTACCATTGGAAGTGCTCTATCTTTTTGTCTATAACATGTGTGATGAAAAGTAATGAAACTCCATTTCTCTTACTCTCATATACTGGCTTTACCTCAGTCTGAAAGTGGAATTCCCATTATTTATATCTGCCTCTGTTCTTTCATGGGTGCTGATGTATACTTCCAGTATCCTGAAGGCTAATAATCCAGGCTTCCCTTTTTAATTGCATGAAAAATTCCACCCATCCTCAAATTATTGTTAAAATCCTACTTTGTCTATCTATAAAGCAGTTCTTGGCATCACTTTTCTTACACTTTTTCAGACCCCAATTATATTTGGTACTCACTCTACAATTAAGTAATTAATTCCCTTCTGACATATTTTTCTTTGTCCTTCCACATGCGCTAGGAGGCAGCAGGACATAGTGGAGAGAAGAAATTATTGTTATCATCTAGAATCTCGAAGAATGTATTCTCTACTTAAGCCTTATGTTTTCCTCCTGATAATTAGGGATATTAATATTTATTTTACAATGCTATTGCTTAAATGGTGAAGCATAGTAAAAATGCCTAGTATATTATTTGTAGGTACTCAGTACTTGTCAATTTTCTCTTTATTTCCCCATTTATATTTCCACACTCAGTGCTTCATAAGAGCTAAACTTATAACAGTACCTAGTATCTTTAGAGAACTTTACAGTTCATAAACTCTTAATGCAATCTACCGAAATATGCTTCCAAATTCCATTTCGTAAATGAAAGAGGTGATGAGATCCCAAAAGGTTAAGTACCTTCCACAAACCACAACATATATGGGAAAGTCTGCTAATGTAGCCTATCCCTTGTTGCTTCAATGCCAGGACACTCTCCATAAATACATCAACTATTTTATAAATTAATTAAAATAACTAATTCATGCAAAAGTAAAGGATTATCCTCTATGCACCAAGCTCTCAGCTCAAGATGCAGGATATACTACTTAATGATGCAGACTTAATCTGTGTCCTCATGGAACTTAGAGACTGGAAGTTGGAGCAATGACTAAGCAAGGTTAGAGCAAATGGACTTGGCTATGTTGTGGACAAAAAAGGGGTTCTGTGGAAAGTAACCTCACAGGGTGATCTGATCATAAATTCCTAAATGAGAAGGTCATGGTGGGTGGTCAAGCCCCAGGCATATAACTTCCTTAGCAAAAGGTTTATATTTGCCTTAAGCAAGCCTTGTCCATTGTTTCTGTACATCTAGGGTAGACACCTTTAAAATAATCGCCTTCAAGAGAGGACATAATCTTGTTAACTATCCTGTGCACCTTGCTTTCTCCTACAATCTTCCTTACATTCCCTGCTTTATTCAAAATGCATAAAAGAAGCTGCAAACTGCCATGCTAGGGAATGTTTTTCTCAGTCCGTTGAGATTTTGCTTCCAGGTACATCCTCTGTTTGGCTTCAATAAATTTTTATTAAAATTTTCTACAGGTTTGGATATTCTCTTGTTGACAATGTTGACATTGAATTCTTCCCTGCTAACTCCAGTACTATGAAGCAGTACTACAGGAGCGAAGGGTTAACAGGAGTTAGCAACACTTCTAACATTTGTGGCCCTTATGATCGGTAATACTCACTGAAAGTATTTGTGCAGGATTGAAATGAACTTACACTATGTCCATCAAACCTACACCCTTGTCCTCGTTAGCACATGTCAGAAACTTCCAGAAGCTGAGTACTATAACAAGACACATTGTTACGATTATTAGAAATGATAATCATTAGCTCTAACCTCTTCACAAGAAAGTGACTTGTTGGTGTACAGTAAGAAAAACCTTCTTTCATAGAGTCTCACTTTTCTGTCAGAAAAGTTCATAGTGACATAGAAACGTCTTCACTTGTGGTAGGTGTGTTGTCACAAAACGGCTCCAAGAGACCCATAGCAATGGGTTTCATAAACAGTCTGTCTCTACTGCCGTAATATTAGCTTATTGCTCATGTGTTGTGTTGAAAAGATATTTAGATGAAGGCATAAATCTGAGATAATTTGACTTATAGCAGTAATGAATAAGTGCTGGTGAAAAAGTAGTAGTTATGGTAAGAAAATAAATTTCGATAATTTAGAAATTGCCTTAGGGAATAGGAAATATCCTGTAGTTCATTCTCAATTTTTTTATGATGTTACTCAAAAATTAAAAGACTTTGGTATATTTTGCTATGTATGGTTTGACTTCTGTAAGCTCTCTTCTCAATTTGAGTTTATGTGTAGCAGCTTGCCTGTGAATCAATCCTACAATTACCACATGAAAAGGAAAACAAACACACAAATGAACAAAAATGGCTAGAAAATATTATAACAGTGCACTAGGCTCAATTTTCATTTTTCAAGACTTAAATTCTGAAGTTATTTGAGTCTCAGTATTATTTAGACCTTAAATATATATTTCTACATTTGTGCACACAGATATAACTAACTGATTTTGTATATTGGCCCAGTTTGACCAAATAGTTCGAGAAAAGCTTGCGATATTTAGACAGGCACATGATCCAGCTCTTGAGCCATTGTGGAGCAGCGATCGATTTGGGTCCAATTTGCTATTATCTTGTAGTCAATAAAGGGGTGCTATAATAAATACGAGCAAAAGTAACCTCACAGGGTGGTCTTATCATAAATTCTGAACTAGGCAGGTCGTAGTGGGTAGTCATGCCTCAGACATATAACTTCTCTAGTAAGAAATTTATCTTTGCCTGAAGCAAGCCCTGTCCATTGTTTCTGTGTATCTAGGTTAACACAGCTTTCACATGTCTCTTTTTCAGACCCCTCAGAGAGTAATCACCCTCAAGAGAGCATATAATCTTATTAACTATATTCTAATCTAATCCCAACTTTGCTATCGCCCACCTTCAGGTAAGTTTACTACCTTCCCTTCCTAATTCCAAAAGTATAAAAGAAACTTTAAAACTGTCATTCTTAAGAGTATTGGAGATCTTGCTTCCTTGCATTGTTCAGCTTGGCTTAAACTCCTCATAAAAATTCTCTACAGGTTTGGACATTCTTAGGTCCACAAATTATAGATTAAGTGAAGGTTGTGTACCCACCTGAGGTAGAAAGCAAACCTAATCTAGGTTGCGGTTGGTGTATATTCCTGAAACCAATTATCACTGAGATTAAGAATAATAGTGTGGGACCATCATAGGACTCTAAGCTTCAATAAAACCTGTTTACCCAGATGGGTTAGTGCCATAATGGCAGAAAACCCCTGGAGATCAATGAGCATATGCTTTAATCAGCACACTTGGAAACATGGCACATGAATGGGCCCTGCACGGCTGGTGTGCTCAGTACCATGCTGAGATGGAGCAAAGTAATTGTCTTGTATATCACTTGACTCTTCTCATCATTTCTCCACAATGCCCAGCCTGGCCAATAAAGCTCAGAGAACCAGGAATCATCTGTGGGATGCACGGGGTGTCATCAGGTGGCCCAACCTGCACTAAAAATGCCATTGGAATGGATGCTGAATAACTACGATGGTTTCTTTTTCTAGCCCATTTTTCACTTTTGACTTACAAACCTGTATCTACAATGGCCTCTGGAAACTTCTATTCAACATAAGTAAAATTAAACTAATAATCAATATTCAGTTCTATCCCTGTTTTCACTCCTGCATTCCCTGCCACAGTAAATAACCATCCCATTTACTTCATTTCAACTTTAAACTTTATCCTTTTCTTCACTATGTAAGCTTCAAGAGGAAAAGGTCTCCATCCATTTTACTTACTGTCTTATCTAAGGATCTAAGGAAATTTGGGAGAATGAATGAACAATCAGGGCACAAAAAATGTTTAATGGACTGTAAAGTCTGCTGCATGCAATATGTAATTCTGATAAGAGAAAAAATTGAATCAGAAAAGACAAGCATCTAGGCTTTATCTGATAGAAATTATTCAAACCAAAGCAAAA
Organism: Rousettus aegyptiacus; assembly: GCF_014176215.1. Taxonomy (NCBI): domain Eukaryota; kingdom Metazoa; phylum Chordata; class Mammalia; order Chiroptera; family Pteropodidae; genus Rousettus; species Rousettus aegyptiacus. Next base: position 13,401,894 of record NW_023416306.1, read on the forward strand.
AATAAACTTCTTCTGTCGATGTATTAGTTTCCTACGGCTATTGTAACAAATTACCACAAACTTAATGGCCTAAAACTATGTGTATTTATTATAGTTCTGGAGATCAGAAGTCTAAAGTGAGCTTCATTGGACTAAATGCACAGTGTTGTCAGGGCTGTCTTCTTTTCTGGAGGCTCTAGAGGAAAATCCATTTTCTTGCTTTCCAGCTTCTAGAGGTTGCCCACAGTCCTTAATCATGTGACCCTTTTTCTTCTCTAAAGCCAATGGTGGCCCATCAGGTCTTTTTCTCTTGCAGCCATCTTTCTGGTTGTGACCTTTCTGACTCTCTTGTCCTCATTTAAGGACCTTTGTGATTGTATTGGGCCCATCTGAATAATCCAGGATAATCTTTTTCACTTTAAGGTTGGCTGATGAAGAACTTTAATTTTAACTGTCATTGTAATTTCCTCTTGCCATGCAACATGATGTGTTCGCACATTCTGGGCAGTAGGACAGGGACATCTTTGCAGGGCCATTATTCTGACTACCAGATTAGACTGATAACCAAAAATCTCAGATTGTCGTATAAGAAGAAATTATTCTGATCATGAGAAGGGTTGATGTCAAAGTCATTCTTCATGGGTTACCTTAAATACTACCTCTTCTGGGATTCCTTTTTTGATTGTCCTTGTGGTCATCTATATTTTCTTCTTTAAATTTCCATTAAATTTTATTTATTTATAACAAGTCACTTTAAATCTTATATAATGAGTAGACGGGCTTGCATTTTTTTTCTCTTTGAAAAGGCTTATTAAAGACAAAATTAATTTCTGAACCAGCATGACTATGCAACTTTCTCATGTGACTTTGCAAAGACATTCCACTTTTTGGGGTGTCTGTTTTCCTATATATTCATCCCATTTTCTCATGATTAAAATTAAGCACGAGCACATTCCTGGCACAAGGGGGCAACTCAATGACTGTTATGTCCTTCCCCACATATATGTTGATAAATTTGCATGCATTTGTGTGAGGAACCACTCCAGGCCACAGAGTTGGCAGCTCTACATTTTTCCTGAGTGATTGTGAATTCTGAAAATGCAAGGACTCTTTCATGTTCATTGCCATGTTCCTCGTCCCATAAATATTTATGCCTCTCAACCATAAATATTTGCTGAACTAACAAATAATTCTTAGTAAAAGAGATAGGAATGTTTCTGTTTTCCAGCGGTGTTTTCTAACTACATATTCTGTCACAGATTTCCATGATTCATCTGGCTAGGCCTATGTTCCTAAACCATTCATTTCTATATACAAATTAACCCCCTGACAAAGTTAAAAATCTTTGCAAAGCTAAAAAGCCTCAGACTCCTTCAACCTGCTTTCCTCTCGCTTCCACAACCCCTCCCTGCATATGGCCACCTTTCCCGCCTTATGGGGATGCAAAGACATGAGGGAATTTCTAAAACGAATAACTGATATTTCTTCAGAGCGACCTACTCTATTCTACTTGTTCTCCTAATTTACTCAGTTCATACCAACTGATGACAGAAGCCCATTGTTTTGCTGAAACATTAACTTCAGAAAGTCATTCTGCTCCCATATGCAGCACTAAAATTAATGATTCCCTCTGCAACATCTGTTTAATTAACTATCGGCACCATAGAAGAGGCGTCCAAATACCCTAGCGACTAAATCAGGCTCAAATTAGGGAAATACGATGTTAAATTGTATCAGGGAGAAGCCGAGTTTATCCTTCCGAGCACTGGCATTCATTAGCTAGCAGCCAACCCATGCATCTTCATAATGAAGTAGTGTCAGCAGTGCTTGGCTGTAAAGTTCTCATTTCAAGGCTGCATAGGTCCTTCTAGCCATGGTCACTGTGACAGGTAGAAAGAGGGACTTAGAGAGCTCAGAGGTAGCGCATCATTCCATCATCTTTGTTCCTGGAAAGAGCAATGGTGCTTCCATTGGGCATGTGCAGTGTGAGGGATTCTGGGAAACAGTATTAGAGTGAAGAAAGTGACATTAGTGAGTCATTTCTATTAGTAGTGTTCCATCTTCCCTGAATCCTTTTAGTTATATTTGCATAATTACCTGCATTGATCTACACAAGCAGGAAACTTGCCTGGCCTCTTCAGATGCACTGGGAAATCTTTTTAGTTCATAAATTTGGGAATATGTAACAAAAAATTGTTAATAACCTACTGTGTTCAAAGAATCATTCTAGGCACCAGAAAAAGGCAAATTAGACACAAATCCTGCTCACCAATAATTTACAGCAGATAGAGTACATTGTAAACATTAGTATAAACTTTTGTGTTCTCATTTGTGCATATGCAAATAAAATCAACTAGAATTGTACTAGTTCTTGCAATGAGAGGTAACTGAATATAATTCCTACTCTTACACAGTTTATGATCTATTTTGTGTACCCACACATACACACCAACTAGAGTGTTGATTCAAACACAAAAAAAAAAAACATTAAGAAAAATAGAGATAGACTATTATATATTACAGGTATTCAGAAGGAGGAGACATCCTGTTTAGTTCTGGGAGAGGTATAAAAGGAAGAATTCAAGGAGTATATGAGACCTTTTAAAGAATGGCAGGATTGGCACATATGGCTATATGGAGATAGGATAATTTAGAGATAGAGCAAGAAGAAAAATTATTGCAGATTTTAGGATCAGAGAATAATCTAGTTTTGTGGATATAAAGGATGCTCGCAGATACAAGTTTTTACTTTCTATTGCTTTCTTAGTCTCTGGTCCAAACTTGTTCTGAAATAATGAAGGTAGCTGGATTATTCATTTATAAGTGCCTGCTCTCTCTAGCCTTTAACTTTGCCACCTTGTATTGATGTGAGCACCTGGCTTCCCTACCTAAGCCTGACATTTTCAACAATCTATGTCTGACTGTCCTTTTCTCTCCAACCATAGTTGCCATGCTTCACTTAAGCTCTACACCAGACTGACTTTCAAGCTTAGCTAGGGATCCTGACACCCAATCTCAGATCCTGTCTTACTAAAATTAATATGTAAATCTTTCTTAAGTGTTAGCAATTACATATAGATGAAATTATCTCCATGTTGTCTGACCAATATAGAACAGTACATAAACACTACTTCTTAAACAGTGGCTAATTCAGGCTGGGTTCTTTTTGTAAACAGAAGAAGACCTACTAAAAACAGGACGTAAAGTGTGGAAGGGGGAAAAGTCTTCCTGGTAATTATCAAGCCAGGGTAAGAAGAAAATATGGTCAGTGAAAGAGGAATTGAAACATTTGGGAATTGAAAGTCAGCTCTACAGCTCTTAGAAAAAATACTAGTTCTTTGTACAGATTACCCAAGATGCAGCTATGTGTTTGACTGGACTACAGCAAGACACAAATCTGGTAGCTGATTCAACAAATTTTTCCACTCTGTTAGGTTTTTTTTGGTTGTTGTTGTTGCTATGGTGACAAATGTGGTGTGAAATTTTAAGTATGCAAACTGTACAGTCAGGGAGCTCCAGGGGCCCAGCAAAGCCAAAAGACATGACAGGAACTAAGGAAACAGAACAGGAGCAGAACGGTCCAGTAAATTATAGAGCTTCCTCATAGCAGCGTCCTCACAGCCTTCCCCTCCACAACTGCTGCTAAGTCTCCAGATCTAAGCAGCCATGTGAGACAGAATATTAGATGCCAGATGTGCGCATCTGTTAGTTAAGCCACACGCAGGAAAGAAAAGATGCCATGTAAAGTCCTAAGTTTGTTATTAAAAAAAAGCAAAGCAAAGCAAAGCAAAACAAAACAAAACAAACAAAAAAAACCCCTGATCTATGGCAACTTCTAGCAATGGAAAAAAAAGTTCTAATTTATTAAAGTCATTATATCAGTGATGTTACCCAGCAGTTGCCTTCAGGAGACAAGAGATACTTTTCCTATCTTCTTTCTTTGCTTATTCTCTTAATCTGTAAACTATGGAGAATCAATGACTCAATGTAGACAGATGTTTGAACATGTATTCCACCTAAGTTGGTCCAGAGGTGGGATGCTTTGGTGGGTAGGCATCCAGGCTCTCCTATCAACACACTGGCTTTCAGTTTTAATTCTGCTGCTTACTCACAGTATAAATGTGAGTAGTCAATCTGTTATCTCTAAGTCTCAAGTTTTTATTTGTTTGTTTGTTTGTTTTAATCTGAAAGATGTTACCTTCTAAGGTTATTGTATTAAAAGAGATAAGGGTCATAAAGAACTTAGTATAATGCTTGTCATAAGAGCTCAATAAATTTCAGTCATTAAGGTTAGCATCAAATCACTTCTAGTCTAATCTTTAAGGGGTGCAGGTGTTTACTTTCTCCATTTTTTAAAGGAAGTGAAAAATTAAGTCTCATTGCAATTAATGGAAAAAAGAGTAAGAAGGGGGAAAATGGTAGAAAAGAGATCTTAAAAATTTTTTCTCAGATATAATGACAATGACTAACTGAAACTCTCTGTGGGACTGACCTCTAAAATCAGAATGCCCCGAGAGTGATGGTTCAGGCACAGGTGATGAAAGGAAGACCAGGGTGGCAAATAAAATTGATCTCCAGCTTGGACAGTGAGAGGAGACAGGAGGACGATCTAGGAAAGATGTGACCATCTAGGAGGACATCCGGGCAAGAAAACAGATGAGGCGCAACTTTGGAGAATTCAGAGGCTTCTCTAAGAAATCCAGATTTGGGGGCGAATATTTGGCCTTAGAACAGTCTTTCTTCAGACAAACTTCAGAGAAAGTTTCTAGAACCTAAATACAGAAGTTACAAAAGAAAGACATGGTCTCTCTCTCTGAAAGTAACATATATGGGTTCGAATCTGGAAGGGAAGCACAGAGAAAAGGCACCATGACATCAAATTCTAAAAGGGGGATAAAAATGTCTCACTGTTGGAATTCCTGCAGAAATGTCGAAAATATATTTGGCCATGTGCTCAAATGCTGAAATGAAAGTTATAGTTCTATTTGTATGCATCTGTGAAGTACAGAAAAATGAAGTAGAAAACAAAAATATAGAAAAACTATTAGTGCAATTGAGCTGTCTTAATATATACAGACACATCCAACTAGATGTGTTTGTTTGTTTTCTCTCAATTTGGAGCATTCATATTTGCCTTTTTCTGGGGAGTACAAGTAATGACAGTAATCTGAGCATGTGAAAGATTGGTTTTAGAAGCCCCTTCATTGCATATTTACATATGAGATGTGTTGGCTTCATCTGTGTTCTGTTTACTTGTGTTGTTTTTAGCCCCCAAATAAGAAGTAGGGTCCTAGAGAGGATCTTAATTATTGGCTTGTCAGTATTTTTGTAGGGAGAGAGAATGTCAGAAATCTCACTGAGAAATGAGAAGAACTCGGACACGAGTCTAAATATTCCTACTAGAGAGATTTTACCCAGAAGATGAAGAGTGACTAGATTCAATTATCACAAGAAACTAAAGCACTGAACATAACAGATAAACTTTAAAAAAGAATATGGTTATTATCATTAGGCTTGGAATTAGTTTAGAAATAAGCATTTGAGACATGTTTGGTATGAGATCAAGACCACAATTATCTTGAGGTATTGCTAACAGGCAAGATTGTCTGAGGAACTTGCAACTAATATGCCTAAATTTTATTTAAAATGTACTCACTCAATCCTTTCTAATTAATAATGAGTGAAAAATGAATGACTTTTTATATCAGCCTGTTCTTTAGATTTAATGGACATAAAGATACACTATGATCACTTCTTAATATGTATCTTAATTGTAGTTTTATTCATTTCAGCAGTTTTAATCGTTTCAGCATGTAGGAGAAGATGGACGAAACAATGAGATTTTATATCTCTTCTGTGATTGTTACGGAGTTCTGACATGGAGATGGTAAGACCTTCAGTATATGTTCAATATACTGGTTTCACATACATTATTCCATTTAAACTTTACTATTACTTTAGTATGCATTTTTTCATTTCACAGATGGGAAAACAGAGGCACCAAGAATTAGTCCATAGTTACTTGGCTAGGAAATGAAAATACCAAACTTATGTTAATCCAAGTTCTCTGTTCTTAGCGACTACATAATGCTATCTGAACTGAGAAATTACCTAAAAAGTGAGATTATTAAGTAACTGAACAATCCTAAAATTGGATATATTTTGTTTAAAAAAATGTAATAAAAATATTAAATTTCGAGTACCAGCACTATATTGGGAGTTCGGATATCCTGAACAGCCCTTCTGATAAGTATAATAATCTCTACTGACCATGCAGTGTCCCTGTAAATAAGCAAGGGAGCTCTTTGGGGTCTCAAGGGCACTAACTCATTCATGAGGGTCCCACCCTCAGTATCAAATCACCTCCCAATGGCTCCACCTCCATCTGCCATGACGTTGGGTTTTGGGGGTTGGGCTATAACATATGAATTTTAAGAGAATACAAACAGTCCATCTATAGCATGTTCCTATAGAGCATATGAACCAGCAAGAGCTATAAACATGACAATATTCTTAATTACTCCAACGACTGTGGTTTCTAAACTCTGCTTGAGTTTGTCTATATAAGGGATGACAAATATGTGATACACTGACTTCCACTCTCCCATCTGTGGCCATGGTGGTCATTGTTAATAATTCATGGCACATATGCATTACCACATTTCTTAGACCTCAATAAAGAGCCAGAAGATTCTCGCTACCTATTGACTAGAGATGATGCATGAGTTGAAATGTACTTTTCTTTCTTAGCTTCGCAGAGAAAAAATAATAACCAAAATTGGACAAGGGCCATAATATTAGCCCAGAAACTTTTTTTTCCCCCTCAAGAGACACTTTTAATAAGTATTAAGAATCAGAAGGCATCAGATCCTCATCTCTTCCAAAGAACTGCATAAGGTATGGGAGAAGTCACAGTGAAAAATGTGCAGGAGTTAAGTTGCTGTCCATAGCTTTATATTTGCTATTGGTCTCATTTAAACTATCGGGGACATTTTTCTTTCTGGTGGGAATTATAAACTTGGCACATACCAGGAGAGTCATAAAATTCCCTCTGGTATCTTTAATCAATCATGACTAGTATATCTACCATACATTCTCTAAGTTTAAAATAGAATAAAGTCACATAATAATCTTTCTCCCAGCAGCTAGACTGCCTTTCAGCACAATGACCCACACTCTATGGCTGTATTAACAGATACGATCTATTCTTTAATGGAGCTCAGCCATGGGGATTAGCTACCTGTAATGCAGTTTGGGCTGTCAAGCACTCTACCAAACTGCTAACACATTACAAGTTATAGGCATCAATTCTTTCTAAGTGAAAAGGCATTTCACATTCAAAACACTTCAAACCTAATAATGGGAAATTATCATGATGGATCCCCTTCAGCTGCTGAAAGGTAAAGAGATGGGGAGAAAAAAGACAGACACCCAATCAAAAAATTCATATCAATTCTTTTTGATCTACCTGGGGCAGATTAAACTGGAGTAGTGGATAAGCTGTCAAAAAGATTGCGAGAGCTGAGCTGTAGATCAGAAGTGTTTCTGTTTTATTGGAGGAGGCAAATCCTAATAGAATAGGTATTAAGTCCAACGGCTTGGCATAGTGTCATTTGCCTAGAATCGGAGTGGTCTGGGCAGTCCAGAAAGGCCGGGTCACCATGCATCATATTCAATTTTCCTCATGTTCGGTGTTAACACCAGGGTATTGATAATACTCAGGGAATCTGATCTGGATAAAGATCCAGGAAGAGGGCTCCCACTAGGCCAGAGGAAGCTGCAATGTCCTATCTTCCTTGTCCTATTTCAAATGGCCTTCCAAGTGTGGTCAGACCCTCAATTGACTATGGAATAAACCAGGAGACAGAGATGCTAACATTGGCTGGCATTTTGGACTTCATGTCAAAATTAAGGCTGACACAGCCATTATTCCCATATGACTCCATTATATTCATTCATTTATTCATTCACTCACTCTTAATTGATTCGATTCCTTATTCAATTTTGATTTTATATTCAGAGGTGTACTAGATACTATGAGTTTGAGGGGCTTTCAAGAAAATCAGAGGAATCCAAAACACATCTGAGTAAAGCTAAACCATCACTTTTGGTACCGCTGCCACAGAGATAGTTTAATATTCACTATCATTCAACATTAAAAAAATCTTCTAGTTCAAATATTTGCTAGAATTGGCAAAAAAAAAAATTCAACTAGTTGTTGAAAAGCTCCGTGAAAACGACCAATTTGTGCTTAGTGGGAAAGAGTGTTGGATTGACTAAAAATTTCTGCAGAAAGAAAAAAGAAGGGGGGGGGGGGTCTCAGCCAATTCTGCCATCTATAACCTTAGTGCATTCTCATTTTTAGTTCTCAGTTTTCTTTTTAGACCCTTCCCCTCCCCCACATTGCTACCAACATACTATCCCAGCATTTATTTGATGGTTAGATGAATTTGAGCAGATGATTAAACATATTTTAATTTCAATTTTCAGAATATGTAAAACGGAGCTATAACAGTGTATTAATAAATAGTTATCCAGTGACTTCCAAAATTTTCAGGTCCAGAAATATGAGAACATGCTCAATAGATAAGGTCCACAACCTCATGAAGAGGGACTGAATGTAATCAAAATAATTACACCTATATATAATTTCTAACTTAGGTAGGTGAAGTAAAAGACAAACACAAGTAATAAAGAAGTCATATAAAAAAGGGACTCATTATAACCTGTGGCAGGGCCAGGGGGGAGGGGCAAGAAAGTTTTTTCTTGGAGTAATTGATGTTTAAATGGATGTGAAACACACAGACATTAACTAGGGAAAGAAGCTTCTTGAATAGCATGTGCAAAGGCCCTGAGGCAGGAAGCGGGGAATGATTTCTTTAAGAAAGAAAGACATACGTGGCTATAAGCCAAATAAAAAGGAAAGAAAAGAGCTGAATCATGTAGAACATCTTATGCCATGTTGAGCGTTTTGCTTTTTATTCTAATAACAGGAAGCATTGAAAGCATTGAAAGATTATAAGCAAAAGAGCCATGATTAGATATATATATTTAAAAAGATTACTCTCACAGTGTAAGGAAAATACTATTAGGGAAGGGCAAAGGAGAAGGCAGCAGAGAACTGTTCTAAGTTTGTTCATCTTTTTGTTTTTCTCCAGTAGTACAAGGGAGAAATAATGAGGTTATAGCCTTATGATTAGAACACTGATAAAAATTAGTAGGAAAATTGATGCTTAGGATTCATCACAAAAGGACGGGGTCTACAATTTTAAAATGTTGAATAGAACTGATATTAATTTATTACACATTCTGGGCATTGCATTACATTATGCTGTGAACTGTCAAAATATTTGGTCTCACTTTAATTCTTATATGAGCCCTATTAAATAGTCATTACTATAATCTCCGGTTCATGAAAGAAAAAACAAAATGATTAAAAAATACCCCATGGAAAGCAGTCACCACTAGGCACATGCTTCAGGAGATGGAGGGAATTAAACCCCAAATTCGCAGCTGAACTGCAACTTACTCACCTGACTCTGGCTGGTTCCTCTCCACTCAGACACCATGAGATGCATTTTCTGGCCTATGTTGATACCTGGGTGTCCCCTGAACCCCACAGTGTCTCCCTGGCTACCCGAATTCCCATCCTGATACCCAGTCTAGCTTTCAGAAAGGAAGTGACAACGTAGCTGAGAAGAGAGACAGGAGGGACGGAACTCATTTTTCTTAGAACCCATTTTCTGAAACTTCCTATGATTATAATGCTGACTCTATTTACTTTCCTGACTCCATCAAAAGCCTGAGGGAGAGAACGCATTTTCATGCCTGTCAAAAAGGGCTGAGGAGACCACGTCTATTTAGCCTCGTTAGAGAATACAGTTTAGGAGACTCTGTTAAGACTGTCTTATTAGTGGTACAGCATTTGCACATTGATGACTGAAGGCAAGGTATGACCTTAATTACATTATCATGCTAAACTTGATGTTTTCCTTGAGGGCCAGGGGGTGAAGGGATAGGGATGGAGGCAGCAGCTGTGGGTCGAGGATAGAAACTTCATGACTTTGTGCAACCGGTAATTAAGAGATAGGGGTGAGGGGAGGGCATTGGAAAAGAAAACAAATAATATGTCTTCAGGGTCTTTTGCTTCTTGGGAACTAAGCTGTGCATTGTACCTATTTTATATATATATATAAAATCAGTAGGGATACTAGTGAATTTATATTACAAGTAACTGATAAAACACTACATTGAATATGCTTATTCTAATGGTTTGGAGTTTGCAAAGCATTTTGGGATAGAAAGGCACTATTATGTTGTGATTTAAGTGCGCCAATAACAACACACCTATCTTTCCCTTAAGTTCAGAAATAGCGGAGACATAGTCCCAAAAGGTGGCCAGGTGGTGGTCAAAATACAAGTCCATTATTGTTAAAACAGTACTGCAGAACATGGATTGGGCTCAGGGGTATTATCAATAAAATACCTATAAAATACCTTCCCTCGAATTTACCTTTACCCACTTAGGTACAGGCAGAGGGGCAGGGGGCAGAACAGTTAACTCACAGGGGTACGTGGAGGCATGATGTTCCAAGTGCCTCCTACCTGGAGACCCTTTCCTCAACCCATCCTTCAAATATGATCCTTCTTCCTTTGGCTGTGGGTAGGGATCTGAAGTGTTCCTATAAAAAGATTCCGTCAGAAAACCATGAAGATATAAAAATAAGGTTTCTGCTATTGTACCGTAAAATTTAAAAGCATGGGCTTTACAAGAAAACAGACTGGGCACTTAAAATTTTACCTTCTATAGTCCCCTAAACAAGTTCCTAGCTGGAAATAAGTGTGTCTGTTTATAAAATAACTGACACTATATCTTTATTTAAAATGTTGATATTTTGTTCATCACAGAATTTTGGCATTCATTTTGATTTTTAATGTTTTATATTTTAAAAATATATCAAAATATATTATTAAATATTATTAAAATATATTGTTTATCTTGATTACTGAGATTTTGGTACCCTAGCATACTATCTGTCATAAAGCAGGTGCTCAGCCAAAGTTCTTGAGTACAGTGCATTATGAAAAGATGGTTTTGGCACCCAAGGACTAACAGTGTAAAATAGAACAGTGTTTTGCAAAGATTGGTATGAATTTAACATGTAACAAATGAATTACTGATGATATTCCAATTGATTTGAGGTGATGCATAAAAAATATTTTAAAAATTTAAAAGTATGTATTTACTTTGTTAAGCTTCCAAATTTGTGTGTGTGTGTGTGTATGCATCTATATAATTACAATAATTTTAATTTTATAGATGTTATTAGTTAGGATGAGGTTACAGAAGAAATGTTTTTAAAAGTTAGTAAACTAAAGAGACTATTAAGTAAATAAAATATGGACAGTACACAAATTTGGCAAAATATCTTAAACAAATGTATAGATAACTGGAGTTTAAGAAGTTCCATAAAATAAATGCCACCACTTCAAAGTCAAACAGTGGGTCAATTATAATAAATAGTATAGTAGATGCAGAAAACACAAACAACAGTTACTGAGAGAAAGGAGAAATTAATTCCAACTAGTGGGAACTGGGAAGGCTTTAAGGAGGAAACAATTCGTGAACTAGGCCTTGACAGCTGGAAAAGATGTCAAGAAACAGATGTGTAACAAATGAGCAGGACAAACAGAGACTCATGGTCATGGACTTTAGACTAGTGGTTACCAGTGGGTAGGGAGTGGGTAGGTGGAGGGGAGAGGTAGATGGGGTAAAGGGGACCAAATATGTGGTGACAAAGAAATCTAACTGTGGAAGGTGAACACACAGTGTAAATATAAATATATATACAGATATTTTATATTTAATATATCTATATTAAAGTGTACAGCTAAAACTTATTGGATTTCGTTAACCAATGTCACCATGAAAAAGAAAATTAATTAATTAATTAATTTTTTAAAAAAGGAAAAATAGAAACAGATGTGAGGCCATTCTATAAAAATCAAACATCCAAATTGCGTGCTGTATTTATTCTGGGGACTGATTCTGTTTCCTTTTAGCTGGCCCCATTCTTATGCCATTCATGAAGAGCTGGTGGTGTTTCTAGTCTCCATGAAGAATCGTTTGTATTGCATTTTAAGGTCACCTAGTTGGTGACAATAATTTCCCACGTCTCCTTTCACATTGCCTGATTGTCTTCCAAATTAGTTTACCATGCGCTTACAGCCAAGAACCAAATTAAGGGTGTTCCCACCCCACACAAATGTGATCAGCAGCACCTGGAAACAATAACAGTGTTTCCACACACTCACCCTTTTTCTTGTAAATTTCATATAACAAAATGAAAGTCAGTTACAGATCCATTAAGTGGGGGATGTAATGGGAGGGAGGAGCAGCGAGGGAGCGCGATCTGGGTTGAAGAAGATAAGCTGCATAAATCAGCACACCTTGCAGCTGAACATTTCTTTAAATAGCAGAACAGGAAAAGAACATGCCTCTTCTATTAATATCATCAGCGCTCCCTCCTGTCTTTAGTGGAAACCAGTTTGAGACGTTAGGATGGGGGACGTGCGACCGTCCTAGGCTGAAATGCTGTAAACCCTGCCCTGACTGCGCATCTGTCAACCTTGCAGTATTTAAATTGTCCCTGAGGCAGAACCTGGCCTGGAGTATTCTTGGAATCTGTTTTCCCCTATATCCCTATCTCGTCCACATTTATCCGTTTTTGTATTTTAATCTAGTAGGTTACCTTCTCTTACCTGGGGACTTTTAGTCGACAAAATCTTAGGGTTGGTTAGTTTGAACAGGTAACATAAGAGAGCCACATCAGGCTAAGGTACTTGCTCTCTCAATTTAAAATTTTTTTTCCCCCAATGCCTGAATATCCTACCTAAAGTTTTGATATAATTTAATATACATGTTATTTTATTTATGACACAAGAGGTCTATTGTAGATGTATTACATAAGAAACTCATTGTGGAAAACAAAAGTACAAGTTTTAACTGAGCAAAAAGAGAAAAAAAAATAGTTAAAATCATACCAACCAAAGATAATAGTTTTGGTGTGGAAGTAAATAAAATATATGTAAAGTGCCTTATGTAAAAAAACTGGGCATTGGATATATTTCAGAATTGGTTTAGATTTTAGAAAGCTAATTTGGAATATATTTATTATATGACATCAACCCCAGCAGGTTCTGGGGTAGAATTAGTAAAAATTATGAATATTCACATTACGTGGTGCTAAAATATAAATAAACTCATGTCAGTTCAGGTTAGGTTTTGCGGCCAAATGTGTTGTGACAACAAGTATGAAAAGAATACGTTTAATCTGCAGAGTGTTCGAGTTTCCAAATTGAACATTAATGTTTACATTGTTACTATTCTCTAAATTGTTCTTTGACATGATGAGTAAATTATAAACAGCTTTCAATGTGCAAAAAATATGTATCTACACCATCACTGAATATCCAATTTTCTCTTAAAATTTTAATACATACATATTTTTTAATGTAGAGTATAGAGAAATGCAAAACAAAGATGCTAAGTGCCACTTCATACCAACTCCGGTGACAACTGCTATTTACTCGCCTCATTTTATTTATATGTATACACACGCACACACATGCGCACGCACACACATGTGCGCACATACTTATATAAAATCACTTAATTTTTAAAAAGCTGGAATGATATTATGCATACCATTCTGAAATCTGGTTTCTCCCTCTAATATACTTTGAAAATATTTTTATATCAGTAATATAGATCAGTGTCATTCTTAAAAATGACTTCATAACAATGAATACAATAAATGGATTCCCTTCCCTTACTTTTTTCCCTCCCTATTTCCTTCCTTTCTTCTTTTGACAATTATTTATCATTTCGAGCACTGTTCTAAGTTCTGGGACTATAGAGAGAAATCAGACAAAATCCCTTCATTTAGAAGACATAGTTTTAAGTGGAGAGTAAAGCAATGAATGAGATTTAAAAAAAAATACACTTTATAGTATTTTAGGTAGATGAAACCTAAATTATGTAAAGGGATAGGAAACATCAAGCTGAGAATATAAATTTAGATAAATTGGTCAGGGATGCAGGTTAGCTGTCTCTTAGAGAGGAAATGTGGGTAAAATCTTGAGATAAAGGGTAAGTGAAGGAGTGAATGTAGATATGTGGGGGGGGGGGGGTTGGGGGGGGCAGGGGCAGTCCAGGCAGAGGGAATATCAAGCGCAAAGACTTTGCAAGAACAAGCCTAAAATTTTTCAGTAATAAAAAGGAAGCCAACATGACTGATGCCGACAGAAAGGAGAAGAGAGGGATATATCCGAGATGAGATTCATAGTCAGATTATGTAGGCCAAGCAGGCCATCAGAAGGACTTGGGATTTTACTGTAAATGAGATGGGATGTTTTTAGAAGGTTTGGAGCAGAGAAGAGGAAGATCTCGATTTTTTTTTTTTTAAAAGGATGTCTCAATGGTGTCGAGAACAGAGAGAAGGATACGGAAAATCTGGAAAACCATTTTAAGAGACTATTGCAATTATTTAGGTGAGAAATATCTTGGATAAATGTGAGAGCCACGGAAATGGTGAAAAAGGATCAAGTTATGCAGAGCATTCTGAAGGTAGAGGTGACAGGATTTGCCAATGGATCGAAAAGGATGAGTAGGAGAATGAGAAGTGTCAAGGGTACTGAGGTATTCAGCTTGAACCACTGGAAGAGTTGCCATGAATTAAAGAAGGAAAGAATGCTGGAGAAATTGGTTTTGGGGAGAATATGAGGAATTTGTTTCTGACCATGTTAAGTTTGAGATGTATGTGGCACATCCAAGATTGAGATCTCAAATAAGCAGTTGGATTGAGAGGAAAGAAGTATACATATGAGTCACCAGCATTTAAATGGATTTAAAAGGTATGAGACTAGATAAGAATTTCAAGAATGGAGTTACGGTTTAAAAGAAAGATTCTATTAAATTACTGTCCAATTTTGGACATAGAATTTCACTTATATAAAGAATGGAAAAACTGTTATACATATATTTTGAATATATATATATATATATATATATGATTGTTTTCTTACATCAATCGTCTTCATGCATAATCGCTTGATATGAGACACCTGGAAACAGATTGAAGTAAACCTGGTGAATGATGCTTCATCAACAAGAGTATATTTTTGTTCTATGAACACAATGAGTATTTTATGACATTGCATGGAGAGTCGGTGATGTTTTCTAGAAGGGGATGCCATTTAAACTGCGTCCTAAAGGTTGCAAGAAAGTTCTGCACTTGAAAAATGGTATAAGGTGAAAGCGCATCATTCGTGGTCCAGAAGGAGATAATATGAACAATGTGAAATGAAGAAGGAATGTAAAATTCCCTGACAATAACTAAACATCCACATCAAAGAAGCACGTGAAATCTGGAGAGCAGCTAGTCATGCGATTGGAAGTTGCAAACTAAGGAATTTTTAATATGTCTGTAAACACAATTCAAGAAGATAGCAGATACTTAAGGAAGAGTAGGCAACTTGATTACATTTCTATTTATGAGAAAAAAAAAGAACTTCCATTGGAAATATAAAGGGTTAACTGCAGTGGCTAAACACTGGGTCTGGGGAGGGTCCGCTTGTGGGCAGTCGCAATCACCCCCCACCCCCTTTGATAGATAAAAAGAGCTTGGACGACAGCTGTGTCAGGGGGAGTGTGAAGGAAAGAACTGAAGTAAGAAACGTTTGTGAGGTTTTCACATCTGGTCCTGACCTTTCATTGATGCCCCTGTCTCAACATCTTGAGGTGGAAATTCCTGCCCCATCTCTGTGATTCAGTGCCACTCACACCCGAGGCTGGGGTCTGAACTTTCAGAGAAATCACCCTGATTAGTGAAGCATGTAAATGAGAAGTACGGTTTTGTTTTTGTTTTGGAAGGGGGACTTTTATGTGTTTTTAAGCATATACAGTAATTTTTGGAGGCAGCAGGTGGGATAGAGATGATTCCAGACTATAACCCTTCTAAGGCCCTTGACCTGCATCTCCCACTGACCACCTAAACCAGGGATCTCCCCCACCTACCTCTGGCCGCGGACTGGTACCAGTCCATGGCCTGTTAGGAAACGGGCTGCACAGCAGGAGGTGAATGGTGAGCTACTGAAGCCCCATCTGTGTTTGCACTAGCATCACCGCCTCAGCTCCGCCTCAGATCCTCAGGCATGAGACTCTCATAGGAGCACCGGTCCCTGGTGCCAGAAAGGTTGAGGACTGCTGATCTATGTGATTAGTTTAGATAGGTCATCAAGAGTATGTAAGCTTCAGTTTCTTTACTTACGAAATGGGTTTAAATGGGTTCTATAAACTCCAGCCTACTTCAGACAACTTCGCTGTATGAACTGAGATACACAAACAGATGTTCTTTGTAACAAACTCTACAAATATATGATGTTCCATTGAATTGGGTTTAAAAAAAAAATTATGTGAGGTACTTTGAAGTCCTTTTGAAACCAGACGGTGTATAAAGGTGCTGGCTATTGAAGGTTTTTAGGGAATCTGATTCAATAAAAATAGATGAATGAATTGCCAGTGGCATTATGACTATTGCGGGGAAAATATAATTGAGAAACATCTTGCCGTCGATTTAAAAAAAATACTCATTCCTCTAATATTATCACATTATTTTTCTTAGAAAATCATGTCTTCATAGGCATGGGGAAGTAAATTTCACTCTAGTTCAGAATGAAGTCTAACAAAACCTGAATTAACGACCTTTTACTACTTATTCAGCCTATTTTGCGGAGTGACATTTTTATGTTGACTTTCTCCTACAGTCCTATTTCTCGCATGTTAATTCCTTAGAAGTCACTATTCTGAAACAAAAACTGATTCTAGGAATAGGACCTTCCAAGTCAAAGGAAATGAACCCTGTGGACTTGATAGAAGTAAAATAAATTAATACAGGTGGGATTGGGCAGGAGATAAGGACAGCTTCAACCAGATAGATGACTGAGCTGGATTTCCTGTCTGCTGCAATCTAAGAAAGTCTGGTTTATAAAAGCTCTTCTACAGATCTGGAATTGAACTTTGTGGTGTACAGTTAATACTCACTCTTTTCTTCACCAGATTTATTGATATGTAATTGACATATGACATCGTATCATTTAATTTACATTGTACATGATGATTTGATACACACATACATACTTACATATATATGTATATTTTCAGTTTTATCATTGTATTCTTCAGCTTCAGGATTTTTTTAAAAAAATCTGTATTTGGATACCTCTTCCATTCTTTACATACTGAATTCATCCTTGGTCTGATGGGATTACACCTGGAATTGCATTTTTGCTGGGTTTGAACCAGTTACAAGGCTGTCACTAGGTCTGCAGTGAGGTCTGCCGTTGATGAGTTCATTGGGAGGGGGCTCAGGTGGGTGTGAATCCCGTCTGGTCCCTGGGTGGATAGGACTGCCTCCAGTGCTTTGGTCGGTTGTGTGGCACTGGGGCAAGCTTCTGCTTCAGGGTCCACATTTACATCCTCAGACAGCAAACCTGTGTGGAGATGGGTGTGACGTCCACCAAGGCCCTGGGGTGGCTGCTACCTGATGATTGGACGTGTCTCTGGGTGGGCAGAACTGGCTCTGGACTGTGGCTGAGGGGGGCTGGAACAGGGCCCCAGGACTGTTTCAGGTTCCACAGCCAAGACTGAAGCCTGCAGACTTCAGTGGTGGTATTCAGCTCTGGTGGCACAGATGGGAGTGTCGCCTGTCAAGTCAATGGCTGTAGGGGCTGGAGCTGAGTATAGAGAGCCATTTCAGGATCTCTTGAAGTGTGGATGTGTGTGTCTCTCAACTGCTCCCTGTGCCAGTAGGACTCATGAACTGCAGCTGGGAGAGGCTGGAACTGAGTATAAGGCACCTTCGAGACCTCTGGAGGTGTAGAGGGAGCATCTCCCACCAGTTCCTTAGGCCATCAGTACTGCTCTTGGACTGTGGCTGGGAAGGGCTAGAGCTGAGCATAAGGCCCTTTCACGATCTCCTGGAACACAGGCAGGAGTGCCTCCTGCTTGATTCCTAAGCTGGCAGGTTTGCTGGTGCACTGCAGCTTTAACAGGGCTAAAGCCAAGTAAGTATAGGACCCTTTCAGAATTTCTGGGGTTGCAGAGACGATTATCTTTCTCTTAGACCATGGATCCTCAGTGCTGCTGGCAAACTGGCTATGATGGGGTCGGAGCTGAGCATAGGTCCCTTTCAGGATCTCTGGAAGTCAAGGGAGGAGTGTCTTCTGCTGGGACTCTGGACCCTCAGGACCGCTGGCAGACAGTGGCATTGAGGCAGCTAGAGGTACACATAGGACCCTTTCAGGATCACCAAGGTGCAGACAGGAGTCTCCTGTCTGGTCTCTGTGCCAGCAGGACTGTTCACAGACTGCGGTTGAAACAGGCTGAAGCCCAGTTACAGAATCTTTTCAGAATTAAAAGTCTAAGTTTTGCAGGCTTACCTCGAGGGGCTCCTGGACTGTGGCCAAGAGAGGCTGAAGCAGGTCACAGGACACTTCAGGGTCTGTGACCTGGATTGAGGTCTGTATGCCTATTACCTGATGTACATGTGGGCATAACTTCTCCTGGATCCCTTGGTATATAGAGCTGGTGACAGAACCAAAACCAAATGGAGCTGTAGCGAAGACTTTGGGATTGCAGAGCTGTTTCCAGGTCTGCACCTGGGACCACAGCCTGTGTGTCAGCCACCTGGGTGTGGCCCTGCCTTCGCAAAATAGCTTTCCTCCATCTTGGACTACATGGAGGTTTCACACTCTCCTACCTGAATCCAAAGCTCTTATAAAGGCATTTTTTCTGTCGACAGATGCCAAATTATTGTTGTGGAACAAAAGAATACAAACGAGGGCATCTTATTTGGCCATCTTGCTGACATTCCTCTACTCTGTTTTTCAAATTTCATTCAACAAACTTATAATGAACATTCGTCTGGGATAGACCATTTTATAGGCCCTGAAGATATAATGACAAACATTCTTCCAGAGGTAAGGTTTTCTGCACTTCTCCATTAAGACCATAAATTCTTTTAGAAAAGGAATTACAACCTCCACAGTGTATAAAAAGTAATGGAACTACAGTAGATATTCAATAAATTGCTTCTACTCTTCGTTCATAATAGAAATTGGCAAGATTTTCTTGTTTATGAATTAGGACATGTCTCTGTCCATGATCTTAGCAAAATTCATAAAATAGGTAACCTATGACATTTTCATTAGCATATGTACTACTCAACCCACTTCAGGCACTCAAATGAACTTCAGTTCAACTATTGCTAGTTAAAGATAGTTCTGAATAAGGTCTTATGCAATATCGGTGGGAAGAATAAATTTAAATATTATTCTTATCTTCAAGGAAAGGAGAATCTAGTGCAGAAATACATTTTATTTGACTCTTAAAACACCACTAAATGTTTACCAATCTAATAGAATCAAAAGAAATATTCTAGGAGATATTGAAAAAAGGAACAATTAAATAAGGCCAGAGACAGGAAGAAAGTTTTAGTAGCGAATGAAGCCTGTGTGCACTTAACTGAAAGGGGCAGCATAGGGGGGCAGTTAAGCCTTTGGAGTTTTAGAACTATCCATGACCACATGCAAATTCTGACTCCAGTTTGGGTAAGTCACTACCCCTCTCTGGACCTCATTGTCCATACCTATAACATGTAGATTATGAAAGCCCCTCCCCCCACCCAAGGTTGACTTAAGTTTAGATAAGACATTCAATGATTAAATGCTTGTCACAGTATCTAGTATATATTAGGAAGCAAATAAATGGAACCTGTTACGTTGTTTTAAACTGAAACATTTTACCAGTCAGTTTATCTTCTATTTCTCCTTTATTTGTTGCAAGACCTTTGCCCCTCCAGCATTGTGCTAGGATCAGAGAAGAAAATATCAGACGGCCATTTCCCTCACATCGCCGAACCCATGCAGAAGAGAGGAGTGAAGAAAATAACCCAAGGAAACCTCTCCACAGGAGATTTCCAACTCAGTTTGGGGGTCTGTGGATGTTCAGAACGCATCTCAAAGTTTAAGTTGTGAGGATTTGGCTTTCTTGAATCAAAGAGAAACTCAAAACTGTTTAGCATTCAGAAACCAGCTCCAGCTGTTTCCTCTTGGAACAAGTTATTCACCTTCTCCTTCTGTTATCTTGATGGCCTTTGTCCCACTTTGATGGTGTGTCTCTTAGTCCGGGTCATGTCTCCTCTGTATTCAGCACAATGCCAGAAACACTGCTGAGACTCATTAAAAGTTGCAACAATTGGGACCGTAGTCATTTGAAATCTCTAAAAATTTGAAGGACTTACTCAACTTTACTTTTTCTTTATTTATAGAAATAAGTAATGATGAAAAGCATGCACATTCAATCATTCATTCATTCACTCACTCACTTATTAGATCATTAAATAAAATGAGTCTCAAATGGAACAAAGCTTCCTAGCATTGATATAGCATAATGGAGTTTTCCAAAATGTCTCACATGTATAAATGTCACGATGTTATTGTTGGTCTATGTTATTGTAAGACAGACAATAAGGATATATTGTGTGTTACCCTATCATCTCCTGCCATGCCTGGCACATGGTAGAAGCTCAATATATATTTGTCAACTGACAGTGGAAAAATCACCTAAATTCTCTGAGTCTCAGTTTTTATGTCTGTGAAAAGAAAATAGAGTAATAATGTCTACCTCTCAAGATCATTCTGAAGATTCAATAAGAATTTACAGGGCATTCTAAGAACTGTGCTTCGCTTTCAGCTGGACACAAATCAGAATTCTCCAAAGAAAAGAACTTTGAAATAAAATAGATTAAATTGTTTACTAATGGATAGGCCATGAAATCAACCCGTGATGGGTATGAGCAAGAAAATGTCAAGTACCTTTAAAACTACAGACTTGTTCCAAATCAACTGAGTAATCTAATGGAAAGTGTAAAAAAAAAAAAAAAAAAAAGCTACCAAAAGGATGTGTAAAAGTAGGTTAGAAATGTTTCTCCATACAAGTATGTAGCAGCCACAACACAAGATTTGCTCTGTCCAGGAAAGAATGTTCTCCAGCATAAAAATGCCATGTCTGGTTCTGGTTGCTGTAGTATGCCTATTGTAGAGGTGGATACATCAGGGCCTATTAAATTATAGCAATCAAGTATTTGCATCATATAAACTTACCTGCCTTGTTTTAATTCTGTGCTGATCAGGCATACTTTCTGCTAATTTATCTTTCCACTTAATTGGCCCATAGGAAGAGAATGGACTGCCCAGGCTGACATAAAACTCGTTCTATGTTAGATTTATATTTCTTAGTGTAAATTAGTACACTGTTATTCTGGTTTTATTTATCAGCCTCTTGTGAGCTTTCTTAGTGTGAACCAGCATTCTTGAATCTGATAAACTCTGAAACACTTTTAACAATGAGTCTCTAAGACAGGCAAGCCAAGAGACAGTCCCTGAATGAGTTTGGATCTACAATGTTAGTGATACCCCATGAGGACTTATACGGCCAGGGAACGGGCCTTTGCCAACTGAGCTCCTCTGATTCTTTACTCTGAAACTCCCCAGCACCTCATGGGTGGTTGTTACATTTTCCATGTCTACAGTTCACTTTTTCTTGCTGTCATGTCAGGGAGAAGTTTCACTTAATGAGAAGTAAAGCTATTTGCCCAAGATTATGTAGTTAGAAATTCTG
The DNA here is from genome assembly GCF_014176215.1 of Rousettus aegyptiacus. NCBI lineage: Eukaryota > Metazoa > Chordata > Mammalia > Chiroptera > Pteropodidae > Rousettus > Rousettus aegyptiacus. The sequence continues at coordinate 13,423,615 of NW_023416306.1, forward strand.
TTCTGGAAAGGGAATTCTAGGAACATAGCTGGCTTTCAGGAGTTCAGAAATGAAAGAGAAAAGAAAGCTTTGAAAGGTGCAATCTCTTCCTTTATTAAATTGTAAGATGTGAATAAGAAGTCTGTTTGATTCTTTAGATGAAGAGAGAATAGATGATTGAATCTCTGTCCATATAATTCTGATTTTCTCCTACTGTTATCCAATTCATAATTAAATTAAAGAGAAAATGACTGAACTTAAGTATCTATCCAGTGGTTCAGAATTTCATTTCTTCCCATATTCTTACATTGCTCTCTACTTTTCTTCTCTTTCCAGCAATGTATTTCTATTGAGGACAAATGAAGATGGTGCTTCATTGTATCAAACAAGTACTGATAGGTGATAAGATTATTTATATAGAAAATCCTAAGTAATTGGAAAATAGCTATTAAAATAAATAAGTTAATTTAGCAAGTTTTCAGAACAAAAGAGTAATCTGAAATCAATTGTATTTTTACAAGCTAGCAGGAAAAAACTGGACATTAAAATAAAACAATTATATTTATAATACCATCATTTAAAAAAATTAGAAACATTTTTAGTAAGAGTTATGTAGGACCTATACATTGAAACCTACACAACTTTGCTGAAGGGAGTTAAAGAAAACCTAAATAAGTGGAAAGATATAAAAGTTCATGCTTTAGAAAACTCAATAATTTTAAGATGTAAATTCTCCTCATGTAATTGTATCAGATTGTTTTATAGAAGTTGACAAGCTGATCCTAAAATTCATGTGGATGTGCAAGGGGCCAGGAATATACAAAACACTCTTGAAAAAGAACAAAGTTGAAAGACTTACAGCAACTGATTTAAAAATATACCATAATGCCATAGTAATCAAGACAGTGCAACAGTAGACTTTGTATCAATAAGTGGGTCGGTGGAACAAAACGAAGAACCTAAACCTTTCATTAGAGGCAGCAGAGAAATACAGTGTAGACAAATGTGTGTGAGTGTGTGTGTATTCAAGAAATAGTGCTGATATCATAACTTATTCATTAAAAACTTTACACCATACACAGAACTTAACTCATGAATCATAGACCTAAACATAAGAGCAAAAAGACAATAAAGTTTTTACAGGGAAACATAAAAGAGTATCTTCAGAACTTGCAGGTGAGTAAAGTTTTTTTTTTTTTTTAAGACAAGCTACAGAAAGAAATAACCATAAAAGAAGAAAATTAGATCATCAAAATTTAAAGCTTCTGTACATCACAAGACTCCATTATAAAAATGAATAGACAAGCCAATAAAAATGGACAAAAGTTATAAGCAGATATTTTACAAAAGAAAACATACAATTGGCCAATAAGCACAGGAAAAAATTTTCAACATCATTAGTAATTAGGGACTAAAAGTTAAAAAGACAGAGAGATACTATTATACATCCATTAGAATGGCTAAAATTAGAAAAAGTGGTAAAATCAAAGGTCGGTGACATTGTAGAGCAAGGTGAAACTCTGAGCCTTTTTTTGTGTGTGTGGAAATACAAATGGTACAGTCAATTAAAAAAAAAACACGTAGCATTTTCTAATAAAAATAAGCATATTCCTAAACCTACCTTCTGAGTCAGCAATTCCATTTCTAGTTATTTCCCCATGAGAAGTGAAAACATATGTTAACAAAAAGACTTGTACAAGAATTTTCTTAAGAGCTTTAGTCCTAATACCCCCAAATTGGAAACCATTCAAATGCCTGTCAGTATGAGAACGGATATACTATAGGGGATTGACTCAGGACTAAAATGAAGTGAATTATGATGCAACGACACGAATGATTCTCAAAAAAATCACACATCTTTCTGTGTGAAAAATAAAAAGCTTTCCACACAAGAGCATATACTGTGTGATTTCATTTATATGAAATTCTTTAAAAAATAAATAAGTCTAGAGTGTAAAACGAGGAAGACATCGGTGCTTCTGTGGGGTGGGGACAGGAATTGCATTGTAAAAAGCATGAGGGAAATTTCTGGGGTGATAACGCAGTACTTTAATCTTGATAAGATTTTAGATTACAGAGGTATATAAATTTGCGCATTTCATTATATGTAAAGTTTCCATAAAAACGAAATAAATCTCAAACTCTAGATAATAATATGCATACTGAAGCATTTACATGGATATCTGGAATCTAATGCAATAAATGCATGACAAAGATTAATGAATGAGTAAGGGGTGGATAGATACTTGATAAAGCAACTGTGATAAAACTTCAATAGTATGTAGGTGGTGGATATATGAGTTTACTTAAAATTCTTTCGTATTTACTGTATGTTTAAAATATTTCATCATAAAATGTTGGGGGCGGGGGGTGTGAAGCACTGACCTAGAAACCTGATTGCAGGGTAAAATCCAAACCTCCTAGCATGATATGTAACCCTAAATGAGCCAATATGGATCCAGTCCAGGTTTATTCAGGAGGTGGTATTGTTGTTGTTAGAAGAAACAGCCATTCATTTGGAGTAGCACCAGTAACTGGTGTGTGTGCATGTTAATAGGGGTGGAGAAATGGAGGCCGGGGGGATGGGGGGAGTTCTAAGCATCATTACAGTTATCTGAAGGTAAGATATAATGTACAGAGATGGCAGACTTTTGAAACGGAGGACCCTGGCTCTTCTTTTTCTCAACATCATTCTTGCTCTTCTCAGATTTATTTATTATTTATTTTGCTTTGGACCCATTTTGCTCCCTTTCCTCTGACTTCCTCTGCTTACTCATTATTCTCCTTAGATAACTTTGGCTACTAAGAATGAGACTCACTCTGACCCTAGAGCTACATGGCCTTCCAGATGGAGAACTAACCATGAACTGTGATTCGCTTCCGCTGCCCTCACACCCCTGAATTACCCTCCCTTTCATGGCCTTTTTGCGTTTTGCATAAGCTAGGTCCTCTCCCTGGATGGATTTGCATCTCTTCTAGATGCAAGTTCACATCTTTACCCTGTGACATGAAGTCTAACTGTGTTAGCTAAGTTTTTGGTATTGTCAATTTTACTTCAAGGAACGAGGTTTTGTGGGAAGAATATTTATAGAAATGAGGAAATAAGCCTGAACTGAAGCTTCCAGCAAACAAAGAAACATAGTTTAGGCAGTGGAAGATGTGCAGACAATTTATCAGCCCTACTGACTGCCACATGGCTTTGACTCACTCATGGTTCTAATTTTTTTAAGGTTTTTACTGTCCCATGATACCTCTGTTCACCCTTCTCCCACAATACTTAAATCTCCTCGGGTCACATATTGTAAAATCTGGGAGGAAATCATATTGATTCACTTATCTCAATCTTCCTACTGTTTCTGAACCAATCTAACAATAACATACTTATGATTTAAATATAAAAATGACATTGGGTTAATACTTAAACCTAGACTGATAGATCAATTGTAAACAAAGGAGAAAGAATGAAATTAATAAACCACTGAGAAAATGACTACATATTTGTTAGTATGTTTATGAAAAATGCTGAAGGAAGCTAGTAGACTGATAAATGGTTTCCTACCAAGAGGCCCATTAAACATCACCTCAGCACAATGGAAAATGGCCTTGAAAGTTAAACAAGACACTTCCAGTTATTGGAACTTCGACTCACCTGAATCAAAAGTCCCTGGAGATACTATAGGTTGTTAGCACTGCAAAGTAAAATATATTTTCAAACCATACATTTTCCAAGTATTTGAATTATGAGATAAAAATTAAAAGAAAAAAAAAAGAACTTTACCAGTCATCAATTGGGCATGCTGACATCTGTATAAGGAATAACCAAAGCAAGAGATTGAAGACTTGAATCCTTCATGAGTAGGGTAGGAGAGCAACCTGCCTATGGAAGTTGGATTGACAGGATACTGATAAGTCCTCTGTAGTGTCAGAGTAGTCAATGTGTATTTTAATTATAGCACTAAAAATGCTTTTCTCCCTACTCATCTCTTAAACATTACATTCTAACCGAATCGAATTCTCTAAGCATATGTTGTTTGTCCCACTCAAACATTTAATAAATCGAGTTTCTTTGCTCTGCAATAAAATAGCCCTTCGTCATCTCCTCACTTGCTGAAAAAAAAACTTTTTACCTTTCTCCATCTTTTTCTCTCTACTAGTTTTGTACTTGCCTATTTCATGCACAATACCAACGTCTCACTTCACATTTCTTGTGGGAAGAGCATAGAGTCCACTCCACCTGCACTCCCCACAGTTCTCAGCCAGTGACAGCCACAGAGTAGATAATCGGTTCATGTATTAGCCAAATACTAATGCCTTTTCATGGTCTCATATTTACTTGCTATTTTGAAAATTCTCTTCAGTAAAATTATCCAAATTAGGTTCAACAGTGTGGGCTTCATTCTTTTCTTTCTTCATTGCCCGTAATTACTAAGTTAAAAAAAATTATATTTTTACATGCCTTTATTTATACAGAGGAAATAAATTCCAATCACCTAAGGAGCAATGGCCAAATAGCTCCCAATAGTTTGAGTTACACAATTTGTTGAAAATATCGTATCTTGTTTACCTAAGCTGAATATAATCTTTCAGCTTGCTAACCTGCTGCCTAAGTCATTCTTGCTTCTCTTGAGAGCAAGTTCACAATTATGGGAGGATTGAAATTTGTAAAGGGGAAATATAAAGAGCTCAGGATTTTTGGATGTGTTCAGTCTAATAATGCTCATGAAAATGCTTCGAGCGGTTTAAAATACCATCATTATATTTCTGTCTCTTCTTTCAGTATAGGTCTAGAGTTAAAGCATTCAAAAGGTAACTGTTTCCTTTTTTAAGTTCTCCAGGATCTATTTAATTCTAACTCTGATAATAGTAAGATTTCATTATTGAATATCCTCTGCCATCAAGCACTTACTCATTTTTACTTTACCCTATTTTTTGCTGCAACTTAGACATTTACATGCCCCTTTTCAAATTTGAATCTTAGTTCGGCAAGGCTTGAAGCCAGTTATGCACGTGTAAAATACCTTCCCCTGCTTCCTGCCATCTTCCTTCGATACTTTTTTTTTTTCTGGCTAGATCACACTTTTAAAACTAAATATATGTCAATGCCTCCAAAAAGCTTATCCTAATTCTTCAGAGCCAAAGGAATGTTCTGTGTCCACCACTGCACACTTTCTCATGACATTTATTCACATTATACCCTATGAAATCATTCTCACTTCCCCTATTAAACTATCAGTCCCTTTAAAACAGGCTCAATGTTTTATCCATCTTTGTATGCCAAGGACAAGGAAGACAACTACGCCATTGCTTTTTGAAGGCATGATGGACTCTAGAAGCGTAGTCCGGCCTCCAGTCCAGAAAAATGAGCCAGTGGAAATTAAGAGGCCAGATGAGGATCCCTGAAACTCAAGGAAAGGGTCTAGCTCCAGCAAGAAAACTAGACTAAAATTTAAGAAAATAAATTTATGCCAATACCTATTTGTGATTAAAAGAGGAAAAAAAGTCACTTAGCAAGTTATAAATAAAGGAAACCTACCTCAGTGTGATAAAGAACACCTACAAATATGCCACAGCTAATATACTACATCCTGGTGAAAGGCTGAAGACATTTCTCTGGTTCTAGGGCTGGGGTCCGGGTGAGGATACGCTCTCAACACTCTTACTCACCATGGTACTGGGACTTCTAGCTACTGCAAACAGGCAAGAAAATGAAATAAAAGAAGAAATGAAAACAGCCCTTATTTGCAGTTGATGGTCTATGTTGAAAAGTCTGAGGAGTCTACAAAAAACTTCTGGAACTAATAAGTGAGCTCAGCACAGTGAGAGCAACAGATATAAAAATAAATCATACTCAATCAAATTGTTAGGTACTAGCAATGAACATATGAAAACCAAAATTTGAAATACGATACCATTTGCCATTCTTCCAAAGAAAATGAAATATTTATCTTTAAAAATGCTCCACTAAGAAAAAACCTCATGGATAATTCTGACTGGCCCATTTTTGGTCAAGTGTCCATTTCTTAATCAAATCCAATGACAAGATTCAGCTATATGATTAGTTTAGCCTTGGTCACATGCGTCCAGTGTGACTAAAATAGAGATATACTAGGATTGACAACTTTAAATAGAACTATATCGTTGAGATAGGAGACAGCGTCTGAAAATAGGAGGGAGTCTTCTCAGACTCTCTCTAATGAACAAATGATAAATGTTGACTAAATTGCTATTTCTCAATTCCCAATATTACCATTTTACCTGACTCATTTATCCAGACCTTGGGCCATAGATATTAGTCCCATAAATTAGTGGGTATAAACTAAGCAGATGGGGCAGACAGAGATTTGTATTGGCACGACGAAGCTATAAAATATGCCATTAAGGAAATGACGCTGAAAAGAAATTGGTTTGATTGCTGAATGTGACTGAAAAATTTAGAAAATAATTAGTCTGTATTTTATTTAGCCTTTCTATTAATCAACCTATTTTTATAAGCGACAGAAAAGAATTCTCGTTAACCTAAGCAAAATAGAATTACTGGGAAGTATCTCAAGGAATTTCCTATCTTCATAGCTATCTGGAGGACCAGGTTTAGAATTCAGGAACAGTGTCTGCTGCAGATGGCTAGCCAACAACAATATAGCAGTTGTCTAGTATCAGATATAGTCTTGTAGGAATTATGCATCTATAATTTCTGGCTTCTGACTCTTCCTACCGTCCTGGAGTCATGAGCTCAAATACAGAATTCTAAGAGGAAATGTCTGGTTGGTTGAGTTTTAATCTTATGTCCACTCCTGGGTGTAACAGGATGAGAGAAAGAGTATCTGGCCTCTTGAGTTTCTGCAGAGGAATACAGTCATCCTGAATTATCCTAATTTTCTATTGCTACATAAAAAGTTACTGTGACTCAGTGGCTTAAGGCAACGCCCAGTTCTGTAGGTCAGAAGTCTCAGTAGGCTCACTGAATTTTCTGCCAAGATCAAACTATTACCAGGAAGAATTCTTATCTGGAGTCTCTAGGAAAGAATCCGCTCCTGAGCTCATTCGGGTTGTTTGCAGACTTCTGTGGAAGGGTGGAAAAGGGGAAGCGATTAAGAAGGAAAAATTGTTAGTTACAAAATAGTCATAAGGATGTATAGTATAATATTGTATGTCAGCTGTAATTGAAAAATGAAAAAAAATATACTAAAAAAGAAAACTAGAAATAGAAGAGATCATTCTCAACTTGATAAAATTATGAAAGTAATAAATTATAGTTCAAATTCGATAAAAAATAATGCATCCAATCCTTCTCACATTTATAATCTCTTTGACACTTTGACCAAGTGAAGAAAGTAGCAGAGGGTAGCCTTTAAAGGAATCTTATGATTAGATTAGGCCCACCTAGATAATATTCCATTTTAAAGGTAATAAATAGATTAGTATCTTAATTGTATTAGCATAAGACCTATTGCCATGCAAGGTAACATAATTGTGAGAATAGCACCAGGAGGCCATCTAAAATTCTGCCTGTCATAGCCTTCTACCCAAAATAGGTATAACGGTGGAAAGAAAATGCTGTTGAAGAATATTGAGCTTGTATGAGGAAGGAAGACTTCTCGAACAGCCAAAACAGACAAACAATTAAAGACATTAATATCCACTACAGTGTCTAAACTTCATTTCTAAAAGGATAATATGTTTTGATTGATGTGCAGAAACATAAACACACACATATGTTTTACAACAATAATATAAAACACACCAGTAAGTATTGCTCTTGGATTGGTATGCACAGTGACCGAATCCATGAGAGCCTGGGGGATTTGGTGGTGATGTAATGCACACTGACCAATGAGTCAAGTAAACTAAATTCAATTCTCTGCTCCCATACTACTGCCCTCTATAACCCCGAATAAATCACTGGCTTTCTCTAGTACTGTTTATTGAACTTTGAAATAAGAGAATTGGGCTAAATGATCTCTTAGAATCTTTCCAATTATAACACCGCATAATGCTGTAAACCTCTTATGTTGGAAACCTTAAATGTGGGATGCTCTCTGTTTCACCTGTTAAATTATATACATTTATAGCCAGTTACTTTTAGAGAGGGCACAGTACCTATACAAGTCTGGCACTAGTGTAAATTTTTAAATCTCTTTGGGAAACAGTTTTGTACCATGAATCCAAAACTAAAAAACCATTGCTATGAATTGTTAGGAATACACTTTTCATTACTGTATCCAAAGAAAAGAGTTGGTTATTTAAACTGCGTGTTTGTTGAAAGATGTTCATGGTGTCATTGTTTACAATAAAGGGAATTTAAACATGACATATGCGTCTTCTAAATGGAGAACTGTTAACTTATAAAACATTAATGAAGTGTGATACAGACTTGAATTAGAAAATCTGCCTTGCAATCTGGAATATGGTTAGGGCACAATATAAGTATAAAAATTGCAAGTTGTTAAAAATATGTAAGCTTGTATATAAATTTTGGAGGTGGGTACATAAAATTCAAATATGTTTTCTTAAACTTTCTAAGAATCTATACAGATGGGAAATATGCTAATACCCCTCAATAAGTGTACCTTAGATAAAAAAGAATCTCTCTTACTTTCCATTTTCAAAGATGTTTTCTCACCATTAGATTGAATTCACTCTTGGAAATCAATTAGAACATTTAAGATCTTAGAGTGAAAACGAACATATGGAAGAGCATAGGTTTATTGGTGTTACATTAAGTCTTCAAGCAAAGTTCTTCTGAGACAATTTGGGATGGTATCTTGATATTATATATTTTTTACTTTCTCAATTTTTTTATTTTTGCTACAGTGCATTCTGTTCCAGATTGGCCCATATTTCTTTCACTTGTAGCTTCTGGGTCTCTCTTTACAATGTGATGAACATCTAGATCCCAGATTCTGAATTTATCCACAGCTTTCCTTTTGTTTCTATCCTGGGTTTGCTCTCCCTGGAATCAAACATCCCGAGGTCACCTACTCTCAGTTGTAGCCCTCAGTCCTGAAGGACTCTCACCATTGATGCTCATTCAAACATAGGCTGTTTTCAGCATGCATAAAAAAGACTGTATTGAGATTTGCTGAATTATGGCATATTAAAAGAATGTGAGCCAAGATCAAGATTCTAAGTGAAAAGTGAGTAGCAGGAATTACCTAATTAGCTACCAGAACTGAAATTGCTAAAAAGGGAAGCAATGTAGGAATTTAGCCAAGAGCTCACCATTAGAAATAAAACAAAGGAGAGGAAAACAGATAGAGACTAAGACTGATTGTTGAGTATCCTCCAGAGGGTTCAGATTCTTGATAAATAGGTCATAACACATATCACAAAGTTGGAAAAAGAGTCCTAAAAACGCTTAAGACAAGACAGGTGAATGAGCTCATTGCAGTGAAGCATAGTACTCTAGGAAGTGGATTCTCTGCGAACATTACCAGATAGTAAAAAACACCCTAGAGGTTAGCATACCAGACCTCCCATAATCTCCATGGCTAAACACAATCACCCATGGAACATTTATATTACAAATCAAATTCATTCTCCAGAAAACAAAGCCTAACAGATTGAAAATTTATTAGCAGCTGCTGTGTTATGATTATGGCTTTTAAAATGATTCACATCACATGTGTAAAATGCACAAATACATTTCGTCATTGCAAAATACATGGCATTTTGGTTGCATATAATGAAAGATTTTATCTAACATAGGATGCTGCCTTTTTTATTGCTCCCTGCCAAGAGAATGCTTGGAATGTTTTCATTGGTTTACTATAATAAAGTAAGATTGCCCCCAATATGAAAACCATAAGGACACCTACCTTGAAGAAGGTAGGTTAATTGATTTCTCTGTGGCTATAAACTACTTTTTTTGTGTGTGAATTTAACTTTGAGAAAGAAGGTTGTTTGAATAATCACATTTTGAGGTGTTCTTTCCCTCAATACAGTTTTATTATTATAAATAAAAAAAATGTTCTTCTTTTCTTTAAGAAACTAAAAGGATTATATGTCTTTTCTTTGGGTGTACATGATTTCCAAAGTCACTCACATAAGTGGATGAGGATGTAACAGTCAGAAGAAGACTCTAGAAGAGTAGCCTTGGGTTATAATTTAGATTGGGGTTTCACAAAGATTGGTTCCCATTTGTTTGTCAAAAAGTAAAGCTATGGAAGACGTGGGTTCATAGTGACTTAGTCTACGTAATACTTTGTATCTGTCAGGAAATTAAAACCATAGAGACAATATTTCCATTGATAGAATATTTTTAAAATAAAATTCATTTATATAAATACCAAGGAGTGGAGAAAGGTATATAAGTGGTGCAGGAGCACATAATAAATCTTCAATAAATAACTGCCAAATGAATGGGTGAATAAGCAAATAGAGTGTACAATAGAGAAAAGTGAATGAGGATTTATACCGCTGCTGGTACAAGACAAATTTCCTGCTCTAGAAGTAGAGATTCAAAGAAGAATAACAATGATTAAAAGCATAGCTTCTGAAGGCAGCCTGCAGGAGTTGAAATCACCAGTTCTGCATCTTATTAACCATATGACTTTAGGCAAAGTATTTAACCTTTCTGTGTCTTTCTTTTCTTATTTGCAAAGTAGAAGATATTAATAATATCTATTATGATAATTATATTTTCTGTAATATCCATTGTGATGATTGCATGAGTCTATTTTAGGTGCCTTGAAAACTTTTGACAAACTCTACATGAATGTTACCTATTATTACATAGAATTTCTAGAACTATCATTTGCAGCTGGCTCAATTTTCTAACTCTTTTCCCTACCATGCTATCACATTAACTTTATGTGAAGATTCCTAACAGGTGGTCTCTCAAATCAGATTCTGAAAACTTGAATGTGAAAATTTCTCATTTTCAAAGTGGTAGTCTTAAACAGAGCAGGAATGGGGCCACTGAAGTTCAACATTTTACAAACTTCCAAAAGTATTAAATTTTTAAATAAGATTTTATATAGAATCTGACATTTTACATATGTAGAAGTTAAACCACCTTACTGCAAGTGAACATAAAGGACCAAAATTTTACTTCAATGAGTTTCCCCTTTATTCTTTGGGATAACTTTTGGGAACTTTCCATGAATCGTCCACGGGGCTTTCTAGCTGGAAAATAAGCAAGACAACTTTGATTGTTCAACCAAGGAAGTTGGTTCTCTAAATAAAAAAATCAAGTCTCACATCAGAGCAAGAACTACAAAAATGAAGAAATGATGAAAATTTCTTGTTTACAATTTAACCTTATTGTACCCAAATGTGCTTTAAATATTAACTCTGTATACAGTATATTAAAACTAATGGTTCATATCAGGAGTTTTAACAATTATTAATAATTAACTACTTCTCCAGTTTCTAGAAGTACTTAACTTTTTAAGTTAAAAATAAGCTCATGACTTAACAGAGTTATCTTGAATATTTGTACAGAAAATTATATTTCTAAGTATCATTCAGTTTTAAAAGTAATCTCGCTGAATTAGCAGCTCGACTGGCTGAATTAGCAACTAAATCTGTCTAGCTATCTTCTAGATTATATGAAAATTCTCAGAGAGACCTTACCTTTGTACTCTATCAGTACATGGTATCATCTTCTTTGGTCATCCTAGAGTCACAGTTGTGTGTGGTGACTGTGATATGATGATTTATAATAAGGAATACATATTTGGTCTTTATCCCTGGCAAAGAGCTCCCAAAGCCATCTAAATTTCCTAAGTGGCAAGAGTGATAAAGGTGTCTTGATATTTAAAACAAACCCCTTTTAAGGACACCTGAGTTACATTAGTGAGGTGATTTTTGGACAGAACCTAAGGATGGGGGCATAGTTGCCAGGGTAACCAAACATGTAATTAGAGAGTTGAAGTCCCCCCTTGCTGACCTCCAAGGAGGAGATTGGGGCTGAAGGTTGAAGCAATCACCAATGGTTAATGGTTTAATTAATCATGCCTCTGTAACCCCAAAGGAAGGGATGTGGAGAGCTTTTGGGGGTGAATACGTAGAAGTGCTGGAAGACTGGTGTGTCTGGAGAGAGCACGGAACCTTCACACCCCTTTCTCCAAACCTTGCCTATGCATTTTTTTTCATCTGGTTGCTCCTGAGTTGTGTCTTTTTATAATAAACCATTAAGCTAGTAAGTAAAATGTTTCTCTGAGTTCTGGGATCCACTCCAGCAAATTAATCAAAACCAAGTCAGGGGGCGTGGGAACCTCTGATCAATAGCCCATTGGTTAGACGCACAGGAGACAACCTGGACTTGCAACTGGTGTCTAAAGTCGGGTGGGGGGAGTCTTGTAGAACTGAGGCCTCGGTCTGTGGGATCTGATGCCATCTCCAGAGAGTGTCAGAATTGAGCTGAATTATAGGGCACCCAGGTGGTGTGGGAGAACTGTTTGATGATGTTGAAAAAGCACTTCGGAGTGATTGTATGTTTGTTAAATCTACCTCCTTAGATATTGTGTTAATATGGTATCTTGGCTTCCTACTGCTTTCTGACTCCAATCCTAAGTTCAGATCCTTTGTCTGCTGATGTCCAAACGAACCCCCGTCCCCTCACCCACAGATATAGCTGGACCAAGCCACACCTCAGATGTTCAGAAATTATAAGGACAGTGGCCATATTCTGAACACATGTCCTTTTGTCCCATACAGGCCAATGCTCATTGAATAACTAACCCCTTAGTAAGTTTATAGGGTTTTGATTCTGCGCTGAGTACCTTAGTTTCTTTCAGTCTCTGGAGTAGCCTAGGTGGTAAGCTCAGGGGGAAAACAAGGTAGGCTGTGTATTTGTCTGTACCCAGGAATTTAATCTACTCACCTCTTCACCAGAGCCAGCAAAGATAGAGAGATGTACAGGACCACCCCAGACAGATGAAGAATCAGATTGTAATGAACAAATATACTTTTCATTGCACCTCACTGCAGTCCAGTTGGCAGCACAGCATTTATGCTGTGCTTCTTGTCTATGAGAGCCTCATCTACCAGAAAGTTGTTATGGCCTGTGAGACTTGCAGAGGGAATCTGTCACCACTGCCCAAATGGAGAAGCTGATAGAGAATCTAACTAAACACACCTCACCCCACCCCAACCTTCACCACACACATTCTTATTTCACTTTAAAAACTCAGAGAGAAAACTGCTCCAAACTATAAATTTTAAACTATTCCATTTCAGCTGTTCACTCTTTAATTATAATTCACAGGGGACTAAAGGATATCGAAGTAGAACCATTGAATGGGTCAGGCAAGGAGAACAAGGCTGCCAGTTAATCCCATTTCTTTCTTAGTCGATGTGGTCCATTGAGAATAACCTTTAGGTCAGTGAATGTCCATTTGCCTGCTTTCATGAACTTGAAACACATAGCTGGATGTATTTATTTATTCAACAAATATTTATTGAGGGCCTGGTATATGGCAATCGCTGTGCTTAGCACTAGAGATACAAAGAAGAAAAAAAGACATCTCTCCTCACGGACTTACGATTTATGAAATCCACCAGTATTTCCTATACAGAAGATTTCTGTGCTAGTCTTTCAAACATGGATATACACATCAACCTCCTAGATCTGAGACTTAGGGAAATATGGAGCAGAGGTAGGAGAAATTGTCTACACTACTCTAATACATGTTTTATTTTAACAAATCTTAGGTGGAGATATACAAGTCTCTCATGAAACCGTAGGTGTCTTTTATCTTAGCCTTTAGCACACTCAATTACATTTATTTCACTATATTCTTCCCCACTGGACAGTGAATTTCGTGATTGTACAAATTTCATCTATCCTATTAAACAATGAGCCAACCCTCCCTCCCCCCACGTCTAGCATAGTGGCTGGCATAAACAGTTAATAAATTTTGGTTGTACTGTTGAATTAATGAAAACATATGATGAAGACATTTTATTGCGTTTATATTTAATAGGAATATTTGAAAATCAGCAAGTGAACTGGATGACAAGAAAATAATAACCATCACTTTTTGAATCTTTACAATATTACAGATTATAGTATTCTGGGAATATTGTAACCCTAGAGGTCAGGTTTTTTTTTTTTCTTCATATTTTAGAGAAAAAAATAGAAGAAAAAGACTTTAAAAATTTTTGAGGAACTTTACCTGGTCATACAACTATTTAGAAGCAAAGCAGATTCAAACTCAGTTCTGCTTAACTTCAAATTCTGAGAGATTTATCAATATACTGAGTACCTTGAGCTATATAGAATGATCTACTATAACAAGATGAAATTTTAAAATGTAGGCTTTATGTTTAGATACTATAATGCTCTAATGAAGAAGTAGAAGAGGACTGACATAAAACCACATGGAAAATTACTTGTCAAAAGTAAGCAGAACTTGAGTCAGCAACACAAGATACCTGTCAAAAAGGCTGCAGCAATTAGGTCATTAATTAACTAATTAATAAGCTGATGGTGAAGGTGATACCATTTTTTTTTTTTTAAAAAAAGATGCTGAGACTGGAGCTGGAGAATGTCTAGTTCTGGGATGCACACATGTAGTAGGACGTTATCAAACTGAAGAATGTCTAAAGGAAAACGACCACCATTGGGAAGGGGTCAATGATTTGTCATAAAAAGAATGGTACTATTTATCCTGAAGTAGAGCAAATACAAACTGTGGAACTATGATCACAGGCATACCATAGCTGAGGGGCCATCATGGGCAGAAGTTGTGGACTTGTTTTACTTGGTCCTAAAACATAAAATTTTGATCTAAATAGAGGGAGTCTTCAGTAAGACAGCTTTAGTTTGAAAGAGAAAGAGCCATTGGAAGATGAAATATGCTTCCCTTAGAGCATTGCAATGCACTCTTTTTGCTGGACATGTCCAAGAAGACACTAAGAGACCACAATTTAAATCACCGTAAAGGGGATTCAACTTATATGGTTGGCCTACATTGGAGTCATCAACTACGTAGCAGTACTGCTAACCTCCCATGCAAGCTTATGAAAGCCAATCAATCACTAATCAATTGCAGCATTTTTCACAATGAGTCCTCAGATTCTTTTTAAACATAGAGCTCCAGACAACCACTTCCAATGGACAGTTGGCATGTGAAGTGGAAATACTGTTACTTTGCCCATATTAGGTATAAAACAGGAGTCCTAAAGCCTAGGTGCCCATCAGAATCGGCTGTGGAGCTTTTGGTGCTTTTTAAAAGCTGCAGATTCCCAAGCTTCACCCCAGCTGCCCTGAAAAAGAATATCTAAATTCCAAACCTAGGAGTCTGTATATGAAAACTATCTCTAACTGACTCAGATGGACTGAGTCTAGCACAAGTTTGCAAACTGGTATATAGCAACAAGTAATAAAAAAGATCTTTGTATCTGTGACTCTCATGAAATTAAATGATCAAGAACCAAATTGTGTGTGTGCCCATAGATACGTGAGCTAATTTTATCTTTGCTTATACATTCATGTATTACCCATGCATGCAGTAGTCATGTTCCCCAAGTTTTTGCCCTGTGGATGAAATCCACACAGAGATGTGCACACCATCTCGCAATACAGATTTATGTGTGCGTCAGTCTTCTGACTCACACCGACTGGATGAATCACACTACCTGTTAGAGTGTAAAAGAGCAAACATTAGTAAAACTGATAATACGCCTTGTGGTGGTGACTCAACCAAAGCAAGCACATCTGTCACGGAGGAGCAGCCTGCCAGCTTTCCACCAGGGGAATGCAATTGAATAATAATGCGCCATACATAAAGCAACTTCGGTAATGCTCTCTGCCAAGTTAAATCCCCTTAAGTTGGAAATGTGTGCCTACGCTGGGCAAATGCAGAGGCACATAGTATAAACAGGCTAAAGACTTTGTACTCAGAATATAATGTCTTAACTTCATAGACTCATCCAAGAAGTGTCAGGCACCGTGCTCAGAACCGAGGAAACAGTGGTGGGCACAACAGACATTGTCCCTACACTTTGGGTCCTGTAGGAAGAATGGTAAAAACAGACTGCTGTGTTTGGAAATGAGAGTTAAAGCTACAGAAGAAACAAAGATGAGCTCATGTAGAGTTTTGTAAGACAGGACATAGTAAGGCATGTCTTACTATGAGAGGAGTGACAAGCTCTGAAGGGTTTCAAACCAAAAAGTGTGTTTTGTATTTAGAAAGACCACTTGGGCTGCATTGTGGAGAAAGGAGAGGAGACAAGACTGTAGGGAAATGTACCCATTAGAAGACTGTGTAGAGGTGGTGCATCCGGGCCATGCTTCTGGCTGAAGAGAGATGATGATCATTACCTCTCTCCAGTTTTGAGTTCAGTGACTTCAAGGTGGTAACATGTAATTGGCATTGTGGAAGCATTTATACCACGGAAATTGACAAAAGGTTTCTCTTCTTAGAGAGCCGGTTGCTAGACATTTATCAGCACACCACATTTATGTCTAGCAGAGAGTTTGTATCTACACACAACATGAATGAAGACACTGATATAAAAGGCTAACAGAGGACCTTCTCTGTGGAAGGTGACATTGAGAAGAGAGTTTTGTTGGTGAGAATACCTATCACTCACAAAGAGTTTTACCATTTGCAAGATACTTTTATATTTATATTCTATTTATCTTTCTTCTTTTATAAAATAAAGATAATTATTATCTCTATTTTATAAATAAAGAAAAACTTAATGGAGATAGAATTTTTTTTTAAGAATTGAATGAAAACATTTATGCCAATACTAAACAAAATGCTGGGCACATATTAAGTGCTCAATAAATTTTAGCTATTATTGTTGTTAATATTAGAAATGATTATTTTACTATCAAAATGATTCTGTAACCTAGACATGGTAGATAGCATTAACTGTATTTCCTGAGTGATAGATAGGACTTGCAGAAGTAAAGCGACTGAGACCTAGATTAGAAATAACAGAGGAGTGACCTGAACCAGAGGTTTTTTGATTCTTGGTCTAGTATTACGTCCATAGTGCATGTTAAAGTTTGCTTATTTATTTATCTATCCATCCATCCATCACTCAAGAAGTATGTTTTAGGTACCTATACTATAGTGAAGCAACAATCAAATGAAAACTGCCTTTGCTCTCATGATGAAATTAGCACATTAAAAATGAATAACTAAATATATAATAAATGTTCTTTGTGAGAGAGAGAATGAAGAGAGATGGCGTTTAGGTAGGGTGGTCCCTATAGGTCTCTCTGTGGAGTCGAAGTGCCTCCATGAAGAGAAGGAACATCTTGGGAAGAATACTGCACAGAGGGCCTGGCAAGTACAAAAGTCCTGAGGTGGAAAGGTGCTTGGTATGAATGAGAAGTTTAAGAAGATCATAGTAGGTGGAGGAAACTAAGCCTGGGAAGGCAGAGGGGTGGAAGATAAGACCAGGTCTTTGGTGTGCACCATTAAAATGTGTGTATTGTGCTAAATTTAGATTGCATAGAGTGGAAGATGGAAGATCTCAATTAATATTCTAAAAATCATTCCTGTAAACTCATGGAATCTTCCCATCAGAATATAGAGATTGGTTGGTCTCTCTGGCTCCCTTTGGTTTCTCAGTCTCAGCTTTTATTAGATAAATGTACGTTCGTTCATTTTCTATGAGATGCCTACTATGTGATAGGCATTGTGGTAGTCCCTGGGAACACATCAGTGAATAAGGCAATAAGATCCCTTGTCCCTAAGACATTGACAATTCAGCAGGAAACATGAACATATTCACAGGTAATAGTGTGAGGTGCCAAGAGATATACATACAGAAATATTCAGAAAACATGCTCCTATGTACCCTCACAAATGACACTCATAGGTACCCTAGTGCAGGTCATTCTAAAGTGCAGTCCTGTGATGCACGGGGTGATAGGGCCCATGAATGCAGAGCACAGCTTGCTTTGCCAAGCCTGGAAAAATCAGCAATAAAGACAGGGAAATATTATTTTGTTGTTTTTAACTAAACTCTGTAACTGGAATAATATCACCTTTAATGAGGCTGGGGAACTTCCTCTGAGGAGTCTGAAGCCTTTTACCGATGTTATTCCATTAATTCTCCTTGTGTCTGGGACTTGGCACCTGAAGCACAATGCATTATGCAAAATCAAAACACACTTTGCATAGAGAAAAGATTCTGTTTCAGTGTTTCCCTTGCGCTCAACTTCAAAATGCTGGCAGATCTGCCATCAGGACATGCATCCCATATCCTTGCTTTTTATGTAAAATTATCCTTTATGTCATAAATTTATTTTGCAGAGAGGAAGAGAGAGAGAGACACAGAGAGAAACAGAATGAGAGGAAGAGAGAGAGAGGAGTTTGGCATATGTAGACAAAAATATATACCTCAAATCCTTTATGGGATTAAGAACAAGATTGTAGGAATTATCTAATTCAACAGCAATATATGAAAAATCTTTTGTAAGGCGCTTTGCGAATTCTGTTAAAATGCCAGATAGATAACTACGCGAGCAAGTTAATTTGATGTTCCCACCATGTGCCCAGTCTGGTGCTAGGCAATTTGTAAAAGGAAAATGAGATCAAGACAAGTTCTCTGTTTCAGCCTGGGAGAAATGACTGACTGCCTTACATAAAGCAGTTAATTCACAGTGCAAAATTAGAGCGAGTCCTAGATTGGATGGTTTAGCCTCTCTCTAAGAACTTCTTGGAGTTCAAAGAAGGCAGGGATCAATGTCGACTTGAAGGATAAGAAAATCTTTATGATGAGCAATAGATTTGCACTGATCTTTGAAGACCAAGGGTGATTCAGAAATGTGATTTTCTAATACTGTTCCAAAAACATGAAGGTTGCCTATAGCCTCAATATTCCAAATTCCAGAGGAGCCTGCAGTCACCCATTCTTCCCAGGGATGGGGAAGGGTAGACCCCACATCACATAATTTAAGGGGATTTAGAATTCTTCCTGTAAATCTAAAAATTTCCAAAGTAGCGATGGTGGTAGAGCTTCAATGAGCCTGTGGGCGGCTTGTCACCTTCCAGTTCAAACTCCTTTCCTCTCCTTTTTCTTTATCTGCTCAGGATGGCCTCTGTTTCCCACTTCACGGGGACTTCTGCCATCTTCTTTATGGCCTCTCTCTTCCTCTCCTCTCACCTTCGCTCATCATCTCTCCTGGTTCTGCTATGGTCTGTGCATAAGCTTGGGCTCCAATGCTTCAGTCCTCTAAGACCTCTAACCCAGTACCTCTAAGGAAGCCTACATTTTCTTCTTGAAAGGTTAGGAATAATGGAAGGGAAAGAATGCACCAAGAAAAAGGAGCTTAAAATCATCACAGCTAAAGTTAATAAACAGCTCTTCCCCATTCTCTCCACAGAAGTCTCTTATTGGTTTCTGGCTCAGTGGCTGGGAAACTATCATCCTAATTGTCTCTGTCACACGTGGCCTTTGTCACATTGCCTGGAGCCAGACTACCTGGGGTTTGATCTCAAGGCCATCACTTTCTAGTTGGGAGAACTTGAGCAAATTTCTTCATCTGTGAAATGGGGATACTAGTACCTACCACAAAGGGTTGTGCTAAGGATAAAATGAGTTAGTTGGTATAGGTAAGACACCTAGTGTCTGAAACATTTCCAAAAATGCCAAGAGAGTATTAACTAATAATTAACATTATCGCCTTCACCAGATTTCTGGGCCCTAATATATTTCCCCTAGGAAACCAAGAGAACCCAAAACTCCCTGTTAAAGGAATTTTTTGTACTTAGAGGAATATGGCTCCATCATTTTTAACTTCTTCCAATCAGGTGATTCCAGCCCTTCCATTTCGTAACCTTTCAATTTTTCAAAAAAAAAAAAAAAAAAAAAAAAAAAAAATTCCTAAAAGAAATGCAGTCTTGTTTTCATTAAGTATTCCCCTCATCAAAGTTTTGTAGAGTCATATAATCTTAGACAATAAAATATGAGATCTGAAATATCCCAGGATACACATAGAGGTCAGTGGCTTCATTTTACAGATGAGGAAACTTAGGCCCACAAAGATGAATGTAATCTGCCAAGGCCACCCACAAAATTAATAGCAAAGACAAAACTAGAAATCTGATTTGTACTCCTTCCTCCAGACTCGTATCTCTTTCCGTCTAAGCTCCTTTACTGTAACTTTTTCTAAGATGAAACTACTTACTTCTACTTGTTTTGAAGCCAAATTAGGCTAGATTCAGAGCAGGAGGGTCCAGTGTCCTAAACTAATTTTTTTAAAAGGTTTTTAAAGACCACAGATCAAGACAGCCTTACCACTTTCCTCAATTTGACTAAATTTAGACAGGTTTCTACCCATGACTTCCCTTTCTTAGAGCATGTTCTTTAGAAACTGGTTGTCAATTCCTTCTGTACCCCTTTGAGATGTAAATCTTCTCCCAGCTTCTCACCCTTTTACAGCCCAGGAATACTTTCCTCAAAGACCTAGGAGTAATTGCTTTGAAATGTAATCACCAAGGAAGATAGCACCAAGATTTCCTAGTCTCTGTGAGAGGTTAGGGTCCTACTTCAATAAGGGACAAACAAAACATGCACAGATGTCCTCCCTACCAGGAATTTTCCACTAACTCACCCAGGAGTTTAAAAAAAAAAAAAAATCTGCCTTTTGTTTCAGCAGATTCGGCTCAGTCCTACACTGAAGTCTTTCACCTACTACAGTAGGCTGAATAAAATCTTTCATGCTATTTTAAACGAATGTCCGGTACAATTTTACTTTGACACCACACAGTCCAAGACAAAGGGTTTCTCCAGCTAGTTTCCTCTTTTGTTCGGGGAAAGTGCAAACAAGTTAACTGGAAGCAGCCCAAATATTGCTGATTCATTTGCATTTAAATTGCCCAAATGGCATTTGGTAAGAGCTATTTAATGTCCAAGGAGGCTTTGTAGGCTTTTAAACTTCAAAACCAGAAGGTCAGAATTGATCAGCAGGAAAAGAACCTCAGTGCTAAGTGGTCGGGTTGAGTTCCAAGCTTTCAACCTGGGAAGTTGGTTTCAGCTTGAAACCTGGAGGAAATGACTCTCACAGACTCACTCCAGGAAGAATGGCCAGGGCTGGACAGGGTGGGGATGACTTGGGGTCTTGCTTTCCGGGGTGCTGTACTACAGTCTCCTGTCTCCTTCCAAGGTCTGCTGGAGAAAGAGCAGGAAACGAAAGCACAAGCATGGATCCTCTAACTTTCCTAGAAAAATATGTGTGCAAACCTGCTCATCTAGACCAAGCTCAAACACATCATTTATTTACCCCCCCCCCCCACACACACACACAAAGTGTGATTAGCAGTCAGGTTCTTTATTTTTATTTGTAAAATGTGGATAGCATTAAATTATTTAGGCAAGAAGGCCACTAGATGGATGTGGCTCTAGAGCCCTGGCTGTCTATGTAAGCAAACCAAAATCTAAGCCTGCGAATGCCTCAAGGTTACAAAATTGAAACCTAAGGGTAACCAACTACAAACAGCCAACTAGACTTTAAGCTATAGCTTTGTTTCCCTCTTTTCTCTCTAAAAGTCTCTCCTGGAGCTCCTGTCAGTGGAGGGCTCCTAACCACTTTCGGTTTGGTCTTACCCATTCCACTTGATTTTTGCTTAGATAAACTTTTAAAATATGTGCCTCTGTGAGGGAGGAGAAAATAGCCCTTCTTTCTTCCCTTAGGTCTTCCAGCTAGCCTAAGAATTAAATTGACATGAGACAGGTTACACAGAAGAGAATAACAATTACATTTGTACATACAGGGGTTCCATAAAAATTTGGGGCCTGAAGACCAATCTGGCAGTTTAGGTTTATTTGCCATCTTGAGCTTAGGAGAAAAAGGGGGTAGTGGTGGGGGTCCTAATCTGGGATTTCAAAGGGGAGGAGGCTAGTCACATGGAGATGCAGAAGCAAATGTTTGGTAAACATCTTTAACAATAGGACACAGAGAGGAATTTATCAAATGGGCCTTGCTAGGTTCTTCCCTATGGCACCTAGTCCAAAATAAACTCTAGTTATCTAGGAGGATAGCTCCCTTCTGGGAGTAGGCCCTCTATCTATATTTTTTTTGGGCTGCTAGGCAGAAGGTCAAAGGAGGTTCTTCCTGAGTCTTTTTATTTTTATTTTTGTTTTTTAATAACCATCTTAAAAAATAATTATTTATAAAATGGCATATTTTGGGGTAGCAAACTCTGTTTTTCCTCACCTCACTTTATCTTTTAACAACAGTAACTATTTTTAGCTCATAAGTTTGACATACAGAGTAATAACTATAATAAAAATGGGATGATGATGATTACCAGAGTACCTTCTACATGCTCACTCTTTAAAATTTTTGAAGACCAAGGAGACCAGGACAACGGGTTGTTGTTCCAACCTCATTTTCTCTTTTGTTTACAACAACCCTATGAAGTATGTTTTATTATTTCCATTTGCAAAATGTAAAAAAAAAAAAAAAGTTAAAAATCGAGGCATAGAAATATTAAGTAACTTGTCAAAGGTTACATAGCTAACGACAGCAATACCAAGATATGACACGTTAGTTCCAGAGAGTTACTAATTGATGTAAAATATTAAGCTAGACATTTTGTTTATAAAACTAAGTCAAGAAATGCTAATATCATTGTCACCATAAACAGTAAATTCCAACCGTGCCCTTATCAGTACTGACTTTGCACATCAAATACATTCTTTGACTTCTAACTTGGAACCAGTGGCTCTCCTGTCATCTTTCTCTATGCAAATACTCCAACCAACTCTAGGGTTGGGTAAGACTTACCCATAGTCTCAAGTTTGACCTAGCTCTTCAACTCAAGTCATGCTTTCTTTGCTAATCAAATATGCAACAACAACAACAAAAATTAAAACAAAACAAAAACACTGGGAGTGGGAAATCTGTAAAATCAGAGTTTATGAGAAATAAATAAAATACTCGCCCTTGGTGCTTGGCAGGTAAGATGCAAGGCAAACTGAATGGCGTGGCCGTGGGTTTGGAGACAGGAGAGTGCAAAACAGAAATGCGGCACGACCGTGCTATTCTGAGGGGTGGTGAATGTAGGCAAGTGGGGCAGTCGTGATGAAAGATGATTCACAAAATGGAATGTCAGAGATAGCACTGTGGAATTTTTGAACACCATGCTAATGACTGCAGAAAGATTCAGGTGTTGCTCTCAAATGCAAGACATTACCTAGATTACAATAGCAGAGAGAAAGAGAGAGGGAAAGGGAGAGAGAGAGAGGAAGAGAGAGAGAGAGGCAGCAGGAGAAAAAGGCTTAAATACTCAGGTTCTAGTCTAACTTGGCACATCATTTAACTTGCCTAAGCTTCTGAGATCCGCGGTGCATTTATCTGCCACCTGCCCAGTCACCATATATTTACAGTCATCTTGCCTCGCTTTGTAGAATAACAGTTCTAAGACAAGCCTTAGAAATCATCTAATTCAAATTCTCCATTTTACTAGTAAACATAATTTAGTTTAAAGATGGAAAATAAAGTAAATGAAGGTCACACATCTCACTAGTGACAGATGAGGGCAACAAACAGGGTTAGGTTCTTTTAGGGAAGGGAATAAGTGAACACCTTGAAATTGTTTGCAATGTATTTTAGAAACTCACTTATTTTTCTCAATGAAATCCATGATTCAAATATTTTAAGAATGACCGCTATGAGTTTTTCCAAGAACAGCCCAAGAGATGCAAGTATATTGCATTTAGACATCATCGTTTTCATTGGCTCATTTAAATGCCGTAATGGGAGAAGAGTCTGGGAAGGAAACACAACACGACACAACATAACACAACACAACATAAAATAATAAAATAAAATATAATAATAAAATAAAATAAAAAAGAATCTTCATCTATTTCCTTCAAGTTTACTGACTGGAAAAGATATATTTTCCAGAAATACTGAAGCAATACTAAAAACCACACACACACACACACACACACACACACACACACACACATACGTGTGAATTGTTGCTGACCTTGCCATTAATTGCAAATGATTCCACAACCCCACGTCTCCTCCCTTGACAGCATAAGTACCTGGGCCATCTGGTCTCAGACCTACTACAGACTCACCCCTGTGAGACATCACTCCTGGCTGTGTATATTATAAGAAACAGAGGCTTTACCTGGGTTATCAGACTTCTAGAAAGGACTTCAACAGTAAAACAAACAAAAAAAATGGCAGGTAGAAAAAAAAGGTTATAATATTGTACAAATCAAGAGAATTGCTGAATTCTCTTTAAACTCGACTTATAGAAAGAAATATATAATCTCTTTTCACTTGGAGTGTTATGCACAGTATGGGAATGCAGAAAACATTTTCCAGAGTTTACTCAGAGAATAGATATAATAACAACAACAATAACAATAATGATAACAATAATAATAATGTGTACATAAGTAGAGACCCTGCAAAGATGTAAAGGAATGAACCTAGAAATTATCTGGGGATTTACATATGAAAATGCAAAAATGAGAATGATGATATAGGAACCTGAGTTTGAGGTACTGCCTGATGTATTTCTTTATTCATAATAATTCATTTCCTTATTTAAGGAGGAAAAAATTCTAGGATCCTTACCTTGTATCAAGTAGATTCTGTGCATATGTTAGCTACATAGGCAATCCTACATTAACACATGGGCAAGCAGGCACTCACACCACGGTATAGAGAAAGGCCTTAGAAGCTCTTAGCTAGCTATTCAAATGAAGTAATCATCAGCAAAACATGTATTAATATAGGTTTTTCTAGGTAGATTTTTTTATACCTCTATTTTACATAAGAAGGAATGGAGACTCTGATAGAAAGTAAACAACTTACCCAAAGTCACATGGTCAGTATCCCACAAAGGTAGGATTTAAAACCTCATCTGTCCACAAACCCTAAGTATACCCAATGACATGTGGCTACCTCCCAACATTAAAACATCTGCGTTCATTGGACTGCCTGTTTGCCTTTGCTTATACTTTCTCCTCCTCCAGAAATGCACATCCCACACCACACTGTAATTATGTAACTACGTCCCATCCTTTGAGACTTGGTTCAAAGTCCATCTTCTCTGTAGAGCTTTACTCAAATGTCCCCAATTACTAGTCTCTTCTACCTTTGAACCTCATGCAATTTTATATCTACATTTCTTATAATTATCTCACTTTCTACTCAAAATCACAGCTAATTATATAAACATCAACCTCTTCTCTGAAACGAAAAACTCTGATTTTGCTTTTCAAACCTCATTGTATCTTGAATTGCAACTTACACAGAACAGAAATTATGTAGTATGTGAACAAGACCTTTGGCCTTCATGTCAAGGACTGAAAGTTCCAGATCTACTACATTACCTAGCATTGTGTCAATCAATTAAACTCTATGTGCCTTATTTTTCTAATTCCTATTAAACAAAAAATAAACCATAAATGTATTTATCTCATTGTTAGTGTGAAAAACAGTAACAGTACTGTGTTTTCATCAGGTTTGAAGGGGTGCATAATTTAAGATAAACATTGGCCACTACAAGAAATGGACCCCATAATAAAATGGAATTTAGAACAATGAAGCTTTCATGTAACATCAGACAAGCATTTCAGATTGGGAGTGACTCTATTCTATGCAGTCACACAGGGACCCAGGCTCCTTGCACCCTTCCTATCCTTGTCTGTATAGTTAGAGCTCAGTCACAGGTTCATCCATAGATGATTAAAGGGTAATTGTGAAGTCAAAATCAACTATTTTCATTTAAGCCATGTAAGACAGAAGTGACAAACGCCACTTTTGACTACATTCCATTGCCAATAACTTAGCTTCTATGGCCACACATGCTGTGAATCACTATAAAATGGAGCCTCCAGCTGGGCAGCCACAGGGTCAATTTGACTAAACTTTTAATAAGACAGACAGAATGGATTGGAGTGGAAAACAAGTAGTTTCTGCCACAGAAGTAAAGAAAAAATGAGATAGTATTGTAAGCATCAATAAGCATTAAGGCATGAGGATTTGATGTAGATCTGACGAATGGGTTTTATATAGGCAGAAGAATGTAGCAAACCTTTTAGGAGAGTTTAATATGCATAATGAGGTTAAATGGGTCAGGGAGAAGATGGTCTATTTGGATATGTTAATCACAAACAGATCCTAGTTAAAATCTCAGTGAAGAAGAATAGCCATAACTTAGAGAATATAACCAATGCAGATGGTATCACAGAGTTTTCGACACTGTACCTTTCGTAATCTTCATGAGACAAGAGACTCCTAATGTTGCTCGATTCTGCATGTAAAGTGGCCAGTACAGCTATTACATGGCATTCATTACTGAAGGGAAAAAAAAAATGAAAAAAAACACTTAAGTTAGATATCAAGAAGAACTCTCTAATTCAAAAAAGTGAGAAATCCACTTTTTTATTGGAAGGCGCACAATTTCCTTCTCTGGGTAGAGGTGGGTGAGTGATGAGACAATCTCTCAGTAACCTCATATACAACAAGATTTCAAAAAATAAGCAGAGAAATAGGGCTCCTTCGATAAATCTTAGAAACGCAATTAAGTGGAGAAATGAGAGTATCGCTGTACCCTATAGCAGTAATAATCACTTGTTATTTCTTGGTTGTTTCCAATAAAGACATACTTTTTGGAAACTGGTATATTTTAATTATTAACAAAAATAATAAAAATATTTATAAGAAAATTATAAAAGAAATGTAGAAGTATACCTACCCAATGAGCATTTAATTACCAAACATTGCAAGAGACACGCAAACACAGAGCTACAGTTGAGCAAGTTGATGGGAACAGAGTTGAGTGTAAATTCTTCCAGGGATGGGCATTAGCTATATGGGGCTGTTTGAGGATTTGCTCTCATAAATAACAAGGCAGGAAATCTGGTTTGTGTTAATTTGCAGGCAAAATCTATTTTTACAGCTTAGTGCCAAAGCTATACTCAAAATAGTTTATCAATTAACTTATCGTGTCTTTTTGCTAAAGTTTAAGAAATCTTCCAATCGCTTACTCCTTGACTCTGTATAAAACACTTAGCTTTGCTTAGTTTCTGGTCCTTCATTTTGTAAAGTGACTACAGAGGAGGTAATATAGGTAGAAGGGGGTGGGGAATAACTCAAGTGCTTTCAAATATATCGAGCCCTTATTATTTGGGGTCTATAATCTCTTCAACCTTGGGTGTTCCAAAATGAGTAAATCAGTTGGCTTTTATAGACTGGCTCAAAGATCTGCCTCAAAGACCTGGCCCAACACAGTGCTGTGGGCTGTCACGGGCATTGCGGACTATGATGTTTAGGAGAACTCAGTTTCCACTAATATGTGGTTGGATTTTTCAGGAACTATGTTAGAGGAGGAAGCAATTTTTCCACAGTACTATAAGCAGTTAACTTGTAGTTTCCTATAGTTAACAACTGCAGCTCTGGTATCCGATAGCCTCTTTCATAACTTGACACCACCATTTTTAATTTGAAGGTCTTTAGTCAGGTAGTAACTTTTCAGTTTCCTCATCCATAAAAGAGAGATAATCATGTTATTTCATAGGAGTCTTGTGAGGATTTAAAGTAATAGCTACCAAAAATGTTTTGTGCATTGCCCAGCCCTTAGTAAGCATTGTTATGATTATTTCAATTCTCATTGACAGTAACTCTAATCTAGAGACATCCTAGCAGACAGGTGAAGTCCATGGGAGTCTACATTTAGAGAATCAGGTACGTAGTCAACTACAGATGATTTCTTAGATGTTAGTGGGGCCCCTGCATAAAAATATACACATTTCATGAATGTCTTTCCAGCTTATAATAACTTCACTTTCTCCTTCTCTGATCCATAGCACCAGGATACTCATATCCTTCAATTCTAGTACTTATTTGTCTATGGGATGACAGATCTATAATGGGTCAATTCAGTCTTCTGTCATTGGAATGTGGAATTGGAACTGAGGATCTCTTAGTGGTTGGTCCCATAATGAAAAGTTGGAGGCTGAAGTATGGCTCCATTTTTAGCATATGTGTCTAGAGGCTGAAAAGCCCTCTGTCCAGACCAAAAAAAAAAAAAAAAAAAAAAAAAAAAAAAAAAAAAAAAAAAAATCAAGCAAAAATCTAGTGATGAAATAAGAAAAAAAGAGTCTTGAAGACTTTCCAAGTTCTGCTTCCAATTCAGTGGTTTCTAAATCTATTTATGGTTAGAATCAGCTGGGAATGTTTTTAAAAACTCCAAAGCTTGGATTACACTATAGACAAATTAAATCACAATTTATGGACATGAGACACAAGCATTTGTATTGTTAATTCTCTGTGAGTGATTTCAACGCACAGCTATGCTTGGAGCCACTGTTCCAGTCCTTCCTGAGAGGAACTGACTATGGGTTACACTAGCCATTTCAACACCCTTACAATAAATTTCCTCATTTTTGCTCAAGCTCTGTAAATTTACTTCTTTTACTTAAAATAAAAGCAAAAGACTATTTAAGTTGGGATTTGGGAATTATGTACTTTACCAACACTGGGAATTAGACATGGGTACAATTGTTAAAACTTGTGTTCAAGATGGGGATTTAACTGTTTATCTGAGTCTTTAGTTATATACTATAATTGCAAAAAAAAAAAAAAAACCATTAAAGTTGCATTTAAAGACATATAAAACATTATACTATATCATGTATAACTGGGTAAGAAATGGGGGGAAACATTAGATCTTATTAAACCAGTCATCCATTAATGGCGTTCCATGATTTTTTAAAAAAGTTTTCCCGGTAGTCAATTAGAAAAGGGGAACTAGTTTAGTCAGTCAACTGAATTTATGTGTAACAAAAGCAAATTATCCAAAACTACAAATGTTTTTGGTATAAAAAGCATATAAAAATGCTTTAGGTCCTTGTTAAGAAGAGGTGATGGACTGTGAGCATTATCAAGGAAATATGTCAGAACATCGAATACAGAATAGCAGAAAGGCAGATTATGCTGACTCAAACCGAAGAGACAAAAGAGGGCTGCATGCTCTTTATATTACCCCCTTTTCTAAGTAAAGGACAAATCTAAGATTGTGCCAGAACCAATACTTCTCCCATTGAGAAGAAAACCACACATTTGGGACCAGAGATCCAAGCCACGTCCTGAAACCTACTCATTCGCTAGTGTCTGCCACACTAGATGCTTCCTGTCCCCTGGGATAGCCTCTCAGGTTCCCTCCAGGCAGACTTTTAGTTTATCCTTCTGTTCCTCTAGCTGAATACCTCACCACCTTGTCATTCTAGCACCCTTAAAATTTCCTGTCTACTCCATTAAATTCTTCTGCTTAAGACCTTCCTGGACTTTTAAAATTCTCAATGAAAAGATTATGACATCATCTATAGACTTCCAAACACTACCCATCTGAGTATGTATCAGCATCACGTATGGCAGAGAATGTTAAAATGCAGATTCTGAGTCAGACCTGCAGGACTTTGATCCATTTGGTCATAAATGGGCCCTAAGAATCTATATTTTTAAAAACTCTTCAGATAACACCGATTCAGAAACTGTACTAGGCTTGGAGAACCCTGTCTTAAGAAATTCTCAGAGTGCGTTCTCATGGCCCTTCCTCCTTTTTCTTCTTCATTCTCCCCTTCAGGCCATATTTTCTGAACATTTATTATACTCCTGATACTACTACACAGGGATCTTTTTCATAAATCGATTTAATACAAATATTATTTCCCCCATTTTACAGGCAATGGAATCAAGACTCAAGGATCTTAACACTTAAATAAGTATTCTAAGGTCACAAGAAATTATGGAATTTATAAAGATAAACAAAACAAAACAAAACACCTTTGCATTTGTGTAGGAATTCCAGTAGCATGAAGCTGTGAATAACACCAACTAAGCAAGGGGAGTCAATAGCTCGTGCCTCAGTCTCTCCATTGTCAAGCTAGAAATAACATTGGCTTTAAAAGTAGCTGGAAGACATCAGGGGAAATATGGTTTCCAGGTGCAAAATATGATTAGCATGACAAGAAGTGTAACAAATTGATCAAACTGCTATTTAGACACCTAGAGTTCTCACAAAACATCATCTTGCCACACTAAATGCCAATCAATGAGGATTAAGTGAATTGAATTTTCCTTGGAGAAACATGAGTTTTTAAAATGAAAAGGAAAAAGTCTTAGATTAATAGCTACTAAGAGTTTTGCAGACAAAATACTAAGAAAATCAGTCATTTGATAAACTTTCTATTAGCAGGGAAAGCATGTAGTTCAGAATCATGGAAGCATAGAGTATAAAATCTGGAAGAAAACTATTATGTGAAAGATCCCAAAACAAAATCCTCGATATATCCTAAAGACATAAGGCAAAAACTTAATCAGATCATTTCCCTAAAATTTCAATTTTATAGAGGTATATCTCAGTGGGATATACAAAAAAAAATGTAATAATATAATGATCAATATATATTATATACAGTTATATATAACATAGATAGTAGTTTCCTTTTGTATCTTTATAATGCAAATGCAAGTTTAATACTATGATTAATAATTGAGATTAAATTGATAATACTCTCAAAAAGTTCATTTCAAATTCAAAGCAATCTTTGATATGAATTTGGTGGTTATCAGTCTCTGGCAGAAGAAGAGGAACTTCCATTTTATTACAATTCAGGGCTAGCATATTGTTTTTAGACACTCCTGGGCAATTAAATTTAGAAAGGTAAACCATTCAAGGGCAGAGTTAAGTTGAGCCCAAGCGGATTGTATCAATATAGCTCTTGATTTATCTTCATCACACAGTTTCTGACCAAAGACCTAAAAATTATTATTAGGTATCGAGAGGAACCTTTAAGCCACCCTGGACAATAGACACCTTGCATGAATCAATAAATGCAATTTCAGGTAACAGAGATGCAATGTGGTGAAATTAGCCAGATATTAGGTGAGGTTGTTTCTGGTAGTTCTTGCCCTCATAGCTTCACTGTCTTCCCTGGCTCCTTAGCCTAAGTTTTCATTTTCACAGAGAATCTTTGTTACTTCATCATCTGAATTATTCATGACTTCTCCTTTTGATCTGATAACTTCAAGTGGCTGCTACCAAGACCTGTTTTTTTCAGATCATGGTGTGCGGCTACCATCTTGATGTTTATTGCTTATCTTGATCCTGAATGTCCCTGGCCTCCATTTTGTTTTAGTTTTATCAACAACTCATTAATCCGTTATTTAAGATATAAATATTTGTTGACTCTTCAGGGTCTTGGGAGGGCACTCTGGGGACACCACTGTGAGCAAGCTTACCATATTGTTTGTCCCCCATGAAACTTACAGTCTAATAGGAAAAATAGAAAATGAAGCAATCCGGTCCCACTAGTGTGGTGTAAAGGAGGTGATTCTGACATGCTTTATCAGAGTCAGAGAAGGACTCTTGAGGGAGGTGAAATTTAATCTAAGACTAGAGGACAGAAGGTGGTAGGAGAGCAGAAAAAAAATGTTCAAGTAGAGAAAACAGCACATATTCAGGCCTGGGGGTGAAAGGGAGTCCGAGTCTTAAAGGTAGTGGAGGAGACTGTGTGGCTTGGGAAGAGGTTCAGCTGGAGAACTGATTGAAAAGGATGCTAAAGGTGTGTGTAGAAAACAGACCTGGAAGGGCCTTGAAATCCATGCTAAGGAATTTAGACTTTATTTTGAAGGCAAGGAAGGCTCGTTAAAAGTTTATTAGCAGGGTAAGGTAAGATGATGAGAAAAATTGTTTGAAAAGTCATTTTTGTGGTAGACAAGATTAAAGTCTTCCTTTTTGTTTATCCTGCAACTAGCGATATTGAAAAGGACTCAAACAAGTATCACTGTGAAAGGGGCTGGTCTACATTGAAGTCTGGCCCACTCAGTCTCCACCTTGGGTACTGTTAAAGAACAGTGAATCTGGATCCAGTATGGCTTTCTTATCATTATTCCAGTGACCAGACTGGGAAGACCAAGTAAATGGAGTCTGTGAACAATAAGAATCCTCATGAGACATGCTTTCCTGACATAAGCAAGGAAGAGAAGACTGAGGCAGGAACCAAAAACCAGACATTTTATATATCATTCCCAAGACGGCTGAGGGTAAGTAAAAATCTACAAAATGTCATCCATCATCCATCCAGGCAATTGTCTGTTCTGACAGCTTACGCAGGGACCCAGGACATATTGCTGGGAATCTTCAGTGGGGGTTGGAGAGATAGTACTTTCTGTGTCTCTGTGTCCTTAAAAGTAAGCTTTTGACTGGAAATATCCTTCAGTTTCTCTTCTGCAAGGATTCATTTATTTAATAATTGTGCAAGAGTTTTATTAACTAATTTGCATTTTTAATTTGAATTGAAAATATTATGAAAGCTAGCATGGATTAGGCCAGTGTATTTTCAACTAGGATTTTCAGAGTCCAGGCTTTAGGGAATATGTTTCAAAGCCAGAGCCCCAAAGATCTTCTTTGACAAAAAAAAATTTCATTATTGCAGTTTTCATGTTGCGGTTCTATAGGTAATATATTTCATTAAAGAAACAATTCAACTATTTGTGGAAAAATCCTAGAAAGAATCAGTATGGGGGAAAAAAGAATCAGAAAACTGGAGCTTAACTGGCTGCTTGATTTTGACAAATCTCTTCCTCCCTAAGCTACTCTTTCCTCAACTGGATATTGAGGAGCCAGAGTATGTAAATTCAAGATTCTGATATATGTATCTTGAAAGCTGCAAGAATACAAAATAAAAGTACACTTACTTCCCTTCTAGACTATTCGTTCCTAGAAAAATTTTTGATCTTATTCTTTACTTCCAAAATACCACTTTGTAATAAGCTTATTTCAATGCCACGGAGTCTGCCTTTACTGGATGATATTATTTCCCTTTATTCCAAAAGACAGAATCACATTCATACTTTTAGTTAGTAGTTCTTAAAACAAGATGAAATTCTGAGCCTGTTCCCCAAGACTATCATTATATATAATTAGGTTTGCATAGAACTTCAGGCCCCAATAAGCCCATGGATACACTTGTCCTAAAATAACTTTTCTAACTCCATGTGTTAGTGCATTCATTCATCAGATACTTGTACACTATCAATCAATGGTCACACATCTCTCTAGATGCTAAGGATCTCAGATAAACAGACTTAATTTTATATACAATTATATTTTCTTTCAGTAGGAGCTCGCAACTCAGAGAAGAAGATACATCTGTAAACAAATCAAAAGCCAGAGTGGCAGCTTTTGTGATATAGATGTGAGGAACCTGGTATATGCAGAATCACACAGCTGTTAAGTTGCAAAGCTGGGGGCCCAGGTCCGTTGATTCTTTGCCCAATACATTCTTGCTTTCTTCTAAAGATTACAAAAGCTGCTAACTCTTGAGTTCTATTTCTTTCTTCTTGAAGGACATAAGACGCTTTAGAAGACATTTGATGGTCCTTGACTAGGAGCATTAAGACACTAAATTACACTGACATGGTCCATAAATCATCTAATGAGTGAGATCCAGATAGTGGGCCAGTATGAAAAGGACACATCAAGAATGACAGCCACCAAAACCTGGTTGGAGATTTACAGTCTATATATGGGGTCTAGTTAAGCATGAGAGACGCTTCCTCCTTGTCTGCACATTGCTCATGAAGGAAGAGGGAAGAAGACAGTTCTTTCCTAAATCTTGATGAGGACCATTATAAAACCAGTTTGGCTGCAGAGGTGAATTTCCTAGTTTCAAATGCATGCCTTGCTTTGTGCTTCGTGATCTTGGGCACTTAACTTACCCTTTTAAACCTACTTTGTAGTGTGAACCTGCAGAATGAACAAAATGTATTGCAAAATGCTACACTTAGCACTTATTTTAGGGTTCAGAAGATATGAAGAACACACATAACAATATTTTAAAATTTCATTTTGATTTGGCTCATTTTAGTTTACTGTATCACACTGGAGGTGGGAAGAAGAGCTACATCCCAAGTATTTCATCACTGATACTGTCAAAAGAAACCAAATTTTATTCAGTTGTAACATTGCCTTAAATTCCCTATAAAGGACATGCCAGCCATTTCTTGTACTTATGAAAAACCACTCCCCGCCCCAATCAGCCGTGGCACACCATAGAAATATTCTTTCATCAATATTAATGCATTACTCTTCACACCAAACCTGCTAGTTAGGTAGGGGTTATCTATTTTATAAATATTAAAACTGAGGCACTGAGAAATAAAGTAATGATAATAATACTATTATTAATAATAATAGCTACTATTTAATAGTATTTACTATATGTTCATTATGGCATGATTTACTTAAAACACATTTTTACAATGAACTCCTACATAAACTGTATAAAGTAGGTTTTTACAGAAGAAGAAAGAAAAATTTCCAGAGATTAATCACTTTACTGACGATAAGAGTGAAGCCGAAAGTCTGTATGGGATTCTAGTTTTTCAGTCCTGAGAAACTGTTCTCTAAATTACTCAGTAACCTAGTGGCAATGCCATGTTTTTAATCTGTTTCTGCAGTTTTTTTGTTTATACATCCCAGGAGTTTTAGGGTATATTAGTTTTCTAGGTTGCTATAACAAAATACCACAGATAGAGTGGCTTAAATAACAGAGACTTATTTTCTTAGGATTCTGGAAACCAGAAGACCAAGATCAAGGTGCCAGCTACATTGTCTTTTTCTGAAGGCCTCTCTCTTTGACTTGTAGATAATGGCCATCTTCTCCCTGTGTCTTCACACCCTCCTCCCTCCGCATACGTCCGTGTCTTAATCTTTTTTTATAAGGACACCAGTCATATTGGATTAAGGGACATCCTAATGACCTTATTTTAATTTAATTATCTCTTTAAAGACCCTATGTCCAAATCCAGTTACATTCTGAAATACTGGGCATAGAACTTCAACATGTTAATTGGGGCTAGTGGTTTGGGGGGCCCTAGCATGGGAATCTTTTTTCAGTCTTTGGCCACCATAGTCTCTCTGTCAAAAAAAAAAAAATGTTCTAGTTATTATAAATATTTCCATATTGTAGAAAATACATTAGTTCTGACCCAAAATGAAGGATAATGTCAACTCTTATAAAAGGAACAGTAGTATTGAAAGGAGATTTAGAAAGAATTAAACAGAAAGTGAATCCTTGAAATAAAATAATTTGAAACACGGTCACTGTTATAAGCAACTTAATGAACATTATTTTAGTTAACTCATACAACAATGCTATGAGAAAATTGCAATGATAAAATTGCTGAGAAAGGGTAAAATCCTCATAATTATTCTTCATTGAAATATTTGCCTTTAGTAGAAGATGTGACTTCATTGATTGAGCATTTAATTGAGCACATATATGGCATCGGGCACTGTACCAGGTGCCAAGGCAGTTGAAGACTTTTGAATCTGAAATATTTCATGAGGAATCAGGGCTAGGACTAAGAAGAGCACAGTCCTTAAAGAAAGACACACTGTTGGCTGGGAATTTCTGAATACCTCCTAGGGATACTTGTAGAAGTGTTGGTCAATGGATCAATTAACTGTTCTTTTCTGTGTTTTATTATGAGATTTAAAAAAAATCTTCCATCAGTTGAGACACATGAGTTCGGCACGATACATTCCTTGGCATTTAAGAGAAAGGTTGTTTTCAGGAGTTATTGTCCCCTAATCCTCTACATCTCTTCATGCTACTCACTTTGCATTAGTTCAAGTTCTGGTCTTATCTATCTTAGGCTCCAAGGTCAACTAATATTTAATTAAATGGGTTGTAGGATTCCATCTTCCTTTTCTATATATAATCATTGAGATTGTTTGCCACTTGAGATGTTAGATGGCAACAGAGTTGGGACAAGGGCAGTAGAGCAGGACGTGCTCTGTAGAGACCACAAGTTAAGGCAGGTGACAGCACTGCGTCCGGGACATTGGTTTAGATAGAGAGAAACAGGCAGTGTCCACGGAGTGAAGATCAGAGTCAGCAAGATGAGAGGAGAGAGCAAGGTTGGGGATCTTTGATTCTTGGACCAAAACAATCTGCTCAGTGCTCTATTTGGAATTTACATCTTTCTATAGAAATTTGAAATTGTTCAAAATTCTAAATTATGTATGTAAGTTGTTCAGCTCTGAATTAGAAACAGTCTTTAATATAATATGTGAACTTGAAGGGCACTAACTTTCCCTTTCTTTTGAACACACTTGTAGCCCTTTTACATTCATTGTAGCAATTCTATCTTTCTGATAGTTAAATACTCTGGTATTTACTTAGGTTCTTAGATTTTTATCCATTGGAGTTTTGCATGTGGCCAGGCTCATCCAGCATGGAATTTGAGGAGTTTTGTAGGTCAAATGGTACAAAATGCTCTGCAATTTTTCTTCTTATTAAATGTTTTTATATTAGAACAAATTTGTCTTTCAAATTGGTCAAGGTTGCTTGCAATTCTAATATTTCTTCCCAAGACTAACGGCTGAAGTTTTCCACATTCTCTGCTTCAAACGGTGTTTTAAAAAAATGGGGCAAGCATCATTAAGAATAGGATGAATAGATTCTTGCTGAGGTAAGTCACTCCTGTGGGAAAGAGACATTTATGATCTGGCATATGGTGAACATTCTCTTCAGTGCTGGTGATGGTAGGCACTTGTTGGGTATAATTCACAATTAATTGTGCCCAACAGTTCAATAATAATTCAGATGAAAAGAGAAATACAAAAGGATTCTTAGTTCATGGAACTGTATTGGCAACAAATAGCCAGAAACTAAGTTTTATTTTAGGGAACTGCTCTGTAATTTTTTTTCTCTCTCTTTGTCCATTTTCCTTCTTTCTCCTCCCTTGGCTTTTAATTCTCTTTCTCTCTGTCTCTGTCTCTGTGTCTCTCTCACTCTCTCTTTCTGTCTCTCTCTCTCTTTTTCCTTTTCAATAGACCTTTGAGATTTCTCTCTCAGCTCTCCAGTCTCTGTTTACATCCTGTAGACCACTGAGCTGTCTCTGACTAAAGATTTCTCATCCTGGAACAGCAAATCAAAGATTGTAGCTAGAGCATGTCTCAGTGTGTGATAAAGCAGTTGAGGAGAATGACATTATTTCTGCCTGCATTGACAGGAAATGCAAATATACACAATTACTTACT
The DNA here is from genome assembly GCF_014176215.1 of Rousettus aegyptiacus. Taxonomy (NCBI): domain Eukaryota; kingdom Metazoa; phylum Chordata; class Mammalia; order Chiroptera; family Pteropodidae; genus Rousettus; species Rousettus aegyptiacus. The sequence continues at coordinate 13,460,598 of NW_023416306.1, forward strand.
TAATAATTATCCCCGTATTTCCTTTTCTAAGTGTCCATATTAAGAAGGTTGGGAGTAGTTGATAGAAGGGGGAGGGGATTATTTCTAAAGGATGATAGACAACCAACAGACATCCTTTACTTCATCTACAATCTGCTATAAGGAGAAGGGCAAATTCAGCAGTTTTTGCAAAATTACCAACACAGCAAGAAAGGCAAGCGAACAGATTGCTCAGATGGACTGACTCTTAATAACTAGATCTATCAAGTTCCAGATTTGCTGCTTACTGGGAGACTTCAAAGTTGGTCTGCTTTTATATATTTGATTTTCCCAAATTAGGGAAAACCCTCTTAAAACATTTAGCAGGGTGGGACACAGTTTGAGAGACACAGGAGGACTCCCTTTGATGTCATCTTCAGGGGTATGATTTCACAATTTCTCCAAAGAGCTGTCATCATCTCGACTCCCTTTCTTATGATTTATCTATGAACCAGCTTGGTTGCCAACTTTCCAACTGTTCGTACCTACAGATCTACTCCCCACCCTTTTCTGCCCTGCTCTGTGCCCCAGGAGGCTGACTGTTAATTGACTATAAACAAGCTCCTCTGCCATATGGCTTCCGATGGGTTCAGCCAATGGGAGGTCTTGAGAATAGATCTGGAGGGCAGGGGGAAAATAAACCTGGGGTATTTATTCTTCAGGTCTCTTCCTTCCAGATAACTGTGGCCTCGTTGCATTTCTTTTACAGAATCCACTGCTCCTATTAGGTCTCCTTTTTCTATACTCATATCTAATCTCTGCAGGTTCTTATAGCTGCTTAATCACCTCATCTCTTCAGATGCAAAGGTGTTGACAGTGCCCTGCTTTTGTTAGTATTTGGGTACTTTCTTAATCCTCTCTCATGTCCCTTAACCATACTAAACTTATTATAATATCCTTATATTAAGCTCTCCTTAAATATCTTTTGAGTGAACCACCTGAGCGTACTACTATCAGTACCCCGACCAAAAAGCACAAAAATAGGGACAATTCATTTAGTCAGATGAAATAGTAAAAGTATTAATGTCATACAAAAGTAGATTTGAATTTACATATGAAGCATAGAGGCTTGGGAAGGTCAATGCTTTATTCAAGGTCACAAAGAGAGTCATTAATGGAACCAGGATTAAAATTCATTTTCTTCAGACTCTCCATCCTACGTAATCTCCAAGTGTGTTCCATGGACCACTATCCTTATGGGTTTGCCATAGACTAAAAGATGGAAATAACTCTATATATTGTAAATATCTTGGGGAATCACAATACACATTACCAAGTTGTAGGCTTTGATAAATCTTCTAAGAAAGTAACTGGATAAACTTGAGGTTGTTTAAACTAGAATTTGATACACACACCATCACTGCCCCTCCCTTTTTTCTTTCCCATTAACACTCATTTGCATCCCATGGAAGTAATGGTCTGTGAAATTCAGATTAGATTCCTCTGCTCCCCTAGGCATACTTAAAAAGAGGACCACTCTAGCACTCCAGAGTTCATATCTCCTTATTTCAAGCTTCTAGTACTGAAAGAGCTGAATGTCTCAGTCCAGGTCTAAGAGCGGGTCAAAAATGGTGATTGAGCTTGGCTTAGGTTAGGTTCAATCCAATATATGTACACAGTAGTAGGTCACATTGTGGAAACATGGCCACTCAGATAGAACCTTTGAGTTGGGGATATATTCAACAACAGAATGTCCATCCCAGACACCTCCAAATACAGCTGCATTATTATTTTTAAGAGACATAACCTAATGAATTCTATAACCTGCAAAGACAACTTTTTAAGTATCTAGATGTTTTCATTCTCCAACAGTGAAGTCAATACATATCTATACCAAAAATGCTTCTTTTAAAAGACATAGGCTTTTCTCTGCCATTCTGTAGGTAAATGATGATCTCTCAATAACACACATACAACACACACACACACACACACACACACACACACAGAGTATTTGGCTCAGTACTCCTTAGATACTGCTTTCTATTTCCTCCTGGTCAATAATGCCACTTAGCTTTACTAAATGCAATTTCTGCTTTAGTCATCACAACTCAAGGTGAAGGGAAAGGAAAGGAACTAACGAGTATTGAATACCTATATACACCAGCTCTTTTATATCTCATTCTTCTCATTTATTCCTCAGTATTCCCCACATGAGGAAACTGAGGCCTGGCACATTTCTGTTCCTTACCCAAGGCTTTAAAGCTAACAAAGGCTTCAAACTGCTGGCTGCCTTACCAACATCCATCCCTTTATTCTACACAGATCCGATGCTGCCTGATGTTAGGTATGCATTACTGCAGGCACCGAGAATGCAGAGATATTTTTAAAGAGTGCAACAGAGATGACCTAGATGTAAAAACCAAAGTATATCCACGGGAATATGGAAGTCACAAAAGGGGTAGTGTCTAATTCTATAGGAACAGTACAAAAAAAAAAAAAAAGATGAGTTTTGAAAAAGAAAGTTTATAGGTTGCACATAGTGAGGTGAGATATTCCAGGCCAAAGGACGTGGCATCAACAAAGACAGGTGGCATGATTAGGAATGGTACATTAAGGAAATGCCAATTCGTCTTGAGTTGGTTGAAATACAACATGTAAAAGTAGCCCACTGAGAGATGAAACTGGTGTCCTATACTGGGTTCTGATCTCAGACAGCCCTGTGAGCCATACTAAGGCGTTATCTAATGTACAAGTACACCGAGGAAGCCCAGAAGAACAGAAATGCATGATGATGAGGAGGATCTGTGGCCGTCATGCAGAGAAGACCGCATTCTCAACTTGGTATAATCTCAAACAAATAAATGAATGAACAAATAAAAAAGGAATAGTTATAATAGCATATAGACTCCCAGTTTCTCAAGTGCCCTTTGGATAAAGGTACACACATAGGAGGTTAGGTTGCATAAGCATTTCTCTTAAGATAACACAATCCCATTTGCTTTAAATAGAGCAGTCATTCTGAACTTTGAACAAATGACCTGTCCACAATTAACATTTTGTCTGGGCGAACACTATAGGTCAACCTAGAGAATTTTGGATAGGTGACCGTTTTCTCTTAACACCCATAGATTTTCTCCCAAATCATGCTGTTTTCCAAATGAGTTTACAGGAAATAAAATCAGTTTGCTTTAGGACCACTAATCCGGAGCTGCTTTTCTTTGCTCAAGCACTCCAAAGGGGTTGTAAACTTGGATGTTTAGCGCTGTTCTTGCCTGTGGGCTGTTGAGCTCTCTTAGGGCCTCTTATCCAGAAACAGTGTCTGCAGTTCCACTTTTGTATGCTAATGGATAATACTTATTTTTCAGTAACGCTTCTTTTTGCATGTTATTTGAATTGATTGCACTGTAAATTAGAATGAGAAAAAGAACAGTGCTGAAGATCTGCAGCTGGATGTAGTCTCAAAAAAAAAAAAAATAATAAGGCTGGTTGTAAAACTGCTTTAAAAAACTACTGAGAAATTTTAGACTTTGGCTTCAAGCTTCCATCTTAAAACCCAAAGAAGGCATTTCTTATGAAACCTGAACTTATTTCCAAATATTAAGAAATAGAATTTAGGGAGAAAACAAAGAATAAAATCTTTTGTTATTATGTCTCAATTTGGCATTTGTTCTTTCGATTACTTCTATGCTGGTGAATCCATCTATCCAATACCTAATGAATGTACACTATGTAGGATATGTTGAAATAGACCCTACTACATTGAGATAATCAGATGAGAACACTGCCCTAAGAACTCCTTCACTAGACTGTAAGTTCTTTGAAGGTAGGTACCGTGTCTGTTTTGTCCACTATTAAGTTTCCAGAGCCTAGCAACATGTCTGGAGCATGGATGGCTATCAGGAATTTAGATGGAGTTTGGTGATCCCACTGCTTGTCTTTTTTTTGGTGGAGGCGAGATAAAACCTCTTGGTGACCCCATCTGAACAAGCTATACATATGAGGAAAAACAGCTGACGTTTTATGGAGTGCTTTTTGATTAAAACACAGGAAGCATCAATCAACGTTCAATGCAAAACTCTGAAAAAAACTGTGTGAGAGAATATCAATTCCACGTCCCTCCTCTGAGATGTGTTCTGCGGGGAAAATATCAGCTCAGCTTACTTTTCCAATTGCAGGTAACAGAACTGAAATAAAGAAATCTGAAAGTATCAGACTTGTCTCAATTTTTCAGATTTTTAGAAAATATTTTTGCCACACTACCTGCATGGAGATGAAGAAGGACAAGTTCTTCCTACATTGGTAAAGCAAATTTAGGAGGACATTAACACCTGGGCATTAATTAATTTTTGAACTCACAGTGGCTCTGCCCAAAGGTAAACCAGGTCCCAATGAATGCCTTAGACACTGCCAATTTGAAGTCACTCCTCCTTTGAAGGACTTTGACTAATAGGTTAAGAAGTTTGAACTTTATCTCTTCAGAAAAAGAGAGCTGTCACACCCACATGGCAAACAATAAAGGAGCAGTAGTCTATCTTGATCATAGTGATGGCGGGTACATCATGTACTAGACACAAGATTAACTCACCTGCAACTACACACACACACACACACACACACACACACACACACGTGCATCAAAACTGGTGAAAACTGAGTAAAGTCTATAGTCTAATTAACAATATTATACCAACGGTGATTGCCTGGTTTAACATAGTACTAGGGATATATATGACGTCACTATTAGGGGAGGCTAGGTGAAGGAATCTTGGGATTCTTTACATTATTTTTGTAACTCCCTTTGAATCTCTATTTCAAAAGAAAAAGTTGAGAAAGAGAAAGAGAAATTACCCCTCCCCCCTCACCTAAATGTTAATGTGTCAGGAAATCGAGATTCTTGCATTCAGATGAATTGAGACTGGGAAAGAAGAGAGGCTGCATCTATCTGAATCTCATGCCTTTTTCCTTCAGTTAATACATTAGTAAAATTCCATTTTTCTAATTCAAAAACGTAACTCTGGGGAGGGAGACCTAAACATAACACAAACAGAATAAAAAGATTCAAATGTAAAAATAATTTATTTTAATTGTGTCCTCAAGTTTGGTACAACACACAGGAGAGTAGCCTGAAGCCAGAAGGAATTTATGTATGTGGGAAGGCAGCGTTTGAAAAATTGAGAATGAATTCCTTTGAAATTTATAGGTGAAGTGGAGGCAATTGTCAATTTCTCTGCATCATAGTCTTTATTACCTTTTAATGGCACGTCAACTTTAGTTAAAAGCTTTATGGACCCAGGACAAAATATGACCTAAGAGGGTAGCAGCACACCAGAATAATATCTTTATGCGAAGCCATTTTTAACATTTTAATATGCCATCACACGTATTTTTACAATTATAATTATTTGAAGGAATTACTGATTGGTTCTTTAATTAGTTTGAAGATTGTAAATATATACACACACATATACATACATAGACGTGTGTGTGTGTGTGTGTGTGTGTGTGTGTGTGTGTGTGTGTTTAGCTTCATTTTACTGTGAGGACATTGGGCACTCTGCTCTTAGATGCCTCTGCTACTTATCTCACACTGAACCAGAACCTCGCTCTCTGAAAGAACCATGAACTTGACCATTATTTTCTGTGACCAGGTTGAGCTTTGATTTTCAAGAAGCATTAGAACAAACACATTTTGCCTAATGACACATGAAAAAAAAATGAGCCGAACCTATGTGCTCTCAGAAAAATTCAAAGATACATATTTTTCACACATTTTACAAATGCATTGCAGGCATTTGCATGGAGCTTTCAAACAGATCTCATTCCAAGAATGTTAAAATAACAAAAGCTTCAACTGTCTGTAATTGTGTTCAAAGCCAATTTTTAGGGCTTTTTGCAAACTGAAGACTTTTCTGGAGAAACCAACAAATAACCACTGCGTCCCCTTCCCAAAGTCTTGGTTTCCTCATTTTCCTCAAACATGCAAAATAATAGTGATTTTTAGATAAATTGACCAATGGAAGATAATATATTTTCAAGAATACTATTACCTAATTCACCATATTGGTGATATTACAGTGTTCGGGGAAATATAATCTTGCAAAAAACGGTGGAGAATCAATTAGATGCCATGGAAAAAGTCTTTATTTCCTACCTCATATTTTACACGAAATTAAATTTCACATAGATTCCTGACCTAAAAGAGAGAGGATACAATAAAGATTTTTGAGGAAATCATAGGAGAACGTCTTTTATATTTGGAATAGGCAAAGATTTTTTTTTAAAGAGAAAGATAAAACAACTATCAAAGAAAAAACATAGATTTATCTATAGTAAAATTAAATGCTTCTGTTCGTCAAAAGACAGTAATTTTAAAAAGCATGAGCTCAATACCAGTGTTGGTAAAGGCACCTGCTGTGTGTATATCCAATAAAGGATTTCCTATAGTGTCCCTACAAATACATTTACAAATAAGTAAGAGAAAAAAAGAGAGACAGATCAGGCAAAATGTGAATGTGCAAAAGGCTTGAATAGGTACCCTACAAAAGAAGTTATGTGTATGGCCAGTAAATTAAAACAAAATGATAAAATTTATTAGTAATCATGGTCATACTAATTAACACCTTAGTGCATCACAAATATCAGCATGATTAAAAACAAATAAGCATACAAAATAACAAAAAATATATATAAAGTATTCTTCAGAATGTGGAACAATTAAAATACTCATGCACTGCCAAGTGGGAGTATAAATAGGACGTCATCAATATCTACCAAAGCTGAAAGTATGCCTAACCTATTGCCTGGCAACTGAACTCTTAGTTAAACACACAGCAGAAACAAATTCATACATTCACCATATGACAAGTCTTTGAATGCTCTTCTAAACATTATCAATTACAGCCCCAAATTGGAAACTATCCAAGTGACCGTCATCAAAATAAATAATTCTAGCATATTAACACAAGAAATATTATACAGCAAGAAGAAAGATCCAGTGTTTCACAGAGAAGCTTGAATTAATTTTGAGTGTATTAATCAAAAGAAATAGACCAGACACAAACGAGTACATATTTATATGCCTCCATTTATATAAAGTTTTTTTTTTTATTTTTAAAGACACATTTAATGTATGATGCTGTCAGAAGTCAGGATAATGGTTTCCTTATGGAGTAGTAGTGATGAAGATAATTTTCTGTTTTTTGATCTGGGAGATCGTTGTATTGGCTTATTTAGTTTGTGAAAATTCACGAAGCTATATAATTATATGTGACTATGGGTGCATATTATATTTCAATTTTAAAAGTTTATTCTATGGATGTTCTGCACATTTGATGCTTCATTCATTCATTCATTCATTCATTCATCAATTATCTTAAGAATCTACTCTGTGCTGGATGCATTTCTAAGCAATGAGATTGCTGCTGTGAGCAGTCCATGAGGTTTACTATAAGATACCTCCTTTAATCCAGGTTTTCAGTGTCTCTTTTCTGGGTTATTGAAATAGCTTCCTAACTGGTCTCTTCGTTGTCAGTCTTATCTCCTTCAAATCTACTCTCCAAGTTTGGGTAAGGTAGTCTTTCTAAAGTATAATACCTTCTATGTCCTTCCTGGCACAGAGCTCGAATTTAAGTTCCTGCGTAATATTAAATAAATAAATAAGCAAGCGAGCAAGCTAACATTTATTGAACTATTACATGCTAGTGACTATGTTTATACTTATTTTATTTAATCATAAAAATAGAAATCTGTTTTGGCGTTTGTATCATTGATCTTACCTTACCGATAAGGACACTAAGGAATAGAGAGAATATCTTACTTGCCTAAGGTTACACAGATAAGAGGAAGAATGAGAATTTAAGCTGAGTCAGATCTGTCTGTGGAGTCTATGCTCCTAACCTAATTTTACCTGTTAGATGCTTCGTGGGGTGTTTCTGCCTAACTCGTCTCACGCTCTCCTCCTGAAAATTCTACCCTGTTTATAGTACTGACTTCTGATTTTGCTTACTCATATTCTTTTTTCTCTCCTTGGCCAATTTACCTTCTTTATCTCCAATGCATTCTGCTGCCATGGTCACTTTCCTCAGAACAATTCTTCGTACAATGTCCTTGCTCAAAACTCTTTAACGGTTCTTTTGACAACAGGTTAAAGGCCGAAATTCTACATCTAAATTTACTGACCCTTTGTAATGTGGCCCAAATCTACCCTTCCACACATTGCCTAATTACTCATCATATCTTCTGTCAGATTTAATTATTCTGAATTCCTTTTCATTTTTCATGCCTTTGCTCCTCTGCTGCCACTTTTCTTTAATCTCCTTCCTCTGTCTTTAAAGGTCCATATCCTACTTCTCCTCTAGACCCACTCAGGTATTTCCTTCTTGAAAAAGCCTTTTCTTATGCCCAAAGTCCTCCCTCAATCTTCTTAAGTTGGATAAGGTGCCCCCCACCCCGCGCCGGGTTCCTGTTGTACTTTGTTTCCATCTGTCATTATACTACTACAATTACTTATTTCTATTGTGACAGATAGCACAGGGCGTCTAACTTCATACCACACCCCACCCCCAATCATAATCATCCTTAGTGCCTAAAACAAAACAGATGCCCAGTTTGAGTCTGTTGAACTAAATTAAAATGGAAGTGCTGTAGGAGCATAATTTCCGTCTCTAATGGGCCAAAATGTGCATATACATTTACACAGGGCTTTGTGATCCCCAAATTACCTTGCCATGCCTTATTTCACCTGACCTTCTTAGGAATTATTATCACCATTTATTTTATTGTGAAGCTGAGGCTCTACAATATGGGTTTACCCAACCAAGGTAACACAAAATTACGAAACTCAGCTGTCCCCAGGGAGTGAACTTCTCTAGAAAGTTTACTTTAGGAATGCTGTTGTTGACAAGAACACAGGAAAAAAAAAATGAGGAGACTTTTTTTTGTTTGTTTGTTTGTTTTTAAAATGTTTTTCTTGTCTTTAGTTCACTGTCATATCTTTCAGGTCATTTTCTGCCAACTTGCAGATAAAACATTACTATTATCAAAAATGGATCTCTGGTGTTTCTTTTTCATTTATTATTTCCCCTTCCTCTTTAAATTTTACAGAGTGAACTCCCTAGAGTCAAGAGGACACAATAGACTTTATTTCAGCAGCAGACCATGGAGAGAAGTAACTTAGAAGAACACCATCATAGGAGTCATCCAGACAAGACTTCCTCCTTCTGCATTCTTAGCCGCAAAATCTCAGGACACCCAGAGACCCCAGAAAAGAAAGGTGCGACTCAAGACACCTAGTGGAACTTGCGAGGCTGAAAAGCATGTGCTCAAAATCGATCCCTTACATCAGATAGGAGAGTGCTAAAAAATACATCTATATACTCTGTTTATATGCATTCATTGAATAATGATTAAGTGCCAGGCATTGTGCTAGGTGCCAGAGACAAAAGATAAGATTGAGTTCTTTGCTGTTATGGAGCCCACAGCCAAGTGACTAACACAGCTGTAAGTAGATTAAATAGCTTGAATACATAATGATAAAATGCAATAGAAATACAACCCAGCAATTGCCTTCTTGTGCACTTTTTTTCAGAAATTTGAAAACATCAGTTCACACAAGAATGTTCTTAGAAGGTTATTTGTAATCACCAAAAATTGAGAAAAAAAAATATTTAGTTTTTGTTCCATGGGGGTAAATCATTAAATGGACTGTGTTATGTCTGTACCATGGAATACTACCAACAATTAAAAGGAATGAACAATTTATATATGCAAAAACTGGGTTAGATTTCCAAGGAGTTAACAAAAACAATCCCAAAAGGCTACATAATGAATTATTCCATTTATATAGCATTTGGAAATGACAAAATGATAGGAATGAGGAACAAATTAGTAGTCGCTAGGGGTCTAGGATCACGCAGGGTTACATGTGAGAAGAAGGTGGTGGATGTGACTATAAAAGGACAACTGATACTCCTTATTGATGGACCATTCTGTGTCCTTACTGTAGTGATTGATACATGAACCTATAGATGTAGTGAAATTGTATAGAACTGAATATATACATGCACATATGTAAAACTGGGGAAACATATATAAGGACAGTGGAATATATCAATATTGACATCCTTAGTTGTTATATTGTACTGTGGTTTTGCCAGATGTTACCTTTGTGGGAAATTTGATAAAGGGTACAGAGGACCTTACTGTACTATTTCTTATAACTGCATATGAATTTATATTTATCTCAAAATAATACATCTAAAAATAATAAAACAATAAAACTTAAGCTATAAAGGAATATATTTCATAGGATTAAGGCATGTGACAAAGGGATTTGATCTAGCCTGGGGGAACCATTAAAATCTCTCCGTAAGAGAGGACACTTGATCTGAATTCTGAAGGATGAGTATGTGCTACTTGAGCAAACAGTAAGGGGGATCTAGGCAAGAGGGAACGTGTTATGTTCTAAGAAATGATAGTAAGGATATGAAATAGTACATGATAAACCAAAGAGGTAAGCAAGATTGCCTATCATTTAGGCCATTATGGGCTATTTTAAGGACTGCTTCTTTATTCTGTATATTCTTAAAATGCTGTTATATAAGGAATGCTGTGAGTTATTCTGGGTAACTTCAAGAAATAGAAGTATCTCCCCTAGAAATGCCAAGGGGATGATTTTTATTATAACTTTCTAAAAAAGCAAAGCTTTCTAAAGTATTTTTTTTCAAGTAGGGCTGTGTTTAAAATAATGAATTTCCCTCACCTGGAAATATTAGATCAGAGTGGCTGACCATTGTAATGTTGGACATATATAACAATTAGGAAGAAGATTGAAATAGAAGATTACTAAGTTTCCTTTCCATTTCCATGAGATTATGTCTTAGTGTTCATTTTGCACAAAATTAAAGAAAAAAAAGGCCTGGCAGAATTGGAGAAAGTATCTGGAAACGGATCAAAGCATCTTGGGTTGATTTAAGAAAATGTTCTAATAAGTAAATGTAGAATTCAAGTTGCAAAATCCTAAAGCATGAAAAATGATAATAAGCATGATATCACAGAGGATTTCAAACAAAGGTCCCTAATCCCTGGTCCCTGGGGTCATCTCTCTAAGCAGCAGAGTCCTTTCTTAATGGTCTGCATGGCAGGCTACTCATTCTGAATCGGGTTATAAACACAGCCCTCCTATTAATTTCAAATGATGCATTTCTATCTCTGGCTATGAATAAAACAGATCAATGCCACCCGCATGTTTTATTGGGCCTCCTGTGAAATGAATCTGTAGGGAGACAGCCAGCAGGATGGAGTTGACATGCAGATGAGATTTGTAAGTGAGGACATATTGATTATTTCCATCTCAGCTCAGACAGTAATTCCACCCAACGCCACTTTCCCTGTTTGAGCTCATTATTTATGCCATAAAAACACTATCTCAATGATAATAACAGGCTTCATTTACAAGCCAGAACATAAAGCATCAGCGCTTATGATTTCAGAAGGTAGGAGAGGAGGGAGAGAGAAATTTAACAAGTCCTAGAGAGCCACAAAACTGCCAAGGCTCATCTCACAGCATTTATTCCCCTGAAGAGCAAGAATGAGAGCAGGTACTAGATTGCTGGGTTCTTTACTAATAACTTCAGACTTGTTTGAGGGTTGGATTGATGGATCACCCAGAACTTTCTCCATAGTGAGGTTTTCCTTATTGATATCTGATTTTTCTGTGCCATGCCACTGCCTCAAGGTGTGGAAAGCTTTCTGGGTGCCTTTTCACAATCCTCAAAAACCCATCTGAGAGTCCATTTAAATGCAATCACATTCAGCAGAAACTGAACAACTCTTTAAAGTAACAATATTTCTTTTCCCCATGCCCAGTAGGTTATTTCAGTAGCTAACATGAGCTATACCTATTGTTTTGCTATCAATAATTTTATAATCTTTTTGATATAAACCCAATACTGGTAATTCTGTTCAGGTCAACAAGCAGTCATTGTGCACATATGTTTCTTGCCCTGCTCTGGGGAGCCAGAGGTGTATCTCTATTAGGTAAGACATACCTTCACCATCAGGAAGTTTTCAGTCTAGGGCTGGAGTCATACACATAGCAAGAAGGTCTAAATACATGTGGAGTGTGAGTTTGGGGGAGTGAGAAATAATTACAACAGGAAGACATGGAAAGACTTTGCTTAATAGATAACTCCTTAGCTGGATCTTGAAATTGGTATGTTTCACTCTTTATCTATCTATCTATCTATCTATCTATCTATCTATCTATATATATATATGTATATATATTTATATATATATGTATATATGTGTATATATTTATATATTTTTATATATATACGTATATGTATATGTATACATATGTGTATACATATATATGTATATGTATAGATATAAAAATGCTTAATTCTGTTTAGTAAAGGAATAATATTTATTTATTAGAGAAATTTGAGACAATATAGCTTAAGAAAAATAAAAGAAAATGAAAATTAGGTCATTATCATACATAGATGGCTCCCATTGATAGTTTAGTGTGTATTCTACACCATTTCCTATTTAGATTTTCCATACAAAAATAAATGTATATTTTACATGATGTTTGTACCTATGTGCTTTCCACCGAAGGATGTGTTGTGAACATCTTTTTAGGTCATGGTACATTCTTCTCCATAATTACAATGACTGCAAGTTTGTCTTTGTAGTGATGTCTCATACCTTAGTCAACCAATTTCCTAATATTGGGCATTTAGCATGAACAATGTCATCAGAATTAAAAACAATGTTTCAATGAACATCTTCGAAACTAAGTCTTCACTCACATCTGTGATGATTGCTTTAGGATAAATCCCTAAAACTGAAATTGCCAAGCTACAAGGCATTTTTAAAGTTACTGATAGATACAGCTGTGTCATTCTTGAGAAATGGTCTATCAATCTTCTTAGCCAACAATATCATAGAAATGTGATTTCTTCGACAGATACGTTTTCTGACAGGCAGAGCTGATGGGCAGTGTTTCGGCAACTGATCAAATAACCTTGGCGGGGTAATGTAAATATGTCGTAGTATTCAGGCTTCACATCTAGGTGTTAGCTGGAGACAAGGTTGGCTTGGAAGTTTGGAGCTCATGAGTGAAAATGAATTTGCTTTTTTTTAATCAGTAGCAACAATCAGGCACCAACAAATGGTTTACATTAGTTTTATTATGATGACTGTAAATAATATATGCAAATAAAAACAAATCTGAAGAATGCAGAGGATATAAAATGAATAATAATAGTTGCCCCAAATCCCCGATCTAGTTGCTTTCCATAAAAGTAAGCAATTGGTAGTAGTTGGTCATCTTTCCAGAAGAATTTGAGTTACTCAGGTATGCTTTGTGGGATTACATGTTTTATTTTGTTTGTTTGTTTTGTTTTTGTTTTTGTTTTCACAAAAATGAGATCACTTATCTGGTCTACCTGAGAAGAATGAATGGCACATACTTGCGTCAGCTTTCTTTCTTCACTTTAGAGAGCACTGGCCCAGGGAGCATGCACTGGGAAGTGTCTCTACAGGAGCAGCAATGGTCCAGGGGTACAGTGGGTATTTTAAAAAGCCAACCTGCCTGTAAATAAGATATAAGCCACCTTCTCTAACATAGCCTTTATTGGTTTTTTAAAGGGGGATATTTTGGTCTCCACATATGCTATTTCTTATCTAATTTCTCAATTGATTCTGGACTCAGGAAGGAGAAAGGTGTGCTCTTTGCTGGGCACTCTCTCAAAGATACAGTGAATATTATTGCAGAAAATTTAGTTAACCAGACTTCTGTTGCTGGCCATTTATGGTGTTGACAGTTAAAAAAACATTCATATACCATGCTGCAACATATTTTCATGAATAAGCAAATGTGAATATATTTGTAAGATATAATCTAACAAATAAAATTACTTTGTGAAAGTGTATGCATTTTCAAAGTTTTGGGAAAACCAAACTGAACTCTATTTTTACACAGATTTTTTATAATTTACAATTTCATCAGTTAATACGAGATTTGGTGTTCTCTACCATCATCGATGTGTAGTATTCTCAAGCTCTGATCTATACCATTCTGATAGGTGACAAATGGCATTTCATTAAAATTTCAATTTGCTTTTCATTAGTTATGTGTGATATTGTGCTCTTTTTCATGTTTATTCATATGATTCTTTCTGTGGATTGCCTGTTCATCTTCTATGCCCATTTTTCTATTAGGTCGTTTTTTTTTCTTATTGATTTTCAAGAGCTCTTTGCATATTAATATATTCAGCCATTTCTCTGTATTGTGTACTGTGAATAATTTCTTCATTTTTTATATGTCTTCTGATTTTGTATAGGTATTTTTTTTGTCAAGTATCATGTAGTCAAATTTCCAATTGCTTTTATGACTTTATACATTGACCAAGTGGCACCTATAAGAAGACATCACTTAGATTGGAAAGAGAATATTAAAAACACAGATGTGAATTAGAAGAATGTTACAATTTCATCCAAGACTATGGCAATAGTAAATACATGGAGAAGGAAGTGATATGAGCTTCTTCAGAAAATAGATGCTGTTAAGGGAGAACAGAAGGTAAAAATTAATAAGGGGAAAATTCCTAGTTTAGTATGCAGATGGAACTGGGAGTTGATCTACACATTTTTTTCCAAAGAAATTCATTTATTTTCCAGTCTTCCATGAACCGCATTAATCTGGATTTGGAAATGATTCTCACATATTAGATAATATTCAATGCACTCTGCTGTTGCCTTTTTCAGATGTTAACTACTTCTCATTGCCTTAGAGAATGAGAAGCTTAATAGGGTAGTGTTGGCCTAATAGAGGATTACCCTAGGACAATACTGATTTTATAACTATGTTATTATTTATTGATAAATAAATCAATATTATGTCTCTTTGATAATCTTATATAATATTCCTTCACAAGGCTTGTCAAAAGTAATAATGATATATTTATAGGAATTCTTAACATTTGTCTCCCTCTTAGACTAAAATCTCTCTAAGGACATGGGCCATGTCTATTTTGTACACTGTGTCTCTTGCACTCAGCACAAAGATTACACATACTAGGTGTCCAGTAAGTCCTTTTGTAGGAATGACTAGTGGTTACCATTTATATAATGTTTTCTTGAGTTTGAATAAAGTTTTGATACTTCTAAAATATATCCACACCCACAATTTTATTTGGATATTGAATGTCACAATAACCCTGTGGTTTAGGTTTATCTCCATTTTATTGAGGAGGAAATTTAGGCTCAAATCCATGACATGACATTTCCAGTATCACACAGAGTGAAACAATTGCTCCAAGGTATGATTTCACCCAGTTCTTTTTCCACAATTTCGTGCTTCAAGTTTATAATCATATAAACTTCACTATGAAAAGGTTAAAAACTTTCTAAATCCTGCCAGACTTGGTAGTTCATAAAAATATATGTTTGCTGTATACAAATAATAAAATGACAGTACATCTTCATTAGGTGGTTCATCCAACTGCTGTGGTCACTAAGATGTTCAAAGCCAAGAGTGGTAAGTTATTCATAATACGCTGTAAGTGTGAATATTTTCTTCTAATGTCAGTAGGAAAAGAATGTGGCCTTATACTGTAGAAAGAAAAGTTCAAGTGAGTTAGTAAGATGATTACATTAAGTTATGAGCCGCCATGATGACATACAACTGTAACTCTTAAATTAACCAGATGTACCAAGAAAGTCAAGTATCTTAAGACACTGAAATTGGAAAAGAAGCTACTTCTGATGTCAGCAGAGCCTGATCATTGGGGAAACCCAAGATACTAGGTCACTCATTCAAAAAATATGTACTGAATATCTACTTTCAATCAGGCCTTCTGCTGAGAACCAAGGATCATTTCTGCAATAGAAAAGGTGAATAAAGTTTCTGCCCTCAGGAAGCATATACTGTAACAGGGTAAAGACCACTGACAATAGATTCACTAATAAAGCATAACAGCTTCTGATTGTTGCTGCGAAAGAAATATATTAGTTGATAAATTGGAGAATGACAAGATATGAAGAAGATATAAAAGGGACTGGTCAGGGAGGTCCTCTCTGAGGAGGTGATAGGTAAGCTAGATCTGGGCTTAAGATTGGGCTAAGAGACATATTAGATATATTGTTAGAAATATCTACATTAGAACTATATATGTATGTATGTGTATAATATATTATATATTATACATATGTTAGAAATATATTAAAACATCAAGGCAGAGAAAAATTATAAAAATCAAAGTCCAGAGGCAGGAAGAGTTATGTTCACAAAACAGAATAGAGGTTTTGAAGTTAGAGAACAAGAAGGAAAATGAGATGTAATATAGTTAAAAATGCCAGCAGGAGCAAGATCATGCAGGGGCACAGGAACATGGTAAGAAGTCTGGTTTTCCTTCATTAAATGAGAAATCATTGAAGAGTTTTAAATAGGGAGACATTATAATCTCATACATTTTCTTTTAATCGATGATGTCTGAGATGAAAGAGTGATAATGTTGAGAGGCACATTAGCAAAGGTTGATAAAATCCTTGCTTTAGGGGAAGTACCAAAGTCCAATGGAATCAGCACACTTAAAACTAGATTAGAGTTTAGAAGGGAGGGAGAGTGACCGTGACCTCACTGTCAGGGGTTTATTGAAGAGGAAATGTTGCTGATGGTAATCTCCTAGAAGCACCTGTGCTTTGAAGAACCTCTTCTAGTTTCTTGTCTCTAAAACTGATCCCAACAAATCATGGCCACTTGTGAGAGGTCTGAAATTTACCAGTGCCGAATCGGAGGGTTTTATTGTCATGTATTCTTCACTCACATGAAAGAAAGAGAAGGGGAGAGGGTGAGAGAGAGAGAGGAGGTGAGGGAGGGGGAGAGAGAGAGAAGGAAAAGGAAGGAAGGAAGGAAGGAAGGGAGGGAGGGAGGGAGGGAGGGAGGAAGGGAGGGAGGGAGGGAGGAAGGGAGGAAGGGAGGAAGGAAGGAAGGAAGGAAGGAAGGAAGGAAGAATGAACATACAAAAAAAGCAAACAAAACTACTCTTAGGGTTTCAGCTGAAGATAAGACATGGTTAAAGCAGTGATTTCAAATCCTAGCTTATCATCAGAATCACTTGGGAAGTGGGAAGCTTTGTAAAAATTAAAATTTCTAGGTTCCATGTGTGCAGGTCTAATATACTGATCGGTAGGGCTTTAAACCCAGGCATCTGTATTTGTTAAAGATTCCTATTAAATGTTGACGCTTAGCCAGGTTTAGGAATCATTGACTTAGATAAGCTTGCCAAGTCCCTTTCAGTCCAATGAGTCTGTAAATTATCAAACTGCAGTGGAACCAACATGGGACTATTGCTGGATGGTGCTAATGTGGATTGCCAAACTGTTTCATTTTAAATTTCATTTGAGGAGAAAGCCAAATGATATTAGCAAATAAAAAAAGTTATTGGCACCAAATACTCCCAGCTGCTATGCATTGAAGGCACAAATTACAAATCACTATATACACGTGTGTGTGTGTGTGTGTGTGTGTGTGTGTGTGTGTGTGTTCTGATTGTCTGAGAAAGAAAATGCATCTTCCAGGAAGATATGACTTATACTCAAGGGAGTGTTTAGACATAGGGAGAAGGTGTTTAAGATTAGCATATATTATTTTTGTAAAACTCCCTGTGCTTTCACTTTAGAAGACAATTTGCTCATGTGTGGCTGTTTCTTCTGGCTGTAAGCTGTGCTAAGTAATGAGGAATACAAAGTCATACCTTGGGCTCAAGGTCATATGAATCATTGACCGACATAACCTCTAGTCGTGGGCTCTATATTATTATTAAGTATAGAGCGAGTCTCCCAAGACGAAGTAACACCACAAACCAATAGATGTATCTAATTGTTTAGCTGGAAATCATATTGCTTTTCTGTACTAGAGTAGGCCCTCTTAGGAGAAACGACAGGATCTTGAGGGAAAAGAGTATTGGAAAACTTTTGTTCATAAATATTTTTTCTTTTTCTACCCTCCCTGATGTCATAATATTTTAAATGCCATCATTCATGTCTCCTTTTGAGGAGAAAAACCATACTCCAAGTCAGGCCACATTGGTTTTTTTTTGTTGTTGTTGTTGCTGTTGTTGTTGTTTTTAGAATTCCTGGAAAGATTGCATAGTATTTTTATACATGTTTTCATTATCTGACATTCTTTCAAAAGAGCTTGAACAAATTTATTTGTTTATTCAACAGATGTCAATAGGATACTGGTTATGCACTAGCCATTGTAATAGACATTAGAAGCGCAATGGTGAGTAAAACACAAATCTTGCTCTGAAGGAAATCCCAGTTAGTATGGTGACCAGGTCCTGAGCTCATATAAGTCTTCTAGACTAAGAGATGTAAGTCTAATCAGACTCTGCCTCTGTTTATAAAAACAACAACAACAACAACAACAACAACAACACCTTTCTGGGATGGTCTTGTAACAGATTTTGATTTCAAAAAGTGCCACACATATTTTCCATCTCACATGCTCCTTGCATACTCCCTTTTGGAATACTCTCTCTTGGAATTCCACTGTCATATTCCGAATAGCCAAAGCCACATGGTGAGGTCCATATACACATCATCTGGTCTGCTATTCCAGCTAAACTGAAACTTGGAGACATCCCTGCCCTGGTCTTGTGCATACCAGAAAAAAAGCCCCTAGGTGGTAATAGCCCACAACCAGCCAAAGCTTCCCAGACAAGAGCCCAAACCTCAAAGAGCGAAGACTTGCTATTTCCACTATATTCTGGCTGAATTTTGTAAAAATAATAATAGCTAACACTTATTGGACTTTTACTACTTGTCAGGCACTGTGCTAAGAGATTTACATATTTAGCTCACTGCTTATTTAATCCTTAAAATGACCATGTAAAGATGATTGCTCTTCTGAGTCCCATTTTACAGATGGCAAAACAGGCTTACAGTTGATGTGACGTAGCTGATAAACAGTCGGGCTGAGACCGAAATCCAAATACGGTTGCCTGTCTCCATATTGACACAACATTTTAACCGACAATCAACTTAATTTATCAATCTGTAAGAGTATCTAGCTGAATTCTTTGACCTATGGAATCCATAAGCATAATAAAATGGTTGATTTTTTACGCTATAATGTTTGGGGTGGTTTAGTATGCAGCAGTAGCTAACTAGAATAAACTTAAAATGATCGTACTGTGGTAACAAAAATACACATCCCTCAAGACCAGTTTATTAGCCATTATCACAAGAAGGGGGCAGTGATATTTACAGAGCACCTACAGTTAACTAGAGGGTACTATATGCGTTGCTTTTGGGACACTGGATATTTCCATTCTGGACCTCATTTTACAGATGTCCACATTTCCTTTGAACACAGAGAGATGCTCAGGGACATTCCCTGCAGTGTTTCCCCCACCCCTCCCCCCCAGATTGGTGTCTTAACATGCAGCATCTTCTTTAGCCTGCCTGCCTCATACTCATTCTTCAGGTAATCTGCCCAGATTTAATTTCCTGGAAAGTTTTCCATGATCTTGACAATTTAGGGGGACCCCTCTGGGCTCTCAAAGTACCACACACCCAGTCATAGCAAATATTTCTGCAATATCAACTATAAGATTCTTGAGAAGAGAGATAGAGCTTTGCTCACCAGTCCATCCCTATACCTTGTTGTAGTGCCTAAAAAATGAGACGTGACCATAAGACCTAGCATTCAGATCCCCAGGTTCTTGCCTCAAATATCTTCTCCTTCTTCTTCTCCTTCTTCTCCTCATTCTTCTTCTGCCTTAAATATGCTACGCGACCACTTAATCCTTCTACTTCTGATCAATGAAAACCATTAGTATTTTTCTATTACCATCATCTTGTTTTTCACTCCCACGACCCATTCAAATTTGAAGCCTGGCACAATGGACTCTCAGTGGTATTTAGGCCAAGAGTGGGAGGGTGAGGAGTGGGGAAGGGAGAGCACTGGTCGGTCAGGTGGGGTGAGGCAGACAGACTACAACCATGGGGCCTGGAGTTCAAATAACTTGGTTCAAATTCTGGCTTTGTTACCTTCTTCCTTGTTATCTTGGTCCATTTATTTAACCTTACCAAACTTAATTTCTTCAGTTTTAAAGTGGAGATAATGGGGATTGTTGGAGAAGCAAACGAAATTATGTGCATTAAGAGCTGGTAGTGCCTCGTCATACTCATTTAGTCATTGTCAGTGATAGTCGTCACAGAAATAGCAGTAGATAATAGTAGAAGTAACAGGCTGTGACTATGAGTCAGCATTCAATTTATTTTTCATTTCTGGATCCAAGTCTTATAGTTTTATGTCTAAGTCACCCTGACTTGGTTTATCTCATTGTATTTGGGTCATCTAAATGTCTACAGTACTTCCCCATAATAATTCAAGTTGAATAGCAAAATAATGACATCTTAGAGCTCCAATGGAAAGAGAAGGGATGTCTCCCATTATTAAGAACCTACTATATGCCAGGCAATTGCTATGGCTTTTGCACTAGGGAATTTCAAATTACAGTTTAAATGATCAATTCTGGGGGGAGGGGGGAACTGATATTGAATAAGAACATATTTAATGTGATATTTTGTACATGGAACTACTGCATGTATAAAGAAATATTTTAAAAGGAGTTGAGATGAATTAAAAAAAGTATGATACCTTTAGACTTTCTGATGATAATTCACAGAGTAGGGGCTAGTCCAAAATTCAGTAGGAAGCTACAAAGGAATAATAGGAATTTCAACTCATGAGGAAGGTTTTAAGTAGCTCTTTTTTTAAGGAGCCGATGTCGTAAGTGAAGTAAGGAGAACCTCTAAAAACAGTATCAAGGCTGTCATTAATTAGAAATAGAGCCATTGGAGATGGAGAAGAACTATTATGTTTCTCTTCCCTGGGGTCTGGGCTAGATGGTTCCCTAGAGGGTTATTTCCAGTTTTGTGTGAGTTAACGATTTCAGTGTAATCAACCCAGTTAAAGAGAATGTAACAAAAAGAACAAACAAAAGAAAATTGTTGGGATTACACATAAACTCTCTTTGGACATATGTAGGCTCACAAAACTAATGAGTTCCCCATCCAGACTCTCTGGTGGCAGTCTATTATAATAGCCCTAAACATTCTGAGAAAAGTGCTACTGAAGATGGGGAGGGGGTGGCTATTATGGCTGAATAGTGAGGGAGTCAGTTAGATGGGGGAGGAAGGTTTTTTTCCTGCTGCCTCTCACTGATAGAAAAATGCAAAGCCCAGGGAAGGCGAGCCAGATGCTTGGCAAGACCCATTTTACCTTCTGTAAAATCACTAAAAGGATGGAGAGGGCAGGGAGGGAGCGTAGGAGTGCATAGCTCATCCTGCCACAGGAGAACTGGGGCCTCCCTCCGGGTCTGAATAGGATGCTTGAGGAAAAATTCAACTGCATTCAAAGAACAGCAGTAAACGTACAAAACTCATTACACACGGCACATAGAAATAGCACCAAAAAAAGAGATGAATCTGTTGATTAGAAATCTCATTGTTTGTAAAGGAAAGGGAAGGTATTTTAGATATATTAAGTATTATCCTTCTGTTACCATGTAGCAAAACAGGGCAATGTAGTTCAAGGTTTTTCACATTTTATAAAATATCAGAAGCCATTTATCTGTGAAAACTCGTTTGGAAGTACAAAGCATAAAACATGTTAAACCAGATCTACTATCTTAAGAAAAAAGTGGGGGCTCAGATCCAGACCCCCTTCCTCTCTTCCTGGCCCCCACAGGTGACACGCCCACAAAACCCAAGAGATCACAAAACACAGCTTAAAATTCTCTTTGGACTGGCCTAGCTACATATCACCCAAGAAACACTGGGCAAGCTGCTCAAACTTTCTGAGCCTCAGTTTCTTCATCCTCAAAATGGCAATAATGAGAACCTACCAGGAAAGTAGGGAATGTAATGAGCTAAGCAACTCAGTATTTACCAAGCTCTGAATCAGTATTACTTCTTCCTTTACTACTAAACTCACCACAAATTTTGCATCCTCTAAAAGTATTTCTTAGTACTTGAGCACACACAAAGCTCTTTCTTCTTTAAGTCCTATTGCACTTTTATTTCGGTGTAATAATTTGCCATTTGGTTGTTTGCAATTAATACTATTAACACAATATTATTAACAAAATAGGAGTTAGTATTTCATTAATCATGTACTATCAATGTAATATAATATGATTTATATTTATTTTCTCAAGATTCCATGATAACCCATCAGAACAGTTATTTTTTCCAATGTACAGATATAGAAAAAATAAAATGAAATTGAGAGGTTTAAGTAAGGTACTTTGTCAGATCCTATAAATAGTAATTTGCAGAGAGACTATATTTGAACCCGGATCTGTCTCCAAAGTCTTAATGTAATATAGTAACACCTCATGTTTTACTTCCTCAATGAGGCTGTAAATTCCTTGAAGCCAGGGGATTACAGGCCATTCATTCATTGATGCGACAAATATTTTATGGAGCGCTTACTATGCACAGACACTGTTCTAGGTACAGAGATGAACAAAACAATTTCCTGTCCTTAATAAAGACACAGAAATATGTTCAGCATCATTACTCATCAGGGAAATATAAATTAAAGCCTAAATAAGATAGCTAGCACCACACACGTTCTAGGGTGGGGGAATGTAACAGATAATACCATGTTGGCAGTGATTCATCGTGACTGGAACTGGCGATGAGAGAGTGAAATGGTACAGTCACTTTGGAAAAAGAAATTTAAGTTAAACATACACATACTCTATGACCTATTCCTTGATATTTACCCAAGAAAAATGGAAACACATGTTTACATAAGGACTCGTTTCTAGCAGCTTTGTTTGGAAGAGCTAAACATCTGAAAACAACCCAGATTTCCATCAACTGCTAAATGGTAAACAAATTCGATAGACACATACCACCGAAGTATTTGAGAACAGAAATGAAGACCCTACTGATCCGTTGCAATAGCACGGATCGAACACAAAAGCATGACACTGAGTGAAAAGTGTTGGATACGATAGGCTACATATGACATGATTCCATTTTCATGACCCCCAGGAAAATAGGAAAAAGATACAATCAGTTGTTTCTGGTAGCTAGAGGTAGAGGGAGTGACAATAAAGAGGCATGAAGAAACCTTTGAGATGATCGCAGTGGTTTTACCTACCTGGCTTGAGTATGGACAGGCAGAGGCTGAGGCGGAATGGCTACACCAAGTCAGCCTGGCTGTAACAGATAAAATATGGGGATTTGTGTTCCCCACCCTAACTACAGATCCCTCACGTGTTCACCTTCATTATAACCACGTGAAGCAAAATCCCAGGAGGAAAGTTTAGCCTTGAGTGGGATGCAGGAGGAAAGAGAAGCCAATTAAAATACCTGGGACTCAAGCTGCTAGAATGAAAATCATTTGGGTGCTTATAACATGCAGACTCATTGGCCTTACTTTAAAGATTTTGTAAAGGAGACTGGGAACTTTCTTAAATATATGGAGCTGGTGATCTCGGTCCATGAGGCTCCAAGAACCTGAACTGGAGAAAACAAGCTCTAGGAGAATTAGCTCATATGCTGCCTCAGTGGGCAAAAAGTAAATTTCACCGTCCAGTTACAGTTCAGGGTGGCAAGGCAGACGTGGGCCTACTTCAGTCTAGATTTGCTGTCCACTGAGTGCGAATCTATTGTGATGAGTGAGATGTGTACTCAGGAGCACAAGAAGAGACTGACAACTGAGCACCATAAATGATCTCATTGGGACTTCCTGCCATGAGATCTTTCATAACCTGGGTTCTTCATCTAAACTACAGATCACAAAAATAATTTCAGTAGCGATTTACCAAATTCATCCAAGGAAGGTACAGAAATTGCGTATTCTAGATGCATGCAACAGAAGTTATTTTATTATATAAAAGGAATTTTTTAGGGGGCATTAGGGTTTAATTCTCTTTCAGAACCTTGGTTGAAAAAGAATGGAGCATAAAATATTTCACATGTTACGGGGTCAGAAAAATGTGTAAAAAAAAGACTGCGTCTTGTGCCATAGGATCAAAAAAGAAATAAAGGCATCAGAAATTCCTATTCTGTGAAATCAGAAAATGAGTGAAGCACAGAGAGATCTCCAAGAACCTTCTTTGTTCTCTTTAATCTATTACATCGTGCATTCTCCCCAAACCCTCTAAAGCATGTGTTTGCTTTTGCACATTCACAGTGTGTGCATGTTTGTGTGTGTTTTTATGTATGGACAGGCGCACAGGTTCTCAACAGTTAGCTTCTAATTTCTACAATGATCCTGGACCCCATCAAAAGGGACTGGTGGTCAGATGAGGTAGTGGTATGAAGAAGACTCTTGGGCCATGTATTCTCCCTGCCAGTCATTAACTCTGAGAAAATGGACCAGACTCACTAATTCTGCCAATATCCTTCCTGCTAGGAGGGCGCTATAATCCCCACATAAAGAAAAAGACTATGTTTAATCAATAGTTGTGGTTGTGTACAATGACAGCTAGAATGTAAGCCTGTTGTTCCTTAGTAGGGACCCCAGATGTGTCCTTATAGTAATGTTGCTTATGAAGTGACGTGGTGATTTCCTGTTGTTTCTGGCCCTAATGGACTATTTACTTTTCAATTTGAGTAAGAAATCAGCATGGTGCTTGGGAAAGAGCTCTGTTCTAACAGGAAGGAGATGTGGCCTCCTACAATCACGTACATAATACTTACTACATATTTATTTAATTGTATTTGACTAGACTGGCTGTGACTCTAAATGGCTTTAAAAATAATAACATAATATTTGCTATTAAACTATGTATTTGCCTATCTCATAATTATCTGTCTCCTCATCTAAACTCCATGAGTTTGGAGTCCTTGACAGTTTTATTTACTGAAGTATTTTCAATGCGTAGAATGGTTCTTGGCTCCTAGTAGGTGATCAATAAATATTTGTTAGATAAATGAACAACCTTTTGCTGAGCTTTTTGAAATATGCCAGGCACTGTGCTGCACAGTTTAATACAGATTATGCAATTTGGTCAAGTCTGCCTCAAACGTTAATGTGCCTTTCCTGAGATCTTGGACATCATTTTATGTTACCATTTTAAATTGTACAATTCAGGGGCATTTAGAACAATTACAAAGTTGTGCAATCATCACCAGTAATTCTAGCATCTTTTCATCACCTCAGGAGGAAACCCAACCCCATTAAGCAGCCTTTCCCTACTCTCCACCCCCATCGGTCCCTGGCAATGATTAATATGCTTTCTGTCTCCAGGAATGTGCCAATTCTGGATATTTTATAGAATTAGAGTAATATTTGGCCTTTTGTATCTGGCTTGTTTCACTCAGCATATTGTTTTTAAGGTTCCTTTGTGTTGTACATATATTGGCACCTCATTCTTTTTTATAGCTTAATAATATTCCACAGTATGGATATATAACATTTTGTTTACCCACTTATTAGTTGATAGACAGTTGGTTATTTCCATATTTTGGCTATTGTGGATAGCCTTCTTATGAAAATATTGTAGAATTTTTTTTGGAACACTTGTTTCCAGTGGTTTTATTTCTATATCTAGGAATGGAATTGCTAGGTCACATGATAATTCTATGTTTAACTTTTGAGGAAACACCAAACTGTTTTTCACAGTGGCTAAATCATTTTACATTCCTAGTAGCAATGCATGAGGTTTCCAATATCACCACATCTTCGCTAACACATTATGTTCAGTTTTTATATTATAGATTCCAGTGGATGTGAAGTATATCTCTTTGTGATTTTGATTATCATTTCCATAATTACTTTTGATTATCATTTCCATAGTGGCTGCATCCAAGATCTTAATCAAAACCATGAACTTGATTTAACAGATCTCTTCTTTCCCCCAGTTTGGACCTGATCTACCTGTAAGCCTATATTAGGAGAGCAGACTATGTCTGGGTTAGTGGCATTGTCTCTGTTTCTCTATCCAGCATTTTTCCTCCTATTTGTCAGAAGACTCCTTCTCTATAGATGATGCTTAGAATTCCTTCTCAGCCTCCAGGCCCTCACCTCCAGCTTGAGGCAGGGTTTTTCTGCCCTACTAGGTAGCCCTACTAAACAGGATCCAAGGCATATCCAGCTCTGCTTTCTAAATCTGGTCCATGATAAACATTTGTGTTTCCTTGCCCTTAGCATCTCTTTTGCGGAGCTCTGTAGCTGCAGCTGCTGTCTCATTGTTTTGCTGTTGAAGTTGATGGTACCCCAGGCCCTCCCTCTAGTTATCTTGGGCAGGAGACTTTAGTTCATAGTGCGTGCCAACCACAGGGATACACATGTCAAGCTCTCTGGGTAACCTCAAGGAAACTTACTCTCTCTCTAGGCTTGGAGTGAAAGAGATGACCAACTGCTCCCCCCCCCCTCAGCCCCCTACCAGTGTCTCTTCCCCAGAGGTGAGGTCAGGAAAAGACTGAGCATCATAGCACTTTCAGGACTCTCTGTAAAGATGTCTCTTTACAGATCCCTCTCTTCCTACTTCTCTTTTTCACATTCTTCTGTTTGTGGGGTTGAGAACTGTCAAAAGGGTTCCCTTACATTTACTTTATAAGTTCTACAAATGAATATAATGATGATTTGTTGCACACTCACTTGATTATTGACCCCTGTTTTGGTCTGAATCATAGACCCTCAAAATTCATATGTTGAAATCCTATCCCCCAGTTTTTCAGAATGTGACTATATTTGGACGTAGGACCTTTAAAAAGGCAATTACTTTGAAATGAGGGCCAATCTGACTAGTGTTTTTATAATCAGAGGAAACCGGACACACAAAAGGACATCAGAGGCACAAGCCAAGGAAAGAGACCTCAGAGGAACCCAAACTGCCCACACCTTGACCCTGGAATTACAGCCTCTAAACCTGTGATAAAACAAACTTCCATTGCTTGAGCTACCCATTCTATCGTATTCTGTTATGAAAGCTGGAGCAAACTAATATAGCTCCTCAGTGGAAACTTAGGCAGGAAATGGTGTGTTCCAACATCCTGTCATCCTGGCCTGCGAATCCCACCCACATCTTTTATTAGGAACTGGTTTTAACCCATACTAGCTGTGTCCCCTTGAGAAAGTGACCTTAGTTCTCCAAAACGATTTTCCTATGTATAAAATTTGAATACTCCTGGAGAAATTGTGGTCATCCTACTTTATTACAGAGGGTTTTAAATCAACATGTAACTGTTTATTTGCTCACACGAGTCTCACTCCAACCTCTGAAAGATTGTGAGGCTTAAATGAGAGAATCTATGTGATAGTGTTTTCTAAATTCTAAAGTGTTATAAAAATGCTCATTAATATAATCACAACATCTACAAAACTGTTAGCGAGGGAAAAGAAAATCAATTGGTGCGTTATTTTGTTTTGAGTGCAGGGTCAGGGTGTAAAGTAGCATACACGCCCCTCCACATGTCAGCAACCGCCAATTAACCCATCTCGGGGTATTTTAAACATCAGAAATCATGTATTTTCTATTCACCAGCTGGAGGACTGCCATCCAAAACAGCCAGCGTCAGCTACCAGCTAAATTATTACTTGCTGCAACTAAGAACTTGGTTCCTCTACCACCTTCTTCACTTCTACCAGCTCAGGCAAAACAGCCAACACGAAGTTCCCTGGAGCTGAGCTTGGGCATGTATGTGAAGCCTGAAACTCTCACTCTAATACCCTGCATTCAGGGATTCATCACATATAAAGCGTCCACATGTCCTAGGAAATGTGCCAAGTATTTTACATACATGGATCATCTCATATAACACTCATATGAATGCTTTAAGGTAGAAGATAATAAATCCATTTTAAATTTTAAGTAATTTGAAGCTGAGAGAGGTCAGTGGCTTCCCATTCACTCGTTCAACAAGTTTTAATTGAGTACCTAGTATTTACTAATTCCGGAGTATAGACTGGGGAATATAACATGAAACTTGCAATTTGGTAGGAAGTGGACCAAAAAACCAAACAAAGAAGAAAACATATACAGAATTTTAGTTCTGTGAAGAAAAGTCACAACGATCCAAGATGGGGAGCAGGAAACAATCTGAGAGGTAAATAAACACAGATTTAAGTTCCACAAAGCAACTTTACAGAAGCAGTGGTGAAAGTTCAGGTAGGTGAATGAGGAAGGGTACTTAATCAGAAAACTGAAAGATGAAAAGCAGCCATCTGTTCAAAAGGACAACATAGAGACCAAGTCCTGATGATAAAATCCAAACCGCTGTAGAGACCATGAAGAACCATTGTACTTTTCTGGCATAGGAGCTGATACATTCTTCTTCTTGAAGTTAAAATATTAGGAATCTTAGTACAGACCCAAGGACAGAAGAGTCAAATTATAAAACCCTTTTGTGACACTTATCAGATGGTGTCTTTAAGAAATTCATTTCATCCTTCTGAGCTTCAGCTTTCCAGTCTGTCTTGATAAACTTGTAGAGCTGTCTGCGGATCAGTGTGGCAGTGCACACGAAGATGCCTTAGACTGTGCTACACACACGTAAGGGATTACTGAAGTGCAAAATCTTCCTATAGGTGAGCGTGATCCATGGCTGTTATTCAATGTGACGTTAACCCAGTAGGTTAAACCTCTTCCAGTAAAGTTTACCAAGCTGGATTCTTAAAAATGGCCTTGATCACAAACCTGCTCACAGACCACAGTTAGCTCTCAGTCGCCACCAGCATAAGGCACATGCCACTCGGCCTATCACTACATTCCTCCCCTCTCACCACTGTCCCAACCTCTACCTTGTTTTCCAAACTTCCATTATCTTACGAATCATCTAGGGGCTTCAGTGGGACTTGATAAATATCCAGACTCCAAGACACAATTACTGACTCATGAATTTGAATCTTTAGTCAAGGAATCTGTGTACATTTAATGAGCAGTACAGGTAATTACTGTAATCAGCTTACTTGAAGAAGTACTATAAGTCATTGGTCCCCACACATATGTGCACATGAGCATTAACTCAGGGGTTTATGAAAAAGAAACTCCTGGTAATAACCGTCATAAAAATTCTAATTTGGTGCATTTGAGGTGAATCGAGGAGTTGTGTTTTGGACAAGTATATCACTCTCCCCGGCTGCTGTCAGTGGTGTCTTGTTTCAAATGTAAGAAAGCACCGGTTAAAATGGAATGATTCAATATCTCCGGTGCCCTTTGAACTTTCACCTTTTGTCTTTCTCTCCACTTCTTGTCTTTCTCTACTATCAATTTGAATTCCACATCTTGCAAAAGGTCCTGAAATTACGTCCTCTCCAATGTCCTAGAGTTATTTAAAATATTTCTGGAGAGATATGGACTTTCTGAAACTTTTTTGTGGTATGGCTTGGATTGTCATAAGTATTGGAGGGAAAAATGTAAACTCGAGACAGAGAGAAAGAGAGAGAGAGAGGGAGAGAAAGAGGGAAAGAAGGAAGGAAGGAAGGAAGGAAGGAAGGAAGGAAGGAAGGAAGGAAGGAAGGAAGGAAGGAAGGAAGGGAGGGAGGGAGGGAGGGAGGGAGGAAGGAAGAGAAAGAGAAACAAAATATTTAAAGTTGAAGTGGCAGAAATGAATATGGTTGTCAAAGACCCTGAAGTCAGAATGTCCAAATGTGCTGTCTCTCTCCCACATGTTGGGGAGAGTGAATATAGTGTAAGCCTATTCTCTGATAGTGTTAAGACACCTACCTATTCATGCACCGCTACAGAAACTCTTGGCTTCTTAGAATGTGAAGGATAGATGTTTATGTAATCCTGAGGTATTCTCCTGGGCCCCTCCACTTACATTTATTATAAAGAATTTTTAAGTATGTTTAAGAAATAGATGACCCTTCCTCTAAAGCAAGGCCTGGAGGGGAAAAAATGAACTAAAGAAAAAGGTGGGTGGAAAGAAAGTAAATATTTTACCCAGGCAAACTGGATAATGCTTCCCCAGATCCAATCTGCTATAGACAGATGTTTTTGTAACACCAACCCTACACCCCTACTTCCAACATTTTATGAAGCTTAGGTGGTCTTTGAAGTTGGTCTTTGAGAGGAAATTAAATGTTGATGGTGAAGCCCTAATGAATATGATTAATGTCCTTATAAGAAGAAACAGGAGAGATCTCTCTCAATCTCTCTCCCTCTCTCCCTTTTCCACTCTCTCTCTCTCTCTTTCTCTCTCCCCCATGTGAGGACTCAGGGAGAAGACAGCCATTTGAAAACAAGAAGAGAGCCCTCAACAGACAATTGTTGATCTGCCAGAGCCTTGATCTAGGACTTTCCAGCATCCAGAACTGTGAGAAATAAATGTTTGTTGTTTAAGCCGCCCAGTCTATGGTATTCTATTATAGCAGCCTGAACTGACTAAGACAATTCAGCCCACACTAGACTTTTCTGAATCATTAAACCTCCCAATTGCCTGTGTGTAACTTTCCCCAACTCAGCTACAATCATCAGTGAGAAAAAAACGTGCCTTAAAGCAAATGTGTTAAGTCAGCGCCAGAAGGGTTTTGGAGGGTGGGGGCGTGCAGAGGATGGTGATGGGTGAGGATAACAACCGGCCACACGTCTGTATTGTTTTGTCAATGGCAATCCTTCAGCATGAGGGGAGCTTCAAGGTTTGTTACCTGTGAGCGCTGGTGGGATTTCAAGCAGCCCTCAACTGTGCTTCCCTTCCTGGAAGCTCAACGCATGTTCTCCTGTGATGAAGCTAGCTCATCCTTTCTCTTTCTTAGAGTCTTCTGAAGCATGGGAAAACATCAGCCAAGTCTCAGTGCTCATTTCAACTCCTTTCTCTTTAGATGTAAATTTAAAATGATCCAATTTGCTGCTCGTTGCCTATGGGGACAACTTAGCAGTTGCTTCTGGCCCAGGGCAAAGAGGTGAAGGCGAGTGGTAACCTGAATGACCCTTCTGAAAATACACTTAGATTCATGGTATGCCCACCACTGGACCCCTTCTTCTCTCACCTTTAATGAACTTATACATCTAGATGGCTTCCAATGCTCTTCCAATGATGACTAAAATTGCTAAAGAGCCTGCAAGGATAGTGTGGTCCAGCCTCTACAACCTTTGAAGCTTGCCCCTTACGTTCCTCTGTTTGTCCATCCACCACTCACTCAGTCTGTCTTCTTTTACCTCGTACTTTATAGTCAAGGCTCAGCTAAAATTGTGTTTCCACAAGAAGCTGTCCCCAGAACAGTGGGGGCTCTCTCCAAGAAGTTAGTGGTCTCTTAGCTCTTGCATTTCTCCTTTGGCACTTATCACAATTATAATTAAAACAATAACGATTGTGAATGAGATGCTTAATGATTACTGTTATATTCTCTGGTAGACTGTCAACCTCGTGAGGCTAAGGAACTAGTCTTGTATGTAGCATCCCCAAGAATTTAGTAGGGTATCATGGGCCCTCCCAATTTTTTTTTTTTTTTGAAAGAACAGCAGATGGAAGAGAAGAATGTTTACAGGAAAGCCTCTGTGTTGTATTCCTTTGATCTTCATTCGCAAGGAAATCAACACAGACTTATGCACATTCGCAAATGTGCATAAGTCAGTAGAATAGCAGAAAGCCTTTCTAATGTTCAGACACTAGGTAGAATTGGCAAGAATTCCTGATTCCCAGGTCCTTGGATGCATGAATACAATCAACCCTGAAAATGTTTTCTACACATTTTTGAAGGGTCCCCCCTGGCACTCCTTGGAAATCTTGGCCTTCAGTTCCTGCTTCCAGACTTGCATCTCAACTCTTCTGTACCATGCTGAAAATTTAGACATGACTCACTTCTGTCTTTCACTTTATAAGTTGGTAGATATATCTAAACTATTTCTGAATATGGACAATATTACCAAAGATGTGAGAGGAGGCAGAAAAGGGTGTTTACATCTCAGTCATACAAACAGCCTTCAAAGTCCCCAGCCACCACCATGCAAGTCCCCATCATGCAGACCCCAACATCTAGTTCTGTCCCACATGTATGTTCTCAGCTTTTTCCTTCATCATTTTCTCAGCCTCCCATAACAATTTTTTTTCTAAGAACTTCTTTTATCACATTTATGTCCCCTACTTGATGTCAGGAATTCCAAATATATATTCAGAAATGAATCTGACCCACTTTGAGCAATATTTTGGATTATTTCTCCAAAGATAGTTTCCTTCCCAAGAGGAATCTCATTGTCCGATGGTAAGAGGGTATTTATTATTTTCATCTCATTGTTATCTCCTCTTTAAAAAAATTCAATTCGTGTCATATTATTTCTCAAATGGTACTAATTACAGAAATTTGAGTGAGTTCTTCCAAGTGGAAAACAAAGTGACAATGGAATCACATAACACTTAAAACAATAGATAGGGAGGCACATATACCTGGGTTCAAGTCTCCTTGATTTTACAACCTTTGGACTACAAGTAAGTCATTTAAACTCTCTAATATTCCATTTCCCTATCTGTAAAATTAGAATAATAATGCTTTTGGGTTTTCAGTTATATAAAATCATAAATCACTCCATTGTAAAGTCAATTTGAACAGTTCGTTTTTTGCTTGCCATCAAAAACTTGATAAATAACCCACGGTTATTAGCTCATATATGGCTGAGTCTGTTTCAGCATCGTCCTCTCAGTTCACTTGATCTCTGCGTTTCTATATTTGCTATGATACTACAAGTTGGAACTTCGGTATATCCTCAGTAAGGAATACTTATAGTTAAAATAAAACTGATTATTATTTTACTTGTTAAATATTCATAAAATATTACTTTTGCACAAAAGTTGTAATTTTATCTTTCACATATAATTTTAAGAAATGTTTTTATGTTTATGTGAAATATGTGTGTGTGTGTGTGTATGCATGTGTGCGTGTATGTGTGTAAAACCTATTTTCGTTCTTTTTGCCTTTTCAACATTCTTTCCATCTTACCATTCTGATCGCACTGAGACTTTTCCCTTGAGAAGCCACCCTTTCCTATGGTGTAACAGCCAGGTAAGGAGTATGATTCACCTTTGCCCTAATCTAGTGAAAACTAACTCAATGTGTGGCATTCTCCTGGCCATGATGTTGGTTCATAAAAGGCCCAGATAGAGCAAAAATAGGTTTATTTGCTTGATAGCTGTGGAAACTCACCTGGTCTATTCCCTTGGTATGAAGAAAAAAGCATGAAGCCCTAATTGCTGATGGTAGCCATCTTGCAACCAGTCTGAAGAAAACCAGTCTGACACTAGGAAGAAGGCAAAGCCTGAACCACAAATAAGCGAAGATCAAATCCTTAACCAAAATGTACCTGAGACCATCTATTATTGGCTTTTTAAATTATATAATCAATCACGTTTTTTATCATTGAAGCTAATCACAAGTAAAAACCTAGCAAAAACAAGCTAAATGATATATCATTGCCTTTGTGATAATATACTTTCCATTTAACTTAATTATTTTATGTTTCTATACTAGCAATATATTGTTATTTTTATTATCTGATAACACTAGACTACTGTTATTGATATTATTTAATCAAGTTTTAGATCTTTTACCTACTTACATGTCCAAATAACTATAAAATAATTTAAGTTTCAAAGATAAGACAGGTTAGATCTTGACTTGAGTTATTAAATTTAAAAAAATTGAGGTTAATAGACAATTACCCAATATTTTCTCTTCCCATTTAAGAATCTAGTTTGTTCAACCATTTAATCAAATCTTCTTTTAAATTCTCTGTAATCTGATTTTATAGATTTATTGATGACTACATCTTGTCCATTCAATTTATACGTCACTATTTCACATTTTGTTGTTGTGATGAAAAGATGTTCAAATATGTTTTCCAAATGGTAATTGTTATTATACTAATATTCTTCATGGCAGTTTAGAGTAGTTTTTAAAAGGACAATATCTTGGAAGCAGTCCACCTGGGCCTAATTATGGATCACCCACAAACTACCTTTATGTTCCTGGGCAATTTTCTTATCTCTGTGTGCCATAGAACTGGGATATTCTTCATAGGGATGTTGTGGATATTACATAATTTGATACATGGAAAACAAGATAGTACCTATCACATAGGAGGCCCTCTATAAATCTTAGCTATCATTTATTGTTCTTCTTCTTATTATTGATGTTATTTACCTCACTACTTATAATTGTTCTTTAAACCAGATCTTAGATTGATGTTTTCAAATCTCTCCTTCTCTGTATGTAATGTGTATATAGGTAAAATACAAAATATATATATATATGTTCCTCCTTAACCTTTTTGTGTTAATGCATACTTGTGAGAATGTAGACAATTAAAAATGACAATAATAATATTGATGAACATGGTATTTTATGTATAAATTTAACAGCGATATCTATGGATTTTCTTCATTAGTTAAAATTGTGTTCATGACATTGGTTTTAGAGTGAATTCTTTCTCCCCTGACCCCTTCCTTCCTTCATTTATGCTTTCTTCTTTCTTACTTCCTAAGAGGTACATAAATGTGTTTTTGTGTTAAAACTTTAAATAGCAAAAGCTAAACAATAAAAGGTGGAACTTTTCCTTCTATACGGACTTCACCTTTCTTCCCTTCCATAAAATTTCCCTATTAAAAATTTAGCGTGTATCATTTAAGTCTTCATCTCTGTGTGTGTTGTATATATGTTTATAATATATGTGATATATATGTCTATATATATAAACATATATACCACAGACACACATAAACTTAATTTAAAGGCTTGTTTTTTTTCTGGCAATTTACTTTTTCTAACCTAATTCTTTTACAAAATTATCTACACATTTTTTTTTCTACATAATACTCCATGGTAGCCACATAGTAATCCATAGCAGTATATGACAAATATTTAACCATTTCTCTCTCTATCTTATAAGTGGATATTTAGAGATTTTCATTTTTTCACTATTACAAACAGTGCTACAATTAACACCCTTATATATGCCATTTATGTGCATATGTAAATGATTCAAGTAGAAAATTCTAGAGGTTTAAGTGATGGGACAATGAATATGTACAATTTTATTTGACAAATATTGATAAACTGCTTTTAAAAAAATTCTAACATATTCATATTTCAAAACTTATGATTTGAAAAGAAAGTTTGTTTGTTTATTAATTGCCTTTGAGGATACATTGATACGTGCCTATGCATTTTCTTGTTCTCCCTATTTTTGTGCCGTATTATATCAGTGTGTTTCTAGAGTTGAACTGTTAATGTATTCCTAGCCAAGACAAGAAACTAATAACTAGAATGGGGTAAAAGGAAATATTAATGAAAACACAATAAATGTTGAGTTATTTTAATTCCAACTAAATTATTGTTTGAAAATGTGGAATTACATACTATTCAAAATCTACTAATAAGTTAAGCAAATGTGGAAAGAAAAATGGCAAAAACATAAAATACTTTGAAAAGTCACTAATGAGTATATGTCATCATTATTTTTATGTGATATTAAGAATGTTTATTGACCATTTTTAGATAATGATGAATAATTTTGAAGCGGAACATTTACTCGCTATAAATCATTTCAGAATATAAAACAAACAAAAATCTATACAACCAAAGGCAAATAATAGGCAAAAATCAAATGCATTTTTAACTCAGTGAAAATGATGATGGCTGACATATTGTTATAATATTCTACAAAGCTGACCTAAGTTCACCCAGCAAAGATATAATAGATATAAATGACTCAAATAGAAAATAATAGTTCAATAATAGTTCCTAACAAGAAATTCATCTGATTCAAAGCCACAGAAATGATAACAATAAACATATAGACAAATAAATTCTTACAAAATGAAAGCAAGGGTAGTAAAAAAATACATTCAAAACTGATAAAATATACAGAAAGCCAACATAGTATGATGATAACAGGCACACTGGGTGATAATATCCAGTATTGAAAATCGTAGAAAGATGAAATAAAACATCACAATAATACATAAAGCAAAAACTGCTCAAAATATATAGGGAATGCCAGAAACATAAAGTTATCAGATTCAGCTCATTATTATCACTGCATGACAGTTATATTAGGAAAAAAAAAAATACCCAGAGAAGCTATAATTAAGAGGTGGTTGGGATATATCACGATCCCCCAAAAAAGATTCTTTTTAAATTTCAGACTTTGCCTCAGTCCTGACATCGTTATAGTTCATTCCTCTTCTTTGTACTGAATGGCATGTCTAAAAAGTTTATGTGACTACTGTCACATCTTCAGTTATTAAGGGAAGTATGTCAGTTTCTTTGGGTTCACAGCATAAGAGAACAGCTGAAAATCATATAAGCAATTTGTTTTTTTAAATGTGAATATATCTATCCCTTCATAGGGAATATCCGTTCTTTTCTTCTATAAATAGAGCTTATATAAAGAAAATTCAAAATTTATCAGCTCAATTGCAGAAAAAAAATTCACATACTTCAGATCACAAGGACAATTCTTGAGAACTAGAAATTAATAATATAAAACTTAAACACAGAAGACCAATTCTGAAAAACAATCCCTTAGTTGGGCGAATGATGAAATAAGGGGCACGATGAATGAAATTTTTAAAATGTGAAAATGTGAAAAGTTGTTTAAAGTGTTTTTCTTAAATGTTTACCATCCTATTAAAAATGGATTATATGTGCAAAAAGCAAAAATAATTTTTACCTCAAATGTATAAAGTGAAATAGACATTGAATAATATTTTTAAATGAAGGTTTTCAAATTAAATATGATAGAAATATATAGAAAGCCTTTTACTAAATGTCTACAACAAGGGCCCAGGGTGCCAACACCTTGTATTAAACAAATAAGAGCACTTCAAATATATAATTGTTTTCAGGCAAGGCTGTCAGTGTCATTTAGTCATCTAGATCTATAATTTGAAATTTTGCACTAATTTTGATGTTTAAGAAAGTCATAGACACATATTGATTCAAACAGTGCAGGAGATAATAATGCATCAGAGAGAACCAATTAAATTTTGCCAGGAATGGACACTGTGGAAAATACACATTTCTAATCCTACTCTGTCACTTGTTTTGGCCAAAGTTGGACACTTTCTAATGTTGTAGCACAATGACTGTTTTGAACCACCCTTTTATCTTCTGTAAAAGAGGGAGTAGGAATAGAAGAATCTAAGTCTTTCAGTAAGTCACATTCATTGATTATTACTTTCAGATCTCAAAAGCACTGTAAACAAATGATCTGAGGGACATTTGGTAAAAAATGCAGATTAGATAAATACACTTATCTCTATTTTTTCTTTAAACCTTATGGTAAAGGGGTTTTAAAAAGTGATAAACCCTCAAAGACAGAGATTTTTTTCTTACCTTATTGCTGGAGGAGGTGTAACTGACTTAAAAACAAAACAAAAGCAGAGAAATTGAAATAGAAGTGCCTGCAAAGGATGGTGGCAATAGGAAACATATGAAGTAGATCAATCCTGCAGAACTAGAAAAAGGCTCAGAAACTAGAGACAAGTAGTTTTTCAGAAGTCAGCAGTAGAAACTGTCACCAACCCCCATCTCAATAGATGGAAAAATAAAGTTTACCAGTTAAATTGAACCAGAGAAGCATGGGACTCTCTAATACCTGGAACAACAGAGAATAGAGATGAAAATAATTGTATTAAGTAGAAATCTACATAATTAATTAACCATGAGGCACCACAGCCCCTTTTCTCCAACTCAGCCTAGGATAGTTAGTAGCCAGACTCACTTCCCAAACTAGAGACTGGAGGATTCCTATGAAGAGAAACTGATCCAACTTACAAATCAGGATATTTGATGCCAATATCCAAGCTCTGATCAATTACCCTGTAATAAGCACAGTAATGGACACGTCTCACCAGAAACGGATATCTTCATTTAAACATTTCATTTAAGCATGAGTACTATCTAGGGATTACCAGAAATTTAAGAAGAATCTGTAGAAGAAGACAAAAACAAAGGAACACACAAACAAAAGGAATTGGAGGAAAACAGAATTCCAGAACAACAATACTCTAGTTACTGTAATCAATATCATTGAATATATAGGAAAAAACGTTAATGCTACAAAAAAGAAAACTCAGAAAACAATAAAGAGCTTATGAAAATTAAACAAATAGCAAACATTTTAAAAATAAAAAAAATATTAATAAAAATGGAAGACTAAGGAAATCTAAAAAAAGACTAATGAAGACAAAAAGACAATAAGAGATAAAGCAGAAGAAAATTAGAAAATCAGTGTTAAGAGGACCAAAATTTGACTATGAGCTATCAGAAGGACAGAATAGAGGAGATGAAGGATATGAAATTATCAAAGATAAATTTAAGAGCATTTTCTAGAAATAAGGAATATATCTACCCAGATTAAAAGAGCCAATTACCCAGCACAATAAGTTTTAAAGCTTCACACTCTAGAACATCAGTATAAAATTTCAGAATTCTAAGTATAATAAAATCTTAAAAGCTTCCTAAGTAGGGGAAGAAATCAAGAAAGTTATATTTATAGGAACAGGAACTAAAATGGCATTAGGCTTCTTACAGAAATACAGTAGAAAAATGCCTTCAAATATCTGAAGGCAAATGATTTCCAAACTATGCTAAATCTAGATATCAATAAAATATCAGTTAGATAGTGACATAAATACCAATTAAATATTAATTTAAAAATGATTTTTTTCATTATAAAAGGTTAAATTAAAAAAAAAAGATGTGTCTACTTTAAAAGACAACAGATATCTAAATGGACAAATCAAGAAATAGTGTATTATTTTAAAATATATAAAAGAGCTGAAAATAATAGAAAGCTGGCTTGCCAAAAGGTGAGGCTGGAGAGCATTTCTGAAGCCATGTATTCATCTAAAATTCATAAAAAATGTAAAGCGGACACACAAAGATTATATAGGAGGACAAAAAATAGTGTCCTCAAGAACTGGATTATATATGTTAAAAAAGTGATTAAAGAAGAAATTAGGTGATACAAAGAAACTTTATCACTCCATGAGGTGGAGATCTGTAAAAATGGGGTCAAAGGAAAGATTCTTTTCTAGAGTAAAGAGTAAAATTCAAGGAAGAGACAAATAAAAAGTATCTGATTAGCTGGGGCCACATAGTCAACCCTGTTTAAGGTGAGAGGTTCCCAAATTTGGCTTGGTGTGTGCAGACTGGCTGAATGAATACACTGTTTTTAGTCAAGAGGAGCATTTACAGGAACGTGAAAGGTTATGTAAGTATGTTTGCTGATGTGGTACTCTAGACAAGAGCAGCTCCACCTCTTTTTTTTTTAATTTATTTTATTTAACCCAATATATGCAAAATATTATCATCTTAACATGCAATCAATCAATATGAAGAATATTAATGAGATATTTTACTTTTTTTTTTCATGCTAAGCCTTTGAAACCTGGAGCAGGTTTCAATCCAGACTAGCTACATTTTCCATGTTCAATAGCCACAAGGGACTAGTGGCTACTGTACTGGACAGGACAGTACAGATGTAGACTATTGCTGCTCAAAATGTGATCCATGGGCAGAACGAGGCTAGAAAGTTATTTCAACATATATGACCTTCTCTGAAGTGAAGGCATGAAGGGAAACAAGTCAGATAAGGAAAACTAGCCATACGATGAGGAAAGTCTAGAGATTTGAGCACAGATCAAAAATATATAGTTTAAGACTATATTTTTATTTACTTTAAAAAACAAGAAATGTTAGTTAGAAATATATTACAAATGAGATGCTACTGATTTTGTCAAATAAACCATTATGATGGGTATCTGTAGAAAACCTTGAGTTTTAGAACTCAGGGCTACAAGCAAGAAGAGTGAAATCAGTTTGAGATTCAGACTGAACAGCTTCTTGATCCCTGAAATAGTGAACAAAATATGCGTATGTGTCCTAGAGCATCTTCCTCTCCATTTCGCTAGGGGCGTGAAAGAAGTTCTGCCTGCATCACTACTGATTAGCCCATGTCTCATCTTTCAGTTGCTCTGCACTGAGCTCACTGTAACTTTAAATATTGATACCCGGGCTCATATATCACAGAGCTGAGAGAATGACAGTTTCAGTGCATAATGGCTAAAGCTTTCTACAATAATCAGATATTCAATAATTCATGAAAATATATCCTCCAAAATCAAATTGGAAGCTATTTTGTGTAATATATTATTTAAAATTCAATATTATAATGCACACAACTTCTCCTCAGCCAGAGGAGGACCATTTCAAAATGTGATTATGTGCAGACTCTATTTAAAAGTGACAATTCTGCTTTTCATTTGTTTAACGGCTTAAACGGAGGAGCTCAACTGGAACTAAGTCATCTGACAACGAAACCAGGGCGGCCACAAGTGACTTTGAAAAAGTGACAGTAGGACCTAAAAAATGTACATACATTTGTATGGAAAAGACATGTGTATTTGGGGGGGGGGATCTTAATTTTTTCATGTCTGACATCAATTTGCTCCAAAATAGTCCCCTTCGAATTAATGTTCAAATTAATGGTAACTTGTCATCATTGTAAGATTCATCATGAACTTGAGTCTGGCAGTCAGGATGCCCTCACCCACCCCAATGCTGTAGCAGTCTCAGCTGCTTTCAAAGCTGTCATGTGCTATGATTAATTCTAGTAGATTGGGGGGAAATTGTGCCATAAGCACATAGTAAGAATTCTGGTTTCATATTGCTTTCTTCTTGGAAATGCCCTTCCACTTCTCTCCTGCCTATCCGAGACCTTTATTTATGGAATACTTCACACTGAGTGAAGCCTTCCCTTATTTTCTTACCCAGATATGGCCCACCTTTTCTCAGAACGCCAATAGTGTTGGTTACGTACAGCATTCACATTATTCCACGAGCTACTATTTATTAAGCACTGATCACATGTCAGGCCTGTGTCAGATGTCATATACTTACATTGTGTTAATTAGGCCATAAACCCCTATTGCTATCCCAGTGTTATGAGGAAGTTGAGTCTCAGCAATTTTCAATCAGTTGTTCAAGGGCACAAATCAAGAAGTACTAAGGAGGCAGAAGCTTGTTCGGCTTAGCATTTCCCAGGTGCCTAGAGTGGTGCCTGGTGGACAGTCAGGATCCATGGTTGCTGAATGACTAAATCAACAAACAAATGGCTGAGCATTCGATTGTGTAAATATGATGTTGTGTTCTTACCTTGCAGGCAACAGGCAACGTGGTAGGAAAAGATCAGCATCATTACTTAAGTGAAAAGAAAGTGCTCGTATGAGAATAAAGCATGGTCTTTTAGCATAAGCACTGAGTGTTACTGAGAGCCCTGCCAATATCTGGACTCTGACTTGTAGTTGTATGACTTTAAATGAAGTGATTGCCTTTTCTTGTTTTCAGTATTCTCGTCTGTAGTAACTTCACTCTATTCTACAACAAGAAAACTTCCGCAAAGCAATATGGAATTGCGTTTGAAAAATCTAGAGTATGAAGAATCAGGTTTAGAAGTCACCTCTGGCCTGTAGGACGCTAGGCAAGTTATTTGAAGTCTCTGTGTCACAGGTTCCTCATCTCAAAAATTTTCATACTAGTGCCTGCATAATAGACCTATGAGTTTTACATGGATTCATAAACACAAAGCCTGCAGAACAATGTCTACCACAAAAAACATTCTAAATACATGGGCTTTTCAGTGTTACATACATGTCCAGTGTCTCACCTATAGCAGGTCTACAGAGAACATTTCCTTTTTTTCCCCTCACCATCTTGAAAAATTGACTTAATTTTGTTGGCTTCATTTATTAAATTACAGTAATAAAACTGACCTTTCTCCAAATAGCAGGCTAACTGACATTTGAACAATATTTTCAACACTAAGATGCCAATAACATGCATGTGGTCCAGAATTTATAGGCTTGAAAAGGCAAACATCATCTTCGGTAAAAGAATGTTAAAATAGGAGACAAACTCCAAGCTATATAGAAAAGCAGAGAAGAAAATAAACTCTTGGATATAAGGTAACAAAAAGAATCTATGGAAATCTCTGCTTTGAACTGGGTCTTAATAGATGGTTAAGACTAGGAACAGTGAAAAGAATATAAAATTATGAAAAATAAGCCTACTTCACAAAGATTTCACCAAATACTGCCTGGATTAGATAAGTTGATTACACATTGCAATGTTTTCTGGCTGTAGACAGAGTAATTAACATCGAGAAAGAACTTAATATAAACATCATCATCATATTTTTTATTGGTTGTCTATTATGATCTAAGCGTTAAGCTTTTATTATTTTTAATTATTTTATATACTTAGTGTTAAGCATAACCTTATTCATTCAGAGATTAGGAACATAAAATTCAGCGAGGTCAAGTCAATTGACCCCCTCTAGAGAGTAAAGCTCCGATGTGAACCCGAGCTCACCATCATACCTCATGACCTCCCCCTCTAAGTTTTTGGCTATATCATTTAAAATGATTAGGAGTTTAATGGATTAAAAATATTATTAAACATGTTTGTCTCCATAAGACTCCATTAGCATAATGAAAATATGCAAATTATTAATTTTAAACCATCTAGACAACAGCAGCCACATTTTTTTTTCCCTGCCAGGGAATACAAGCTTAATGAGATTGGACTGGCCCAGTGGTACAGATGCCTAAGCCAGGAAATGAGAAAGAATGAAAACAGGCATACAGAGTAAAAAACAAAAAAGGTGATGCTGGCCCCATCCCAAGACTTTAGAATGGTATAGACAATAATATCCATAGGAAAACAACCAATTTCAGCCCTAAACCTAGGCCCTATTGTCAATTATCCATTCATACTCATATGGTATGATTTCCAGGTCACAGAATTTTTTTCCTACTGGTCTGGCACAAAGTGTAAAATTCTGAGTATTTTTTTCCTTGCTTCTACCTTTCTTCCATCCCTCCCTTTCTTCTCCAATTATTTCTTAAAGAACCTAACCTGTACCAAACACTGTATTAAGTCTTTTCAACCATTAAATGATCCACAATAAAGATATGAATTCTGCTTTCACTGAGCTTATGGTTGACTAGAGGAGATGATGAGTTAAGCAAGAAATTACAATACATGTGATATTATATGTTGCTCATGAAAACACACACACACACACACACACACACACACACGCACTTAAATATTAAAGAAAGTTGAGACCTGATGGATAAATAGGAGCTAGCTGGATAAATACTCTGTGTGTCTGGGTGTGGGTGGAATGTAGGAGTGTAAGGATCTATGTTCTATATATATCCATTAAAAAAAAACATGCATAAAGGCTTGGAAATAGAAAAGAAAATAGGAGAGAAAACTTTCAAGATAATTTTTAAAAAGTACAGTAAGGCTGAGAGCATGGCATGCTTAGTATGGGTCAGGCAGGTTCAAGTCCAAAAAATGAGGCTAAAGAACTAAGTAGGATTCAAAGCAGACCAAAGTAAGCAGTCTCGCCTTCAGTCACAGGGCAATAAAAGGCTGTTGAAGGGCTGTAGAGAGAGGTGATGATATCTGATATGAAGACTATCTACATGGCTACATGTATGTGCAGAGCAGGACTGGATTAGATGATCAAAGGTCTCTGGTGAGATGTAAAGGGTACATGAGAATATTTCAAAGATAGCTCCCTGAGAGGATTAGGAAACTTCAACCTGGAAAAGTGAAAATCTCAAGGGGCCTCAGAGGCTCTCTTTCAATATCTGGGATGCTGTCACCGGCTGAGAGATGGAGGTATTTCTGTTGTACCCAGGGAGCATAATCAGGACCACTGGCCAGAAGTCAAAGGAAAGCTCACTCAAATAAGAATCTTTCTGTTGAGCAAAGAAATGGATTTCTTCGGGCTGTCATTTGGCTCTTCCACTGGCCACCCTGAATCTTTGCCTTGCCACTGCTTTCAGCTGTCATAACAACCACATGCAAAAGAACCAGACATTTGAGGTCTTCCGTAGCCCAATGGCAGCAATAGCATGTCTAACCAGAGATACAAGCAGCTGCCTAAATTTCAACCTGGAAGTGAAGAAAGCAGTTCCTTCTGCCAGGAGCAAGCAGGGAGGGGCCTAGCAATCTTCTCTTCCTTGCTTGTCAAAATGACCCATGCCTCCAGCTGCGGGAGGCATCAAACACCCAGATGTATCCCCCCAAAACATCACAGCTCACTAAGTTATTTTTGAAAGTCATGTTTGAAGAAACCCTTCCAGCCCATCCTTCATGTCTTCACACCATCTTTATCTTTCGATACTAAAGATTGTCCCAGGGTATCTGGTAAATAGTATGGACTTTAAAATGATGACCTACTATCTTAGTCTGCTCAGCTTTCTATAACAGAATGCCACAGGCTGGGTGGCTTAAACAACAGAAGTGCATCAAGGCACTTGCTCGTTTGGTTTGTGGTGACTCCATTTTTCCCAGCTCGCAGTTTCCTTGTTATGTGTGTACGGGGGGCGGAGGTGGGGCAGTACAACAGGGAGAGAGAGTGAGAGGGCTCTAGTGTCTCTTCTTATAAGGGCATTAATCCTCTCAGATCAGGGCTCCAGTGTTATGACTTAATACTGGGGATTTGGGCTTCAACAAATGAATTCTGGGTGGGACACCATATGCATTTAGCTCACAGCACCTACCTTTCTTCTAAAGGTCTCAAGGTCCAATCCTGGTACTAATTTTTTTTTCTTTTTGGCATGTTTGTTCACCATCAGGGCAAACACATATCCATCATCATATGGACAGTCTACGTTTTATGCATCACTGATCACACCAATTCTCCCTTCCTCGCTACCTTCCAAATTCTTTCAATAAGTCCTCTTGACTTCATGGTGTCTTATAAGCAGAATCCCTTTCATCCTCAAGTTCCTTTTAAGTGTTCATATCA
The DNA here is from genome assembly GCF_014176215.1 of Rousettus aegyptiacus. Lineage (NCBI taxonomy): Eukaryota > Metazoa > Chordata > Mammalia > Chiroptera > Pteropodidae > Rousettus > Rousettus aegyptiacus. The sequence continues at coordinate 13,505,375 of NW_023416306.1, forward strand.
CCTCCTTTTCTAATTAATTCTTGGTACAATTTCTTCCCCTCAAGTATAGTTCCTTCTTTCTCCCACAGCTATTTTTTCCCTCAGGAAGTACTTGAATGTGCATAAGGGTCCTCCTGTCTCCCCATTTCAATTCCAATCCCCCCTTACCTTCCTCTTTCCAAAATGGTTCTTTTAAAGCATATTAGCAGACACTTCACCGCCCATTATTATTCCTTGTTGCCAGGGTCAGCTTCTTGGTCATACAATCTTTGCAGTAACACCATGCTTAGAAGAGCCTGGTGCACAGTTTAATGCTTTGCTTGTTATTTTCCTGAAAAATTTAATACTTTTTGAACAAAAGTTCCCATATTTTCATTTTTTACTAGGCCCTGATAATTATGAAAATATATATTAAGAGATTCATTGGAGGAAGTAGCTTCCTCCAATGAATAGTGGGGCTAGTTAGAAAAGTCAAAAATCCGTAGGCCAGGCCATTTGGAAGGTTAACACTCTCAGTAAGGGCAGGCTGAAATCCTGGGGAATGAGCTCAAGCTATAGTCCATGGAAAGATTTTCTTCTTCTTTAGAAAAAACTCGACTCTGCTCTTAAGGCCTTTCAAGTGATTGAATAAGGTCTACCTACATTATCTACAATCTGCAGTATAAATTGACAGTCTAGAAACTTGGAGACCTTGGCGTCAGAAAAGGAAACTGTATCCTAAATAACGTAAGATGAGATTGTCACTAAGAACATTTCCATTAGCAAAAATCAGATTAAAGGTGATGCTTGTACATTTCTGTACACTCACCTGTTTCAGTGACTTCAAGATAGGAGTCCATTAAATTGAGGGAGATGGGAATCTAGTAAATAATGCAAAAGATTAAGAAATATGAATATAAGGACTATTTGGTTGTGAAAATATAAGCATGTAACTCACTATAAAGCATAGATTGGATGGAGTATCAACTTTATAGTTGTTGCCCTTCTCTTTTCGTATTTTATTACTAAAGAAACCAAAGCATGGCGTCCAAAAGGTAATAGCTGTTCAACCCCTAAATCAGCCTCTGAGGCCCTAAACTTCTACCAGGATGAAGAAAGCAGCAACAACCACTTATATCCAATTTATTTTCATGAATCACAACAAGGAATATAAGAAAGGAAGTATTACCCAGAAAGTAAAGCCATGTTCCATAGAGGACATTGGACAAACTATTGCTTTCAAGAGAGCAAAACCAGAGTCAAAAAAAAAAAAAAAATTACTTTTACTTCTAGGGAGAGCATATTTGCATTTTTTGACAAGTATTATTTCATTATTCCTACAAGATAATATATGTTTTATGTTTTATATTTTTACATTTTCAAAATTTGGCTTTAATTCCAGTACCAGCATCCTGTTCCTTCTTTGTATATTGGATGTTCGAGGGAGTAGGGACAGTATATGGTAGATATTTTGTATTTAATAATAGGTTCTTACACTTACAGAAGCCACAATAAATGCAAAGGGATCCTGGACTTTGGGCTGGATGTGACTAAAATAACTTCTCTCACAGGCAGTGATTGTGTAGAGTACACATTGATACATGAGTAGCTAAAAAAGTGGATTTTGGCATAAAATACAAATTTTCTCTCAGTACACATTCAATTACTTTTAATGTGATGTATCACTGTCCTTCAAGAAATTTTATTTCCTAAACTCATTTATAGCTAGGTGTCACCACATGAATAAGTCTGGGCCAATGGAATGTCATTGGAAGTGACTGGCACAATTTCCAGTTCACCTTAAAAATGAAGCTGCTGGTCCTGACCCTCCCCCGCGCCCCCCCTTCCTTTTAGCTGGTCGAGAAAGGACAATGATTTAATCCTTGGATTCTGAGGTTAAATTCATATTTTGGGATAATCAAGCCCAATAAAATAGCCTGGGCTCTGAACAACTTCATAAGCAAGAACCACTTGGAAATTTCTGGACAATTAAATTAGAGAGAAATAAACTTTATCTGATTGAAACCGCTGAAAAAAGACAGAAGTTAGATTCTTGTAAACACTACATCATTCTTATTAGACCAATCCTCCCACAGACGACAACTATAAACTCTAGAAGAATTATAAAAATCAACTATATGACAACACTGTTGAGTGAAACAAAGCAGATGATATCAGAGGGATGTTGAACCTTGGGAGAAAGTAATAACCAGTGAGTAGGTGAATTTTCTGTTGTTATAGCATTTAGCTTACCGATTACTCCCAAATGTCACCACCGCACAGTGAGGCTAAGACTTGCATAGAAATCCACAGGTTTACTAGTTTGAAGAACTATGGGGCCGAGTTTGGAGCAACCATATGGTTGGAAAGTGTGGAGAGAAGTCCCAGGCTTGAAAGCGCTAAAGAAGGGGAGCTACAGAAATCTTCCAAAATAGCTAGCTGACCCCTGAATTCTAGCAGTTCAATCCCAATATAAACTGGGATGTCACAGTCTGGAGTTTGATGGACAAATCAACTGCCTGTTAAAACATAAGATCATCAACACCGAAAAGCAATATCTTTTAAATAAATGCAAGAAAATTTAGAGTCTTTATAACATATTACTGAAAATGTTCAGGATCCAATCTAAAATTATCAGTCAGATGAAGAAACAGGAAAATGTGAGTTATATTAAAGAAGAAGAAAATTGATGGAGACTAACCTTGAGCAGCTACTATAACTTTCTTTGCTCAAGAGCATAAGGTAAAATATTCTAATGATGAATGAAGAAATAGGACACTTCAACAGAGAAATAGAAACTATAGAAAGTTCCAAGCAGAAATTATATATCCCAAAATAGCAAAATCTGAAATAAATTTGAAATAAAAGGATAGGCAAAAAAATGTATTTGAGATAGCAGAAGTAGTCAATGAATATATGATAAATAGAAACCATCTAATGTGGGAGGAAAAAAGATTAAGAAAAGAGAATCTCTAATGGTCCAACATACGGGTAATTGAAGTCCCATAAGAAGAAGAGAGAAGTTGGCATGGCACAAGTATCTGAAGTGTGAAGAAATAACAAGTTTTATTCTTTCAAATTCATTGAAAATATACATTTATAGAGTTAAGAAATCAAGTGAATGCAAAGCAGAATAAACAGAAAGAAAATCGCACCTAAGCACAACATAGTGATTATGATTAAAACCAAAAATAACCAAAGGCCTAAAAAAATGGTGGAGGAAGAACAATAATTTGAATAATCTTTGACTTCCCATCAGAAACAATGAAATGGTACTTTTAAAGGACTGAAAGAAAAATATCCCTGAAACCTAGAATTATATATCCAATAAAACTGTCAAAAATAAAAGTTAGACAAAGAATTATTAAATAGGGGAAAGCTAAGAGGAGTTGATGCCAGAAAATCTGCACTAAAAAGAATCCTAAAGGAAGTTCTTCAGGCTGAAAGGAAATAATAACAGCTGAAAATATGAATCTTAGGGGAAGGAAACGTACTGGAAATGGTGTGGAAACAAAAATTATAGGGTAATTACAAAAGATTATTTTTTCTCTTAATTTAAAAATATGTATGTATATTTAAAGCGAAAATTGTAACAGTGTAATGAGTGATTTATAATGTGTGTTAAATCTAATATATACAAGAAGTATACTCTATTGGATGGGAGCAGGCTAAAGAGATTTACACTGCTTCAAGTTTCTCATATTAATACTTGCAGTATCATGATAACTTTATAAGTTAAAACTTTAAAAGTGAAAACTTCAAGTGAGCATTTAAGAATACATATTGCAATCTTTTACATAATGCATTAATTAGTCTAGCAACAAAGTTCTACAAACTGGGTAGTTTAAAACAACAGATGTGTATTGTCTCACATTTTGGAGGCTACACATCAGAAATCAAGCTAATGGAAGGATCCTTTCTTGCCTTTTCCAGCTTCTGGTAGCCTCTGATATTCCCCCTTAACTTGCAGATGGCATTCTCCATGTATCTGTACACCAATTTCTTCTCTCTTTAAGTGTCACTTTGTGTACCCAAATTTCTCTTTTGTATAAGGAAACTAGTTATGTTGGTTTGGGCCCACCCTATGACATCATCTTAACTTGATTATCTGCAAAGACCTTATTATAAAAGAAGGTTACATTAAAGGTACTTGGGGTTAAGACTTCAACATCTTTTTGATGGACACAATTTGATACATAACAAGTAACTACTAAAAAATAATGCAGAAGAATTTATATACATATGTGTATGTGTGTATATGTATACTGTGTACCCTAAAAGTCATACAGCGCATTACTATTATCATCCCCATTTTATTGATGAAAATCCTTAGTTTTTGGCATATTAAACAGCCTGCTTAAAATCTCACATCCAATAGGTGGGTTATGTTCTTTGTGATTTCAAAATGCGTACTTTTACTCACTACATTTTATTGTTTAGCCTCACCGAGGTTCTGAGCAGGTAGCTCAAGGCTATACATTGCTCTGGCTAGGACTAAACTGAAACTAGGGTAGAGGAATTTAGATTCTCAGGCCAGAGGTCTTTTCACAACAGCATTTTGTTTCCTCTGACCATCTTAGTTTTTCAGAGACCTGAAACAATAGATGCCCAAAGGGGGCTCATGCTTAACAAAGTTGAATAATTTTTCAAAAGGGGTGACAGTCACCATCAATATAATTGACTCGGATTTCTAGTAGACTTTTGATACAATGCACATCAAAGGCTAATCCATAAGGTTAATGTAGAGGGTGTTGGTGGAGAAATAGTCAATTGGATAAACATTTTACAATGGGTATAGTAATGGAGGGCAAAAGGTCTACTGAAAGAGGCCTTGGCTGAGGTCAAAAGGATTAATCAATGCCAAGCTTAATCTAACTCACGCATCAGTTACCTGGGAATGTTAAAATGTGCTGTTTCAAAAAAAAAAAAAAAGAACATAAGCTTTTGTTGGGGACAAGCAACAAATCTAAGAAATCTCATATAGGATATTTTCTATGCCTTTTTCAGCATATTAGGGAACTGAAGTAAAAACAAAAATTAGTAATGTGATCAAGATTCTTTAGTTAGTAAGTAATAAATAGAAAAAGCAGAATTTAAATTTAGGTCTTATTACCTCCAGAGCTCCTGATCTATAAAGCGCAATGCTATATTAATTTAAGATATCCTATTTCTTTAAAGGGGTTGCCATTTTGTTTCATGGCAGGCAATGCCTATGACTGCCTATGTAATGGAACCTGCTCTATGTCTTTTAGTTTGATTACCAAGGAGAAATATTTGCTTCTTTGACATTTCCCTAAACTTTACAAAAAGAGAAGATCAAATTAATATGAAAACTAGAATGAAATTCAGTGAGGATTACTCGGCAAAGTGGCAGAGAGAAAATACCTTCTCCATGTCATATGAAGACCCTTTTATACCAACTCTTTCAAAGTTAGGAATCTGGAGATCTGATTCCTAATTTTGACCCTCTAATTAATATATGTACTTCTTAGGACCTGGTTCTTCCCTTTTCCAGTTCTCAATTTCTGCACTTTTAAGTGTAGGATATGATTAAGATCATCTCTAAGTGTCCTCACAGCTCTAAAATTTTAGAATACTGTGATCATATGTTTCTAGAAGTAGATAACACTTTACTTCTGCTGAGAAAAGAGAGGAATACTTTAGATAAATAAATCATTTTTGTGATTATTAGAAACATATTCATTTTCTCTTCAGTTTTAAGAACATTTCCATTTATTTCTGGACAGTCCAGATTTTGGACATGTGTGCCTGTGGCCACAATGTCTAACTCATCAGCCCTGTTGGAGAGCCTGTCTTTCTGATTTTGAAATGTCTATCTACCTTCCACCTAAGGACATGATTTCTAATTGAAAGAATATCTAATTGAGAGTGGCAAAGAGGACAGATAGTCAGTCTATGGCCTTGCCAGTCATAGGAGGGTCAAATGGTATCCCCTGAGACAAATCAAAAATAAAGGCATAATTATGAGAGGTTTTAGGGGTAAGCAAGTCTCCTTTTCTAACAACTAATTTTCCTGTGTTACCCAGTATGTAGTCATTGAATTTAAACATGAAAATCTGTAGTGATGTAGACAGAGACTTACATGCTTGGGCATCACCTATTATTAGGCTCTTCTTTTGTGGCTCTCATATAATCCCTTATTAATATTTTTCACTTAAGGAAAAAATGTATTAATTTGGATCAGTTTCCTTTAATCTAGGATTTAGCCTCTAATAGTCCCATGATCACTCTTTACTTTGGCTACTATGAAACTCAAAACTGAGTTTTAGATTCCTTTTGCATGCCTTTCCTTAGCCAATTTCTCAGCCTACTTGAGAAACAAAATCCAAATAACAATGGCTTACTAGTTTAAACAAATTAAAAAGTTCATCATTTTGTGTGTAAGATGTCAGAAGGCAGGCAGTCCGGGACTGATATAGGGGGTTCATAAAATCACCGGGGACTCTGCTTCCTCCAGCTCATATTCTGCCATGCTTGGTTTGGGGAAGAATGAGCCCGAATTCTCATGGACCAACAGGACTGCTAGAGTTCTAACATCACATCTCTGTTTCAGGAGACGATTTATAAAGGAGTGTGATGTGATTGTTAGGATTGACAACCACAAGTCTCTGTCACGACCAGGTTTCAGAGTTGTCATTTAAATTATAACACACATACACACGGGCACGACTCTATGTGCTTTCTTTTCCCTTCCTCCCACTTCCCAAATACAATTAAGAATTTGAAATGTGCTCATTTATTTCTAAATCCAGAGTGTTAAAGAGTCTAAACTGAAAGAAAAAAAAAAATATCACCACAGACCTAGATGTTAACTACAGATAGGTGAGAGCAAGTTTTCCAAGTTATTCCTTGGCTTTCTAATTGTAAAAGTATACAGAAGACCCAGCTAGTGTCATCAATGGGCCTTCTGATCGCCTCACATGCTCCATTGGAGGGAACTGTTTGTTCACATCCTATCTCTTGCTGCCATGTATGATTACAGTAAAGAATACAGCTTTTATATCTAATTATTTGTAGATACACTCAACTCGGCCATGCTCTCTTTACTATGAAGAAAAAAAGGCCTAGAAAGTTGAGGGGATATATCAAAGGTCAAAAAATAAATTAAAGGCCAATATCGACTTATACTATCCATTACACTCTAGCATAACAACGTAGGGTTAAAAGACAGTTGTCTGACCCTGAAATCATATTTCTGAGGTCAAATTCTTTCCTTCCACTTACTTGCTGTCTGCTTTTGGGCAAGCCATTTTAAGTTCTTTGGACCTCAGTTTTACCTCCTGTAAGATGACAATACTAATAGTACTAACCTTAAAAGGTCTTTGATGAAAATGAAATCAGATCATTTGTGTGAAGCATTTAGCACAGTGTTTGGCTTATAGTTGGCGCTTTCTTTTTAAGTTTTAGCTAAGATTTAAGAAATGGCAGAGACTGGTAAACAATTTGCTAATGGATAAGTGAATACATTATATGGAAGGGACTTTGCTCTGAGTTTAGAGACAGCAGCAACCCTGTGAGCCCGAGTGATATGGGAAGCATTCACAGAGGATTCTGCGCGATTTCTTTGGCCGAGCATGCTTGCTCAGGAACATTTCTAAAAAACTGCTGTCCAAGCTGTTAGCGGAAATTGAAAGATACAGTGATGGTTAGAGGGCCTATTTAGTAAGAGCAGAAAAACGCACTAGGAGTGAATCATTTGTCTGGACACAGAAGGCTGAGTCAGGGAGAATGGACTGTCACCTAAGCAGGTTGGGCTAAAGCCAAGAACACTGGGCAATGATTGCTCTGAGGGGCAATTTCAAGCCAGGCATTAAGACTTTCTCCATGCCCACCCCCAACTCCCCAGGTCAGGGTTTTTCAAATGGTCCCTCAGTTAGAATTCCAGGGAGGAGAGCCCAGATGAATAAACGAAGGAAAAAGCCAGGTTTCCCTACACTGAATTACTAATGGCATTCCGGGTTTCCTGTCAAACAAGTTCCACAAGATAAAAATATATATATATATCAATTAAATATGAGATACGGAATGCTAAAACTCGTGACGTTAATGACAGAGAAGCCCCTCCTAGGTCATAGTGAGTTCTCCGAAGCTAGAGGGGTTCACATAGACACTAGATAATTACACTCAAAGTCAACTATAGTGGGAATTTTTTCACTAAGGAGAAGCCCTATTTTGATGATCTTCACCCAAACAACTCCATCATTTTATATTCTGGGTTGAATCAAGAGTCATTAATTAAACATCAGTTTTCCTGGCCAAAAAATGTAAAGATTGTAGCTAAAGTCAAGGCAAAAAATAGTAACAATAATAATAAGTAAATAACAGTTTGCAGGCACCTACTACGTAGCAGACAATTTACGGGCAACTATATTTCAAGCTCTCTTCTAGTCTGGGTGGGATAAAACAATGAATAAACTCAGGTACTGGTCTCAAAGAGGAAGGACAGCTACAATAGGTTTCGGAAGTCAAGAACTACTTTTTGAAGCATATATATTCAACAAGATAATAGGAGAAGAAATTATCTTTTTAACATTCAGCCCATATTATGGTTTAAAAGGGAAGAAGAAGATGTCTTTAAAAATCTGAAGTTCAATATCTGGAAGAGGTAAGGGAGAACAAGGGATGCAGATAGAGATGCATTCAAGAAGCAAACCAGGGTGGGTTTTATGAAACTATATTAAAGGGTTTGTGCTTTATCTTGAGATTGATGGAGAGATACCGATGAGTTTTTGGCAGAAGAGTGACATCACCAGATTGATGTTCTGTAAAGACCATCCTGGCTGCAGTGTGTAGAATGCATTGAAGAAGAGAGGTTTGTTAGCAAGCGGTTGAAATATTCAAGGTAGAAAGATATTATACTTTGAGGCTAAGACAAGGTTGTAGCATCTGCTGATTATGTTTAAATTCTAGTTCTCTTGCTAGCTGTGTGGCTTTGGACAGGCTAATTAAACTTGCTAAACTCATGTCCCTTCATCCAGAAAATATAGATAATAAAAGTGCCTGCATTATGAGATTATAATCACATCAAATGAGACAGGCATATCATGTGTTTAGTATATAGTTCTTGATATGTCATAAGTACTCAATAAATACTATCATTATTTTTTCTTCTTTTTATTAAACATGGACGATGGTGAACTAGGTGTTGACTGCTAATCCAGGTAATATGTACATATTTATGGAGCTACTTCGAAGATGAGGATTAGGTGGTGGTTGTGGAGCCAGGAAAGGTATGTTTAGAGTTAATAAATTAGCCAGGACACATAGAAGCATGAACCCACACATATACAATAATTTATACACACATATAATCACTCTTTCTCTCTCTGTGTCACATACACACACACACACACGCACACACAGAACTTCCTGTGGGCTGGATTAGTCAAAGAATGTTTCATAGATTAATTTTGATTATCTGATAAACTTTGAGGAACATAATAAAGATCGAGAGGAGAAAGAATAGCATTGCAGTCAGAAGAACCAGGGGAAGTATGCACCAAAACACAGAGACTAGAATAGGAGGTAAATATTTGTCAGAGATTCCTTCATTCACTCAACATAAATTTGTTGATCATATTCTATGACTTGAGTAATTTTCTACGTATTGAGGATAAAACAAGGAATAAGACAGAGAAGTCTCCTGGCCTTTAGTAACATATTATTTTGGAGAACCAGAGTTAGGTTTAACTCAATTAGTAGCCCTAGGAAGCCTGCTGTATCATATGTAATAAGTGCTATTGGTGTTAAAACCCCGATCTCTATTACTAGGCAAGTAAACCTGTTCCCTAGATGCTGTATGTGTTGGCACCAATAACTCACGGATTTACTTTCCTCAGCCAGTAGACGTCTGTGCCTAAAGAAACCTAGGAAGTAAAGGCTAGCCCGAAGACAAGGCCTGCTTGATAGATATGGGGATAAAATGCCAACATTCTTGTCACAAGGTGAAACTAGCTCTATGATGCAATTCATACTCCAGCGGTCTCCTGAGATGAGGTTGAAGTCAGACTCCAGGTGAAAGCACACTTTGCTTAGCTTTACCCCATGCCCTTGCCCTCTCCCCCACTCGCTTACTGCTTTCTCTTACGGGATCTGCTTCAATAAGTCACATGTACGACCATCCTCAACTAAGGCCCTGCTTCTAAGAAATGCAACCTAAGGCAAATTGACTCCATTTTTCCCCATTAGTTTCTTTCTCAAATCTAGTTATTTTCCTTAGCCCTAAAAACTAGTTTGTGTGTCCTGCTTAAAACAAAGGACTATTCACCTAGGATGCATACATCATAGTATCCTCATTATACAGCCATAAAAATTATTTGATCTGGTTGCATCCACCTTAACTAAAAAAATAGATGCCGATTTTCTCAAAAATATATAAATTTTCCTTTAAAGTCTTCTGATACTAATGATTTGTAATGTTCTTATGACTACACATTTTAACAGGTGACATATCATATTAACTTAGAATCAGCACCTCCCCTCTTGCACATTAAATGCTGGGCACAGTGTTTCCATCCCTGTCAAACAGATGAGGACGCTGGAAGTATTTAGAGGTTAAGAGTCCTGCAACACAGAGTCACAAAGCCAGAATTAAAATCAGAGTTTCCTAATTCTCAGCCCCATACAACTTCCATTACTCCAGTATAGAGAAAGGTGACCAATACCCATAGATAGTACTCGTTTCTTTGTTTTCAGTGTTTGCCATCATGTCCTTCCAACAAGAAGGAATTTTTATCCTTCCTTGGCTGTGCCAACAAATTAGATACTTTAGATATGCCCATCCCAGATGCATTATTGAAAAACCCAATTGACAGAACACCTTCAAAAAACTCTTTTCTATGGGCGCTTATCACAATTCGAATGAGCCCCAGACATAAGAAAAAATACGAGCATCCTATGATCAAATCTTTATCCAATGAAAACCCCAATAAGACTTAAGAATTTCTGGTACTTAACCATTGTTAGGTTCACACTTTTCAATGTTGCATAGAGTTAGGATTGGTGTTCTTTGTTACACTTCTTAGATATGCTGCTGGAGGTCCCTTTGTCCTAAATTCAAATGTTCCTCGTATTATTTTTTTGTAACAGGGTTATTGCATATACATGAACACACATATCTACCCAAGATGATATGAGAAGCTGGACAGGTCAGCTGAAGAGGAGGAATGGAGAACACGTTCCTGGGAGTACAGACAGAGAGCCTCGAGAACCCAGATCCAAGCTCATTCTATTCTAGATCCTTAGCCAGCATTGATTGACTGTTTTTCATGTTACAGAAGATTGTGCAGGGCTATGACAATAGCACAAAAAGTGCAAAACATGTTTATTCTAACCTTACGAATCCACTGTATGGCACAGAACTAAGCACATAGACAACACACAATATATGTCCTTTCACTAAATGTTTAAACTTTACCTTCTATTTAAATACCAACATATATGTCAACCACTGTGGAAGACAACATTATCTAGGAATGAACCTTTTCCAATGATATACAATTACAGAGCTTGGAAATGTTCTTTTAAAGACATAGTTTGCCTGAAGGATGAGGAACTCCAGGCCAACTCAGGCTTAACATTATGCTGTGCAACTAATTAGGTGTGTTGAACTGGCAAGTGACTTAACTTCTCTGGTTTCCAGTTATCCTGGATATAAAAGAAGGGGTCAAGCCAGGTGATGGAGGACTTCTTAATAATGCCTTCAAATTGTAACATTTTCTGAACTGAAGTTCCTACACTGCATAGAAGTTTCCATGGCCCAAAAAAGAATTCCTATGGGGTTTGAGTTCTGCTGAAACATCTTCTAAAGGAAGTGTGCATTTCCCCTACATATAGAATTTCGTGATGGGCAGGTTGCCTGAAAAGATATTTCACTGCAATTAGTTTTCTTTACGCCCTGACAGAAGGTTTCAGAGCCCAGAGGCAACTTCCACCAGGATAAAAATACTCTGCACTGTCAGTAGAAGATAATCTTATATAACACGCACTGATTTCTCCCCCCCAACCCTCATTTTGCAAGAACTCAGAGGAATGGCGGGGTTTACTGACATCCCCAAGCAGGTCATCATGCACTAATGCTTTACTCCTTTCTTTGTAATAATCAGAACATGCTGATTTCAACTCCTCTCTGGGTGAGTTGCTGAAGAGAACTCTAGGTCAAGGATAAATATATTCATTTTTTATATCTGGATAGTATTTCTTTAAAACATATGTTTAAAATAATGAAATATGTTATTAAAACAGGGGTCCTCTACCTGGGGTGATTTTTTTGGCTTCCTCTCCCACCTCCCCCAGGGGACATTTTTAATATCTGGAGACATTTTTGGTTGTCACAATTGGGGAAATTCTACTTGCATCTAGTGAGAAGTCAGGGATGCTGCTAAACATTTCATAATGCACAAGAGACCCCTTCCCAAGGAACTATCAGACTCAAAATTTAGAGTTGGTAAACTGTGCATCACAATTAAAAACTACATATACATATTTTTTTCTAACACGGCAGCTAATTTTATTTTCTGTGATTCTTTTCTTTCATAAGCAAATATTAATTGTATATCATAATCATGGTTTACATATAATTTAGCATTCTCTTTTTATTAATATCACATTAAAAACACTTTCACATTACGTTCCTATCTTTCTAATTGCCATTTTAATGGCTGCATAAGAATCCAGTGGGTTGATATACCACAATACATAATACCATTCTCCTATTATTGATCATCTAGATTGTTTCCAACATATCCCCTTATTGTAAATGATTTGCTATGATAAATTTTCAGGAATGTAAATTACCCTTTCTACAATATGAGTGTTTTTAAGTCTTTGGTTTTCTGAAGATTTTTCAGTTAATAGCGAAAACTGGACTATTTTTAAGTGACTTGGCCGAGGTCACTTAAAAGTATTTTATAATATATAAATGTATCAGATCAACATTACACACCTTCAACTTACACAATGTTATATGTCAGCTACTCCTCAATAAAGATGTAAAAAATTTATAAAGAAAAATAAAAATCATTAGGCATTCTGTGTAAAAAATAAAATAAATGACAGCAAACTCTGGCAATGACACGACTCAAATTTAGTTATTTAACTCTTGTGTGTCTCACTAAAAATACAGTTTGAAAGAACAAAGCCCAAAAGCATGGATAATTTACTTTTTCTAATCTTTGTAGGTATGTTTAATTCTCAGACAAAAAGAGAGGATAACGCCAAGCCCTTGTTCCCACCCCCATAATTTTCCAAAGAAACACATATATTACAAAGTTCAGTGAAGAACAGGGACTAAGCACAATGTTGTATGACGCATTTCAAATATCCCCGTAGTTTAATTCCAGTTCCCCAAGGAAGGAAAGAAATGGGAAATGAAAACCACCCCGCTGCTCCATGTTGGAAGTAAACAATGGGGGTGGTTTATGGTCAGAAATAGTCTTTCTCAACAACCTTGAGTTGGTCTCTCTCAATCTCTCTCTCTCTCTCTCTCTCTCTCTCTCTCTCTCTCTCTCTCTCTCTCTGTCCTCTTTTTGCAGCAAATAACTTTAGCCTGAAAAATAGCAAATTGTTCCTTCTCTCTCAAACTATACATTTTCTCTTAATGAATGGAAGAGCCATAGAAGTAATGATTTGAGAAATGCTGGGACAAAGTTAGTGAGGGCTGGGAAAACACTGAAAAGGTAAACAGCTACCCAGATGGGTTGCAGAGGGTGGCCCAGAGAAAGTAGGATTCAGACTGGTGCCTGCATGTTAAGTAGGAGTTGATTCTATGATCAGGGTAAGACAGATGGGCTCTCAGTGGGGGGACGTTCACAAAAGACTGAATGGGCATATGCAAACCCAGCACAGAGTGCCCGCTTTACTAGCCTTTACTGATCCTCCAGGTAGAAAGTTATCTCTCCCTCCTCTTAATACACAAAGACCCCTAAGAGTATCCCTTTCATTTTTGACATTTTTATTTTATTCCAAATAACAATATCTTTTATGGGAGGAAGAATATTCATTTTTTTCTGCTCACAGGACAGCTCGTACAATGTATTAAAGATATTGGATCACTGTTAAATAGTTTTCCTGAAATAAATGAATGAAAATTTACCAAAGATTATAATTAAATGGAGGCCAGGGATTCTGACCTTTCCATTATGCAGATTATGTTTGCGGATACATGATTTGGTTTGACAGTTGCTAAGAGTAAAGCATTCTGATTCCTCTAGCTTTCAGTGTCACATTTAAATTTGAAACCTGTGTGCTTAAGAAGACAGAGAAAAAAAGAAGTAAAAATAGAAAAAGGTTCAATAAGAGAAGTCAGTGAAGAAGAGGAACATAGGATAAGAGTTGCATTAATTATCCATTGTCATACAACAAATTACCCCAAAACTTAGCGGCTTAAAATAACAAATATAGATAAAATAATAGTCATAGTTTTTGTGGGTCAGGGATCCAGGTGGGCTTAGCTACACCCTCTGGCACGGGTTTCTCACGGGGCTACTATCAAAATGCAAGAATAAGGAAGGAATCAGGCTCAAGGCTCCAGTAGAGAAGGATCTTTTTCCAAGCTGACTCACTCATGTGGCTGTTGGAAGGTCTCTCTGGCTGCTGACTTTAGTTTCTTGCTATGTGAGCCCCTCATAGACAGAGGGATGGCTCACAGAGAGCAAGAAACAGGACAGGACAATCAAGGTGGAAGTCATATATTTTTTTATAACCACACCTTAGAAGTGACATCCCATAACTTTTATCCCAAGCTATTTATTAAAAGTGAGTTTTTAGGCCCAACTTACACTCAAGGGGAGAGGGATACTCAGGGGCCTGAATACCAGAGATGACGATCACTGTCAGCTATTCTAGAGGGTGCCTATTGTGTGTGTCAACAAAGGAAAATGTAAAAACTGATTAGGAGATTGGTTAGAAAAGTTAGAAGAAAAAAGGAGCTGGTAGAACCAACCAACTAAAAGAAAAGAAAAAGGAAATACTAAACATTTAAAAAATGGGGAGGGAAATATGAAAAGCAAGGGTCTTCACACACACTCTCCAGTTTATGTTAAACTTCTTTTATCCCCTCTTTGGTCACACTAATGAAATAAACAAATCTCTCTATGAAAACTGTCTTCAGGGTAACCCTGCCAAGAGGAATGCAGTCCACCAGGCAAGACACAAACCGTGGCTTATATTCTTCATCATGACTGACTGTTTCACTGGGCCTCCAACAACCTTTTAAAAAAGAAGTTTTGAGCCTGTAGCCTAGGGAAGAACGTGCTTCAAAATTCTTGACCTTTTCCAGTGTTCCTAGGGGCAAAAAGTGTTTAGAGAAGTGAAAAATTCAATTTCTCCGCTTGGCTTGTCACTCAGACCTTGAAAAGAATAGAGAGACAGATAGACCACTGCAAATATCCCCATGGTTTTGCTCCAAGTCCCTAAGGGAAGGGAAAAATTGGGAAACAGAAACCACCCAATACCTCATACTGGACAGAAATAACAGAGCAATCTTGGACAGGAATGGGTAGTTCCTCAATAACTGTTTTATGATTTTTTTCAACAAATAACCTTTTAGTTATTCTAACATTGCATCATTATGTCACATGTGTCTCCTTATATTTAAAGTTTTAAGTGATTTTATATGTTTACCGCAAACCAAAAAGAAATAGAGCAACCCAAAACCTCTATCTCGTTTCAGAATTCCTCCCTGATTATTGGATGACTACACACTGAGGACAAAGCTACCTTTCGGCCCATTCATAGTTTTAGGTAGAAACACTATGAATTTGATTAATATCTGTATTGAAAGGCTGATGCTGGACTCTCTTTCAAATAGTTTCCAGTGTTCTTACTGGTTTATGCTAATATTTTCAAAACCATCGATCAGCTAACATCTTGTGCACATGCTTCTCCCACTGTCTAAAATTTCTTCCCTACTGTTTTCTATGCCTGGATAGCTTTTTTCTTTTCTCTCTTTTCTTTTCTTTTCCTTTCCTTTCTTTTCTTTCTTCTTTTTAGTTTAAGTATTAGCTTAGTATTTATTTCTTTCATTACACCTTCCTTGCCTATGCCCCACACTTGATCAGATTGAGTTTCTTGCACTTGCTATACCAGAAACTTGGGCACATACCAATCACAACTTATCACAGTGTGCTCTGATTATATATTGAAAGTAGAAGCTGTGCCCTTCATCTGTAAGTTATTGGCACTTAGCTTATTGCCTTACTCATAATATAAGCTCATTACATATTTGTTGAATTGAGTGAACAAAAAGTAGATATATAACTGGGTTTTAAAACTAATCTGCTAGAAAATTTCTTTGTCTTTCCTAGGATTCCATTGCAAAGAGCCAATACTGGCCAAATTGGCAGTGCTCAAGTGTACTATAATACCTGGTCATTGGGCTATTTATTAGAAGCAAGGAACTAGGTCTAGCTTATACTCAGGGGAAGGAGTTACATAAGTACATAAATAGCACTGGGCTGAGAATGGATATCTGATTCCACTTGAGGCAATTACATTATGTCTCATGGAAAATACAATATAGTCTCAGAGATCCTACCTAGTTTGTATTGAATATTTGAATTGAACAGTCATATGGAGCCCAAGCTGAAGCAGCCACTGTCACATTGCATGGACATGGAATGACCATTGGGTAGGACCTCCGCTGAGAGGCAATTCTGATGACTACAAGTTTTCGATGCTCTCCATTGTTTAGAATGTTAGAGTGCTAGGCCATAGAGATAGGAGATGACATCCTTCATCTCTGTACAGCCAAAGTACATGCAAACCTGTTTGATCCTGGGCAATAGTACAGGGATTGTGCACGTAAACCTAACCTTCAACTATAGACCTGTATTATGGGATATACAAAAGCCATACAGACAGAACATGGACAGTGCAACATCAAAGGCAATGAACATGCATCTTGGAAAAAAACTGAAGCCTGATAGATCTTCCCATGCCAATATTGAGTAAACGTAAAACAATCACATGGCACTAGTGAAAAAAAAAAAAACTGCTTAGTCAGCAGAGGATATCCTGAATGCTCAGAGGAAGATAATCTTTAGTTGGAGAATTTAAAAGGAAACATCTTTTATATTATGTGTTGTGATTGATTTTGATATTGATGGTGACATAGTTTTCTAATACATAATTTTTATATATGTGTATATGCATTTATGCATAAAATTTGCCCAAATTATATATCAAAACTGCAAAATGTGTGCATATGTATATGCATGTGGGTATATATATGTGTGTATGCATATATGTGTGCATCTACATGCATATATATACGTATGTGTGTGTACAGATAGAGATAGATGGACAGAAATGGAGAGACACACTTTTCTATTTGGCTTTATACCAGGTCTCCTGGAAGGTGTAAAAAGACTTGTCTTGACTTTAGGGGAACCTTAGTATGTATGGGAAAGCTTGACAAACTCATACAATTCTTAGAGCAGAAGGAAAAATCAAGTAGAAAAATGTGCAATTTGAAGGCTCCTGAGAGGCCATCCAGTGCTTCACTTACTTTCATGGGATGAAGATGCTGATGCCCAGAGAGAAAAAGCAAAGGGAAAATAATTAATAGGGACATCTCACTCTTCTGATTTTCGAATCAAAAATAAAAGAAATCCTAAACTATTTCCCTTACTAACCATGGCAGCAATTGTGTAGGGTTTAAGAACTCCAATTTTGTAAGGAGAATGTCAGGTTTGAATGTGGGCTTTGCCATTTGCAAAACTTTACATGCAAACATGGGCACATTACGAAATCTCTATGAACCTCTATTTTCTTGTCTCTACATGTAGGTTTGTAATAATTATCAATCAATCAATATTGATAAAGCATTTGGATTCTGGCAAATAACACTTGCTCAATTAATGTTAGCTATTGTTCTTACTATTACTGTTGTTGTTAGAGCTCTTTGTGATTGTGGCCAAATATTAAATACTTCGATTAAGATAGAATGATTCAATAAATGGCTCATTGATATTCCCTCTTCTGTGAAGTTCTCCTGGGCTTCCTTCTACCTAGTTCTTTGTAAAGGCCTGTTATAGCACGAATGTTGTTATTTTACATACCTATAGCTTCATCGGATTGTACACTCTTCAACGTAAGGACTATTTTCTTCTTCAATTACCCTAGGACTAACCAGGAGCTTAATGGATGTTCTGAAATAGGTTTCTTCTACTTATGAATGAATGCTAACATTGTGATTGTGTTAGGAGTAGTCTAATTGTGTTTTGGGACAAAAAAATAAAATAAAAAAGGAGCACATGATAGCTTTGGTAATGGGGCTCATTTGAGAATTTCTAAACTGCACATTTTTATATCATCATCATCATCATCATCATCATCATCATCATTGCTATGATTTATTGGGAACTTAGTATGTGGAAATACTAAACTTACATTATTATTATTTACTCATTACAACTTGGGTGTAGGAATTGTTATTTCCCCACTACAAATGAGAAAGCACAGTATCAGAATTTCCCTAACTAACCCAGTAATTATCTGAGTTAAACACAAACCTGTAAATTGTTTTAATTTCAAAATTGAGGTTCTTAACTATCATGCCATGTTGTCTCTATTTTTCCATTCACCCATTTATTCAGCTGACCGTCCATTCAGTAACTCATAAGCATTTAGTACATGGTAGGCTTTGTCCCAAGATAAAGTTTATTATCATTCCATCTTGCACACAAGTTAGGAGTTTTCAGAGAGACGGTATGATATCCTCAACTTGGCTTGGTAC
The DNA here is from genome assembly GCF_014176215.1 of Rousettus aegyptiacus. Taxonomy (NCBI): domain Eukaryota; kingdom Metazoa; phylum Chordata; class Mammalia; order Chiroptera; family Pteropodidae; genus Rousettus; species Rousettus aegyptiacus. The sequence continues at coordinate 13,524,090 of NW_023416306.1, forward strand.
AGGTACACGTATTTCACTCGCAATCCTTATCCCTGCCTCTATCCATCCCATTCTTTATGTTCTCATTTTCCCATCTATGAATGGCGAAAAAAGAGAGAGAGAGAAAAAGAAATCCAATAGCCCTGTTAATTTTCTTAGTGACACAGCCAAGTTTTCTTGGCTCTGAAGGACTTGCCCTCCCGACTCAATGCACCATGTACCAAAGGTAATTAGGGCAACTTATTTAAAACTTACGATCTAATTAGTGGCTTTTAATGGTAGTTAATTACATAGAGAGCAACAAAGCAGTTACATTTCCAACCAAGCTTTTCCTCAGGCTGAGACAGAAACAGGTATTTATTTGGAGTCATAAAGAATAGGGGACACTACAGTTAACATCTAATTACACAGAATTGTTCCTGGTAATTATGAGCAATGTGATTTTATTTATCTGACAATTACAGGGGCTTTGCAAAATCTTTGACCTGGGAGACTTGGAAGGGGGACAGAGAAGAATTAAATGCTATACAGTGTCCAAGCATATTTTAAAAATCATCCAGGTAACTGGAATATGGAATAGCCCAGTAAGAAAAAGAAGAAATGCTCTCATATCTATTAGAGAGGTAATATAAGGCACTCTAGAATATGGGATATAAATAATAAAATAAATTAATTAATAAAAACTCTAATTCAAATACCAACTTCACCACTTGCTAGCTTGGCGGCAAACTAATCCTCAGAGTCTCAATGTTCTAAAAATATTTGCCCTGAATCACTCTTGCAAACATAAACTTGTTTGCCTCTTAAATGTTTGCTATATGAGTGAATATACTAGTACAAGATATAGAGAAGAATAAGACCTTATGTTTCCTCTCGAGTCTTCAAGTTTAGCAAGAGAGACAAATATACAAAAAACATTATTAGCACATTTTAGGTTCTAGAGATAATATTCTGAAGTCATACAAAAATTATTTAATATTATAATTAATTATGTTATTATAATTATTATGATAGCTATACAATTAGATCATAATTATAATTCAATTTAGCAAACATTCATTAAGAACTTAGTATATGCTTAGTATCTACTCCAGTTACCTACCTGCCTGCCCCCCATTAGACTCAGGTAGTATAAAGTGGGATCTCGGCCAAATTGTGAAGGGTGCTTTTGGTAAGTAGCGCCTCCATGCCCTTTATATAGGTTTTCCCTATTCTCCAGTGTATCCTCTCTAGGGCAATCAGTACCCCACTTCATAGAAGCTGAGCTTTGGAGCCAGATCTGGATTCAAATCCAGGTCTACCTCTTTGCAATTCTGTAATATTGTGAGACTCAACTTTTTCATCTGTAAAATGTCAGCAGTACAGTGTTACCATTCAACATCACTTTCGTGGAGATTTTTCAATTCAATTATCCCTATGAAATACCAATGTCCACGATTATTGCAAATTCTAGGTTTAGAGGCAATATGGTTAACAAGAAAAGGATAGTTTGGGAGTCAAACAACTTGGATATGTTCTCTTGACTAAGGCATCCTCTTACAGCTTGATTTCTTTAGCTTGGGTATAAATGAGCATATCACCAAAAACATATTTATCTCCTCTCTGTGGCACTTCTGGATTTTAACTGAATGTAACATAGAATTTTTATTTTTTGATAAATGCAGCTTAGTGTATAGAAACAGTGCAAAACAGGGGAATAGTTCCAAATTAAGAATTATTTGATTTAGGATCCTCCCCCAATTTGGTCATAGACTGTGTGATAATAGATAAGTACCTGTTCCATGTTTCTATTTTTACACTTCTATATTGGAGTACTGGTGGGAGGAGAGGGGGACACCATAGTCCCTTTCATAATTAATAATTGATGGTTCTAAAAACATCTGATTTTCTTCCTCCACCCTTATTCCTTCTCTAGAAAATAGAGTTATCTCCGCACCGCCCTCCCCTACAGAATAGTATTTATTCTAAAAGTATTTTTGAGAAAATAGTATGTACTAGAAGTATTTTGCAGAAGTAGTATAAAAAAAATGAAGGCATATTTTTCCAAGTTTTCCACTTTTTTTTTATTATTTTTACCATATCTTATCTCACATCAGTGAGATAAGACTAAGTGTGACACAAACTTACTTTGTATCCTCCTTAGTGCCATAGAGTTGTGGGCACATGATCTTTAGCAGCTGAATTATTCTGTCACCTCGCTATTGAATGTGGTTACTGATAGGGAGGGGGCATAAACAGATCCCTTTGATCATAAGGAACAAAGAGTTAAATGCGTACATAGCAAGATTTTGCTTAAATTGTTACTTTATACTCATAAACTTCTTAAACCTGAATTTCTACACTTTTCTACCTCTAAAATGCAAACACAATCAAGGGGGGAAAAAACCCAGAAGCTACCCAAGATTGTTCATTACCAAGTCCGAACGCCTGCAGGGTCAGCGCGGCGTGGTGGCAAATGAGCATGCGTGTTGGCCCTCAGCCCAGCTCTCCCACTAAATCACCGAGTGATCTCCAGCAAGTCGCTTAACCTCTGATTTGAGGAACTGGCTGTGCCCTCGCAGGGCGCTGGCCCAAGAGTTTCAATTTATGTTCCCAGGCAAAGCTTATTCCTCTTAGAGTAATTCAAAGTGCTAGTTCCAGGCACCAGCCGTCCTTCATTTCTCCTTCTTTCTGCTCCTTCCTTTGTTTCTTCCGTTGATCTATTTATTCAAAATACATGTATCATGTATCATTCATAGGCTAGACATTTTCCTAGTACTAGAGCCTCTGCCGAATAAAATATACAAAAATGCATGTTCTTATGCAGTTTACAGTCTATTAGGGGGAAGACTAATAATCTAAATACTAGTAAAATATATGCTTTAGAAGGTGATGAATGCTATGGGGAAATATTACGCAGAGAAGGGAATCAGGAGTGTTGGGGTGGTGGAAATTCTAAATGGATGGTCAGAGAAAGGCTCAGTAGGGCAACACAGGACCCCACAGGAGGTGAGTGAGACCTGAAGTGATTTAAGGGAAGAGCATTTCAGGTAGAGATAAGACCAGGTATAAGTGGTGATATGTGTCTAGCATGTTTGAGGGACAGCAAGCAAGGTGGACTAGTTGCCTGAATAGAGTCGGGGAGTAGAAGTTGCAGAGGAGATCAGAGAAACTGGCAGCCAGGTTATGCATGGCTTTTAGGCTGTTACCTTTTCTTTGTAATGGAAAGGGAAGTCATTGGAGGGCTTCTGATTTTTGTTCTAAAAGGATCATTCTGGCTGCTGTAAAAAGACCAGAGAGACTATAGAATTCTAGGTTAATTTTTGTTTTATTATAGTACTGAATTTTGCAGACTTCCTTGTTTTTGTTCTTCTTGTAAGTAATGTATCTTTTTGCCTTCATCGTTTTAAAAATATTTTTCTTCAATACTGATTTTCAGTAATTTGATTGTGATATGCTTTTGGTGCACTTCTCTTTATTTTTCTCCTTGGGGTTTGTATGTATGTATGTATGTATGTATGTATGTATGTATGTATGTATGTATGTCTGTATGTATTTATTTATTTAATTTAGCGATTCATGGATTTACTATTTTCACCAATTTGAAAATAATTTGAGTAATCATTTTCCTCATCATTTTTTTTTTCCTTCTTCTTCTTTCTCTTACCTTATTGAATTTTAGTTTCCATGCTTGTTATCACTCTGTGGAATGCTGACACTCTATTTTTCTTTCCAACCTTTCTGTTCTTCAGTTTGGATAGTTTCTCTTGCTATGTATTTTAATACACTGGTTTGTCTTCTGGCATTAAGCTGAATTGATGAATATCTCATTTCAGGTAAGGATTCTTTCCTTATTATATCTACTTATTCTTTTAATTCCTTGGGCAGATTTATAAAATTTGTACTAGCTAATCAAGAGTTCTTGTCTTCTAATTCCATTATCTCTTGCTGTTCTGTCTTCATTGTTGACCATTTTCTTTCCCTGGTCATGTATCACTCTTTCCTGCTTATTTTCATACTTAATAAGTTTCGATTCCTTGACAAACATTGTGGATTTTACACTGCTGAGGGCTAAATTTTTTTTTTTTAAGAATTTTGAATATAGTTTTAGCATAGTGGTTAGTTGAGGATCACTTGGTTATTTTAAAGCTCATTTAAACTTTTTTTTTAATTATTATTTTGGCAGGTCTAGAGTAGTCTTCACTCTAGAGTGAAGTGTGACCTTCTTGGGGTCTTTAGTGAATGGCCTTTGTATTCACTGAATTCTCTCCATTCAAGCTGGTGGGTTATTAAATGATCCCTATATATTTGTATGAACTTAAAGAATTTTTAAACTTATAGCTTATAGCTCAGGTTCTTTTTATGGCAGTTGCTCTTGTCACATGGCTTTCATCCTGTACATGTGCAAATTAATATTCAGCCAAGTCTCCAAGTTGGAGACTTAAGAGTTTTTGCTTTGTTTAGGTTTCTTCTCTCCAAATTCCTTCCTGGACATTCTGGCCACCTCAATCACCCTCAATGGGTGAATGGATACACAAATATTGGCATAGTCTTCCCATAAAATACCACTCAGCATGACACATTTGATATTCATCCACATCGTTGGGTATTTATTGCTTTTTATTGCTAAATGAAAAGGGACTGACATAAAAGACTCTATACTGTAGAATATATGATAGAAAAGACAAAAGTATTATGACAGAAAGCAGATCAGACGTGCTACTATTGGGGGAGTGGACACAAGACATTCTGGGGATGATGGAAATGATTCATGTCATGATTATGCTGGAAGTTACATGAATGCATACATTTGTCAAAACACAATGAATTATGAATTTAAAACAGGTGCTTTTTGGTGTTTGTAAGATAGGCTTCAATCAAGTTGAATGAAAAATATCTGAACTAGATTGTGCCTCTGCTCGCCTTTATAGTCCAGTCTCCTGCGTCCTCTCCCACTCCATCCTCTGCTCTCCTCCACACTCTCTCCTGGCAACACCAACTTGTCATTTCTCAGACATGCCAAGAGTACTCCTGCTTGAACGCCTTTTTATTTGCCATGACCTCTGCCACAGATATCATGTGCCTCTCTTTTTACTTTTCTTAGAACTTTATTCAAATATTATCTTCTTATTAAGGCCTTCCCTGAAAACTCTGTCTAAAATGTCCAGTTCCTTCCTGAACCCCAAACATCCTAGTGCCTTCTCCACTTAACTTTTCTCCATAGCCCTGATCATCTAACCCGTTACACATTTCACTTGCTTAATTACTTACCTATCTACTCCGCCAAAAATTAAGCTCTGTGAAGGAAGAGATTATTGTTTTCGTTCACCACAATTATCCCAGCTTCTAGAACAATGACTAACACAAAGTTAGGCGCTCAGTATTTTTTTTCTCCATTATAGTATTTAACCACTTTTGACTATATTCATGTTTTCTTCTGACAAAAGCTTTTTCAATCCATAACAAAGAGAATTACAAAATCTCTGACTGTTAAATGTTCTAGAGACATTTCCTAAAAGGCTAGTTTTAGAAATAAGGGTAAAATGTTGAGAATGTGAGGGGTCAGTGGTGCCATTTAATGGTTTTATGCTAAAGAATTTGGAAATAATTCAACGTTTTCTGATACCACAGACATCCTTTACAATGATGTTCTTAAGAAAATATCTATGTGTAAAACATTTTCATATGATAAGCAATTAAACACTTTTATTTTTAGCTGGAGCTCGGACCATAAAATTTCTAATAGACGAGATTTGAATAGCACTGTTTTCAGGCCAGAGATTACTATTTCTCTATTTTGCCCTCCAAAATCCAATCTCAGGTCTTTTACTTTACTAATGTAGTTTCGGGTCTTGCAAGGTAGGGAGAAGAGAGAGACAGAGACATAGATGCAAGAGAGAGAGAGAGAGAGAGAAAATGAGCATTTTTGGATATTTTAATGGCAAAGAGTCTTTACATCCACTAACCAGTATGACCCAAAGAGTGACTTGACATTTGATCAATTACATTAATATGTATTCTTGACAGGGCATAGAGTGGGTGAAAATAAGGAATCAGAAGGTGAAAAGAAAGAATGCTAGTGTCTCCCTTCCCTACAGGACTGCAACAATAGTGTGGAAAAAAATAAATTTGCCTAGTAAATATTTTCCAAGAAGTTCACACGGACCCTCAGTTTCTCAAAAAGCTGTATCCAAAAACTGGTAGTGGCCAATTAGCCAACATTCTGGAGATGGATGAAATGACTTTAACGTCATAAAGATGGGTGGCCATCTCTGCAGGATGGGGTGTTACTATGGACTGATTTGCTGCCATTCTTATGGTTCAGTACCACAAAGCAATTAACAGGGAATGAGCGAGCTTTCCCAGCCTTTGCTAGAAATGGTGGCTGTTTATCATTGTGTCAGACTCTTGGCAGATTCAAGAAATCTACATTTAACAGGTGACTGCTTCCTCCATGGCTCATTGCAGTCAATGGATCTTCAGGATACTTTCTCCCAGTCTGGTCATCCAGACCAATGGAACAAGCTGTTGAGAAGGAAGAGGATGAATGGGGCCTACTTTAGAATCAATTATGTACAAGGGCTTCCACACAACTCTCGCACTCCTGTACAGTGATGTTTTCAATTGATTTCAGCAGATTTTGATGACTGGTTCCAATTTAAGCTGTGGTGGCAGAAAAATAGGTGGAAGGACAGAAATAGATATAGATATATTTGGTCATTACCCTATCTTATTTGTATACCATTAATGGTTGTCCTCTTGAACTACTTTGAAATAGCTTTATTTATTTCAATTGCTGAGGCCTCAACAGGGTCAATAAAAAGGCATGCTAGTCAGTGTTTAAGATCCCAATCCATTTGAATTGGTCAGCATAGTCCTAAGTAGATAGTCATCCTCAAAAAGAACTATTTTCTTTTATCTTACAGCTATGCTCACATGGTAGCAGATGATACCTGGCACTGATATTTATCTGTGCTGGTCAAATGGCAAAGACTGATGATTGAGGTTAATGGGAAGGTCCTTTTTCACTGATGAGGAAGGGAATGGTTCCCAGAAAATCTGAAGAGCCCACCATTCTTCACACAGGGAAGGATGTGGGAACACCAGTGCAACCCTGGACTAGGCGAAAAACATTCCATATTTTCCTCATAATAAACCTGTGCAAGATGTACTATTATTCCCATATTACAGGTGAAGAAATTGAGCAGAGGAAATTATATCACTTGCCTAAAATCACACAAATCAGAAGTGATGAAGCTTTTAAGCTCAAGGATCTGGCTCCGGAGTCTGTGATCTTAAATAATAGGCACCAACATGTCTCAATGTTAGGTCGAATGCAGTCTTCTACTTTGGAAATCTGAATACAAGCTGTTATCGCTGATTATTTTTTAAATTTTATTCATTCTTCTAAGCTGATTCCGAATTTCCCTTAAGAATGCAATCAGAAATAGGAAAAAAATGAGATGCATTCATATAATGAATGCTATTTAGACATTAACAAGAAATGTAGTACTGACACATGCTACATCGTGGGTGAACTTTGAAAACATTAGGCGATGAGAAAGAAGCCAGGCACAAAAGGTCACATGGTATATGAGTCCATCTCTACAAAATACCCAGAACAGGCAAATCAGCAAAGACAGAAAGTAAATCTGTCATTGTCAGTTGGTGAAGGGAGAAGGAATGAAGGAAGTAAGAGGTTTTGTTTTGTTTTTCTAGGAGTGAGTAATTAGATAGTAATGATCGTACAACCTTGTGAATATACTAAAACCCACTGAATTACACACTTCTAATGGCAAATTTTATGGCATGTGAATTGTACCTCAACTTAAGAAAAAAGAACATAGGACTGAGAACACAAGGAAATAGAAATAGAAATTACCATTTCCTGACTGTACACCTCCAGAACTGTGCAATGCTTTAAAAATACCACCTCATTTATACTCGTAACAACTCTAAGAGGTAGGTACTGTTATTATTACGCTCATTTTACAGACAAACAATATGAGGCTTGGAGAGTTTAAATGACTTGACCAGTGTAATTAGGTAAGTGGTTGCGGCCAGGAATGAAGCCAGTTCTGTCTGGCTCCCAAGTTAGCATGCTGTTCTACAGCCACTTGCACAGCATCACCCTTTGCATTCCCTTGCTGGCCCGAAAATAATTTGTAAGAAAAATAAAGGTCAAAAACAGATGATCCTGATAAATATTTAATATCCTCTGCTTTCACAGCTCCCTTATGGCTGGAGATTGAATGTTTCACACCTGGGCTGCACTCCGCAAGCAGAGCTGGAAGTGATTGCAGACTTGCTCACAAGCAGAGTGAAAAGAAGAGGAGGCAGGGGTGAGAATGCTGGTCCATGCTAGAGCTTGTATCTTCAAATGCAGTTAGTGCCTCCCCAGTGTCTGAGCAGGCTTCACTTAATGTGTTTCTCCAAATGGCAAGGTTTGTGGGAAAATCCCTAGGAATTATGTGAACTCAAGCTTCATCAATAATAAAAGTTTATGATTTTGGGGAATTTATTGTTTGCCAATAACTGTGTTTAGACCATTTAAAACAACCCTACAGAGTAAGTACTTTTATTAACTCACTTTATAGGTAATAATATAGATTAATTATGAAGTCAATGAGTATGAGCACTTAATATATCATTGGCAATGACAGTATATCATGCCTTACGTACATGATCTAAAAATTCAAACAGTCTCATGAGATTTAGAAAACTGAGACTCAGTTAATAATAAGTCCAACTTCATAGGGCTAATAGGAGTTGAAGATGGGATTTAAAAGCCACTTTGAGTTTTCACAAAGTAAAGCGACCCATACAACATATAATTAGCACCCATATCAGAAAACTGAATATAACCAGCATCCCAGAAAAATCTCCCTTACCTTCTCCTGGTCACTTTCTTCTCCTACCCAGAGGTGAGCACTATTTTTGACTTCTAACATCATCAACTCATTTTGTCTGCTTTTGAATAGTTACCATACAATAAGCAATAATTTATATCTGGCTTCCTTCCTCGGTGTTAATTTTATCCATCCATCCATCCATCCATCCATCCATCCATCCATCCATCCATCCATCCATCCATTCATTCTTCTCTCTTGTAGTATGTAACAATAGTTCATTGCTACATAATATCTCATTATGTAAATATACCACACCTTATTTATTCTACTATTGATAGACATTATTGATGCAACTGAAGTTAAAATATTTCTGCTGCTATAAATATTATTTAATGTGTCTTTAGGGAGTACACAAATGTGTGCACTCCCTACTCGTAAAATTGCTGGGTAAAAATGCATGCATACGATCAGCTTCAGCAAATACTGTTAAATAGTTTTGCAAGGTATTTATAAACGTGGACACCCTCATCAGCAATGGAGGCAAGCTCTAATTCCTCTATATCTTTGCTAATATTGGTATTGTGTATTCCTTTGAGTTTAGCTATGCTGGTGCCTATGTTGTGGTATCAACTTGTGGTTTTAATATGTATTTCACTAAAAACTAATGATGTTAAATATATCCATTATTTTTGAAATGTCTTTTTAGATCTTTTATCCCATTTATCTAATGATCTCTCTGTATTTTTCTTGATATGTAGAAGATCTTTATTCGTTTATTTGTATATACAAGACCGTACATTGTGCATTTTTCTCTGTGAGCTATATTTCAATTAAAAATAGTTTAGTAACTAAAACAACCTGATACCAGCAATTACATATTTAGCCACTAAGTTCACATTTGCAGAGTGCTTTACTTTTATTATTTATGTTTTAACACCATTCTATATTTGATGCTTCCACAAAATATTTGGCACAAATGCCCACGTGCACAGACACACATGCCTAGCCTCTGGAAACTACCATTCTATGAGTGTTTTTATGAGTTTGATTACTTCAAACACCTCATATAAGTTGAATCATACAGTATTCATCCTTTTGTAAATGACTAATTCCACATAGTATAATGTCTTCTAGGTTCATTTATGGTTTTGCACATGGTAGGATTTCCTTCTTTTTTGACACTGAATAATAGTCCATTGCGTGGATATATATATATATATCATATTTTCTTCACCTATCATCTGTTTGTGGACATCAGGTTGTTTCTGTAACTTGGTTACTGTGGATAATGTTGATATAAATATGGGAGTGCTAACATCTCTTAGAGATTGGAATTTCAATTCTTTTGAATATACACCCAGAAGTGGGATTGCTGAATCAAGATAGTTCTAATTATAATTTTTTTGAGAAAACTCCACACCATTTTCCTTTATGGCTGCACTAGTCCTACCAGTGGAGTACAGGGGTTCTAGTTCTTCCATATTCATTAGAGTGCTTTGGTTGCTTTTTTCCTTTCTTTTTCCTTTTCTTTTAATAGCCAACCTCACAGGTGTGAGGTAAATGTCATTGTGGTTTTGATTTGCATTTCTCTGATGATTCATAATGTTGAGGACTTTTTATTATACTATTTGCATATATCTTCTTTGGAAAAATGTCTATTCACGTCCTTTGCCCATTTTAAAATCAGGTTATTTTTATTTTTTTGTTTTGCTATTAAGTCATAGGAATTCCTTATATATTTTGGATATCAATCCCTTATCAGGTATGTGGTTTGTCAATATTTTCTTCCAGTTCTTAGGTGGCCTTTTAATTCTGCTGATTGTTTTCTTTGCTGTGTAGAAGCTTTTTTTTAGTTTGAGGCAGTCCTTTTTGTCTATTTAAAAGTATTTTCTGACCTTTACGCATTCTCTTCTGAAATTCTGTATAACCACTTACTTATATCATTCTTTTGATTTAGATCATTGGCTAGTTTTTACTGCATGAATATCCTATCTCCTCAAGTAGGCCCTGAGGACAATGGTGATGTCTTTGATTTGTTCTCCTCATGGCTATGGTTTGAATAGAAGCTATCATTACATCTTAACAAACAAGAAGATGGAGTATGGCGTCCACTGAGGTCATCAACTTCCTGGTCTAGATTCATTGCTTCTGAGCGATCTTGAGAACTCAAGCTTTTAGTGCAGTAGCAAAAATAAAATAGTGAAAAAACCCACTGGATTTGGTGCATGAAGCCTATTAGGTGACAGAAACACTCAAGGATTAACTTTCCAAGTAAAAATAAAAACTTTCTTGAGGGTGAAATGTCAGACATGACAAATGTCTGAGGAAGGTATTTTAGATCCTATCTCTTATGGTTCAAATTATATTCTATGGTGTTCGGCTGCCTCTGTCTACTGAAAAGTCCAGTTGGAAGAAGTGGCAGAGGGAAGAGTGGGTAGAAAGCGCTACTAGATACAAATTAAAGAACGAAAGAATTGGGGCGGGGGTAGAGATACTTACGTTGATAGAAAACAAATTAAATTATGGAATTGTCAGGATTAAAAGGTACCTTAGTTGACCTCCCAATAGATATGTGTTTGATCACTTCAGTAATTTGTCCTTGAAAAGCATTTACGAATAACTTATATTTTCATTTCTGTATGCAAAAATCTCATACAGTGAGATACACAATCTTGTATTTTGGACCCAATTTACACCAGCCTGTGTTATCCTGACTACTTCTCAAGGTGTCACCTTGCCACTTGGTGCCAGCAACCAGCCCCCAATAAACCAGAGAAAGGCTCTGACCTTCCCAACAGGACGCAGAACCTTGGCTTCTATTCTCCAATCTGTTACTTTAGACCTGGGGCCAGAGTAAGGAAAGCCAAGCAAAATGCCTGTTACTTGTAAAAGCATTACCTGCTTTTGTTCATATTTATAAGCTGGGGACAGTTAGAGATGCCTCTTAGAAACACTAGCCTGACATTCACTGGTCTCAGCAAACTGAGAGGACACACTGTAAAACAAGGTGGACTAGCTTCTCTCACTAGCTTATGCTCAAGTCCAGAAGGAACCAAAAGAAGATACAGTCTTGGCAACAGACTAATCTGCCTCACTCTTTGTTCTCTGTGCCAAACTGAATACCAGCTGGACATGCCCCAATTACTGTGGTCGATCAAATACAGAGAACTTTCAGGCCAAAGTTTTGTTTTTTCTTTCCCCAGACTGCTGTGAAGTCAGCTGTGCTGCCTGTATAAATGTGACCTACAGCCCTTTATGTGCCAGATGTGAACAGATGTGCACTTAGCACGACTTCGTTATGCCACCCACCAGCTAGTGGAGCAGCTGATTAGAAGAGACGAGATAGAAAAGTAAATGTGACCGTGTAACTGGCTAACACAGCAATATAGCCTTGCAAACTAAGCAAAGGTTGAGGATGCAGTTACAATAGTATCAGGCTTTAAAAAGCAAGGTCAAAAAAAAAAAAAAAAACAAAGATAGAATATAAAGGAGGATTGGAGAACATGGGTAAACCTTTATTTACTCAATCTTTTTGGTTTTAAGGAGATGCTGATAAGCCAAAGCTTTGCGAATTTAGAAATATGCACATGCACACACCTTCATAGGTTCATTTATTTAAATGCTAAGGGTATTTGGGAAAACAGCAAATCTATCACTCAGACTGAAGTGTATAGGCTTCTAGCAGTTTAGGACTTTGAAGGAGATGACCTTTAGCTTACGGCGGGCTTTCCATGGCCTTTGGAGCCGTAGGGCTTTGGTTCGGGGTAGGTAGGCAGAAGAGATCTGTGGGAGGAGCTATAACTCTCAAAGAATGTTGTTGGACAGTTCAGCAGGAGCTCTCACTAAGATGTGTTGGAGAGGTGGGGACTGCAGGTGGGACAACCAGCGAAAACCTCAGACAAGGGCCTAGACCAAGGTGATGTGAGTCTCTGAACTGAGGCAGGGGAAGAGGGAACCAAGGGTTGTGGGAAATAAATGGAAAACTCTACAGAGGTTAGAGTATGAGGGGTGTGGGTTGCCACTGACTGGGAGGATTCAAGTAAGAAGAAAGAATTTGCCACATAGGTACCCAAGGACAGAAGGAGCAGTAAACTAATCTTCAGTAATTGCCTGCTCAGTGCTTGGTGCTACATTGTTAAACCCTTGAAACAGCCCTATAAACTAGCAGATGTGTCCCTTTGTTTTGCTGCTTTGTTTTTGTTTCTTACCCAATGTGGCAGCCAGAGTGACCAACCACTCCAGTTTTCCCTGGACTAAAGGATTCCCTAGCCACGGGGCTTTCGGTGCTAAAATGCAGAAGTCCAGAGCAAATGGGAACGAGTTGATTACTTCAGCACCTGAGCTCAGTGATTATTACATCACTTGGCTAAATTTGCACCCCCTCTTCATAGCCCACACTTTTCTCCACACCCCACACAGATTCTCAAGGGAAAAATGATGGTGTTACCCAGAACAGCAATGCAGAATTAAAAGCACATTTGATTTAGATCAGGGAGGAGATGGGGGTAAAACATTCTATTTTAGAAAATTGACATTTAAGTTTTCTAAAATAGAGGCTTTCATTACTAACTTTTTTTTTTTTTTAGTCTTTTTCTCTCATACCCTCAATGTTCATCAGGCCCTCCTCCCTCGTTTTGTTTAAAGGCTCGATGCAGAGTGGTTATTTTTGTGACTGGATAATTATCTATATTTTAAGCTTAGGATTCAGACTCTCAGTAAAGGTGTGATATGCATCTAATGAATAAATATCTGCCTGGTTAATGTGATCCGCTTGTGTCGGGCTGTCTTCCCCGTTTTCTCTAAGAAGCAATGACAGGTCAAGTACTAGTCAGGGTCAGGCTGCAACTGCTTGATAGATATGGGTGAGGCTGAGACCCTCGGATGAGGTACTCTGAGCAAATTTAGTGAGGGGTTGATCGGTATCATCCGAACACTTCCCTCGCCTTGAATCCCTGCTCGTTTTCTTACTAGGTCAGAGAAAATGTGGGCCCTACACCAGCTGTGTCAGAACCATCTTAGAGTTTGTAAGAAATTCAAATTCACAGCCACACGCCAGACTTACCAACTCAGAATCTTTGGGGGTAGGTCTCAAGAATTAGTGGTTTTAGATTTTTTTTCTGAGTGATTCTCAGCATTACAAAAGATTTTAACCTTTATGGGCCAAGAAACAAAAGGATATCATATAGGTACTGTTATAAGGTCTATGTTGCAATTACTCAACTCAACCATTATAATGAGAAAGCAGCCCAAAACAATACATAAAAGAATGAATGCATTTGTATTGAAATAAAACTTTATTAATGCAAAACGAAATTTGAATTTCTTGTGTCAAAATACTAAGCTTCTTTTGATTTATTTATGTCAAAATTTTTAAACATCAAAACCATTGCTAGCCATTTGCTGGCACACAAAAACCAGTAGAAAGGATGTAGCCTGAGCTATAGTTAAGGAATACTACTTTTGAGAAGCTAGACTTGGTGAGGGAAGATGAGGACAGAGATAATATGAAACTTACTAGTCAACATCAAAACGTCCCCCAAAACCAATAAACTGCCAGAGTCCTGCTGCTAAAGAAAATGTGAATTTCATAGTCTTAGTGTTTCGAAAGTTGTCTCTTCAGAGCATTGGAGCACTACAAACACCATAACTATCCATTGATATTGGTTGCTTACATGAAATATGGTATAAACCCTCCCAGTTATTAAAAATTATTGAATACCAAACTGGATATTGGATTAAAGAATTAAAGTTATTTTTTACCAATTGTAATAATGTACTTTTTTCAAAATTGGTTTCTTGTATTTACAAAACATTGAAATATTTTTTTAGTAAATTATATAATGTCAGGAATAGAATTTGCTTCAAAATGAGGTAGGGAATATGGGGTATAAATGAGGAAAGTTGGCCACAATTTGATCCTTGTGGAAATGATGAGCGTGTGGGGTTAGAATTTTTTTCTATCTTTTTTTACATTTAAAATTGTTTATAATAAAAAATAATTTTGTCGCAAAATGATGATTGAGTCAGATGTAGATATGCTGATGTAGAACTCTGTGCATGCTGTATTGTTTACTGAAACAGAAGCAGGATGGAGAATATACAGATCATTTATTTATACATTTCCCAAATGGTCCTGTACCATGTAGACAATGGTCATTTCAGTCTATGTCTCATGACCCTTTGACTGTCTTCTTAAAATACAGTTTAGATCCTTCCGTACCCAGGAGTTCTTTTACTAACAGAGTGAGATCCAATCTCATACGATGGCATTCAATTTCTTTCAAAATATGTCCATAATGTATCTCTCTATGAATTCCTCATCCACTCTTCTTTTTCATAAGTATTATACTTTATATTCTGTGCACAGAATTTAAAGTCATGAAGCCATTCAATAACCAAATTCTGGGCCCGATACTGGCTGTGTGACTTTGAACAAATCCATCTGGCTCTCTGAGCTTTAAAAAAACTCATTTATAAATAGAAATCATAATAATGCTTCTCTCATATGGTTGTTGCGAGAAACTAAGTGATATAATGCATGAAAAGTATTTAGTATGAAGTCTGGCACAGATTAAGTCAATAAATGTTAGGTATATAATTATTTAGTCATCTCTTTCCTCAGTAATTCAATAAATATTTATTGAACTCTCATTAAATGCCAGGCACTGCCCTAGGCTGATACTATAATAGTCACCATTCCAGAAATACGTCCTGCACTTTTTCAGTGTCATGCCTTTGCTGAGCCATTTAGGTTTTATAAGTGTGAATTTGGTAAATTCACACTTATCTACTCTCATGACCGAATTACTGCTCTTTTTCTAACTCCGTGTTGCCCTAGAAATTATCATAGAGCCTTTCCCTATGTCACCTTTACACTCTGCTCAAACCGTGACTTCTGCAGTTACAAGCTGGCTTCTTGACTTTTGTCTACATATTGGTCTTTTTCCATAGACTGTGAGATCCTTTAAGGAAGGGTCCATTTTTCACTTACCTCTGTATCTTCGGGACCTCAAATCTGGCCTGGTCAGAGGCTCCTCAAGGAATCCCTTGAAAGGGATATATCTTTCCTTTAACAGTGGGAAATGAGGACTCAAGTAAATGGCTGTCATGATCATCAAATATGACAGCTAAGGAACGTGAGACATTATAAAAACCAATTTCTTCACTTTTCAGATGGCCACAATGAATATCAATAAAGTACATGACAAAGTTTTATGACTTCCAGCTAATTCATTCATTTGTTCAATAAAAATGCACCTTGTGTCACTCTGTGGTGGACTCTACCAGAAACTAGAGCTCGTCCAGGGTTCTTTCCATGGCACCAAATGTTCCCCATGCCTATTAATAGACCTTTTCCAGAGGGTGTATTTGGATATGAAGGAAATGCATGGCTACCAGAATGAAGCTTGGGTGGCAGGGACAGTATTGCCATAGACAGGAAAATTAAGTAAAAAAAAAACAGTGTTCACGAAATCACACTTGGCTGAAGTCACATTTTATTCCGGTGTCAACCACGTAAATTACTTCCTTGCAAGCTCATGGATTCTGGTGATATACTCCTAGTTCTTCCTCACTAGTGGTGATTGAGGGAAACTATCCTAACATCCCACTTTCTTCTTCCTAATTTTTGTAGCAGATTAGGGCAGCCGATCAATGGTTCACGGCTTTATTAGGTCATAGGAACAATTTGAGATCTAATGAAAGCTGTGGAATTTCACACCAGGAGGGAAAATTGCATATATAACAACACACGCGTGCGCGCGCACACACTCTTCTTCAGCATTTATGGGGTTACTGTTTTTTAACCTAGGGGTCATATCTTCCAGATTAAGGACTCCTAGACTCAGGGGCCTCCAAGACACCCCCCAAGTGTGCAATTCTACCTTGTAAGTTTTGTTCAAGACATTCTTTCTCAGCCATATGATGTGACTGAGAACTTCTACTCCAAGCTGTCCCTCTGTCTCCCACAGCTGAGATCTACAAAGGAAAGCATTTGGTGAGTATATGCGCATCTAGCCATTGCAGTCTGAGGGTGGTGAGGAGAGGAGAAGGAAATGGGGATTCCAGTCACAGTGCAATGTATGTCTCCTGCCTGCCTTGCTGGGTTTCACTTATTGAATTAGGACAAATTGAAACTTTCATAAACTGTGATATAAATCATTATCTCGAGTTAGCAGATGCAGTCGCACCAGGGTAGAGCACTGTTAATAACTCTGCTGGATTAGGACTGATTGGAACAATTTGAAACTTGTTTCTCTCAGCTTGATCAGCCTCATTGTAACCACAGCAATTATCCCATTTCACTTTCAATGGCTCGGCACAGACATGTTGCTGCTTTATATCCATCCTTCTTAATGAATCCAGCTTAGACTTCTGTTCATTTGTCGAAGAGCTAGCCTATGTAAACAATAAATGACTCCACGCCTTGGGGTATAAGGTGGATGTTTGCAAGGCTGAGATCTCCAATGGGCTCAACAAACACAATTTATATGTTGGTGGTTTCATAAATTTATTTGTTTCATTTTTTTCATATTTGAGCAGCTTCTCTGTGTCAAAAACTGATGTGTTAGGCTGTGGGACATATAGAATTAGATTTAACTGTGTTGTGTAGCACCCGTGTCATTGCAATTTCTCCTGATGGGGTGTACATTTTCTAGGGTAGGGAACATCCTTTAATATTGATAATGGCTATAATCTGTAAGTTCACTACAATGGTCTGGAAACTTTGCTAACTGATTTGTATCCAGAAAACTCAAGGCAAGAGATGCTGCAAATTGCAGAGGAATTTATAAGAAAGAGAGAGCCATCTCTATACTGAACTGATGAGTAAAGACTTCATAGAAGCAGAAGCAGAAGAGTTGATCTTAAAGAACAGAGTAGAGTGATTTTGATAGGACAAGGATGAGGAAGAAAGTATATTTCACACAGCGGGAAGGGCATGATCCAAAGATTTTCTCATTACTTTGCTGGAAATCCGAATGAAATATTAGGTGGTACAGTCAAGGTGAAGAATTCTCAAAAAAGGAATCCTTTTAAAACCTTGAAAACCTGGACTAGTTGCCAAAGAAATATAAATAAAACTTAAACATGTATTTAGCATGTAGTATATTTGCCACTATCATGTTACATGAGTTCCTACCTCTACATTTTTTATTGTGTTTATGTTGGTTTATTTAAGTTTCAGGTTACATTATAATTCACCATCTATATATAATACAGCATGCTCACTACCAAAGATGTAGTTTTCATCTATCACCATACGACTGGCTGTTTTTACCCATTTTTCCTTTTCCCTACTCCCTTCCCCATTGGTAGCTGCCAATCTGTTATCTACAAGTTTATTTTTGTTGGTTGTTTGTTTGTAAATATTACAGATGTAAGTGAAATCATATGGTATTTATCCTCCATCTATTTTATTTCACTTAGCATAATATCCTCAAGGTCAATTCATACTGTTGCAAATGGCAAGATTTCATCTTTTTAATGGCTGAGTAGTATTTAGGTATAATACACACACACACACACACACACACACACACACACACACACACATCCATTCATTTATCCATTCATTTATTAGTGGATACTTAGGTTGTTTCTGGTGCTCAATTTTTATTAGTGCTCATCTGAACATAACAATTTTGGTCAGTGTTTTAGTGAATACAAATGTAAATAAGACTCAAACATGTAACAGGCTTCCTATTCGATTGAAGAAATGAAATAGGTTTCAGGTTGGTATTTAATATCAAAATGACAAAAAGGAGGATAGTAAGGAATAGATCAATTTAGTGGAGCACTTTTCCTTCTTACCTTTCCCTCTCACACTACCTGGTTAATTCCTACTGAAGAATATTTCCACAGAGAAACTGCGAGGCAATTCTGTTATATGCTCCCTTCCAAATCAAGTACTCCTGATTTTGATTTAATAGCATAGTATCCTTTAAAATTTTTTTTTCAGCCTATAAATATTTTTGTAAGGATATTTAAAGAAATATATATGTATATTTCATATACTCACCTTCCAAAGTAAGGAAGAAAATTTCCCTAAAAATGTGGAAGCCTTCATATACTGCTGCTAGATTCCATTCCTCTCTTTTGTTCTTAATCCCACTCTGAGGTAAGCACTATCCTGAATGTGGTTGCTAATATTCTCTGTCTGCCAATTACTGTCTCCTGGTGATTGATTATATTATACGAAATCCATAATAAGATAATTTAGTGTACTAACATCACACTTCCTTTGTCCATCCATGCAAATCTGTGAGATGTAACAATGTTGCTTGGTATAAACTTAGTCCATTCATTTTTACTGTGCATGGTATTCCATGTGGGCAAAGTAGACTATGTAAATTTTGTGTATTTTGCTGTTCCCACTAGAGCCAATCTCCACAATGTCTTAATGAAGACTGTCTTCATTTCTGTATTCTAAGTACCCTGCACAGTGCCCAGAACAGAGGAGAGATTAAGCGACTACGTGTTAAATGAATGAACATGTCCATAAAAACGAAAACAAAAAACAAACAAACAAACATAAAACAACAAGAAATTAATTCCATAATGGAATTGTGGGAAGACAAGATATTCAAACTTCAACATTTTTTTCATTCTGTTTTTGGAGAGTTGCATATAGCATAATGAAAGCCATTAAAGAAGTAAATTAAGGGCATAGATGGGGATGTAGTTGACTTCCTATGTAAGGAAGACAAGTGAAAAATTGAACTGGATAGAATTTGTGGGTATCAGATGACAAAAGCTTAGGAATGACATAAAAAGGAGGCCTGTAATTTTCTTACCAGTTCACTTTGGTGAAATCTGATGATTTTACTCCATATTGATGACACTAAGAAAAAAGGAGTATACTCCTACTTTGACCATTGTCAATAGTGAGAAAAAGTCTAAACATTAAAGTGTAATGTCAATTTCAATCAAAAAGAGCTTAAAAATCTATAGTTTAACTAATTTCCTAATACTTAAACCTCTGCTACTGATGACCACTCCCCAACCCCATTCCCATATGGTCTCTGTAAGAATTTGGCCAGAGACAAAGAGTTTAATACCTTCTGGGGCAACCCTCTCTAGCTCTTTGACTTTCAGAAATTTATTTTTCGTAATAGATTGGATACTACTACTATTAATAATAATAGTAATGATCATTTTTAGGATATATGCCACATGCCAGGCACTAAGCTAAGTGCTTTTTATAAACTTGTGTATTTAATCCATACAATATCCCTATGAAGATACATAGTAGAGTTTCAATAAATTCTGAATTAAGGGATACCAGTATTACCCCTGTTTTACAAAGAAGGAAATAAAAGTATAGAAAAACCAACATTTGCACAGTCATACAGTTAGTAAAAGGCAGTGTCATTATTCAAATCTCATCTTGACTCAACAGTCAGGAGCTTGACTGCCATAATATACAATTCTTCCAAAGAGAAATGCCTACCAAAAACTGTCTCCTCATGATTTTTACTTCTAGCTATCAGTCCAACTTTAAATTTTCTTCCTTAGGTCAACATCTGACATACTTGAAGATAGTTAACTTTGACTTTATAGTGTCTTCTTTCCCAACATTCCTTGTTTCTTCAAAAATTTTTCTTTAGAAATAGTTTTCTTTATTCATATTGTCTTTGTACGGGATTTAGAGATGAGCTAGGTCAGGCTGAATTCAGTCAGGGTTAATTAGGAGCAGAAACACTCCAACAAGGGTGACCTATTTGGCATCTAGGATCTAATAACATATTTTAACTACTGCTATTGTAGCATTCCTGCGGATACCCTTTCTATTCTAAGTTTCTGCCCTGGAATAATTGCTGATTGGCCCTGCCTACTTGATGTAGGAAGACTACCTTTTTGAGAGCTGCACCACTAAAGCAGGTCATAGGAAATTGCCATAGGAGTTACTGAGTCCCAAAGGGCATGGAGAATGTGATTAGGGGTCATTATGTCTAAGGTTGTAGGCTAGATCTCATTCATGTATGGATCACCATGGAAACGAAGCTGAAGTGACCTGCTTCTTTACCCCCACCTGGATCTCTCCCTGAGAAGCTGATTGAAAAGGAGGCTTTGGATGGTGCTCAAAAGAGTAAGGACCCATTAAATGACCTTTTACTTGGCAGCTGGGGCCACCAAATGAAGGTTGCAATACAATGAACAGAGGAGAAATGATTGATACCAGTGGGAAACCTCACAGCGTTATGGGATAGTGTAGTGATTACCCAGTAAATTGGAGTAGATAGCAAATCAAAAAATGTCAATGTCTAGTTTATTGAAATGGTGTTGATTCCTCACTGTCTAAATTTATTAGAATTATAACCAGAAGAAAATTATATGTGTTCGAAGCACTGGAGAAGAGATTTGGAGTTTAGCAGGAGAAAATGAAAGTTGTGCACTTGTCTATTATCTAGCAAACTTTTAATGCCTTTCAGAAGAATCAAAAGGACATAGGCTTTAGAGCCAGAGGAATCTGAGGTAAAAATCCTGTTTCACTAATCACCAATCTTGTGACCAAGTCTTTTTGACTCTAGGAAGCTCAGTTTCTTCATCTATAAAATGGGAATGATTGTATAAGTAATTATTACACAGCATTATGAAAAACTGAAGATGATTTTATGTAAACATATGGTAAGTGAATAAGTAGATTATCTCCTATAATCCTGTTAAATCTTCTCCATTTATTAGCTATGTGACATTGGGCAAGCCACTGAACCTTTTCTAATCTGTTATCTCATCTCTTAGATATAAACAATCTACCCGAAGGAGCTTATAATGCTTAAATGACAAATTACATGTAAAGGAAATATTTTAGTACATCGGACAAAAAGTAAACACTCAATAAATGAGGACTATTATTTTTATTTAAACTTTACAGTTGGGGAAACTGAGGCACGGAGAGGTTAAATAAATCTCATGGTCAATGGTGACTTATTGGTAGAACTCTCAGCTATGAGAGTAAACAAACAAAACCATAAATACGTTATATAGCATATCAGAAAGTATAAAATACCTTGAAGGAGAAGAAAATGAAATGAGCAACATGACAAGGAATTGAGAGTATTGAATAGGAGAGGAGGGGTAATTAATTTTAAATAAGATTGTCAAGATAGGCCTCATTGAGAAGGTAATGGTTGAGCAAAGCCTTGAAGGTGGGTCATGCATATATCTTATAAAAGACAATGTCAGTTGGAGGGAAGTCATAGGCCTTACAAGTGTAGATGGCAATTGCTCCGGTGTAGCCAGAACAGAATGAGCAAAAGGTAGAGGAGATGAAGAAAAGGGAATGATATCCAATGGTCAGAACATATGTGGCTTATTCACACCTATAAGGATACTGGCTTTTACTGTTTAAATAGGAAGTTAGTTTTAACTGTAAAAGCAGAATACAGATATTCTGAAGCATACACAAACTTAAGGAATAGAGGACCCCTAATCTCTTCTTTGAAAAACTTCTGTATTATTTCTTACAACGCCATGTGATTTTACAATTATTTCAAAATAAAAATAATAAAATAAAATAAAATAAAATAAAACTAATAGAAAAAAAAAACAGATTAACAAACTGTTGACAACCCAAGGATCCTTTTTAGGACAGAACCCTACAATTAGGATAAATGCTGGGATGGAATCACAACTTAACAGAAAATGGACAAGAAATACAAAGAAAAGAAAGTCTAGGACTGTGTTCTCTCATAGTTAGCCACTGACCACATATAATATGGAGAACACCTGACATATGACTAGTGAAATGTGCTCTAAGTGTATAAATGATACACACAAGACTTTGAAGACTTAATAGAAAAAACCAATTGTAAAAAATATCATTAATAATTTCATATCGATTATATGTAGAAATGTCTTGAATACATAGGGTTAAATAAAATATATTATTAATTTTTTGAAAAATACAAAAAGCTTCTGGAAAATGAAATCAGGTAAACAAAATGATAAATGATGACAAAGTAATTGAAAACGAAGAAGTCATAGGAACAGAATCAGGGGTGAACACATTTCTATTCAATATACAATTAAAATGAAACAACAATAAAAATTGTGGTCTCGGACCAAACATGAAATGTTTTAAACCTGACTAATAAATAATAGCATATGAGAGAGAGGAAACTGGAGACCGAGAAAAAAGAGAGAGGATTTGAGAATGCTAGTTTCCTCACAGTAGGAGTCAATACATACGATTAAATAAAAATCTATAGCTTTTTTTGTTGTTTTTCAGATTTTAACAACTTGAAATTTCTTTTTACTTTTCCCCCCTTAACTCTAGAGATATATTAGATGCTAATATCTTCTTGTGGTGAAAAAATATGTATTTGACATTCATCATTTATTTCATGTTTCCTTCAATATGTTTTTCTTAATATAAAATTCAAATAAACCTAAATTTCTCATTTTATTTTAAAATAATCCTTAAAATAACATTGCATTTTTATCTATTTGTTTCCCTACTCATCTATATATTTCTGTACGGTCCTTAGAAAAGAATATATACATTTGTATAGTCCTTAGAGAGATGAATGGAGTAATAGCCATCAAATAGTAATAGAATTGTTCCTGATTTTAGGTAATTTCTTGCTTTCTACCCTACACATTTCTGTACTGCTTGCATTTTTTTGTATTATCATTTCATCACTTAAGAAATCTACCCTTTACTCTGTTCATTTCCATTTCCATATCTTTGCTTACTGCACACCACCACCTGTAAGACCCACACTTCACATCTGGTAAATACGTCCCTTCGGCAGAGCTGGTCCCAACAGCTGACTGTCCCATGAAGCATTTATATTTTTTTATTTTTTATTTCTTGAGACCCAGAACTCTTCTACTCTGAACTTCCATGACTCACTCCCAGGAACATTCCCACTTTCATTATGTAGGTGCTACCTCCTCAGGTGGAGTTTGTTCTTATCAACTGGATCCTATTTTCTTGTTTTATTTTTCTTTATAGCTGTTGTTATTACCCAAAAATAGATCTACAGCCAGAGCAGTGGCTTTTATTTTAAAGTACCTTCAGACTAAGTGGAACATTTAAATGCATATAAAATTTTTTGAGAAACTATAAACTAAAAAAAATAATAATAATAATAAGGTACTTCAGCAGAAGGGAGTGGGATGAGAAAAAACGTTAACAGCACTTTTATTTTTAACGTATTTGTATATATATCTCACATATTTTAAAAAGGGCATATTCTGTTATTATACTTTAAAATGGGAAAAGGTGATTTTACCATGAAAAACAGAAAATAAATCATTAATGAAAACAAAGTATAGTTGAAGGAAGTGAGGAATATCATACTCGATAAGAAGAATAGAGAAAGTATTGAGGAAGCTGTGGCTTCCTGAGAAGTGGGGTGAGTATGCAAGGGGGACAAGTCAGGTGAGATACATCGAGGGATGAATACTTAGGAAACAGAATTACAGAGGCAGAAAAAATGACACATAAGCCTTTGTTTAAGTGACTGTCTACAATGGAATCATGACGATGTCCACCTTGTATGTCTCAGTCATCCAGCCCACGTCTGTCTTCCAAAATGATAAAGAAATAGCTTGCTTTTCTTTTCTTTTTTTTTTTTATCATTCATCGTGTGAAAATAAGGAAACAAGAATCATTCACCAAACAGATAAAAGCCTGTTTTCAGAAAAATTAAACATTCTATGAAACCATTATGAGCAGATGTATATCAAAGCATATAGTTCCCTGAGTCTGAAATGCCTGTTTGTTGCAGGTAATGGTGACCTAGCTGCTCCATCTGCCACCTTGTGGATTGCTAGGGAAAACATAAGCAATCTTCTTCCTCACGATGATGTTCTTATTCCAAAACTTCTTCACCTTTCTTACCCATTTCCTCTGAGATAAATAAGGTACTCATTTTGATTCTGAAAAAGACTGATTATTCAGCCAGGGCACAGAGGGGTTAGATGGTAGCCTCAGGCTACACTGCAGTTGTGGGTGAACCCAGGACTGCACAGTGACTAAGGACACACACTATGGAGAGAAATGGCTGAGGTAGATTCTGCCTCTAACATATACATAGCTGCATAAACTCAGCAGGTAACTTAACCTCCCTGAGCCTTGGTTTTTCTTACACAGAAACCCGAAATTAATAAACCTGCCTGGCAACATCACCGACTGAATAGCTTTGAAATTAAAGTAGTTCTATGCTTATAAAGCACATATTTTTTGAGCAGATTGTGTGATATGAGCATTATCTGATTTAATTCTAGTAACAACTTGCAGTATAAAAACATCAAGGTATGAAATGATCACACCAAAACAGGTTCTACTGCCTCCTAGCCAGGTGTCTTGGGTAACTAATTTTATCACTCTAAGCTTCAACTTATATATTTTTAAAACATAATAATAGTATTTATTCAATATGGTTTGTGTGACTCAAATAAAAAAATGAATATAAAGTACTTAATTCATAGTAAGTAACCATAGCACATAGTAAGTGCTATTATTGTGGAGATGATGACTATTTGGCCAATATCTTAAGGATCCTTTGGGATGAGTAGCTAAAATATTATTGTTATTGTTGTTGTTGTTATTATTATTATTATTATTTCAATCAAAGATTAATGACATCTGAAGATTTCCTATGGGAAAACAAATCTATGGTTTTAGAGTAAAGAGAAGTATTTTTGGAGAAGAAGGGGGTGAATCTTGGTGAAGTGCACAAGTGTGACTTCTAGAGTGAAATAGTTACATATAGAAATGTGTAGATATAGAGACATATACTATACATACACACAAATATGTTCTAACATGAATGATTTCATTTATGAAAATTACTCTCACTGTATAATTAAGATTTATATTTGTATCATATTTCAAAAAATGCCTTTTAATTTTCATAAGTTATATACGTTGGGATCCATTTCTAGGTTCTTCATACATATTCTCTGATCTATTTATAATTTAATTTAGCCAATATTTTTTGAGTACTTTTCTCTCTATTTGGAATATACAAGCAAACCAAAAATGATCTTTGTTCTCCTGGAATTTATATTTTCTCTCTCTTCCTACACAACATCATATCTATTTGATTATCTTGGTTTTATAGTCTGTTTTGAGATCTATTAGATAACTCCCCCTCTCTGGTACTCTTTTACAAAAACTCCTGGCTCTCTTTTGCTGTCTCTTCTTCATAAACTTCAAGATTACGTAATTTTATTTCTAAATCACTGTTGTTTTTACAAGTGGAATCATGTGATTTTAAAATTATAAATTAAATATAAATTAGCTAAGATATTACTTTAAATTAAAATTTATAAATATATTGATTTTATAGTTTTATGTAGATACTGTGATTTTATGGTTAAAATTATTTTTGAATTATAGATCATTTTTGTACCTAAGATGAATGAAAATTTTCTTTCCTAAATGGTGTTTATTATATAAAGTACATTGACCTGTGAATATTTTATCTTGTATCCACTTTACCCAAGTTTCTTATCAATTCTATTAAGTTTGTTTTTCCTACTCTAATCTCTTAATGTTAACCAAATACCTTAACTTTTTTCATATGCCAGAACATTTAAGAAAATGTGAATAATGACAACACTGGTTATTCTTGCCTATTATATTACCTAAAGTTAAATGGTTTTATATTTTTAGCCTTTATGCTCATATGCACTATAAGGTTTTAAAGCTAACCCTTATAAAAATCTCAGTTTTTTTTATCTTATGCTAACTTTCTTAAGTAAAGCTTCTAATTTTTTTATGAAATGACTTTTTAGTATATATTGATATAATCATGTGATTTTTACTCTTTTATTTGTTGGCATGACAGATTAATCAGTAGTTTGAACAACTTATGAAATTCTAGGGACATATCTGGTATTCTATTTTTGTTTTCATTGCTTGACTGTGTATGTGTATATTTACTCCACGATTTCCTAATTAGTATTAAACATATCTCTTATCTCTTTTATTGGACTTCATTTATTCACATTTTTTAAATCTTTGAAGTCAATTATAAAGATTTATAGAGTCCTAGAAAATCGCTCTTTCGCTTGAGGTTTTCAAATTTTCACCATAAAATGTATACAATGATCTCTTTATCACATTTATATTTGTAGTTATATCACCTTAATATTTCTTAATTTTAAAAATTAGATTATGATGAGAGAAAGTGGCCTATCACAACTATGCTATACTCCTTTCCTTCTTAAATAAATTCTGGATTTTTAAAAATCTATTTGCAGGTGGCGTTCTGTGTTGTGTATGTATACCTGTGCGTGTGCAGTGTGCATGTGTGGTATGTCTTTGTCTAATTGCCTCCAATGCAGTGTGAATCCCTGGAGGGTAGAGATAATGTTTTATCCTATTTCTGTCCCCAGAGCCTAACATAGTTAGGTACTCAAATATTCATTTGATTTGAATTTAATTGGACACAATGAATATACCTCTTAAGCAATGACTTTCAGACCCCAATATAGGCAATGATTGTGTGAGGGCGGTATATTTAGGTGAAGGTGACATTGAGCATGACTCTTACTATATCAAGCTCTTCCTTGCCCTACACTCCCCATCCCCCACTCCCTAACCCCAGCCCAAGTAGTTTCCATTCCCTGCTGCTAAAATGCCCAGGGAACACAGGGGCATATTTGAAAATGTTTGGATGTAGCCACACAGTGTTTAACAAACAACATAACAAAGGCATCTGTCACAATGCATCACCTTCTGTTCCTGAGAGACTTCCGCCAGCACGGTGGCATGTTCACTGCCTTTTCTCTTCCTCTCTGCTCATTCCCACTAATTACATGTGGCGTGCTCTCTCTATCACATAATGAAAGAGGTCCTCATTTTGGCAGGAAAATGGAGAAGATTGGCTAGGGAATAAAACCTGCCACAGCTATGTTTTCTTCTCAGACAGAGAATTTGGGCCAGGTCACCTATAGGAATTGATTTACAGGGATTGAAAAACCACTTCGTGTCTAAATAAGCCCTCTGACTGACAGAAAAATATATCTCTATTTTCTCACTCTTGTCATTAAAGCCCCAAATCTTTAGAACCACATTCCATGTCCTCATCAATCTGATTCATACCTACTTCTCCATCCAAATCTCCCTCTGCATTTTCTCCAAAACAGAGCTGGCTTCTAACTTTTCCATTTTATAGCCTCTTTACACCCCCAGTTTATGCTGCTTTGTCCTCTGAAATGCAAATGCAAGTATAATAATAACATCAATAACAACAGCAGCCAGAAACCATGCCAAATGATTTTTATGCATTTATCTCATGTAATGCTTACAATATTTTTATAAAGGATATAGTATTATTTCCCCCAACTGTTAAATAAGAAAACTGGAGTTTAAAAAGAAGTTAAATATATAAGTAAAATAAAAATGACACCATATACCTAGAAAATGGGTTGCAGAGTATGATTTCAAATTGTTCTGTGTTATAAATAAATACATGTAATCACCAGGCTGTCTCTCCACTCCTACCTGCATGGGTCCCTCTCTCAAACTGGTGAAAGCGCAGGCCAGACGTTGCCTCCCTACAAAGCCTGCTCAGATACCCATTTATAGAATCATTCCTTCTCCTTTCTCTGCGCCCCCATCATCACTTCGTTAGTTCTCCTCTCCTGGTCGATGCAAGGTGAACACACTCTACCCAGGGAAGAAAGCTATTCCTCATGGGATCACCTTTGCTTTCTTTCACTGGAGTGACATTTCAGCAAACAGCTCATTATTCCTCTGTTCCTGGAAGTGTAGGTTTCAATTAAGATCTGCATTGTGTTTAGATAAGAGGAAGGCTAGATAAATCAACTTTTAAATTCAAATAACCTTTCAGCAGCTTTGAAAGCTAACTAGTGTATGGTTTCTATCTTTCCTTGATCCTTGAAATATGTATTATTTTTCCTCCCATTATACTTACTGACAGTCACCTGCATTACAGCCAGTGTTCTTGACCTACTGAAGGCTTAATGATACTGACAGCATTTGGGCCTTTTTAGAATATTGCTTTAACTCCCTCTTTGTTATTCAATCCATTTATTAATTAATAAAATATACAGAGCAGCTATTATGTTGTAGGTGCTGCCTAGGTGTTAGAGACTCTGCAGTAAACAGTCTAGACATGGCGCCTGCTCAAAAGGGCTTGCAGTAGTTACTCTTTATCACAAGGCGATCAATACCCCCAGTGGATGAAAGCATGGATAGTACCTAACACTATATATGCTATGTTTCTTTTTTCATGCATACATAACTATGATAAAGTTTAATGTATAAATGAGGCATAGTAAGAGATTAAGAATAATTAATAATAAAAACATTTGTAACAATATACAATAATATGTTATATGAATATGGTCTTCCTCCCCCTCCTTGAAATATCTTCTGGTATTGTGCTTACCTTTTCATTCAAAGCACTTATGGCTTCTCTTTGGTATATCTGCATTGCCAGTATCATTACTCTTGTGGTTTAGGGCCATTATTAAGCAAAATAAAGATGACTTGAACACAAGCAATGTGATACTATGACAATCTAATAACTGAGATGGCTACTAAGTGACTGCTGGGTGTGTGGCATAAGTATAGACCGTGTGTGGATACACTGGACAAAGAGATGTTTCGTGTCCCAGGTAAGATGGTATCAGACAGTTTGAGCTTTTATACTACTCTGAACCGCATGCACTTTTAAACCTACGGATTGTTTATACATGGAATTTTCCATTTAACATTTCAGACTGTGTTTGATCATGGGTAACTGAAACCACAGAAAGTGAAAGCATGAATAAGCGGGGAGGACTCTACTATCTAATGACATCTGAAGCCACATTGGCAGAAAGAAAATACAACAGATTATCGAATAGACCAGGTATCATTAAGAATAACTGTTTACATTTATTCACTTTGTTCTCTTTTCGCCATTGTCTTTTATGAAGATTAAACTACTGTCTCTCTATGAAATGAGTCTCAACATTGTTTTCATTTTACAGATTATGTTTTCTGAAATGAATCCTACTGTTATCCTAATTTTATAGACGTGAAACTGAAATACTGAGAGGTTAGGATACTCGGCCACGTTCACAGAGTTGGAAAATGATGGAGCTGGGATTGGAACCCAGTGGGCTGACAGGTTCCATGCTACTCACTGTCACATTAATGGTAGAGCAGCACAGCCCCCCTAAAGGACCCGGTACTCTCTTTACACTGTGACAACAGACCACTGGCCCAACTTCCTCAAGAGAAGCCAACTCAGCCTGGCTTCCTAGGGGACATTTAACAATATTGGGAGAGATGTTTTTAATTGTCATAATTAGAGGTGGGGAGGTGCTACTATCATCTAGAGCAGGGGTTCCTAATCCTCAGGCTGCAAACTGGTACCAGTCTATGGCCTCTCAGGAACTGGGCTACACCGCAGGTTAGTGGTAGGCAAGCGAGCGAAGCTTCATCTGTATTTGCAGCTGCTCCCCAACACTAGCATCACCGCCTCAGCTCCACCTCAGATCATCAGGCATTAGATTCTCATAGGAGTACTGGTCCCTAGTGCCAAAAAGGTTGAGGATCACTGCTCTAGAGAGTAGAGGTCAGAAATACTACTAAATAATCTATGATACACAGAAAAATCCTCACACAATAAATAATAATTTATATGTCAATAGCATTGCTATTACCTAGGTACCCATCAATGGGCAACTGCATAAAGAAGGTGTGATACATAGACACAATGGAATATCACCCATAATAAAGAATGAAATCTTTTTTTTGCAACAACATGGATGAACCCTGAAGGAGTTGTATTAAGTGAAATAAGTCAGACAGAGAAAGACAAATACCATATGATCTCACTTATATGTAGAATCTAAAGAACAAAAACTGAACAAACAACATAGAAAGACACATAGACACAGAGAACAAACTGATGGTTGCCAAATAGGAGGGGGTTGGGAGGCTGGGAGAAAATGGTAAAAGAATTAAGTACAAATAGGTAGTTACAAAATAGTCATAGGGATGTAAAGCACAGCATAGAGGATACAGTTAATAATACTGTAAGAACTAAGTATAGTGCCAAGTGGGTAGGTACTAAACTAATCAGGAGGATCACTATGTGTCCAAGCACTATACAGTTCACCTGAAATTAATATAAATAATATTGAATGTCAACTGTAATTTAAAAATAAATAGAATAAAATATAATAAATAGCATTGCTATCAAGGGTACAGACTTACTCTGTCAGGGCAGACTTACCTTGCTATTTCAACTACACACCTGGATGATTTTCATCATTCAGCTGACAAGGGATAGAGGAAAGAGACTAGCTGACCTACAGGAAATGCTTATATCATAGTTGAACATGTATAAAGACCTGAAAACATTTACTGGAGTCTGAAATGCTAACCTTGGTTGTCTGCTTAAATATGTAATTTTTAAGCTCTTGCAACAGAAATACCCTAAACACCTATTACTTCATTTGAGATGTCACTGGGCACTTTTCATGCACACACACACAACAATTCATACGAAATTGTTTCCTACTGGAAAGGGTAGTGACTAAGATCTCAAGACCTAGAATCGAACAGCCCCAGATTGAAATCCAGGCTTAAAAATTCCAGGCTGTGAGCCTTCTTCAGAAATACACCTTCTCTAACCCTCACTGGTTTCCATCTGATAATTGAAAAAAAAAAAAAAGGTTTTCTCCTCATAAGGTGTGATGGAGTTGAACAAAAAATAGTACATGTAAGGTGCTTACCAGTGTAAGGTTTGCACCTGGCTACTTACTGCTCAATAAATAGCAGTTATTACTGTTAGCATTACAAGTGGGTCTATAAGGCTAAAACCACTTTTTCAAGACTGCACAGCTAATGAGTATCAGGTTCTAAGTCCCACTTGGTAGGTCTGAATTACATCATCCTTACGTACATCTTCCATGGTATATGTTTGCATTCTCTTTTGGGCCTTATATCTGGCCCAAACTTCTGAGCACAGACTTATTTGTTATTGACTACACACCTGGATGATTTTCCTCATTGGAGCATTACAATTGGAGTCATGGCTACCTTTGGTTTGTGAACTTGGCCTTGTCTGGCTCCTGAGCCAGGCTGACTAGGGAAAATGGGACACTAACCTTCGGCACACCAGAGTGCATGGTATGCCTTATGTATCACCTGGTAACTTGGTGCTTAGGAAATACTTTCAAAATATGTGCACAGTCATCTTTTTTTTTTCCCTGACTTTCACTGCTGTCTTGGTCCTGTTTATATGTCTGGGATTCTGTCTCAGTTTCCCTGTCTGGCATTCTAATTCAATGATGCATCTGAATTCCTACTCTCTGCCTCAGCCCATTTCATCATGGTCCTTACATTTTATTAGCCATTGGTAGAGGATTAGGACCTGTGCCTCCAAGTTCCTGAACATCCTCCTTTAAATCAATGGATCCCTCTACAAAGAGGCTCTGCTGCTTATTTCTCTAGGAGCACCAGCTGCAGGATGTCATGCTGCCTCATCCACTGAATTATCCTTATTATATGTGCCTACTGTAATTGGAAATTTACAGTGTGCCAAGCACTGTGAGAAGTACTTTACAAACATTA
Source organism: Rousettus aegyptiacus (assembly GCF_014176215.1). Taxonomy (NCBI): domain Eukaryota; kingdom Metazoa; phylum Chordata; class Mammalia; order Chiroptera; family Pteropodidae; genus Rousettus; species Rousettus aegyptiacus. The sequence goes on from NW_023416306.1 coordinate 13,556,457, forward strand.
ATTCTTTAATCTGTATAGCAATTCTGAGACATATTACTCCATTAAACAGAAGAAACACACACTGAGAGGCATTTAGTAATCAAACTAGGATCTGACATAGCTCGGTTTACTTCCAAATCCATGCTGATCACCTTGAACCTAAAAGATGCTATCTCAAATTACCTGCCTTCTCATTTCAGGTTCATGGTAGGATCTGCTTCAATAATCAGGCTCACACGCCCAGCCCCACTCCCTCTAGTTGGTCCCTCTGACTTGTGTCTTCTGATAGTTTGTGTTGCAATAGTTTAGGCATTTTTTACACCAGAGCCCATTAGGTTATACCAGACTCTGAACTTTAATGCACTGTCTGATTTCTCCACATGGTCTCTTTTTCTATATTAACTTAACAACTTTTCATCTATCCTTTCTGTGACTAACGTCTATGATTTATATTGGTTCATTACTGCCCATGACCTAGAGTTGGCGGGTGTTACAATCATCACCACAATTATTATTAGCAATAGCACCATCACTTTCATCACTGCCAACACCATCACCACAACCATCACCATCATCTTTATCATCATCATCATCATCACCATCATTTAGCTTTTATAATGTACAAAGAATTGAACGACTGATGCTAATCTGGTTCACAAAGTTGTGTTTCATTGAAGATGTAAGCCACGGACACATGCAAAGATAAGCAACATTATGAAAGAAAAGAAATAAGTCCGCCTGTATATATTACAAATGTTTAGGAAAGGGTTAAATTGGAGCTGTGGGAGGCGAATAATCAGGAGGGACTATGAGAGAAAATAAAAGATGAAGAATATGAGTAGAGTTTACCTGAGTGTGTAGGGTTAATATCACTTAGGTAAAAGAATATAAAGAGGGAAAACGCAGGAGACATAAATGGTGTGAGCAAATATTAGAGGCAGATGAATTATGAGATTTTCAGTTTTTGGTAAGAAGACCAATTTGGCTACCACCAGATATACATTATAGAGGAACAATGAGAAACAGTATATGAAATACGGGAGCTGAGAATAGAATGAGCACTTGGCTAGCTGTTCTCTTCCTGGTCTTGAAAAGACCTGTAACTTGGAGTAAGTAGCATCCACAATCTTATAAAAAACTAACCAACAGTGAGTAAAAGTATCTTAAAACTCTGTAACACTTGGTCTTACTAAACATTTTAATATCCATCATTTCATATGATAACTTGAACAATCCCCTGAAATAAAAATATTGTTGATTTCCCTGTGAGCTATGATTCATTTCAGAAAAGAGAAATAAAAAATATTAAAGGATTTACTCAGGGTCATCTGCTGAGGAAGTAAAGGAGCAGGACTTGAATCCATGTCTTCTGGCTTCAGTCAGGAGCAATCAAGAAGTGGATGCTACATTTCTGGACATGATGTGAGAAAGGAAAGGTCGAAGTTGACTCCAGGCAAATCAGACTTTGGTCTTTCCTGATTGAAAAGCTCATGGGCAGATGTATACAGAATGCCTGGGCTTTGAAAAGTTGCAAAGCTTTGGGTTGCCCAGGCTCCCTCACCCACTTCAACTAGATGGTTATAGTAACCTCTATCACCAGGAACCTCTATAAACAAACAATAATCAGAAAAAAGTAACATATTTCTGGTTGTTATTAAAAATAAAATACCGGTGGCTCTGTACTTAAAAAAAAATTACTGCTATCTAGGGAATATTTTGATTGGATCAAATTCTTTGTTTTCTACTCCATGATCATTTATTACCCCCAGCCCCCAAAAAAGTGAAAGCAAAAAGGAAGAAAGCCTAGCCAACATATTTCAATAACAAAATAGCCACATCGATTCTCTATGATGCTGGTAAGGAGCAGAGAAACAATCAGAAGGAAGGGGAAAAGTTCAGCAGAAACTAGTCTTAAAAATAGCAAGGTGTAGGTTCACAAATACCAGTACACCGGAGCCTCTGGCTCGAATGGCCATTTCCCCTTAGAAGTGACACTTTTCAATTATGAGATGGTAGCTGAGAGCATTCTGGGCGTATCTGCAGCTGGTTGCTATTTCCTTGCCCAATTTTTATACATGCTGGGAAAATAAACTCTTGTTTCTATAGCCACTCTTTTCCAAATAGTAATAGTAAAAGGGTGGGATGGGATAAATATACATACATACACAGCATAATGGGAGTCTACTATGTGCCAGTGTGGTAATCGGCAAAGCTTCCTAGGGGAAAGATCCCTGATCTGATTTTGGGAGGTAGATTAAAGTTAATGTTAACTTTAAGATGAAATGAAAACCATTTCGGGCAGAGGAAAATGAATGCCCATTACTCGAAAGTTTCAAGAAACCAGATATTCATGAACTAATAAGCAATTTGGTGTGACTAGGTCATAGTGTACAAGTTGGGAAGTACAAACAGAGTTGGAAGAGTATTATGGAGAGATGAGTAAATCATAATGGATCACTTACTTTTCTATAAGCTATTAGTATATGCTATGTAAACAAACAAACAAAAAGCAACTAATTCATTGCTTAGAACATTCACAATAATTGAATATTTGTTAAATTTTGTTAACTCTTCAAATTTTATACTATCTGACTTATAATAAAAGTCGTGTTACCGACATGGGCTTTTAAGATATGTTCTCTGACATCAAGAGGCTTATAATTTACTTAGAGAAAGAGAAAAAAAAAGGTGTATTCACAAAACTCAATAACTAAAGCATCCAAATGAATATCAAAATATAAAAAATATGGTATTAGTAAAATTTATTTGCTGTAGAATATTGGAGAAGGAGAGCCCTAATGAGTTTAATCTTCATTAGATATCATCTTAAAATATACAGAGACCAAGAAAAATAAGCTGCAGTTAGAGAAAATTTTGAGGTATGAGGAATGGAAATGAATGATGGCATGAACCCAGGATGAGTCTACCATGCAAAGAGCAAACTGGAGAGCAGGACCTAATTGAATGATGGGGCGATTCTTTGGGTTGGAATAATCATCATAAAATAGAAGAGAATATATTTACTTTGGAAGAAAAACCTGAGATATGACCTTCCTATCTGTCACTTACTATGTGTCTTAAAGGCAAATCATCTACCCCTTCCTGGAATAGATACCTTTCACTTTACTTGCCTAGCAATCCTCTTCTTGTAGGGTTTGTTTCTTTTTCCATTCAAATTACATGTTTGCACAAAGACTTCAGCCACTAGCCACACTGATTGGTACAGGAATGAGATCTAGACCTAAGCTGGACTAATCAGAGTCCTTTCCAGGGAATTTATATTTAAATTGTATCAAGGAAAGAGGGTTTATCTTCCCTTTGTGATGTGAATTATGAGATGTAAAACCAGAAAGCTGTCAGCACATATGTTTTTACAATATTGAAGAAGCGGTTCTGCAAGGATGGAGAATAAATATAATATACAGAAAGAGGCACAGACAAGAGGCATAAAGAGAGAGTTCTAGTGGGAGTGAAGTCCCTGAGTTTTGTTGATTCTGAAACCTAGATTTATATATTTCTTCCTTGTGGTTTATGTGCCCATACTTTTGTTTGATTCTTTGAGATCCTTCCAATAAATCCTCCTCCATTTTGCCTATGTTAGCACAAGTTGAGCTTCTGTCTTTTGCAACCAAAAGAATTCCAACTAACACATTTCTAAAGCAACTTCTTCACTCCTCAGAAATACCAATTCCCCATCTAGATAGACTTTCGAAAACTGAATGACTACATGAGAGTGATACCCTAAACACAAATAAATTTCATTATTGTTGTTGTTTTTATTATTAGAAGAGAGGAGTAGGTAGTTTAGCACTATTATTATTATTATTAATCATCATCATCATCATCATTATTAATTGGGGGGTAGATAGTTTGGTCTCACTAGAATGTAATATTTCTGGTTAGAGAGGACTGACTGCATTAGACAGTAAAGTGAGGTTGCCTGTACTATTATATGTTATTTTGCCAAAGGATTCAGGAACATATACATTTGGTTTTGAATCAGTAACCTTTTCCATAATAATCCAAAAGCATAGATGTGTGTGTGTGTGTGTGTGGTGTGTGTGTGTAGAAAATGAGAAGTTGAACAATGTAATTATTAGCCTGTTCACAGTAATCCTCAGTGCAGAACTCTCTTGTAAACTGCTATAGCATATCCGGAATAAGGTCTTTTGCCCAAAGTAAATTTTTTTTTCCATGAGTGGCAATCCCTCAAGAGAAGAACATCCTTGAGTGTGTGAATAAAAGGAAAATGGTATCTAAACATCAAATATGCATGTCTTGACTCCAGAAAGGCAAAAGAGAGCAGCTGACTTTCGGACACACAGTGATCCTGACCACTAGTACACAAGACTCCAACATTCTGAGTCCAAAGGTCTCAATTCTCTGTCCTCCCACAAAGAGGTGCAGGGATCGACGATCTGGTCCAAATCATTGCAGTGCTTGCCTATCAAGTTTCCTCACCTGTTTTCTGTCCTCTCTCAGCTAACCTTCCATCTGTTTACTTTTAAATTTCAGTTTCTTAATTTTATGCCTTAAGAATAATTGCTTGCCCTTCTAATCTCTTAAATTGAGATAAATCATTTACTTATTAATGTGACAACTCATTTAGCACATAGTAGGTGCTTAATCAATACAAATTGGTCTTTGTCTTCCTCCAGATAGCATGACCCTAAGGGATTCGCTAACATTTACTGAAATGACATCTTTCTTATTGGTTTTAATCTATTTTAGGCCACCAAAAAAAAAAAAAGAGTTGGATATAAGATTTTTTAGTTTTCCCTCAACTATTCCATGGGTCTAAATATTTACAAATACAAGTAACAGATTACACCACATCTTTGTCAAGTTTAACGCTCTAGGTTGAGTCAGAGAAAATTATGTAACCAAGAGACATAGTTCAGACTGTAATTGTGATTATTATTAGCTTTAATAATAAATCATAATAGCATCAGCTCACAGCAGCACCAGAACTCTGCCTAGGCCTCATTAATCTGGACCTTGCTAATTTGCAATGTGTACCTAATTGACAATGGTTAGACCAAAGTTCTCCCCCATATAATCTCTAAATTTAATTTTTAATGAAATTCAAAAAAATATTTGGTAAAATACTGAGTATCTGATACTGAGCTAGGTTCTGATATAGTAGTTAAAGAATCTCTAGGCTATAAAGTGATGCTTCTTTAGATTTAAATCCTGTAAATGCCATGTTCATATTTCTGTGACCTTGATTAAATCTGTTTTCTATTTGAAAAATGGATCTAATAACAACTGAATTGTTCTAAGATTATTTTTATAAAGTCATTAAAATACAAGCATGTAATAAACACTTACAATATTATTTTTATTATTCATGTCAATAATGGTGATGATGAATAAGTCAGGGAGTATATAGTTAACACAGATACAGAAGGAAATAATTGTGGTATCATAGAGTAAAATGCTGCAGTGGAAATATTTACATAATGTTGTGAGATCATAAATTAGTTTCTAATCAATTCTACCTGAAGAAGTCAGGAGAGGAGTTGCTGACTGTCTTGGAGAAGGAGTATTCTCTCCCTGGTGTTTAAAGAGACAAAGTGAGTTAAGGCACAGTAAAGAACATCCATTATTCTGGAAAATATAACAATCTAGTGTCATTAAGAAAAGGGTTATCATAATGGCAAAATTCTAATAAAGATAGGCAGAGATAAAACTTACTGAAGACACTAACAAAATAAATATATTCCTCCCAACCCAGGGTCAAATCACAGAGGATGCTTTAAAAAATCCTAATACAATAATTTTAAAACTCTGTTGACTCTGATAATTATATACCTTGTCTATTTATTGAAAAACATTTTAATACTTAGTAGAACTGCTAGCAATGAATTTATGGCATTATCTCCATATGAAATAAAACAAATATTTATTTGAAAAGACTCCTCAGTTTAGATGTTTTCTTTTTTCTTTTAATATGAGACTAGGGACATGTTATCACCATTTTAACTGAAAGAGAAAAGAGCAGCCCATGTAACCGTTGCTTTACTTTCTTTTGTTATTTTAACATTTTCTTAGTTTTACTGAGGTAGCATTGACAAATAAAGTTATAAAATATTTAAAGTGTATGACATGATGATTCAATATGCATGTACATTGCGAAAGGTTTCTTCCCATTGAGTTAACACAACCATCACATTTCACATATTTACCATTTTCTTGTGTGTGAGAACATTTAAGTTCCACTCTCTTACAAAATTTTAATTATACAGTTCAGTGTTATCAATTATAGTCACCATGTTATGCATCCAATCCTCAGACCTTATTCAGCTTAACAACTGAAAGTTTATATGTTTTATATTTTAGAGTAATGTTCTCCTATTTGTCTGGGTCAGTGAGATTTGATAATTGAAATTATTAGAGTACGAATTATGAATCACTTATAATAAGTTATTTAACTACTCTGTAGCTCAATTTTCTCAGCTTTAAAATGGAGATCATAGTCTATAGTATGTAGTGTATATGATCTCCATTTTAAAGCTATGTATATAATTTCTGTTCATTTCTATAAGGCAGGTTATATGTATATACACATACATATATGTATAACACATACATATATGTATATTATGTATACAAAATCTGCCTTACAGAGATGAACAGGGCTTTAATTGAATCATTGTATATGTAACCAAGTACTTTTATATAATTTCTTTGAGAGCAGATTCCTCATCAAAATCTCTTACATTCTCAGGGACTGACACATAATTCGAGGTTTATATACATCATCTGAAATTAATGGAAGTAGCCCTGTCATAGAAATAGTTACAGTGCTATATGAATATGTTATTATTATGTTGAAAACATCATCAAGGTGGTCTCCATTTTAGAACACTGAAGAAAAAATACTAAATATGTCCATAAAAACAAAGAAATATTGGGAAGGACCCAGAATTTCCTACCAAGATAAACTATATATATTAGACAAAAAATAGTCATTTCCTTCCACATGGTCTCCAAGAAAGATTCAGTCTGCAAGGCACAACCATTCTATGGCCATCTGCAGTTTCAAAGATTGAAGAATTGTTTCTAAACTGCTGCTAATATGTACATGGTCGAAATTAACAATGAAATGATCTCTAACTTCATGGAGTAAGGCAACTATCTTAGACAAGAGAATTCAGTTAAGCCAAATCTCTATCCATTGCTGTAGTAAAATAAAACACCAAAAGTGACAACAAAACAATATCATAATCACATCTTGGGTGAGAAAAGTTCAAATGGAAACTATTAAGAAAAAAACAGCTCTCTGAGTGCCAGCCATGTTACAGGAACTAACACACACCATCGCATTATCCTGATGAGCCTGGAAAAAAGGCATCGTCATGCCTTTTTCAAAGATGAGAATAGTAAGGTGAAGAGAGGTTAAGTAACTTATTTAAAGTCTTACAAACACTAAGTGGTAGAGCTAATATTTACACCTTCTTACTCTAAGTCCCTTGTTCTTTTTTTTTTTTTCCCAGCATTCCCAAAACATCTTTCTCATAGCTTAAAATGTACATGAACAGAGTTGCTGGGTAAAATAAGTTTGGGAAACTATATTACTTCAAGCTAGACAACTCTAATTATTATTAGCTACACTGAGAGTGTCCAAGATGGAAATATAGAATGTAACACTTTATACCATATTTTTCAATAGTGCCCTCTCTCTTCTTTTTTAAATCCCTACCTGTGTTTATTCATTCTCCCAAAAATGTTTATCAAATGGATGTTATATAATCTGAACTGGTGCATAGAAATGGGTAAAATTTATATTATAAACAATTTAGTTGATAAATAGCAAACATTTACAATCTGCTAGACAGTGTGTCAAGACAGTGTTGAGTTTACCCTGATTCTGCCCCTAAAGGGTATCTGTGTGGAACACAATAAAACAAATGATTATTATTTTGTGAAATATGCACTATTTATTTAGTGAATACTTATCAAGCATTTACTCTGTGTTAAGCACTGGGCTAGACAATAAGAACTAGTGTTCAGCAAATCAGATATCCCCTGTCCTCATGGAGCATACATTCTGGTGAATAGACAGAAAAAACTAAAACTAAAAAAAAAAAAAAAAAGGTATCCTTTAAAGGAGTAAAATGGGCAGGAATAGAGAATAAGGAGTTGCTAGTTGGGGGAAAAGTAGTTACAAAGGCCTTGATGAGGAGGTGACAATTAAATTTATTCCTAAGTGGTAATAAGTAGCTAGCCATATCCAACACTAGCTCTGAGAACCAGAAGGGGACCACAGCCCCGTTTATATGATATATTGAAAACTACGTTAAGGAATTTGGACTTTCCTCAATGTTTAATGGGAAACTGCTAAGATATTTTAAGCAGGAAGAGCAACAGAATCTGATTCATTTTTTAAAATCATCATCTCTGCCTATGAAGAGTGGACTGCAGGTGCCCAGGAATGGAGCACAGATTTTGGTTGAGAGGCAAAGCCGTGGTTGCTGGAAAGAAAATTGTCGCTTGAGTTAGGATGGCCATAGTGAAAGTAGAGAAAAGTGAATAAATTCAGGACACATTCTTAAATAAAGGCAAGGTAACTTGATGAACTATCGTATTGAAAACAAGATGGGAGGGAAAAAGAAATATCAAAAACGACTCCCAGGTTTCTGACTTGAGTACAGATGAGAGTATCATATACTGAGATGAGAAAGAAAGCTAAAGAAGAAAAAGAAGTTCTGAAAGTCCTTAGTTGGGTTCATCTGAATGCCTACTTATGGCCTGAGCAATCGTCATTGAGGACTTCTTACGGAAAGTGATATTTAAAACACACTAAAGGAATAGAAATTCGCCAGGAGATGCTGCAATTAATGAGTTTGAAGAGGGTGCCTCTGACAGTTTTAAGTACCCGTGTTTTTTGGCCTGATGGAAGAAAATAGGATAACTTGGAAAATGTGAAGGAAGCTTGCTAGGTTTCCTAGAACAATAAGTAGAAAGGTGGCAGGAAGAAGGAGTCTGGGGTAGGAGCAGGCATGGGAAAGGAGGCGATCAACAAGGTTGGTACATTAGACAGGAGCCAAATCAAATAGAGACTTCTAAACTATGCTTCCAAGTTCGGATTTTATCCTAATGACAATAGGAAGATATTAAAATTTATAAGGAGAGGAATGGCAGGATTCATCTAAACTTTTAGTAGAACCACTCAATGCTTCATGAAAAGTGAATTAATGTGGACACAAAGATGAAACTGTGTTCCAAATAGTACACTTTGGAAAACACTGACCCCTTTAAGAAAGAATAAAATTTAGGATAAAGCTTAGCCTAATGAGACATTAACACATTTTTCATGGAAAAACTGTTCTGCTACCAATATTAAGGAAGAGATGAAGGCTAAAATCCTTCGGTGATAAGCAAAACATGATGTATATATGTCTATAACTAGTTTCTGTCATTTCACAAATTAGAATGGTCTGTTTTGATTGTTTTTATGGAATAACAGGATCGACCCCAGAAATTTACCAGGGCTGTCAGCTCTCAAAGGCTTCAGTTATTTTCAATCACAAAAATTTCCAGAATTTCTTTACCTTCTACCTTATTTCTTGAAGGGATGGAAAGGTAGTATTCCTATCACTTAGATTTCCCATTATGTCTGTGTGAGGGTAATTTTCTAAAAGAATTAAGACAGTATAACAAGTTCACAATGTTTTATTTATATAAACTGTAGCTGAAGTATCTGTTAGATAGCTGATTCTGTTCTTCCTCCAATATGTGTTCCGGAATATAATTATTTTATATTATAATTATTTGATAAGGTTGTTTGATTTTCCTTTGTATATTTCTCATGAAAACATAAATTCTCTTATGCCCCTTCCTCATCCCCAAATAATTAACTAAGGTTATTTTAATAAACTAATTATCTCATTTCCAATACTATCAGCCTTACTCTGTGTCTCTAACAGACACACAGAATAAACTCTGGCAACCGCTTCTCCCCAGTACAGGGGCTGAGAACGGTGGGGAGCCAGAGGCAAGAACTGTTAGTACATTTAATGGTGACATACCGTTTTTAAATTCAATTATGTAAATTCATTTTGAAATATGTGAGTGAGGGATGGCTGATCATTTTCCCCACTACCACCCACACGCATACACACCCCGGGATTTATAGCAATTATGTCAATTGTACTATTTATGGTACTTGACACTTTAATGTAAGAAAGGGACAATGCATCCTATTACCTCTTACTACAATGCGGCATGGGGATGAATGATATAATGGTGATGATAATTAAAATGTGCTGTGCATACCTAAACATAGGATTCAAGGTTTGAAGGAGTGTCTATTATCGCAGCCCCTTTTCTCTAACTTCTAAAGAAAGACTCAGTATCTTTATCTGCTCGTCTGCAATTACTTAGGTGGTTCAAAAAATACTCATATTACCTGGAGTTGATTCCCCTTTGTGCAATTCTTTCTTTCTCTTTGTTGCTCTGTGTGGGACCTGAGAATGCCCTAAAAATCTCTATCTTTAGCTCTTACTGCTGACAGTTCTTCAAGCAGAGGCCCCTGAATGCTAGCATCTTCAAAAGTCATTAGACTTAAATTGTCATAGAAACACTGGGGAATAATGTTAAGGTTCTGAATGTCAATGTTCTTTCTTCTTACTTTAATATATCTGTTCTTGTTCTGTGACCAAGACCTCTAAAATGTAAATCAGCGGCTCTGAGTTTCTGTAGAAGCCAGAATGGACAGGGTGACTTTGGTGAGTCACTCAGAGTATCTGAAATTTCATCTGATCCTCTACAAAATGGAAATAATATTAGCTGCTCTTGTTTACACACAAGATTATGGTAGAGACAAAGAAAAAATTAAGAAATTAATCTATGAAAATATATATTATAAAACATAAAATATGGTTTTATAGACTTCAAATGAAAACATAAGAAAAAGACTCATGTCAGTGTGCACTTGAGAGTAAACAAAGATTTTCACATAAAGTAATTTTTATAACTCTACAACAGCGTCATGCATAAAATGAACTCTATATAAAAAAAAAGAGAACACTGAAGTTTAAGCTTAATAAACCCAAATTCTTAATGCTATTAAAAAGCTAATTTGCTATTGAGGTCTTTAATATTTCTAGCTTAGACAAAGGAGCCACAATTTTATGTTTCTTCTGTGCAAAAGAGATTAAGAAATAGAACAACCAAAAAGAGGGAAGAAAATAGCATTAAAAGAGGCGGTGTAGTGCGACAGTTACAAGCAGAGTCAGACTTAAGTTCAGGCTGTTGCTGCCCTATTACTGTGCTTGACCCGGTCCTCTCCCAGTCTCCTGCGTGACTTTTTCGACCTCTCCTGTTTTCAACCCTCCGACCTCTCCATATCCATGCTTAGTCTCACACAATGATTTTGCATCTTATTTCATTGAGAAAATGACAGCAATTAGAAGAGAATTTCCATAAGCACCCACCTCCCTGTCAACTATGTGTCCATATTCTCAGATCCTACATATAAATTAATATTTAAACCTTAACCTATTTCCCAGTGTTTCTTTTACTGTCTACGCTCCTGTCTAAAGTCAACTCTTGCACTTGTTCAGTAGCTTCCATGCTTTCTCACCTACTCAAAGACATTATACCAGCCATTATTCCTTCCCTTTCTCTACTACAGTACATTTCTCTACTAGATAACTCTTATTAACATGCAAACATGCTCAGTTAATACAATGAAAGGAAAATAAATCTTGTGACTTCTTACGTCCTTCAACCTTCCACCTTATTTCTCTGCTTCCTTTCCCTTGACTGCAAAATGTCCTCAAAGTGTTATTTAATACCTTGTCTCCAATCTTCTCCTCTCATTCTCTCTTGAAGTATTCCAATAACTCATGACCACTAAAACTGCTTTTATCAAGGTCAGCAATGATATTCACACTGTGAAATTCAATAATCGGGTCTCGTACAAGGAATTTTTGTCTGTTTTTTATTTTTCATTGCTATATTCCTAGCTACTAAAGTAAGTCCTGGTATGTGGACAGTGCTAAGCAAATATTTAATGAATGTGTAAATGTATATAAGGCAGACTTGGGTCTTAATCCAGATTTCCCCACCTTCTTGTTGTATGCCATTGCGAATCCCTTAATCCTCTCTGAGTCTTCATTTCATCATCTTTGAAATAGTGATAATAATAATGACCTATCACAGATATCGTAAAGAAGAAATTAAATTATAGATGTATATTAATGGCAAATAGAAAATGCTGGTGTTGTTACAGTTCTATTTCAAATGCTGCATTATGCATTACTTGTAGCAAGGCTGATTAATTAAGTGGGAGGTTTCTGAGGATGTTTAAGACACTTAAAAAGTTTGCTTTGAGTGTAAAATAACAAATTATATAATAGTTTTTTGGGTTTGCTTGCGGTTGGAGTCTCTTGATTAGACTGAGACCTACCAAACATAACTGTTGAACATATTGAAATGGCAAGTGTCTCTAAGGCAAGACGATGAGAAGTTCGCTGTATCATTATCCTGTGTGATTGCTAAATCAAGAAAAATAAAACACATCGCCCATTAAGACTTCCTAAGGGTGCTGTGTGAAAGAGAAGTAAGTAATTCATTCCAAATGGGTGATGACTGGTAACTGAGGTCTTGCTCACTTAACAGTCTGGAAAGGGTATTCTGTCAGCAATCCCTGTCATCAGTGAGTTTACAGAAATTCCCTAGTCTTTAATTAGTGGAGCTGATGACCTTTCAGAGGTCGACTTGTGTAACCGAGGCCCTTAATTGGTGATCTTACCATTTCTAGAAGGCAGCATAAAATAGCAGTGCTCGGTTTTGTTCAATGTTTACTTATTTACATTCTCCTTACCAATATTTTCATGTTGATTATTTCATAATAATACTGATGGGACTGATCTCTTTATTTAAATAATGGCAGCTGTCTTCTTTTAGGCCTACTAACGCCCAGGAGTAAAGCTTACAGATAAATAAACAGAATATCGAATCTTGGAGGACGTGGGAAGTTTGAGGATCATCTTGTCTATTTCCACTTTTGATGTCATTAGAAATACTAAGGCAAGGACACTTAATTACAGGACAAGTCCCTATTTCATTAGGAACAGGTAAAGAATAAATTTAACAGCCAAAAAAAAAAAAAAGAAAAGAAAACAATTTTTGTTTCATTGTCTCCTTAGTGCATGTTTTACTCTTATCATCATCATACAAACATATTCATATACACAAAAGCATGTGTACTCAAAGAATACATGTGTCTATATTGTATCCATATTTTCTGCACACACTCTTATCTACTCATAGGCACGTATGTACATCTACGTGTGCACATGTACGCTAAAACACACATGCTATACGCATTCACCAAGATGAATATTTTCACATACAGCAACACATACAAAAATGCACACGACTCATATATACTAGCTCCATATACTTAAATGTGTGTGTATACACATAGACATATATGTAAGTGGTAGAAAAAAACACTAATTTTATAACCCGGTATTTCTTTTTAGTGGGATAAGTACTTTAAAATGGGTAGTTCTCTTACTTATATTCTCTTCTGGGCACATTGATGGATTTAGCATATGCGACTGTGACAGGACATATTTTTTTTAACATGCCATTATATTTCTAGCATGTTATCTGGCATAAAGTAAATAATCAATAAATATTTGATGAGCGAGAGTCTGAAAAGATGGTGGATAAATGAATGAGTATGAGCAAGAGAGAGTGAATTCCTATGCAAAATAGAGGCCAAAATTCAGCAGTACCATGGTCAAAGCAGTAGAGAATAGATGAGGAGAAATCGGGGTGAGGAAGAAGTAAATAAGGTGAACTGACACTCAGGGTACAGAGGGAATGAAAGTATTGGCTATATTTATGGGTAGCTATTAAAATAATAAATCTGTTTTAATTGTGGGGCCCACAACTATCAATCATTTCCTCTTCATGATATTATATTTAAAGATGTCACCAATCCTAATTTTTTCACTATATTGCTTGGTAAGAAGAAAAACAGAAAGATACTTATGAGATCCCCTTGATCCCCATGACAAAATGTATTATTAATTTATCTATCTCCCTGTAACAAACTACTGCTTAACTTAGTGACTTAAAACAACAGTGATTTATTACTTCTCATAACTCAAAGGGTTGGCTGGAGTGGTTTCACCTGGCTTACTCATGAGTCATATTCAGTTCAACTGGAAGGTCCAAGATGGCCACACTTTTATGTCTGGCAATTGGTGTAAATTCTCAGCTGGTTTTCTTTCTTACAGCCTCTCATTCTCTAGTATGCTAGTCTAGCTTTCTTGTCTGCTGGCCTCAGAGAATGTTTCTAAAAGTGAAAATACAACAATTGAAGCTATCTGGAAGCCTAAGCTTAGAACTCACACAATTAGACATCTGCCACTTTATACTAGTGAAAGTGAGTCATAAGGTCAACTTGGATTCCAGAGGCTCTATCTTCTGGCAGAGGAGCTACAGGGAATATTGGGCATTTCAAGACTACATAGCAAATGTTCCCCATGGCTATAGTTTCTTTCTGCCATCTGGGAATTTCTGATCTTCCTCGCAAAAGTTCTCACCCATCCCCAAGGCATGTACACTTTCTGAGGCCAATTGATAGAAGTGGAACATTGTGGCCCACAAAGACTGTTTCAGTTTTCTAAGAGAAGATGGACATTTGACTGGTTTTCTTTGATTTGGTAGTAATCTGATGACCAAGAGATCCAGGTATAACCATTGTGAAAGGGGATATTCATCACTGAGACAGGTGTCCATTAGAAACTGGACCAAAGCCATGGACTCATTTGTCATAGTTTCCAAAGAGGCCTTTGCTGGTAATGAGTTCTGAGGTCTAGAGGCCAAGGTCAGTGAGATTGAAAGGCTTCTCTGACATAGAAAAAAAACCCACTGTGTGTGTGTGTGTGTGTGTGTGTGTGTGTGTGTGCGCGCGCGCATGCGCATTTTACTATGGCTTGAAGTTACTCTAGAGAAAAAATATAAAAATTACCTTAACTCATTTTAGATGCTCTTTTATATATATGTATGCTTTTATATATTTATAATAAATGAATATATTTATTATTTTATGCTTTCATTTTCTTAATTAGCATAACGTTTCCCATATTATTATGTGTAAACATATAACTTCCTCTTTTAACTTCCCTTACGAGATAGATAAGTTTCTTTTAAGGTATTCGCAATGTCCCACTTTACCTATTACTGCTTTCTATGCATGTCTCACATTCTCTAATTCATCACCAGTGTTGCTCTTATCACCGTTACCATTTTTGTCATCGTCATTGTTGAAGTCATTCGTTGAGCAGTTACCATTAACCATACACCATATACTTCACAGACGTTATTTCCACTGCTCACAAAACTCTAGAGAAATAGTTACTGTTCTCATATATTTAATGAAAGAGAAAGCTAACCCTCAGAGAAATTTACCAACTTATCTAAAGTTCTGTCACTAGTAAACAGAGAAGAGATCTAATTCTGTGAGCTATACTGTGATTATGAGCAGATGATAAAAAATCTGAAAGGAGGATTTATGTCACAATAATGTTTATATACTCTGTTATAGCTAGCACGGTCTATGTATGTAAGGTGCAGTAATACATATTTTAGAAGAACATGGTATTTTATATAACATGACCATATATGTGATGTTCATTTGGGATTTTATTAATAAAGTATGTAATTATATTTTGCTAAGATATATTATATAATATGGTATATTGTATCATTATGATACACTTTGCTAAACCATGCCCCTACTGCTGAGACTGCCATTTACATGATATGTTCTAACATGAATATACCAGTGTCAGTTCAAAGACAGGAAAGCAGGGTAACCGAGAGTCAAATGGACGTGTTGACTTTGGGAGAATTACTTATTCATCCCAGACCTTAACATTTTTAATGATAAGATAGAGATTATGATAGTACTAATCTCTTAGGGTTGTTATGAGTATTGATAAGAATTCATGCTTACAGCAAATAGTATCAAACACTCAATGCAGGCCAGACTCTGTTGGGGGTGAAAAGAAGACAAAAAGGGTCCCTGATTACCTGGAGCTTACATTCTGGTGAGGACATGTGATATAAGCATAAAATAAAAATATAAATCAATGTAAATAGTTAAAATAAGTCTTCATGAGCAAACATCTGTGTTTTCTATTTTTAGATGATCTCATACCCTACTCATTCTTTAGATTTTAGTTTTAATGTAACTTCTTCAAGAAAAGTCATTTGAAAACCTCAGATTGGTCAAATTCCTTTAGATTTAAGTTTTTTCCAGGATACTTAGCTCATCTCTGTTGTAGTATTATATTTACTTCGGTGATTATTTATTTCATTCATTTCTCTTCTTCCTATAGACGACAAAGGACAGAAGCTATGACTATTGTGCTTACATTGTATCTGCAGGGTCTAACTGTGCATCGCCTTACAGGAATTAGGTAGTCTTATAATCATTCATTGAGTAAATGGACTTGATAGATGATAGAAATAAACAAGGTCAGTTTTTATTATGAAAACAAATTTTTCAATTTCTTCTCGTACAACCTTTCTAGTTCAACACACCATAAAATTCAAGTCTTTGGATGTTCACAAATTTCCTTCATGTTATCACAGCAGGAGGCAAAATCAAAGGGTGCCAGATCAGTAAAGATCCTACATCACTTTTAATCAGTACCAAAAAGAAGTTGAACACATTTAGAGTTTCATTATTATTTGGTTTATTCAATTAAAGACCTAGAGACAGAAATTAGCTCTCAGCTGTCCTGAGAAAGAATTCTTTACTGCAATAATGATTTATGGTTTCCTAGACAATGTTTAACCAACTTCCATTGTGCATCTGGAGATAGTTTCATACAACTGGTCACTTGTGTTAATGAAAAATGGATTTTTCACAGTAGTCGCATGGCCACTTGAATTTGGATAGCAAATGGCATATATGATTCAGAGTGAGAAGAAACAGAGGTTAAGCAAGTGGAAAGAGAGAGGACTTCGTTATTTATATAGTAATAATTAATGGGTCTGGCTTAGAATTCCCATCAGTGGATTTTCAGGACTTGGGTTTAGGTTTCTGAGTGAAGAGAAATGTTTCATGGCTTATATGTATAAATGTCTATATCTAACTACATCCTTAAGAGTTTCTATGTGTGGGGGGACTAAGGAAATACATGATAATATGGATATGGTACATATCGCTATGTATATGAACATATAGTTGTGCATGTTTACCTGTATAGGTGAATCTGTGTAAAGATGTTTAATTTATGTATAATAATATGAGTATGTATAGATAAGTCTGGCTATTGTTTTGATTTTTTATCCTGACTTTCATTCAAAGAGGAAGAAGTTAGGGGAGCTCAGAGGGGAAGAAAATAGACTTCTATCCATTTCTAATCATACCAAAGCAGTTCTTTGTTATTTTTAATGGTTTAGTTTATATTTAATAGCAACCAAAAAAAATAAATAAATAAAGGAAAAAATTTAACTTGACACTTTATCTTCTGCTATCTGTAAACCTTCAAGAAAATCAAGTACATGATTTGGGAGAAATGTGCTGCCACTAAAATGTCCCCGCGGCCCTGCTTCCCGTCAACCAACACACGTTTGCAAAATAAAACTCTCTTGTGCAACATTCCTTTATATTATTGATTAGAATATATTTTTAAATTAAAGGAAAATAAACATCCTTCTATTGAGACTTTGGAGAATAAAACACAACCGCATAGTCACTAAGACACAGAATGTTAAATACCAGAAAATGAGGGACGAAGACCACTCTCTGCCTGTTGGTCTGCTCAGCAGAATGCAAATCAGGATTCTTGTAATCTAAGGCATTGCTCTTAATTTTACTTCTAGATGTGTGTGCCTTTGTAGCTCCTGATGCATTTGCAAAATTAAAAGCATAATTTGTCTCCAAAAAGTAATATTCTATCAGCCAAGTGACTTCGCCTGATGAAAAACTGGCTCTAAACAATGTTTGTTCACTGTTTGGTCTTCTTAGGAACAGAAGTGGGGCAATAATCTCCAATATCCAGGGTGGGTTATGGAGATTAAGTTAGTTCCTCTCCCCCATTTGAACAAATATAGGCAAGTCCAACCAGACTTGTCTCTTCACCTATCCTTCACACCACATCATTAACCAAGTAGTTCAAAATATATGAACTGACAGGAAAAGCTGCGATGGTCCTGTCACCAGAAAACCCTAAGGGGAGGTGGTTTTCCTTGGATGAATTAGCCAGATAGTATACTTTTAATCTGTGAGTAGCAAAACAGGAACGGAAAGTCACAGATAAATTTGTGTCTCCATCGCATCGAATAAGAGTTTATACAGACTAATGAGTTCTAGCGATTCCAAAGTAGAGAGCTGATGTGATAGGTTGAGAATATCACACCCCAGGAAGGGGTATGTCTATATCTGAATTAGAAGGTACGAATGCCAGACCAGAGCTGGGAATAGAGAATATGTAACAGTCAATAGCTAATCCCAGAAGATTTTGAGTTGGTAACATTCCATCTTGGCTGGGTCTCATTTGAATTCTCCTTGTCATCCCTCTAGAATCCCCACAATGTGTGATGATATACTGATTAATGTATTGCAGTCACAGATATAGCATAAAATTTATTTACATTTGTGTATGTGTTTGTTGCTTTGTTTTACTATTTTATAGTTATAAGGATTCTTAGCAATCACTGAGGAAAGAGAGTGAAAGGCATTTATCTAAGGTCATAAAACAAGTTGAGAAACAGCCAAGCTTGGAAGACAGATTAACTAGATTCATGTCTAGTAGTACTCTCTTGTGTACTTCCTATTAAATAAAGAAGCAGTCTCATGGTGAGTGTGACTATGAATTAAAGGGGATGGATAGGCAAGTGATCATGCGTTAGGGAATTATGGATAAGGGGTGACCTATTTTTTAACTCTAAAGTTTTTTTAGGACTGATACTTTTATAGCTTTAGTTGAGAATCGATTTAGATAAATGTGATCACAGCTGTTGTCTAAGAATAGTGAGATAATCTTCATTTAATATAAAAATAATGACCTTTATTGATGTCAGTATATTACTTTTAAAATAAAATTTAAAAAAAAATCAATGCTGATGGAGTACTCCTAGAGTTGAAGAACCAACTGGGGAACAAATTATTGAAATTATTTTATGAGCGTGGGCTTTTTCTTTTCTTTTATTCTTCACTTTAGTTGGTCTTGTTTTAAAGTTAATATAAGACTGTTTCTTTTCTTAGTGGCATGTACATTTCCATATTTCGTAAAGGTTCTGAAAGCCGACTTCTGATATGGACTGCACATTGCCAATAATAAAGAGCACCCACCTTGACCTACTTGGGAGGGAACATCTGTAAATGTGTGGGAAAAATATCTTGCATGCATCGATTAGGTAAACTCACTGATGCCTAGTTAACAGGCAGTGACAAATGGCTTTTATTTCTCAGGACAATTTTTAATCAACACTAGACACTAAATTTCTGATTTCTCCTTCATTTTCTCCAAATCACTCTAATTTAGTATTTCAAAGGCAGGGTCTTGTGCACACATGTAGTCTGGGTCTTCTGCAATAGTCTGAGCTAAGCATGATGAGCCAGACTTGAAACTTGAGTAAGAGAGAATGAACTGGCAGATTCTGTAAGTCAGCAGGGCCAGAAGTCATGTCCAATGAGGTCATCCAAAAAGAGAAAGAAAGGCAAGCTGACAAGGTCCAGAATCAGTGAGAAGCAGCAGTAGGGATATACATGCTCAAGCAAGGATGCTGGTGGGGAACTACATCAGAGAGTAGGATTAAAACTGAAGTGACAACCCAAGATCAGCCTGGGCTACAAATGTAATAATGCAATGTGCATTATTTCTCCAGCCATATGGGAAGGAAACCATGATCTGACTGTGTGTGTGTGTGTGTGTGTGTGTGTGTGTGTGTGTGTGTGAGAGAGAGAGAGAGAGAGAGAGAGAGAGAGAGAGAGAGAGAGAGATCTATCTATCTATCATGATTTGCAACTTAGGTGTTATCTGCCTAATGACATCCAGTGGACATGGTATGTGATCAGAATTTTGAGCTAGGACTCTTGGGTACCCATTTTTTCACAATGAGTATTGAAGGTG
Source organism: Rousettus aegyptiacus (assembly GCF_014176215.1). Lineage (NCBI taxonomy): Eukaryota > Metazoa > Chordata > Mammalia > Chiroptera > Pteropodidae > Rousettus > Rousettus aegyptiacus. The sequence goes on from NW_023416306.1 coordinate 13,576,556, forward strand.
AAATTTCTGATATAATGGATAAAACAAAGGATATTACTGTAGTTAAACTTCAGGCACAGAAATATGGCTTCTCTGGTTCAAATCTTAAAGCTTCCAGCTATTAAATATGTAAATACGAAAAAGCTATTTAAACTTTCTAGAGTCAAGTTTATTTTATAGCTATAATGGAGATCATATAAATTAAGGTAGAATCAATTTCTGTAAGAAATAGACAATGGCTCAAGCATATACTAAGTTTTTTGTTAGTTTGTTTTCTTACTTATGTAATGCATTAAGTGTGCCTCTTCCATGTAAAAATTCAGTAACCCAGGATCCCTATAGCCTATGGCTCCATCACTCTCTAGGACTTTATAACCACTTGCAACCACTTAGCTATAGAGTAAATAACCTGGAGGGGGTGTCCTTCCAAAAAGCTTTCCTTTTGCTTATATTTCACTGGCAATAACTAGTCACACTAGTCTAGTTACACCTAGACTTTAGGGGATCAGAGGAATGTAAAATTAGACTGAACCATGGTTTCCCAGGGCTACTTCTATTCTGTAGTAGACTAAATAATGGCACCCCAAAGATATCAGGCTCTAATCTCTGTAAGCTATCAATTTTACCTCATAATGAAAGGGAATCTTCGCAGATGCTATTAAAATAAAAATCTGGACATGGTAAAATTAGCCTGGATTATCTGTTAGACCCTACCTAAAGAGAGAGGAGAGATTTGGTACAAACAAAAGAGGAGGCATTGTGATCAGAGGGAAGAGATTGTAGTGACCACAAGTAAAAGAACTCCAGGACAGCCTGATGCCTCCCCTGTGTCCCTAAGAAGACTCTGTACTCAATACAGGATGCTCTGGCAAGCTCAAAAATCACATTGCATTCAAAATGCTCAGAGCAAGACAATACAATACAATACAATTCTTTTCCCTCTGTATGGGGCACATGCACACTTTTCTTGGAACAGCTTAGCTCTGCATGTGTCAGTGGTTCTCAGGCATGCCCCCAGCATTTGCTATTTCAGGGCAAGGGCAGGATTCCTTCTATTGCAGCAGGAAGCAAGGTGTGCTGGCTGCAGAGCAGATCCACTAGCCATGAGCAACCAACATACAGCAAGGGATGGATCTTCCGTGCTCTGTCACTCCTGAGCCTGGTGTGTGTGTTGTCTGATCTCAGCAACCTGGAATTATGCATTGGTCTCCTCCCTGGGTGGTACTTACATGCCTTGGCTGTGCATATGTTATATTCTGTCCTGCAGCAGCCTGATCACTGGGTGAAATACTAGAAGCCACCAGAAGCTGAAAGGGGCAATGAGCAGATTCTCCCTTAGAGCCCCCAAAGCAAACATGGCCTTGATAATACCGTGAGTTCCATTGGGTGAAACTGATTTCTGGCTTCTGGTCTCCAGAAATATGAGAAAATAAATTTAGCTTGTTTTAAGTCATCAAATTTGTGGTAATTTGTTATAGCACCTATAGGAAACTAAAACATACTCTGTGCAAGAGGAGAACATATATGGTTGGACACTGATTATTTACACCACAAAAATATTCATGTCTACCTCACAGGATTATGGCAGGATTAACTGGGATAATTCAAGTAAAGAATGTAGGAAGGTAAGTATCCTATCTAAGGAAATTTCAATAAGCGTTACAATAATAATTATTTACTGAGAATCCACTTAGTGAAGAATATTTTTATATGTATTAATTCATTGAATATTCTCCTAAATACTATAGTTTTAACAAGTAAAGAAATTTTAGTAATATTTTAAGTAAGAAGTATTTGGAAGAAGAAGTCGAATTGTAACGTGTTTGCAAAAAAGACCTCAGCTGATCCTGTGACGACTTCTGATAAAATTACCTAATATATGTCAGTGGTGCCTGGCACATGGTGATCCTTTAGTACGCATTATTATAATCTATTACTATTAAAACGAGTAAACGCATGCATCACTGATGTTTAAAATGAGGAACACTTCAAATAGGATGAGGTAAGTCAAGAAAAACTTCTTAAAGGAAATTTAAACTAAATTGTCTGGAAATTTACACAGAGGGTAAGCTTTTGTTCAATACGTTAAGGTTATTTGGAACTAGAAAATCTGCTAGAACACAGAGATGAACTATCTCACAACATGATGGAGTTAACAACCACAATTCAGAAGCAATTTTTCTTGGGCTCATGCAATTTGTACTCCTTTTTTCCTTCTTTTTCATCTTGGGGCTTAGTAGGAGACAATCCCTCATGGAGTTCAAGTCAGCTGTCAACACTGAAATATGATTTTTTCCATTTAAGTTTTGAGTTATTGATGGGCTAAATTTTCCTCAACTTCTTCAGCTTGAAAAAGGACTCTTTAGTCACTCTCGTAATTCCGAAAAAGTGTATGTGTGTGCTTGTGTGTGTGTGTGTGCGCGCGCGCGCTTATATGGCAGTTATGTGTATGTTTTAGCTGGCAAACTTTTTGAAAAATTTTGTATAGAGCACATGTGATATTTTTACATTGTGTCACTGTTTACAACTGAGTTGCATTTATTGTTTGCATAAACAACATGTTTCTGTTTTCATGTATAATTTGCACTTATATGTTCTTTTTTTTCTAAGAGTTTTAACTGAATTTCAATATATTTACTTTGTATTTCTACTTAAACTTTATGATTAACAAGATGCCTAATAAATACTTGCTGAAAACCAAGTCATGAAGTAGGTTTTCTGGATGTATGTTGATGGAGATACAGAGGACAAGAGAGAGAATGGTTTAGTAAACATTTAATGTAAGTCAGTTACCTAAGTTCTCAGTAACAAGTTAAATGCTGCAGGTAGAGGTGATGGATACAAATGTTTGAGCCCTAGTGCTTGTCCTAGCACTTTTCTGAGTTATAGGACCAGGTAAGGTTGAGCTTTTATGATTTGCAGGATAAGCCTGAGGTAGGGACTAGAGTTAGAGTAAGGTTTGCTAATATGTTGTAAACATCACTAGAAGTCATATAATTGCCATAAAGGTACATAAAAGAATGAATATTAGATAAAAATTTAAAAAACAGGAGTTAAGGGTGAGCTCAATCACTAAGATTTGTAATAATTTGTAAGCTAATTCACCCCTTTTAGGATCTCAAAGTATTTATTTAAAGCTAAGGGTTTAATTCATAACATCTACCTGGAGCATGAGTTTCTTATCAGCATAAGCCGAAATACTTTAATATACAAGTGGTTTGCTATTTCAGTTGTCTGCTACTGCATAAGAACCCTCCCAACATGTTATGGCTAAAAATAAGTGTTCCATCAGGGAGGAAGTGAAAGCTGCCAGTCACCTTAAATGTTAAGCATTCGATGGCGCTGAATTACTTCTGCCACATTCTAGTAGTTGAGCAGTCATAAGGTTATCCTACTTCAACAAGAGAAATTAACTTCAGCTCTCACTAGGGAGCAAGTCAAGAAGTTGTGGACATCTTTAAGCAATACATATTTTGCTCTCTGGCTAATATTCCTTTCATTTGCAAAATACTTTCCATCTCTCCCCCGGACCTCTATAAGCCTCATTTTATAAACTGATATGACTTCTAGAGCAGGATCTTGTCATCGAAATGATGTCCAGATTTTTTTTAATATGGTTCCTATTAATATGAAACCCAATGAACTAAAGAGACTAATCTGACCGCCACATACTGAACACAAAATGGCAAGGCTAGGATAGGAGAACCACAATTCACTCTCCCATCTAGTGCCATGTCAGTAAATGTTTACCAAACACTCTCCAGGGACAGGACAAATAGGACGAATGCTGATGTGTAGTGTTTGGTGACTTCTATGGTATAAATATTCCCACCACACCCAATTTCAATGTATTGACATTCTGCCAACTAGCTTGAAACATACTTGAGAATTTAACTGTAGACTTTTGCACCTACTCTGTCTCCACCCAAGGAATTTGAGTTTGAAAATAGGAGGCAATCAGTGGTTTACAGCAATGCTAAAATCAAGCTGGGTACATGTTGACAATTATTTTATTAGAGTGGTTCTCCCTGGTTCTTGCCTCTACTCTCCAGGCTATTGACTCTGCCTTCCATGTCATTGTTCCCTTTTTATAAGAAATGCCCCTTGTTTGCATCTAATTAGCAACCTCAGCCTTCTTCCTGCACATAGGAAGTTGAAGATCCAAAAATGCCTTTTCATTTTAAACTGTCTCTGTCCCTTTAATGCTGTTTATAAACCATCTTTAAAAATTGTATGGGTTTCCTGTGTATCAATTTATAATTTACTCCATAAGCCAAAATCTATATTAACCCATTCTCCAAAAATATGGACCCAGAAATTATTTGAGATTGGTCTCTTCTTACCTTGGGCTGGGAGTCAGAATGCTATGGAACAATGCCATTAAGATTAGACTCTGTAATTTCTAACAAAAAAATAATCTAAGATAAGTGGCTTTAAAGGTATTAATAACCTCACTGCCTGGATGAGAGAGTGTGCTTTAGATCTTCCTAAAATCCTAACAAAGATTCTAATAGATGCATTCTTGATACTTGAAATTGAGACCACATAGTGTCCTGGGTTTGATCTTTGGCCTAAGAGAACTTTTTAAAAAAATTTCTGAAGTCTTTTTCTGGGAGTGACAGAGAAGAATATCATTTTGTTTTAAACTCAGCAAGTCCTAGTTAAAAATATTTATCTAGCTTCTACCTGAAAACTGAATCATCCCTTTCTGTAATTTAATTCTATCTGAACATTATCACACATAGCTGAAAGAAATTAGTGAGCCTTTTTAACATTCTGCTTGTAAATATTCTCCACTAAATCCACAAGTTCATCTGGTATATGTTCTACTTTATATGTTGCCTTACATAACAGTGTACCAAACTTTCACCACTATATGACATGAGTAACCATTTTCTCAGACTCAAATTTAAAATCTCCCCTGCTCTTCTTATCTTCTCTAAGAGTTCCTCGAAGTGCTATGACATTCTTCCTACCACTTACTTTCAAAGCCAGTGCTACATAGAGTTGACCCTTAAACAACTGTTAGTGGCACCAACCCTCATGCAGTCAAAAATATGTATAAATTTTGACTCCTCAAAAGCTTAACTATGATTTCCCCTTTTAGTATCTGAGAGGACTTGTTTCCATAACCTCCCATGGATACTAAAACCTGTGGATGCTCAAGTCCTTTATATAAAATGGCAAAGAACAACACAGCTAGTCCTCCACATCTGCAGATTCCCAACTATTGATTAAAAATACTGATTTTGATCTATGCTTAGTTGAATCTGCAGATAGGAAATCTTGGGATACTGAAGACCAACTGTATATTTATTGAAAAATATCCACATATAAGTGGACTCCAACAGTTCAAGCCTTGTCGTTCAAGAATCAATGGTACAGTTGACTTGGGGCTCAGATGAGCTGTTGTGGAAACTTGTGGCTAATCTTTGTGGCCTGGGCTTCCTATGACACAGCAACTGGTTTCCAAAAGAAAGCATGCCAAGGGCAAGTGTTCTAAGAGGGAAGAGGTCAACATTTCCTGCCCTCATAAAGGGTATGTCTATATTTGATATAACATCACTTCTTCATCATTCTTGGGGCAAATAGTCACAGGGCCAGCACAGACACAATGAAAGGGAGAATCAACTCCAATTCTTAAGGAAAGCATGACAAAGTATTTCTGGTCATCTGTAACCCACTAGACAAAGAGACTTTATTCTATTTCATGGGACAAAAACATTTCAGAAACCAAAAAAGAATAACTTTGTTCCCATCATCTTTGACTAGTTTACTAATGTAACTTGTTCCTCTTCGCTTTTTGATAGTTATAACCATCAAAGTAGGAAAATCTCTCCTTCTGAACAGCAATTATACCTAATATGATTCCCACTTCAAATGGCTGTGGACAATTAATTGTCATGGTGTCTTCTCCGATCACCCTCTCCTTATGGTTTCCACGTTGGATATCAAGAATTGCATTGCCCACTTACTCACTGCTGTAATGCCTATGGCTAGCCTCCCTCATCTCTGCCCAGGAGAGTATCACAGACGCGGGATATCTAGATGTTAGACCTGGCTCAGCTATTTTTCTAAGTGACCTCAGGCAAATTAGCAAACTCGCATCAATTTTCTCACTTATAATGTGTTGATAAAATAATGTTCCATTATAATGGACAGTAAATGTGAAAGTGCTTTGTAAAGTGTGTTATATTCATGTGAAGAATGACTACCCACTTGCTAGCAACCCTTCTGCTGAACCCTCTGGGGGTACAGCTTGTGCTTACATGGAATGTTGCTTTGGCTGGTTAAAATCGGCCAGCTGACATTGTATCATTGAAAAAGAGGCCTCTGTCCACAGCCACTACATGCACTATCGCCTTCGGGAAGAAGGCCATACACCAGTGGGGTCCCCATCTGCTTCAGGCAGCCAGCCAGACAGTTCCAACCTGTCAACCTACCATCTCACAGCCCAGTTGGTCTCTTCATATTACATCCTAAACCCTAGTAATTTCAATCTGTTTTGTTGATTGTTTAGATACTTGGTCTATAGGATACCAAATCATCAGTTTGACTAATTTGGGTACTGGATTCACAGGCATTCTGGAGCTACATAAGCATGTGGTTTATGTAGGGAGCATTGGTTGTTCCCTAGGGCTCTTTGGGAGAATGACAAAAGCTTTTTATAACATGTGCCATTATTGCTTCAAAGTCTTAACATCACCACCACAACTGTTGGAACCTGGGAAATAGAATTAATTTTATGCATAGAAAGAAAATGTTTTTTAAATTCCCAAGCTAAAAACGTCATCCTATTGTCCCACACTTTTCCTCCCCTTGCCTAGTCACTTTGTGTGAAGAATTATCCTTTTGTAAACTTTGGAGACTGAAGGCCAAAAAAAAAAATTGCCAATTTTGTCCAAGATGGTAAGTTATTATTAGCTAGCAATAGAGTTGAAAGAATTATTAGTTAATCAGTGGTTTTCTAGCTGAGCCCTGGAAAAATTGAACAGAAGACAGGTGATAGTATCATAAGGGGTGAGATAATGGAATGTGACAGTTTTTACTTCTCTGATAGAACAAAATAGTTAAGTACAAAGGAAAATAAAAATATTAGCCACTGAGTAAAAGAGTAGAACACAAGTCACTGAAGCAAAAGGCAAATGGGAATGGGCACTTATTCCAAAGCTATACGGAAAGACGTCCACTAAGATGTAGTAGACAGGGTCTCTGACATTACTTGGGAAATGGAGGTAGCCAATTGCTCCAGATTGCTCACAGCTGATTCCTATATTTGCTAACATCTATCATATTTTCCTCAGGCAGGCTGTAGTAGGTTACAAAAATGGCCACAAAACTTTGGATCAACTTCCATTAAAAAGTGAAGTTGATTTCCTCATCCTTTGGATCTGGGCTGCCATTGTGACTGGCTTTGACCAACAGAATGTAGAGGAAGAGACTGTGTGCCAGTTAGAAGCCCAGTGCTTAAAAGATTTTACAGCTTCTGCTCGTGTAGTTCTTACAAGCTGCTATCAGCATGTGAATAAACTCAGGCCAACCTGACTGAGAGGCATGGAACCCAAGTGCCTGTGCCATCCCAAACTGACAACCAGTCAAATTCTAGAGAGAATAATGTATATGTAATAAGCACTGACCACAAACTCAGGGGTTAACCTGGCCAAGAACAAAAGAAGGTCTACCAACGGAGTCCAGCACAAATTGCCAATCCATAGAATCGTGAACTGAATAGATACTTGCTGTTCTAAGGCACTAAGTTTTAGAATGGTTTATTATAACTGACTGAGTGATGCAACAAGAATAAATCTGATTTGGGGATTATTTGTAATGTGTGGGGGTCTAGGACAAACATAAACTTATTGAAGACATAGTAGAAACCGAAGAATAATTGGGTATAGTTCTCCCAAAGTTTGATTTGCCTGGGCCAAACTTCTTACTCCCTCAGAGCTTAGACTTCTTTCACTCAAAGATAAGAGTCTTTGAAAAGACACTTATAAAGAGGTGATGAGTAACAATGGTGCTATCACCTTGCACAAGTTACATTCACATCTTAAAGCACAGAAGCCTTAACCCAAAGTAATGGCAATAATGATGAGAATGTTAGCTGCTGAGGTAATACTGATAACATAACAGTGACAGTAATTATAATGATAATAAAAAAAGCTTTTATTATAGAACATTTTCTATGATTGGGGTACCATATTAAGGATTTCGACAGCAATCTCTCATTTGACTAGCACAATAAGAATGCAATTCTCATTTTATAGATGAAAAAACCAAGTCTCACAAAGACAAAATAATTTTTCCAGGGTCATAATGATAGGTTATAAAATAGCTATGATTGAATCCAGCTTTCTAAGATTCTATGAATTATGTCCTTGGTATTTATTTAACGTAATAAATAAGTACCCAAATTAAGTCAGGCACAGCTCTGGAGCAGGGGTGTGAGACTCAAAATGTCTCTAATTTCATAATATTTACATTCCCACCAGGGGAAATGAGAAATAATAATCAAGTAAATAATTTAAGACTAAGTGCTACGAAAAAAATAAATATAATGGTATGATAGACAAACTTTATATTTGGTGGTGTGGATGCCATTAAGATATAAATAATAGAAAAGAATCGTCACGAAATATTTGAGGGGAAAGAATCCTAGTAAGAGAAAAGAGTTAACACACAGGCCATAAGACTACAGTTAACACTGGACATTTGTGGGACAGACGGTGGGGTTCGAATGCAACGGGAAATGCAAAAATGAGTAAAAAATGCTAAAACGATAAGCAGAGACTTGATTCTTTAAGGGCCTTTGTAATCTATTTGCGGGTCATGGTAAACAGTTTAGATTTTACTCTAATAATAAAGGAATTAGAAGGTTTTAGGTAGGTAAATTATATAAACATATGCATTTTAAAAGATCAAGCTGCCTTATGTGTGGAGAATACATCTTTATGGGACAAGAGTATTATCAGTGAGATCAATACAGAGTATTAAAATAATCCCGAGAAATTATGATGGAGTTTGGGAATAATAGTGGGGATGAAAAAAAGTAAATGAATTTGGAGTACTATTTTGATTATTGAATTGATAGAACTTAATGATAGAATGATGGCATCCAAATGAAGGGAAAAATACTGAAATAAATAAATTACAGTGATCCTCGTATTTGTTAAATTTTAATATAATTTTATTATAGGCCCAGCACTAATCTAAATGATACACAAGTTTTGGAAAAGTATGAAGTTCTTAGATTCAAAGAGGACCAACTGATGTAACTGGAATATTAATTAAACTCTAGGATAGGATAAGTTGCTTTTGACTAACAGGAACAGTTTTATGGGGAAAGTCAATAATTATAAAGCTTGAAAAAAGAAGGATAACTGACATGGATAAGTAAACAAGAAAGAGGAGTGCGACCGTCATCAAGTATAGTTAATGCATAAGTTGGTAAGGTTTAAAGAGGTCTCTTAAAGTCAACGCATGAAATATCTAGGTCCTATGGGATTTATGGTGATATAAATGGGGAAACAGGAAAGAGTATTTAAAAAGACTATTGCATGATTAGTAAGTGCTAGATGATTTAGAGGAGAAATAGAATGAAGGTGATCAGACCTTCAGGAGGCCACTGAAATAGACTGGAAGAGAAGTAATGAGGTATGAACTAGAGCACCAAAACCAGGAATGGAGAATGGGGAGAGGTTTCAAAGATGTTGCAGGAGAAAAAAAAAAAAAAAAAAAAAAAAGCCCATTGCTGTGGTCTCAGAGTCCCATGGTCTAATCTAGTCCATGGTGGGTCAAACTGTTATTACTTTACATTGTATGAATTTGTGACCTGGGATTTACTGCTGGCTGAAATGTATGAATGATGCAAAAGGGTAGGACTGAGGAGCTATAATGAGAGACAGATGTACAGAGAATCCACTGAGAGCTCTCTGCAGTGTGGTAAATTGCAGCATGTGATTGGTTTACTTATAGGATACTCTTGGAGCTCACTGCAGCCATCACAGAGGATTTTGCTTTTCTCTGACCATCTGTTCCAGCTCAGGAAATCCTCTCCTTTACCATCCAGATTCTCAGGATGTTTTCTTAAGCAATAATATAAGGAGAACTAGGAAGGAGAAAAGGGAAAAGCTGTCTCCTCCTCAAACTGTTCTCAGACTTGTTCTATGTAGGAGTGATGGTTCACTCACAGGTAGCAACAATTGGTTCCAGCATCTAAAATAGATAAAGGTGTTGCTGTTTTGATTAAACTTGGTGTAAACACTTAAAAGTCCAAACCCCTCTGCTGGCCCTTGTTGAATTCTGTGGGGCGGGGATGGAGTTTGAAAACCATTGATCTGTCACCCTCATTTTTTCATGCTGGGAAACATAAACTCAGAGAGATGAAGTGACTTGTCCAGGCCCCACAGCTTTTTACTGACATAACGATGCCTGAAATCGAGTCCTGATACTTTGTTTATAATAAAATCATTCTACCCAGAATTAAAGGCTTTCGCTGCTTTCCTGTGGATTCTTGCCCATTGCATGAAACATGCCTTTTTTTCCTGATGTTTTGACATCTGGGGCCTTACTGACCCTGGGGAGGCTGTGTTCCTCAGGGCTAGCCAACTCCTAGAGTAAACGACTCATATATGATCATGCCTTTCACATGAAAACTAACCAATGCAAAATTCATATCCCACCCTCTGCCCCACCCACACATCTCCTCTGAGTCTTACACTTCAAGTCAGTATTCCTCGGCTTTAATCACCATATTCAGGCACCAGACCACTCAGGACAGCCAGGGAAGCCCCTACACCCCAGAGCCTGCTAAAATTATTGAGACTGATAAATCTTTACCCTGTCTCACCTGTTCTTTTCCCATGGAAACCATGATCAAGTCTATTGCTCATGTTTTCCTCCCATTGTTTCTGCCTCCTGACCAGCCCCAGGTGCATTCCCATGTGGCCCTGCACAGTGTGGCACACCTCCACATTTTGGGAACTGCAACTAACGAATTATCTTTTCAATGGCAATCACCTCACGATCTGTTGGTTGCACAGTATCTAAATGATAATCGACCTACATTTAAAATATCCATGCCCCTATTCGTTTTTTCTTTGTCTTGTCTTTCTTACCCACTGCAGTGTGAGCCCCTAAGAAGAGGGACAGTATTCTGCTCTGCTTTGTAGCCTCCATGAACCTGGCACAGAGAGAAAACACCTAATGCACATGTGGTACAATCATGCATGTGAGGTTTTAAATGGTGATTAGAAATTTACTACATGAAAAAAAACCTCTTCTAGGAATGATCACTGTTCTGCGTGAGCTCACTTTGAAATCTCACCTAGGAAAAATGAGACATGCATCCAGGTAACTGATATAGAAAGTTAGGATGTATTAAGTCCAAATAAATGCTCAGATAAGTTTTACTCATATTTACTGGGAATTAAAATTACCACGAGAAGGTGGAATTTAAGAAGCAAAAGAGGGTGTTGATGTGCAGAGAGAGGTACGAGGCATTCCAGTTGACAAGTATGAAATAAATAAAGCCATAAATGTAGAGAAACAATGGAACATTTAATTATCCTGCTTTGAACACTAACATCTCATTTCCTTTAGGAAAATGTCCAAATGCCTTAGTATGACTTGGAAGATGAGACTCTTTGTTTTTCTTCATCTGACCAACCAATCTTCACTTTCTCCCTTGAGAGGCCTCCCTTATCTCCAACTGCAAACTTCTTCACCTTTTTCAGCGCTCCTAGAGACCCAGGTTTCCTCAACTATAAAATTTGTTATATTGCATAATCATGGCCATTTGTCTATTATTTCTTATTAGACTCTAAACTCCATGAAGGGTGTGGAGGGGATAGGGGAAGGGTACTAGTCTTGTATTATTTATTGCTGTATCCACATCATTAGCACATGGTGAATATTCAGTTAAGTATGGACTGATAAATTGGTTAAAGAGAAGAGAGTTTTCTCAATGTGGCTTGAGCCAGGACTCTGTGGATAAGCTATGAGGGGATCATATAATTTATCACCCCACCTGTGATACTCTTTAGGTTGAAATGGGTGCAATTATTAACTCTACTGTAACAGTGTGAATAAACGGAACAAAAGAGGTATCTTTAAAGATAACTCTTCAGAGCTCAATCATTGATGCTTCCTCCACTGTCTTGATCATCTATTCTGTAAAAGGTTTGGAAGGCTTTCAATCTTAAATACAAGAAGTTGCTATAGTCTAAGATGATGTAAATTAGTAATAATAATAATAATAAATTTTATTAGTTTTTGATTGCTGCATTACAAAGTACTACAAATTTAGTGGCTCTGGGGAAAAAAAAAATTATTATCTCAAAGTTTCAGTAGCTCAGAAGTCCAGATATGAAGTGATAGGATTTTCCATTCAGGGATCTCACCAGAACTCAAGGAGTCAGCTAAGGTTGTGGTTGTCATTTGGGGTTTCAGTCCTCTTGCATGCTGGCTTGGTGTTGGTAGAATTTCTTTCTTTGTGGTTTTAGGACTGACATCCCTGTTTTTCTGCTAGCTGTCAGCTGAGGACTACTCTCTACTCCTAAAGGCTGGTTTCAGGTATTCGTCCTATGCCTCTCCCAAAGGTAGTTCACAAATTGATGTCTGCTTTCTTCCGGGAGAGCCAAACACTTCTCTATGGCTTCCTCCTCTACAACCTACCACGGGAAACTCTTAGCTTTTAAAAGGATTATCTGATTAGGTCAAGCTCACCCAGGATAACATAATGACTAGAGTGCTATCATAGTCACAGGCTTTGCCCATACATAAAGGGAAGGCAATTATACAAAAATGAGGGTCATTTTAGAATTCTGCCCACTGCATGTATCATTTTTGGACAGTTGCCGTAAGATAGGCAGCGTGATGAACATTGCATACACACTATCTTATACAGTATAATCATTATATGAGGTAGATGTTGCTACCCTTTTCTTAAAACTGGAAAAAGTCTGAGTCCTAGAAATTACAGTTGATGCTATAGCACTATCCTTCATTTTAGCTTCACAATTGAAATCCTGTTCTCTCAACTGCTGGGAGAGGAATAGCTAAGTCCTTTTCCAGGAAGTGTCATTGGCTAAAGAGAATCGCCTCACTCAAGGCCATGTTCCTGACCCAGGGACAGTTCACATTTAGTGACTGGAATGAGCTATTGGGGCCCTAACCTTGAGACAGGACAATAATGATATGCTCTTCCAGCCCCAGAAGTCCTCGAGGACCTGCTGAGGTCTTTGTTGTAAAGGCATTGCTGTTTGACTTCTTCTTGCCAGTCTCGCTTCTCCCATCCCCCTCAATCAATGTTGTTTCCAAGAGCATTCCCAGCAAACCCCCTACATGTTAATCTCTGAGTCTGAATCTATTTCTCAGGGAACCTGGTCTAGTACCAGAAGATGAAAAAAAGAAAAAAGAAAGAAAAAAGAAACATGTCCCAGTTCACAGAGGTAGCAAAAGCTAACCCCAGTATTTGAACTCACTTTCTAATCACTATGCTATACTGACTGTTGAGTAACAGCCCCCCGCCCTGTTAGTTACATAGCATCACAAATGGGGAATTTGCAAAATGAGCATATCTGTTTCCCCTGAAATCTGAGATCAATCTGGGCATCATATTATTTGCACAAAGAAGAAATGGAAAGATTTATCACTTTCTTACTGGAGTCAGGGTACACAATAAACCTGTGATTGATTTCTTGCAGTGTTATCAATTCGAATAATTTTGAGAGTTGGACAAGAAATAATAGGTCTTTTAGGCTTACTCACTTTTTAATCTGAAATTCCATCGCCCATTTCACTGCTTGAATGCCTCCATTAATAGAAAACTAAAGCTTCAAAGTTAGTGGTCCTCAAAAGCTGGTCCATGTCCCAGGCTAATGGTAGCAGAGTGCCAGGGGCAAAATAGGTGTTTAATACTTATCTGTTAAATAAATTAATTACTAAACATCACTCTAGACTTTCTGAATAGGAATTTTCAGTGTAAAGAGCCAAGTACAGATTTTAATAAATTTTTCCAGATGATTCTAATGCAGATCAGGTTTGAGCAGCATTGTTGATGTGTGCCGATTAATTTATTGTGGCAAAATATACATAACATACAAATTATCATTTCACCACTTTAATTTTTCTACTGAATTAAAATATATATATGACATACATTTATACATTTTTATATATATATAACATAAATCTTTTATATATATATATATATACACACATATATATATATAACATAAATCTTTCAAAATTTACAATTTGGTAGTGTTAACCAAAGTCACAATGTTGTATAGCCATCACCACTACATAGTTTCAGTTTTTTCAACACCCCAAAAAGAAACTTATACCCATCAGTCACTCCCCATTTTCTGTTTTCTCAGTTCTGAGACACTTATTTGTTGCACTTATTCATCCAACTCTGTTTATCTCTTTGTAATGTTCATATTCCTGTTTATCCCCTGAGCTTAATCATATTAGACTAAGCTTACCCATATGGCATTATTTGAAGACTGCACATATCATAATTTTTATCTTCTTGATCTGTTTCTATTCATCTAAATCCCCTTTAAATCGTGTTCTTTGAAACATGGCATGTTTTTTCCATGAAGTAAAAGCAGAGCTATCTCCTACCTGGAACCTGACATTATATTTCTTTAATTTAGCCTTAAATTGTTTTAGCTTTTAGAGTGGTTATTTTACACTACTTACACATATTGAACTTGACAACTAATTTTTCATATGTGCTACTGGTAAGTTTGATTTCCTTATGTATGAAGATGTTTTAAGAATATAAATTCAGGATTTTACATTCATCCTTTTCAAATTTGTTTAAAGCATTTTTTCCCATATTACTGAGATCTTTTGAGATCTGATTTTACAATTTAATTAGCCTGATTCAAGTGAGTTTCAAATATTATCATCAGGTTGTATCTTTCAGGGCCTCTGACAAGATTAAAAAATGCACATAATATGCTGAATTTTATGAGTCTTGGAAAGCCTCAAACAGTGCTTTGGAATATCTGTCTACCTATTCAACAATTCACAATACTTACTTAGAACCTAACATATGCCAAGCTTAGCAATTGTATACCTGGCAATGTTATTGTGAATTAGGAAAATTTAACCGGTGGGACAGGCTGAACTTCTACAAAGGCCATCCAAAAATGTTCTGTCCTACCTTAATCTCTGTAACCTGTGATTATGATGACATATCACTCCTGTGATTATGTTATGTGATATAGTACGGCTGACCTTAAAAATAGAAAGATTTTCTTGGATTATCTGGGTAGGTCTACTGTAATTATATGAACACCTAAAAGCAGAGTTTACTCTTGGCAGTAGCAAAAGAAGAGTCAAAGAGATTTGAAGTGTGAGAAGGACTCAGTGTGTGGTTGCTGTTTTGAATATGGAATATAGATGATGTGAAAAGGAATACAGACAGCTTTAAGGAGCAGAGAGTAGACCCTGGCTGATGGCTAGCAAAGGAATGGGACTTCGGTCCTCCACCACAAGGAAATAAATTATTTCGGCAATCTGAATAAACTTGGAAGTAGAGTATTTTCTAGAGCCTCCAGATAAAACCAATTCCAGCCAATGTCTTGATTTTAGTCTTGTGATATTCAAAAGCAGAGAATCCAGCCAAGCCCACCTGGAATTCTGACCAGCAGAAACTGCAATATCATATGGTATTGTTTTTAAGCATCTATATTTGTGGTTATTTTTTTCTTCATATTTTTAAATTTTTATTTTTCAATTACAGTTGGTATACACTATTAGTTTCAGATGTACAACACAGTGATTAGCTATTTCTACAACTACAAAGTAATCCCCCTGATAGATTGATCCAGTATGTGGTTATTTTTTTATGTAGCAAGAGAAAACTGAGACAGTCAGAATGTGATCAGAAAACACTGTTGAGCTTTACAAATAGAAAGGATTTTATTTATTTGGTCAATTAAAAACAAACTAACTAACTAAAATGCCAATTAAGGGAGTCAGAGTCAACTTAAGGATTTCAAGAACAGGAAGCCACTATCACCTTTTGGACTGCAGTACAATGGAGGACGGCAAAGTTGCGGGGGAACAAGAGTTGGAACGATGGTGGGAGCGGGCCAGTGGGCACTGGAGCCACAGGGAATATGAAGATACTGTGAGAGCCACTCAAGGCAAAGAAGGAGAAAGAGTCACTCTGAAGTTTCCCTTTTTTTTTTTTTTTTTTTTTTTGCCCTCCAATTGTTCATTAATTCTCCCTGGCTAATCTACCAGGTGGCCGAAAACAAAGGGCCACTATAAAATATAATGTTGTTCCCTGTAATCCACAACAAAGAAAGAGGAGGGCAAGGAATGGATTTGAGAGCAGGAAGTCAAAGGACAAACAGAATTTTCAGAGTTTATAGATTAGCAAAATAGAAAAGAAATCACTTAGGTGTCATCTAGGATGTGTCTTACTATTTGGGAAATACTGTGTCAAACACTTTAGATGCATATCTCATGCTACTGTCTAGACAATCCTGAGTTAGGATGGCCCAATTTTTTGCCTCTCTTCTTCCTCCTCACTCTTGCCATAACCTAATCCTGGGCTGTTTTCCACCCCGCCCCTGACTTCAGGCCTCAACCATCGGATTTTCTTTGGCCAATGATATGGAGTGGTGGTAACCATGTGCCAGTTCTAGACGATCTGTTTTGCCTCTGCCATCCCAAGGGGAGAATGAGTCCCACTTAACCTACTGATCCCATGAAAATGAGACAAGTGTATTAGAGCCACCCAAGCCAACAAGCAACAGGGAGAAACAGCTGTAGCCTGGAGTAGAGCTCCCCAAGTCAGCCCAGCCTCCATCAGCCAAACTCCTGTAATTATAAGTGGGCTTTTTAAGCTACTGGATTTTGGGTTGGCCCTATATGCAAAACTATAATGGCAACAGTTAACTGCTACAAGTCTTGATAATTAAATAGCAAGGGACTAAGGTGCAGATGGCTAAGAAATTCATTCATGATCACCAGAGTTTGTAAGCAACAAATAGGACATTTAAACTTGGTTCTACCTGACCGCAGACCCTATGCTCCTAAACATTAATTGTACTAATTACAATAAATCTTGGGTTGTAGCTTTAGATTGGGGAATTGGAACAGGAGTTGGTGATCGTTTTGAGATTCAGCATTCAGATCTCACCTCTTTTTTATACAGAATTGCTATCAGAGTGGCTCTTCTTTTCTTAAGAAATGAGATATCACCAGGAGAACCCAGCTCCCATGGAGAAGAAACAAACACAGGTCCCAGCAGCTGCCTAACTGAGATCATATCATTCATCGTCTCCCAAGCTGCTCAGAGACAGTGATGCAGTGTTCCAAGCTGTCTCTGAAATAGGCAAGCAGCTGGGCTTGGGCATGAAGCCAGTGATTTAAGGTGGTGTCTGTACCATTGCATGCTGCCACTTTGCTCTCAGAGGAATTCACGTAAGTGGGGAGTAGATGAGCTCTCATGGGAGGTGGTCAGGCCAGTGATGCTGAAGCATGGGGAAATTTATGGCAGTGTTTCAAATGGCTGCCAGGAAGCCAGTTAAGCTTCAGAATCTTGGAAAGTGTCTTGCCTTGCTTTACTCCATTCACAGTGCCATCGTCTAGCTGTGATCCTTAGGACCTTGGGCCTGGGTTATAGCAATGAGAGCCTTAGCCACTCAGGCTTTCATTCTTCATTCCATTCAATGACTCATATCCATTAACCCCCTTTGCATCACCCATCCAAATAAAAGAGTCACATGGAGGAAATACAAGATTAGAAGCAGAGACGTGGGTTTGGATCCCAAATAATAATAATTATCATTACATAATTGTTAGTGCTGTTTTTCTTTTTAAATTTTTATTTTTCGATTAACATTCAATATTATTTTATATTAGTTTCAGGTGTACAGCATAGTACAGTGGTTAGACATTTACATAATTTACAAAGTGGTCCCATGATTAGTCTAGTATCCACCTGGCACTATACATAGTTATTACGATATTATTGACTATATTCCCTGTGCTGTACTTCACATCTCTGTGACTATTTTGTAACTACCAATTTGTACTTCCTAATCTCTTTCCCTTTTTCACTCATCCCTCCAACCCCCCTCCCCTCTGGCAATAACTAGTTTGTTCTTTGTATTTCGGTCTGTTTTTGTTTTGTTTGTTCATTTATTTTGTTCCTTACATTTCATATAGAAGTTAAATTATATGGTATTTGTCTTTCTCGGTCTATTTCATTTAGTATAATATTCTACTGTCCATCCAAGTTTTTGCAAATAATAATAATTGTTAGTGTTATTAAATAACTATTAGCTATTAGTATTATTCTGATTAATAATTATATATTATATATTATTATAAATATATGCCTCTGAGGTAAAGAAAGACCAGAACCCTCCTTTTATAAACAAAGAAACGGCAACTCAGAAAATGTAAGCAACTTGTCCAAGATCCTACAGCTCATAAGTAATGGAACTAGCCTTGAACTCAGAACTCTGGCTTAAGAAATACTCTGTCATGCTGTTTAGAAGGCTCACTTTCTATCTGTCAGCATTGGGCAACTAACCTATTTTTCTTTAGACTCATTTTCTTTATCTAACAAAGAAAACCATGATAATACTTCTGTTAGTCTGGATTCATTTAGTTACAAAAGATAGAAGACAACACACACTGGTTAAGAACAAAGGGGACATTTTTGATTTATGGAATTTGTTTGAGACCAGACATTCAGTCAGTGTCATCTCTCAACACCATTTTTTCTCTGGGTTGGCTTCATTCTCAGTAGAGTCAACAGGTGGTGCTTGTGGCAGCTCTAGGCTTATACCCTACTGGTCAGAGAAACTCCAAAAAAAAGTATATTTTCTCCAATAGTTTCACTAACCATCCTGAGGAAGGCTGATCCAAAATAAGTCCAGTGGACCACAATCATAGTAGCATGTAGGACAGAATACACTGATTGAACATCAGTATGCTATGCTTCAAATCACAGAGAAGAGAGTTGGTGAACCCCTAAACTCCATTGACTCATGGAACTTGAACTGTTCTCCAAAAAATCTACGTGTTGCTACTAGAGGATTAAGGAAACTGGCATATTTTAAGCATTTACTAATGTATAATCGCATCGCAAATCTGATTCTATTCTCATTCCTCACAATATCCCCAGGAGGACATTGGGTGAGTGTTCTTATTAGAACCATGTTGTATTTGAAGACACTATGGCTTAGCAATGGGAAAGAACTTACACATGATCACTAGATTGCTAACTTGTACGATTACGAAGTCAGGAAGCACACAGATATACCAACTCTAGATTTTGTGCACTAATATTAGCACTGGAACATGTCATCTTCTTAATTGGCAACCACTCTCTTAAATAACAGCTTCTTGGGACTTGTGAGTGTCTACAGAATTGCATCCTCACAGTTCATACAACAAGAGACTTTGCCTCCATTTATCAGGAATATACCATTCCAGAACACTTAAAGATTGAAAATTGCCATTAACATATTGAATTCCTTACCTCCTCTATGCCCTTCCCAACTGGAACACTGGGTAATTTGAAAAGGATAGAGCCAAAAAAAATCTTGACCCTCTGTTGTCTATTTTATCAGCTCCACAGAGCAGGGGTGATGCCAGCCCAGGAGCCACGCCAGCAGACAGATTTTGCTCGGTGAGCATAAGTTCTTGGCCCGGAGTTTGTTATCTTTATAGATATGCTGTAAGGAGGCACTAAGGGAAATAGAATCTGAACCGGAGTGGAATCGTCATGAAGCAGCAGCTGTGCAAGCGAAGCCCCAAAGCAAAATCCAGCTGAGAAATCACCCAGCAGAAAGAAAGCAGACAGAGCAGTCTGCAAGTGGTAAACTTCAGAGGAATCCCACACTGTCTGTACAGCCACTTATATAAAATCCATTGGGAGATTCTATAATTATTTAATACAGGGTTTTCAGATGTATGGTCATTGAAATGTAAAGATGTTTAGATGATAAGCAATTCACATCTGCCATCTCCTTAATCCCCAATCACTTCCTGAGGTAGTTACTATTATCCCATTTTGAAGATGAGAAAATTAAGCTTAGATGTGTTATATAAACAGTTCAACATTTTAGTCATCACACAGATGAGAGCCCAGCTGACTCACTGTGCTATATAGCCCTCGAAATCTCCACAGAGAAGGGCCATGAAAGCCATACCCTTAAATATTAAGACTCGCTGTTTATAAACAGCTAGTATTATGTGTTTGTTTTCTTTTGTTTATTTCTCTTTTGGATTTTTATTATAATGAAAATTAAAATAATAAACATATCACTTTAGTAACTCAGATCATTATTACAAGTCAAATAAAATATACTTAATTTCTATTAAGAAATATTAAAATAAACTTTAAAATCAAACTAACATATATCACTTTAGTAACTCGAGTTATTATAAATTAAATCAAATGTATTTAATTTCCATTAAGAAATATTAAACTTTTATAAACCACATAAGTAGCAATTTTCTATGTTCTGTGAGTTCAAAATGTGTAAAATGGATTCTTTCCTTTCAAAAAACTCAACATCTTGGACTGAAAAGATATGACTCATGAATAAATTATAAGCAAGCACTAAACTGGTTACAGGAACCTAGCTCTGAGAGTGATGGATGACTGGACTGCTTTGCATTCGTAACTTTGATAATTGCTAATATTGATAGAAAACTCGGAGATGCTTAAAACTCACAAGATCTATTATCTCACTTAACTCTGAAAGCAACTATGTAAAGCACTTAGGCGAAATATTAAGGCTTGCTAATTACTGATGGGGAGAGCGGACCTCAGAGAAACTGAGTGACTTCCTGGGGGTTAATACGAGGAACTGATGGCTTTGAACCTGGGGAGGCTGACCCTAAGCTCAGGGCTCTTGTCACCACAGAATGTAGCCTCCTGTATAGCATGATATGTTTTTCACAATGCTTCATGTTTATCTTATTTTTACTAAGACAATTAACTGGTTTATGTAGAGTATTTACTGTATAATAAGAAGTTTATGGGGTTCTGGGAATACAAAAGTGAATAAAACCCACAAGAAAATTATATTTGGGGGATTAAACATTGAAAGTACTAAAAAACGTAACTACAGAAAGAAAAGTATTAGTTTTTCCACCTTTTATTTAGTTCTTTTACAGTTCCGCATTTCTATAAATATTAAATTAAGTACATTCTATTTTATTATAAACACCATAAACTTCTCACAATTCCCTACCCTCTTTTTGTCTAAATACTGTATATAATAATCTACTCTGATTTCTTTTTAATATACATAGAAACACAATCACAGAATATTAGATCTGAAAGAAACATGAAAAGGAATACAGAGTAAATGCCTGGCTTATTTTTCTTTAATTAACAAGCAACAGAATGAATGAAGGAGATGCCTGTTATTCAAAGGATCCAATGACGAGACTGAATATTTTCTATTAAGTTTTGGCTGCAAAATCTCTTGTACGAGCAACAACTAGCTACATTCTCTGCCTCCTTCTACTCAAAGGCTTTTAATATCAGGACAAGAAAAAACAGTTAAAATTGGTGAAATGTGAATTTATTTCCCTATAGTATATGTTTTTGAAAATATAAAGTAATATGGAGGTTTACGAATAAAATTTAAAACAATCAGTCTTATGTAAAAATTTTACATGATAGTCACTTCTTACTACATCCTGATCTCATATCCATCACTGGCATTTGACAAATAGACATCCATGTTTTTCTATGTATATCAATCATTATTTTTATATTATAATTTTTAATTTATTTCTATTACCTAATTATAATAGTAGAAATGTCTTGTAAGGAGGAATAGCATCATACTGTACATATTTTACTACGAATAGCTTGCTTTCTTAGTTTGAAAAAAAAACATTGTGTTGGTTTTAAGTATTTCTTGAGAACCTTCTATTTCTGTGCTGATAGGTAAATTATATCTTGGCTGACAGTATGAGTCTTGCATTCAGTCTTGCATTCAGATGCAGGTTTGATTCTATACTACCTATGTCATGTCACACAGTTAACTTACTCTGTGAGCTTTTGTTTCTTCATCAGTCAACAGTAATAAATATAGCTTCCTAATTATGTTGTAGTGAAGAATATTTTAGATAATCTGCATAAGTATTTAGCACACAGTACCTAGCACACAGGAACTGCACTGGTGTTCACTATAATAATATTATTATTTGCAAAATGAAATATTCTGGAGCATTGATGTACTGGGTTAAACGGTTAAAGTTTGAAATGCCTCAAAACTAATGTCCACCCAAAACCTTAGAATGTGTCCTTATTTGGAAATTAAGTTAACTTTGCAGATATAATTAGTTAAGATAAGGTCATACTAGTTTAGGGTGGGCTCTAATCCAATATTTGGAGTCTACATAAGAATAAGTAAATTTGGACATAGAAATACATACAAAAGAGACACAGGGGAAATAACATGATGTTGCAGGTAGAGACAAGAAGAATGCATCTATATGCAAGCCAAGCATAGCCAGCAAACACCACAAGCTGGAAGAGGCAAGGAAGGGTGATCCCCTAGAGCCTTCAAAGGGAGCATGGTTCTGCCAACCCCTTGATTTTGAACTTCTAGCCCCTAGAACTGTCAGGCAATACCTTTCTGTTTGATCCACTTAGTTTATGGTAATTTGTTACCACTGCCCTAAGAACCTAACACAATGAATATTTTTTTTTTAGCCATTTAAAACTTGATATACATTTAGAGAGTGTTATTGTATTTGTTGTTCTATACAATCTTACAGATTTTTCTGTGACAGACTCCAGAAATACCTTAGCTAAGCCAAGGATAGATGCATTTAAATTTTTGATATCTACAGCCAAATTGCTCTATAAGGAGATTGTATAAAATTATACTCTCACATCAGTATATGAGAGTGCCCTTTCTCTATAGTCTCACTAACAACGAATAGTACCTATTTTTGCACAGAAGAGCTGTGGAGTATTTCACCAATTATTTTAACTTATCTGTGCCTTAACTTCTCCCACCTATGAAATTAAGATAGAAATCGTATTTACCGTTTAAGTTGTTGTGAGAATAATGTGTGTCAAATACTTAGAATAGCACCTGACATATAAAAAACGGCTTAACATGGTTTGTATTTGTTATCATTATAATTGAAGTCTTCAAGAAGAATACCCCTCAGCTCAGAAAACAAAGCACCTTCCATTTAAGAATTCTTGCAAATTACTGGTGATTATGAACAATTCTCAGTCCAGCCGCTTCCAAGTCTATTTCTTATCAATCAGAGGTTTTCTTGATCTTGGTCAAACACCAAAGATGCCATTAGAGGGAATTACAAGAGAAATGCCTTGTCTCAATTGTTCCCGCTATGACTGGCCAACACCTAGTTTTTTCCTTCCTTTCTTCCTTCACTCCTTCCTTCTTTTCTTTCATTTTCTTTTTTTCTTTCCTTTCACTCTTATCCTTCTTTCTTTTTTCCTCCCTTCCCTTATTTTAAATAATGAATTGAGATTCAAAGAGACAGTGTTATATTTGGAGTGACCTATGCCTCCTCAAAATACGCACTGGATATAGAGTTAGAACAACTGATTAATGTTCAGTCTCTGCCATTGCGAAGCACATTTAACTGGCATAAGTCATTTAATTACTCTGGATCTTAGTTTCATAATTCCTTAATTAATTTATTTCCCAAATATTTCTTGAGAACCTCCTATGGGCTGATAGGTAAAGACACAATAGTGAATGAGAGAGGCATAGCAATTGCTCCCATGGAATTTAACTTTATTGTGAGAGATATTAAAATCTAAAATCCAATGATTTCTTTATTGTTGTGATAAATCTACACTAGGGAAGTAGAAAAGCATGTAGCAGGAATGTTTATCTCAAGCCGGAAAGTCAAGAAACACTCCTCTAAGGAAGTGACATTGAATCTAGCATCTGAAATTTGAGAGTAATCTAGGCAAGATGGTAGAAAAGGAGTTGTAACCAGAGGGAACAGGACATCTGAAGGCTCGAGGCCAGGTGTGCAGCTCATAATTGGGAATCTAAGAGAAGGCATGTGTAGTTATAAGGCAGAGAGGGTAGTTAAGAGAAATGAGGATGGTTGAATAGGCAGGGCCTAGATTATGCATAGTTCATAGACTATGTTAACAACTTAACTGCTTATGTGGGAGATAAAGAAATACATTTCTATTGAATGCCACAGTTGTGCGAGTGATTTTATGACTCTACTACAATGAGTTAATAGTATCGTCTAAAATCATACCACACACTTTTAGGATTTCTCATTATAACTACAGGGTGGGAGAAAGGACTGGAAGCAAGTTAAAACCATTAAAGAAACTCTTATCATTGTTAAGGAATAAAGTAATACAAACTTGGACTAGATATTTACCATGATGATGAAAAGGAACCGATGAGTCATGTGTAATAGACATTAAGGAATAATTGCCTTATAATTAAAAAAAAAATCAAGACCATCTAGCTCCTATAAGACAAATTAAATCCCATCACCATTTAGTTGGCCGTGGCTGCCTGAAGCACTACGTTAAGAAAGATTCTGAAGATACAACATGGAGAGGAAAATGTGTCCTGAGCAATTAATTACTAATGGCTACGATGGGTGTAGGAAGGATGAGTGACAGCAGGGATTCTCAGATGCCCTCTAACTGTCACTTATTTTACAAGATAATAACTGAGACTAGAGAGACCAAGTAAATTTTGAGATTTCAGGTTTCACAGCTCGTACTAAAGCTGAGACTAGCTCTTGTCTCTTTCTTGTTTCGTATGCTCCTTTTATGTGGTTTACTCTGCTGGACTACATTTACTTTAAGGCTATCATTCCTTTCATTCATCCTTGTATAGCTCCCTTCTAAGAGTGTGAATCAGATGACCCACTCCCTCACATCAGCTTTAAATAATGTAAACAGTAATCTAACATGCTTTCTATAAAATAATCATAAAATACTTATCAAATAACTAAGTTATATTCTAAACAATTACTTGACTTTAGGTGTTATTTCTCATATAAGTAAGAATTAAGTATTGTTGTTAAACAATGTTTTATATCAATTTTATAAAAGTCTGTAATTTTTACCAGCTTGTTTCCCCTGGCAGTGAAGGGTTTTAATGAAAAGAGAGGCATAGTCAGGCTGAGATTGCGCCTTCTTTGAGAAATATAGAGCAAGAAGGGATTGGGTAGAGAAAGGGGCTGGGAGAATAGAAATAAAGTTGTACAGGAAAACTGATGAAGGCAGTATTCGAAATAAAGATGTATTTGTATTAGAGACAAATTCTGGTGGCAGAATAAAGATTCATTGCAGAATTAGACCTACTTTAGCTTATTCTAACAGTGCCTTTTCAGACATTCATATTTTTTCCCCAACAGGGGTGAAAGTTTGATAATAATGCCTAACTCACAATGTTGTTCTAAGACATAATGAAAGAGCACATGGAAATAACTGGTTATAACAGAGACCACAAAATGGTTTTCTGTCAAATAACTTCCCTACATTTATGGGCTTTATTTCCTAGAGAACAGCTCTCAGCCCCAAGCTCATCTTTTTTTTTTCCCTCCTATATAGGCCCTACACTATACAGTATATCCTACCCTATAGTCATTTTGCTTTGTAATAGATCCACGCAGAACCTCAACTAAGAACAAGCGATAACCGGAAAGTAGAGATTAAGTTGATCAGAATTTTAAGAGATACTTGGTAGACTGACCACGTATCCCAAAATTTGCCTAGGACAATTTTGTTTTCATCTACTGTCATTATATCGTCATTAATTTCTTCTACTTCTGCTCTCAAAGTTTGGATGATAAATTATACAACCATCTACCCTTTGAAGTTCTGTCTCTCTTCCTTTATGTTATCTTCCTCTTTTAATCTCTCTCTCACTCACTCTTTTTTTCTATCATGCATTTTAATCTCACTGTATTTCAGTTTCTTTATTTTTTGAAGTCTTCCATTTACTTATAGGTTATTTTCTTTTACTTTTTCTTCATTATTCTCTTCACACCTTTCTCCTATCAAGTACCTGTCCTCATTTCTTTTTCTTCATTCCCTCTTAATCTCTCTTTTTTGTTGTTGTTTCTCTACCCTCATCTCCATCTCTCTCTATATCTTCATTCTATCTCCCTCCTACACTCTCCTCCTTCCTGTTTATTATTTCCATCTAACTAGTCCCATCTGTATCACATATGGTAAAGCCTGAGAGAAGCACCCCTATGAGTAGACCAGTTGTCTCAGTTTATCTCTGGTCTCCATATATGGGCCAAGGAAGAGCGGTGGACTCAGAGGAGGATGAGTAATGACAAGGAAGTGATATATTTTTTGCAGCTTGCTAGCTACAGAAGAGAGTTTAAAATTGGATTTGAAAAACAAGGGTGGCCCAAACCCGGAATAGATAGCCTCAAAGTACTGATGATTTTAAAATTTCATTTTATTTACCAAAGGCTTGGGGTGAGGTTACTCAGATTTCACCGCAGGCTCACCCTCCTTTGGGAATCTAATCATAGAGCAACATCATCATAAAAATAAAAATAGCTCATGCATCTATTTGTCATCCCTTAGGATTCAGCTAATCAGAACATCTCTGAGCTATAGACAGAGAACAGGGACATTAAAGCAAATTTGTTGGTGCCACACGACAATTGAGTTCAAGATTAGAAGAGAGGGCAGGATGGGTTCTATGACTTATGAAGCATATGACTCAAAAGGGCTTGCATCTTCCTAAAATGTGAGCACTTTAAACTTAGAGTATGACCGTGAACTCCATCTTCTGACCCTGGAGTCAAGAAGGCTGGCTGTATCTTCCTATCAGTAAGACATAAGGATTTGGCAGCTGACTCAGGACACTTCTAAGTTTTTCCAGAGAAGATAAAGGACCACCCAAGGTGACTTGGGTGACATTGGGTACATTTTCACTTTCTATGATAACACACTGCCTTATTTCAATGAAAAACTGCAGGCAGATGTCACCCAAAACTTGAAGAATGTTAGACTTAGAGAAAACTTTAAAGATCAAGATTAATATTTCTCAACTTTAATGCACAAACCAATTACCTACGGATACTGTTAAAAATGCAGGTTCTGATACAGTAGGTACAGGTGAGACTATGCATTTCTAACAAATTCCTAGGAGCTGTTGATTCTACTTATCTACAGACCCTATTTTGAACAGTAAAAATTTTAAGCTATTCCATCTTTTTATGGATGTGATGTGAGAAGGCTTCAAGAAGGATGACAGTTTTAGGTATATGATATGGTAATTAGACATTTATATAATACTGTATGTCAACTATAAATTAACAACAATATATTTGGGTATGTGTGTGTGTGTATCTGTGTATACTTAAAAAGGAGAAAAAGAAGAATGAGAGGATCACCATGTGCATTGTTGATAGAAGAGCTGGACTAGACTGAAAGAAGAAACAGTGGGTCTTTGTTTGTTTTTTTCTTGTATGTTGTATTCTTCTCACTTGTATTACCTTTGCAGTCACACAAGTCCAAGTATAAACACCAAGTAGACAAGTTTTAATGTCTACTGAGACAAGTTTTAATGTCTCAGTCTTCTTCATCCATGAAATGAAATTAAAAGTCCTTCTAACTAAGCAATTTTTATAAGAATTAAATAAGGAAATACAAATAAGTGATTGGCATACTGTCTGGCACACAGTATATATTTTTATAAAATAGTGTTCACTTTTCACACTGCATTCAGGTTAAACTAATGAACAAAACAGCAAAAAAAAATGCATTAAAAGTTACTAGATAT
This sequence comes from Rousettus aegyptiacus, assembly GCF_014176215.1. Taxonomy (NCBI): domain Eukaryota; kingdom Metazoa; phylum Chordata; class Mammalia; order Chiroptera; family Pteropodidae; genus Rousettus; species Rousettus aegyptiacus. Next base: position 13,604,326 of record NW_023416306.1, read on the forward strand.
TAAAGGGAAGAGAAAAGCATTACTTACAGAAAAGTTTCTCTGCCTTCTAAGTATTTAATAACCAAACACAACCAAATTTCCCAAATGAAAGTCTGGTTCTAAGGGCTACGACCCATGACTGTGCAAGTTGAGCCATGTACGTGCCTGGCAGCCATCATTCACATCATGATTACCACGAAACTGTACATTCACCACAGTTGTCTGGCAGGTAGCAGTAAAGTGTGTAGAGTAAGATGTACCTTGTTTTCTGATTTGTACAAAGATCCCTTTGGACTAGCATCAGTACTCCCTTTACCAAACCTCTAGGCATAATCTCCAGGGGGATGTACAGCTTAACGAGCATCTTGCCTAGTCTTCCTCTGTATTTTGGTTTCTTGTCTCTACTCAGAGACACAGGAAGAATTGTTTCTAAGTCCCTTATTAGTCAAGTGTCCATCCCATTTTGTTCATAAGACAAGGTAAACGTAACTGTTTATTCTCTACCACTCACCTCACTTTATCCCAGTCAGTTCTCAAAAAATTCCTCAATCATGGTTGATTAATGGGATCAATCTCACTTAAGTAAGACCCGCCACAACTAAGATGTTAAAGATGTCCCCAAACTTACCTCTAATAGGAAGCCAAAAAAATTTATAATCACATCAACTACAGCAGAAATCATACAGAAATTAGACATAAATAACAAAGAGAGGTTAATTTTCTCGGAGTTTATGGTGAAACATTGGACAATGGTAAAAGATGCATGGACCCAGCAATACCAAAATTCTACCCTCTGGCACAGAAATACATCCCTATATGGGGTCCATATTGTTAAAAATAAGACAATAGGCTCAAAATAAAGTTACTTATGTTACACCACCAAATAGAAATTTAATTATGGCTCTCTCAGAAATAGAATCTTAATCTAGTTGATCAGGAATCACATGATCACCACTAGTTAGGTCATTTCCCTAACAGACATCTGCTATCCCCTAAAGTTAAGTAATTGCACTAACTAACCAGCTTATTTGCCTAGTATCACTTCCTTGTTCTGCTCCCTTCTGCTTATGAAAGTCTTTCATTTTGTACCATTCCATGGAGCTCCATTCTATCTTCTAGATTGGATACTGGCCAATTCGAATCAATTTTTGCCCAAATAAACTTAAAATTTTTAATATGCCTGTTTATCTTTTTAACAACACAATGCAACAAAATAGTTTATTAAATGAGTATACTTTTGCTCCAAACTCCCACGAAGAACTCTCATAAACTGGACAATATAAGTGCCATTTTGAATCAACCAACGTTCTGTGGTCTCCAGCATAATTAGTGCTTTCTACACATTCTTTCATTAAGTCGCACAACAACACTGTGTGTCAGGAATTATTAACATTTTACCACCAGTGGAACAGGACCTCAGATGGGTGAAACAGCGTCCATAAGATCATCAGCATAGAAATCATAGAGCCAGGTCCTCAAAGCACTTCCCTAGGATCCTTCTTGCTTTTATTTTTACTTTTTCCAGATTAGGGCACCCTAGAGATTTGAAGAGACTCACTGGAGACTAAATGGGGTGGGTCACAGATGTTCCAACTTCTTCCCCACAGTCCACGCCACCTGGCACCACCTGGCCCTATGATCCATTGCCAGGTGGAAAGGCCACCTCATTTCATAACAATCAGAGCCTGGAACGAAAGCAGCAAAATAGGCAGCTGCCCTTTCCTGTGTTCTGTTGTCATTGTGGTTGCTGCTGAGATAATCAGATGTTTGCTCCAAGTGATAATTTCTTGTTTGTTTACCCTGGCCATTTGATGCCCAACCTAGGCTGTGGCTGGCAAGAGGAAAATTCGGCAGGGTGGCTGGTGACATCTGAGAGTAGGGAGGCAAAATTGGCACCAAGAGATGTATTCACATCCAGAAATAAGCAGCAGGTAAGGTTCAGCTTTTTCTAATATTCGAGAGGAAAAGCAAAGCCCGGATCATAGGCATTTGCTTGAAAATTTGAGTTCTATTATCAAGACCAGAAAGACAATTAATGGTAGGCTCAGATAACTTGAGGGTGCCTCTTACCCTCTCTTGCTCTTTTACCCCTGATCTATAAAAAAAAACATAATGCTGTGATTGTTAAACTATAAAATACAATTTACCTTTTTTAAAAAAATAGATATTTATTGAGTGTTCCTATGTTTTAGGCACTGGGCCAGTTGCAGCAGAGACAATGAAGAATAAGACAAATATGGTGGCTACTCACATAAATGTCACAGTTTTGTGACTGCCACAGGCAATGAACAGTGGTTGTTTTCATTATAAATAATGAAATATAATAGAATACTATTAAAATTCTTCCTGAAACCCTCTTGTCTTGGCTTCTAGAATGCCACAATCTCCTTGTTCTATCCCTGACTTACCAACCTCTTCATTATCGGCAAACACAAAGGACATTTACAGTGGCCTAAAAAGTTCTATAAGATCTGGCCCCTATTAACTTTCACCTTACCTCCTTTTACTCTCCTCTTCGCTGAGTCGACTCGGGTCACATGATGAAATACTGCTAAGCCTGCCCCCTGGCCTGGGGTTCAATGTGCTTGCTTGTCCTCTGCCAAATATGCTCTTACCCTAGGAATCTGCATGGCACCATCTCTGTCCTCCCTCAGGCCTCTGCTCTAATTTCACATTTTCAGCATGTCCTTTCCCAACTACACTATTAACAAACGCAACCTTCTTCCCACAACTGCCACTCATCTCTTGCATTATTTTTCCCCAAGTCAGTTACCACCACCTGACATGCTTCATGTAAAAATATCAAACAATAATATGGCAAACTAATAACTATTCATGCATGTTCAATGAGGAGAGGGGACTTTACCTGTTTCCATTTGTTGCTGTATCTCCAAATACCAGTATAGGGCCTGGCGCATAGTAGGTATTTGATAAATATTTATCAAATGCAGATATGAATGAATGAATGAATGAATGAATGTGATGCTTAACAGGAAGACCAAAACTTGTCTAGGATTATTCCCAAATCCCTGTTTTTTTAGCTGTAAAAAAATTTATATAATTTTTATAATATTTTAATCAAAATTATAATAAAAATTATTAGTAGTAGAGTTAGTAGGCTGTTGTAATACCTTCTTTAAGTAAACTGAATTGATTTCATGCTGACTAACCTTCCCTTCCCCCATCATGGTATCCATCATTCAGTGTGATAAAATGACTTTTCTTCGATGGAGAAAATACCTTTCTCTCCTATGTACATTTTGTGCAACCAAATGTCATTCTCAAACACATTTGACAATACAACTAAATTATGTCATGTCCTAACAGGTATCATAAAAACTAGGGGAAGTTTATTAACATTTGCATATATTACAGATGTTTCCATGTACATTTTGAAAAAGATGTGTCATGCATTTGATCAGACTCAGAAGAGCCATGTGACAGAGGTTAATCTTGTTTTGCCTCTATCTCATTCATTCCAAGGACAGTTTCAAAATGCATTACCTACATTTAAAAAGTTGCACAATGCCCTTGTGAATTGAGCACAGATCTCAACTTTATTGAGCAAGGAAAGACAGTGGTTTAGTGTAAAGACAAAATGGCCAAGTTGGGAATAAAACTGAGCTCCAAATTTGTCATGGAAGCGTTATTTTATACTTCCTTGCAATTCTGCTTTTATTTTCAAAAATGCAGAAATCAGATGGAAGGATGATGGGTTACCCTTTGTGATACATTGTATCTTACTTTTAAAATTGATCTAGGATACCAATCTAGGATGCTTGCTCCATAAAGAAAAAGCATGACTTGGTATAGAAACATCAGTAATAAAGGAAGAATAGATGTCTGTTCACTTCTGCATCACAGCCAAAAATTTGCTGAACAATCCATTTATAACTTCCACAGTCTATAATAATAGGCATTCCAAAAAGGAAAAAATAAACAGAAATTGAAGGCTCAATCAAACATTAACATTAAGTAGGAATATCACTTTGAATACATAGCCCCTTGGTCTTCAAAAATTTCCGTTGAAATCTATTGATTTGACTTGCTAGATAATCATGGATGATTTTTTTTTATCTGTAGAACTAAGAGAGTAAAATTGGGTTTGATTTTCATGAAAGGTAAGTCTAATAGTCAAATGAAATCATATATATAATCACTCTTTATAAATTAATGATATCTGTACAATTATTTGATTAAGCACTATATTTGTGGTGAAAGGGAATTGAACACCATTTTGGAAGCATTTTTTTTTTTTTTACTTAAAATGATGTGTTAGATCAACATTTCAAAAAATTATTCTTTGCAAATACCATTCATTTTTTAGTTTCCATATAAAATACAGTGATCCACAGGCAGGCCTGTACATCTATCCAGTGCAGATGCTAACTTTAAAGAGAAAAATCAAGACTGGATTTCATTAACCGATGTCACCATAATAAATAATAAATAGATGATAAGAAAAAAAGAAAGAAAGAAAGAAAGAAAGAAAGAAAGAAAGAAAGAAAGAAAGAAAGAAAGAAAGAAAGAAAGAAAGAAAGAAAGAAAATCAAGAATGAGTGTTGGAGTAAGACATGGCCAAGGATAGAATTTCTTGGGAAATATAGCTTTGCTAATTTTTATCAGTATATACAGTCATCCCTTGGTATCCATAGGGGACTGATTCCAGGACCCCCGTGGATGTGAAAATCCTTGGATGCTCAAGTCCCTCATATAAAATGTCATAGTACCGACCTATGACTTATATTTACATACAGGCTACTGCAGAGTATGCCTACACATCACTCATTCACTTGGATTCGATATAGTGCTCATAACATAGCAAAATCAAGTTTTACTTTTCAAAATTTAAAATATTTTTTAAAATATTTTGATTGGTTGAATCTGCAAATGTGAAACCTGCAGATACGAAGGGCCAACTGTGTGTGTGTGCATGTGCGCACATGTGTGTAGTTTTTTATTATGAGATTAGTTTATATGATTGAAGCCTTCATTAACAATATTAAATGCTACTTATAAAAATGCTAGCTTAGATGTTAAAAGTATTTTAAAGCTCTAGTATACTAAATTTAAATGATGATGGCTAATATTAAAGAAAAAATAGCTCTGTGGAGGAATATTCCAGTGCATTTTGTTAAAACCTAAAGAGTACTTGTAATGTATTTAAATGATGATTAAATTAGACCTGATGGATTAGATGTAACATTTAATTTCCTAGTAATTCAACTCTGATAGTTACTATCATCATCACTCTTAGACCTAGTGTGATATCAGTTCTTTGGGGTAGCACTAAAGATTTCCTGGTCCCCAGGAAATCAAGAATGAGCGTTGGACCTAGTGTGATATCAGTTCTTTAGGGTAGCACTAAAGATTTCCTGGTCCCCAACTTCTGAAGAGTTGGAGGCAGGGAAGTTTGGAGACACCTACTACTTCAGGTGCCTACAGAGCAGGTGCCTTTATACCTATGAAGAAATTGATGGCATCAAGCCCCCATAAAGTCATCACCTTTAGGACCAGTCCCTGCCTTATCTAGTTTACTCAAGTCACCTGGACTCTGTTATTTTTCCTCAAATACAAATACATTCCTGCTTCAGGTTCTTACCTGCTCAGATCCCCATGACTAACTCTAGTAGTCCTTCAAGTCTGCTTATATGTTATCTTATTAAGAAAAGGTGTCCTGACCATCACCACCACTGCTCTTCCTAGCCCTCCCTTTCCCTTTTCTTTCTTTTATTATTAGTCTCTATCATAGTTATACTCATCCGACATATGATACATGCTTTGCTATTTGTTTACTGATGATCATGCGCCACACTAATGGTAGGCATCACAAAGTTGGGGGAGTTGTCTATTTTATTTACTGTTATATGCACATAGCCTCCAATGGTGTCTGGCACATAGTATGTATTTCTTGATATCTGTTGAATAAAATGATACATATAAATAAACCAGTGCGATAAGTCTAGATGATGATATGCGCTCTAAAGAAAATAAAATAGCAGTGATATAAAAAACTGACAGGGTATTATTGATATTGAAACATGGCACCGAGGAAAGGTCATTTGTAGTATTTGAGATGAGGCCTGAAATGATGATAAGGAGCCAGCCTTGGGAAGAAATGGGAGCAGAACACTCCACACAGGAAGAAGAGTTTGTGGAGAACCTAAGTGGGGAGGAAGTAAGCTTGATATATTTGAGAAGCAGAAAGAAGTCCAAGAAAATTTATATGTAGAGAATCAAAGAAAAAGTAGAAGATAAAGATGGAGGGAAATACAGGACCCAGAGAATGCAAGATTTTGTGAACCAGAATAAGAAGATGAATTTGATTCTTGGTGTAGTGGGGAGGTTTTATTTACATAAGTATAGTCAAAAATCATGGGAGTTATATAATGTCATAGAGATTTTTAAAAATATTTTCTTGCTTCCCCTACTATTTAAAAGTAAAACTGTCTTTTAAATTCAGGCCCAACCAAGCAAAACAATTTTATTAGGCTTAACATTTTGAGTTTACAAAAGTTATATTTACTTATGCGGATATACTATTAGAATATTGAGTAAGCTTCTTCAACCCACATGACCTGCTTTTGTACTGGCTTACCTAGAAGAATGTTGCCTGCCAATCCCACTTGAACAGCAGTGCATTTCAGTTTTTCTTAGACTTAGAGATTTTAGTCAGCTTCCTTTATGTGACTGAAAAACTTGAACGACTCCTCAATGCCCATCATATCCACTGTTCTACAGATATAAGCTGATTTTTATCTTCCTTTTGCATGAAAAATTTGGCCAATATGCTCATCTAATTTAGCCTACTATTAGAGTATTTTCTGAACCAATTAAATAATTACACTGTTTAAAATTAGATGATTAAAACTAATAATGTTAAGACTCCTTCAGTGAAGAAAATAATGTAAAAACAAACAAACAAAAACCTTGAGACCCAGCAGAAGGTACTTATAGAGACATCCATATTTTGATAAATAAACACTGGAGAGTTGAGTATAAATAAAAACAGAAGAATTAAGATTTCTTTGAAAAGAGCACAGTATTCCACACACTGCTTTTTTTAGAAGTTGGAAACCAACAATCCTACTGAGTAGAAATGATTGAGAAGATATACAACTGTGAGTGTATGCACAGGTGTATGAAATATTTTTCTTTCTTTCTTTGGTCATTGTCCATTTGTCCATGTGTAGATACTACCAATGAGGTCACTCAGCCTATGACCTATAATATAGATGCATAGTAGATGTCCTTTGCATATCTGTGGCACTTTACGGCTTACCCAAATCCATCACATATACCATCTTGCCTAACATGAGAACTAAGTGGTTTTATTCTCATTAGCAACAGAAAATCCCCATAAATAACTTCAGGAATGAGAAAAAATAAAGTTGCTACAAAAGTGTAAGCCCTTAGCACACATGGAGCCCACATCTTGCTCTCTACTATCATTGACCAATGATAAAAAAAAAAAAAAGACTCCTTGTAGAAAGGACTAATTCTTTGACTGAGGCAAGACATACAAGATGAGCCCAGAGCACCTTGTAGTGGCAGAAAACAAAAAGAGTGCTCAAGAAAAGAAAAAAATGATGAGACTGTCAAACAGACACAGGAGCCAATTAAAAGGACTCCCAATGTTTAAAGCTGGAAAACTGTTAGCAACAAAATAAGTCAAGTCAAAGTGTAAAACTAATATTTATGAATCAGTATTGATACAGATAAATGACTGAATAAATAGATTGATGGGGGGAAGAGATCCATGCAGATTTCCAAAGAATTTATGTGGACACTTAGCCGTCACAACACCTACTTTTTAAATGTGGGATGTACATAGTGATTTCCTTTATGAGTACAGTATAGAAAGGGAAAAAATTGTTAACTTTACAGTGGAGAAACCTGACAAACATGACCTCAGCTAGTTGATCAAGGTCACGTGGTAAGTCCTGTTGATAGTCTATACCCCTGATAAGTCATGAAAATGGCACTTTACTTCTGTGGCCTTGTCCCCCTACACATATAATCCCAGTCTAATCATGAGGAAAAACATCAGATAAATCAAAATAGAGAGACGTTCTATAAAACGCCTGATCAGTACTGATCGGTACTCCTCAAACTTCCCAGGTCATTGTCTACGTCAGCTGTGGCTGCCACAACAAAGTGCCATAAAATGGGTGGCTTAAATGACAGAAGATTATTTTCCTACTGTTCTGAAGGCTGGAAGTCCAGGATCAGGATCTCAGCATGGTTAGGTTGTGGTAAGACTCTTCCTGGCCTGCAGATGGCCACCTTCTCACTGAGTCTTCACACGGCAGAGGATAGGGTTGGGGTCTACGGGGAGGCTTGCGGGTAAACTCTCAGGTGTCTTGTCTAATCCATCATGAGGGTCCTACTCTTATGACTTCATCTAAACCTAATTACTCCCAAAGGCCTCATCTCCAAACATCAGAGCATTGGGTGTTAGGGCTTCAACATATGAATTTGGAGGAGGGACATACTTAATTCACTTCATAACAGATATTGAAAAGAAGAAAAATCAGATAAACTGTCATAGCCAAGAGGAACCTAAGGAGATATGATAACTAAATGTAATCTAGTACCCAGAATGGGATCCTGGAACAGAAAAAGGAAATTTAGGAAGGAAACTAAGGAAATCTGAGTAATGTATAGTAGTTAATAATAATATATCAATATCCATTCATTAATTATAACAAATATACCATACTAATGTAAAATATTAATAATAGGGGAAACTGTGGAATATATGAAAATTTTATGAATTAACTTTATGGTTTTTCTATAAATCTAAAACTGTTCTAAAAGTAAGCTTTATTTTTAAAAATGTAAAAGGTCATTTGAAAAGCCCAAACCAGGATATGCTGGTTAACTGCCGATCCTTTTCTCATTACAAACTGTAATCCCTTTTAAATATTCTGTCTAATTTATCTGCTTTGAGACCATTAGGTGGCAGAGGTCCCCACAGGTTAATTAAGTTGTTGTATGTGCTTTTTTAAGCATTTGCATTTGTGTGCTATGCAGTCTTTTCATTCTTTTATTCTTTTTGGCCATTTTGCCCTTTGCCCTCCATTTTACCATTACAAAGTGCTGGTTAAATGGGAAAAATCCAACTGGCAGTTTCTGCAGCCATTATTATTAGGTAGACCTGGTATTGTATAATCTTTATCACACTGCAAACGTCAGCTTATTAATCAGTAGTGTCCTTCCAACACTATTCTTCCAGTCACTTTTTCTAGAGTATAGAAAACTAACAGCTGAGTGAATCTTTCAATCCATCTAGTAAGTTATTAGGATGTTAACTAAATTCTTCATACAAAAGTTCTAACACAGACAAAAGAAATTGTTGGACTTGGAGGGAATCTTAAAAAATATTTTAGGTCATCTTATTCAAACATTTACAATTTCTCCCTCAACACATTTGATGGGTCATTTCGGGTTCTCTTGAAATCTTTTCAATGCCAAAGAACTCACTCCCTCATAAGGTAACTCAGGAGTCATTAGAAATGGTAAATGAGTATATATAGGAATAAATATATATATAAAAATATAAATACATGTAAATATATAATATATATAAATACATTATATATAAATATAACAATATAAATATATATAAATATAAATAGATATAAATAAATCAATATATAGGAATAAATGAGTATATATAGGAATAAAGTTTACTTCCCTGTCATTACTGCTTTTACTAGAAAACACTTCTTTATAGTGATTTGTAATGTGCTTCCCTATTTCAGCAATTTGGCTCTAGTTGTATCTTTCAGAGCAATTCAAAGGTTTTCTACTCTTGAGGTAGTTAAGAGTTGTGAAATGAGAGTGGTCTATAGACAGCGAGACCCTAATTCTACTTCTGAAGCAATTAGTAAAAATAAAGATAATTTACAAAAATAAGAGAACTTAAATTGCTGATGAAGAATCACATCAGGAAATAATAATACAAAATAATCGATACCCAGATAAATGCTACTAAATTATATTATGCACAGTCAGGTTGTAATACCAGTGGACCAAAAGTAGTCCGGCTATACATCCTTAGAATATCTCAGGAATTAATTATACACTCAAAGCAGTTAACAGCAATTTGGTTGTCTCTCTTCAGAGAAGGGAAGAAAGTCATTGAGAGTAGATGGAAAGTCTTGAGTTTCACAGTAGACCCTTAGCTCTCATTAAATTTTATGCTTTGCATGCCTTAAACATTTTAAAAATTGGTTAATTTAAAAACAAATTGGGATTTATGTATTCAAAGATAAACAGGTACATGTCTGAGAAAAAACACAAAATCTTAAAGAAGAGAGAAAACCTACTTCATTATCATATGCTTCAAAATTTTGGCTGTTGGTCGTGTTTTGATAATTTCCATCTCATTCTTTTGAATGTCTTTTAAGTAGCAGAAGTCATGCTATAGACACTAATTTTACTCTAATTTATTGGCTCAACATCCATTTTGTGTATGTGCATTTTTTCCATTTTATTTCAAAATTATTATAAATATTTTAATGGGTACCTTGTATTTAAAAAAATGTACCACAATAAATCAATATTATTTTCTTTATTGGATTGGCTTCATAATGCTCTCTGTGTTTAGTATTATTTCCTTAGGATAAATTTCCAGAGATGGACCTCTGTAGTCAAAATGTTTCAGGATTTTTAAGATGGCTAATACATTTGTGAAATTGATGACATTTGTTTATAACAAAGGTCATATGTGTATTTCTTTAGAAGATGCTCAAGGCCAAACACTCTTTAGTAAAGCAATATTTGGAGTTTATTGACCATTTGCCAAGTGAATTCCAAACCATAAGCTTAAGAGAGAGGGGAGACAGACAGACAGACAGACAGACAAATAGACACAGGTGAGGGCAGGGAGAAAGGGAGAGAGAGAAGGAGAGAGAATGCAAATTTTTATGTGATTATTGTCTGGTGACTTCTGAATATGTACAGATATTTTTGACCTGATCCAGGATATGAATATCTAGATGAAAATCAGAAAATCAAAGAACATATATGTATGCATGACATTGCATGGAAAAAATTAAGACTATGAAATTTTAAGAAGTAGTAAATAAACTGTTTAAGATAAGGTTTTAAAAAAGCAAGCTGGTGTAATTTTTAAACAGATATCTCGGAAAATTTCAAACATTACGTGTTCTATTTATTGAAACATGAGAACTACATCTTTCCAAGAATGGTGCACAGTGATCTTGTAACTTCCTTAATAGTTACAGTTCAGAGATTTTACATTTTTCTAAAGAAAGATGAGCATTCACTAATTTTGTAAAGGACCCTAGGGATCTTTAGGTATTTAAAGGGAAAGATTTACCCATGGTTTCACACACTAATTATTTCCTTATGTCCTGGAATCTTATATCTTTATCTACGAAACAAGGAAAAATAACATTTTCAAATGGATATTCTGAAGACTAAAAAGGAATACTTCAATGAAAGCCTATAGTACATTACACAATAGATAAAAGTTTTAAACACGTTCCAGCCAAGTTCTCCGCTTTTCCTCAGATGAGGTCCTATAAGATTTGAACATGGCTACTTGCTGCCCTTATATTTTCTCTTCTTATGGAAAAATACAGCCACATTCTTCCTCCAATTCTTAGATATGGCTTCTAGACCCTCTTCTATAATGATAGCCCTGTAGACATATTTTAACTTGTCAAGTTGGCTGTCATTTCTTTCATTTCTTTGTTATTTGAAACAAAATTTGGTAAGCTTAAATGTTGTTGGTCTCCTGAAGGGGTCACATCATTATTCTAAAACTGTTTTTGTTTCTCCTCTTTAGTGTTATTAACCTGAACACATAATCTATGAGATGACTTATGTAGCAGCTCAGTATTGTTCTCTCTTTTTATAAAACTCACTTTGCCAACTGTTAGGGCACACTAACCTCTGAAGTCTTTATTGTGCTTCTTGTCATGATTTGCCCATCTTTCATAAAGAGCTTTCAGCTAATTCGGCAGCCATCCTCAGGTAAAGAATCACTGAATCCATAATTTCAACCAGCCAGCACATCTTCTCATCTATTCAGAATCCCATCTGTTATTGCATTGCTGACTCTCTTGGACCTCTTAAATATTTCTCAGGTTTTGTCAGAACTAATTGCTTTTACACTAACTGGATTAGATCATCTTCTGATCTCTACCTCCCAGGATAGATAACACCAATATGTTCTCTAGTCTCTTGACTCCTACTTATTAATGAATAGATAGAAGTTAGAGATAATAGCTGGTCCCAGGGCTGTGCTACTCCTTATGAGACTTTGGTGAATCACCTAAATAGACCTGACATACTAGGACATCACCATATCCCTTTGCTACTTTTCCCATTGGAAGCAGGTGGCATAGGCAGATAGCAACTATTATCTAGGTACTTTCTTGGGCTTCATTGTGTGTAAACTTTCTCCTTGAAAAAAAAAGACCACATTGAGGAAAGAAAAACAAATATGAAACCTGCAGAGCCTGGACTCCGTTTGGAGATGGTACCATTTGCTTTTCAAATTTGTCTCTTGGTATATGAGCTAAGATAGCCATGGTTTCATGTCACTTTTAGCCAAAATTCTTATTGGGAGAAGGCAATAATACAGATCAGAGCATGTCTCTCCCTTTATAAAAGTCTGCAGAGACTTAGCCCCAAGGAAAGTGGCTCCCTTCTGTTCTCCACACCCAAATATCAAAGAAAAAGTATCTGCTGAAAGATCAGATAGATTCATAAAAAAAAAAAAAAAAAAAAAAAGACTTCTGCTTATGGTCAGAAGGGTAATGCTGTATAGAAAATACCAGTGTTTATTACATTGCATTTATCAGGAAATGTGGAGGCAGAACCTTTGACTGGTCTCTTTGTAGACGCATATGTGTGTGTGTGTGTGTGTGTGTGTGTGTGTCTCCAGAACTTTCTATGTCAAAGTCATTCAAACATTGAAGTTCTTCCCCAGCAAGTTCTTGCCCAAGTTGGGTGTTTTTAAGACAGGAACAGATTACATCCCTATGATAACTATCTATTCACTAATTAAAGAGCTTAAGTAGGATCCCTGGTATATTGTACTGTTTAGTGTTTTGATATAGTCCATTTATTGCCCATTTATTTTACCTGCAACACAAACTAGAAACTGACACTCATAAGTTTCATTTCACAAATTAAAGAACTGAAACAAATTTGAATGAGTTTTTTGAAAACAGATTCATAGATACAGAGAATAAATTGCTGATTGCTGAATGGGAGGGGGGTTTGAAGCCTGGGTGAAAAAGGTAAAGGAATTGAGAAGTACAAATGATAGTCACTAAATAGCCACAAGGATGTGAAGTACAATATAGGAATATAGTTAATAATATTGTAATGGTTGTGTATAGTGCCAGGTAGGTACTAGAATAACTGTGCAGATGATTGTAAATTATAAAATGTCTAACCACTATACTGTACACCTGAAAATAATATGTTTTAAAATATTTAAATAAAGAAAAAAAATGTTAGTTTTTCCACATTAAGCAAATTAATCAAGGAGTTAGAGTAAATTCTATGTTATTTAAATACTAGCCTTATGTTTATTTTATACTATTCTGGTATTTATTTGATTGATTTACTTTCACTTTCTCTGTCAAGGAAAAAATAAATTGTTAATTTTGACTTCGTGACCATCTCTTACTGAATTTCTAAAGAAAATATTTGTTCAATAAGCTTAATGTTTAAATAAGCAATGATTATTAGCATTTTGGTTAGAGACCTTCCAAAACATTGAGTGATTTTGTCGAGGCACCACTATAATTCTTTTGAAGGTTTTATTACATAGAGGCAAATTTTTCATTAATTTGTGACTTCCGCTGAATTCTAACTTTGAAAATCAGGCTGAAACCAGAACCTTCAATGCCTTAAAATTATATTTTGTACTAAAGGTTAGGATATTTTCTTTGAATAAATATCTAATTAACTCATTTCAGCTACTCCACCATTTTCTGCCTCTGTGCCCCAATTCTTCCCATAGCTTCAACCTCCGCCTCACATGCCAAAGTTCTACTTTTTCATTGTTCTGTACCTGACAAACCTTTGGGGATTCTCTTAACTTATTCTTAAACTGATTTCTTTTGGATTCTGTGGATTTTAATTTTATAACTTTCCCTTTAGGCAGTTTCTAACTCACTCTCTCTTTTTTTTTCTTTTCTTAAAATTCATTGAGCCAGCAGTACCTGATATGATCTCTAGTGAAGATGTCAAACTTAATTATATAACCATTATCGTGCCATAGCACTGCAACCTCTTTTCATGCTGCTGATGACACCAGTATTTTACTCAAGACGGAGTCAGGAATAGCTCCTTGTCTTGTAAGCTTTAGTGCAAACTCGTCCAGGAACCAATTGTTTATGGCACTGTGGAATTAGTTCCACAAACTATGCCCCAATGTGACACTCATCATATCCATTTTATTGCAGCCCACTGTTTTCTCACCATTTTGAATTTGCCATCACTTTTCATTTGTTCATTTCCTTTACCATGTAGACTGTGATTTAGTGAAATACACAACTGGGTTAGAATTCTAGCTCTGTCACTTACAGAATGTGTGACCTTCAAGATGTCCTTTAACATTTAAGAGACTCAGTTTTCTCATTTGCAAAACAACAAAAAAAAGATAATTATACCAGTTCGATGGTGTTATTTTGGATATTACATGAAATAATAAAGGTAAAAAGTCCCAGCATACATTTTCCGGAACATAAGAGGTGTTGAATGATTTTCCTCTTTCTTCTTCTTGATTGAAGGTGCCCATGAAACCAAATTCAAAATTTCGATTTCTGTATGCCCTATGGCAGTACACCAAAATTGTATGTGTCAATGAAACTAGATTAAAATACACCAATATGTTATTAGGTTTGGAAGGATTCTAAGGAAAAATTTAGTGTAACCCCTTACCTACAATTGTCTGCAGGAACCTTTTCTATGAACTGTAGGGAACACAAAAGTAGGTCTATAGGTCTATAATCACAATGAGTTTATAATTTAGAAGGGAAAATTGGATGTCAGCCAATGATTGTAAGAGGGAGTGCATATTTTTGATTAGCAAAAGGCAAGTAAGGCTTTTTGGAGGGTATTGCACTTGATCTGAGCCTTGATGAATTAGTAGGATTTTGGCAGATGTGTATGTGAAATATCTGTGTGCACAGGATGTTTAATTAAGGTTTAATTCAAGTGGGATTATTTGGACCTCAAGTTGTATACTCTCATGTGATAGCAAAAATCTCCAATATTTCCTCTATTCTTCACCAGAAACTCCATTATAGGGTAAATATAAAGGGCAGAGATTTTCCATCCTCATTAAAATATAACAATCAAGGTCTTAAAAACGGACACTTTCACAACTCAGGTAAGTCTTTTTCTGAAGGAGATTTTAAACAGAAGATCAAAGTAGATCTTCTCCCTCCTTGCGACAGCAGTACCTGGTCATAGCTATACTAGCTACATTTATGTATCTGTCTTCCACTGGGTTGTGAATTTATTTATTACTTATTGAGTGTCTACTCTGTGCCCGATAGTCCTACACAAACAAAAAGACAGAGATCGCTGCTCTCATAAAGGATACTTTCTAATGTAGACAGATAGACAATAAAGGTAATGAATAAAAAAAATATATTATGCCACAAGGTAATATAATCTAGAGGACAAAAAAAGAAGATAAAGTATTAGAAAGTGTTTCAGTGCAGAAGACAGTCTGTAGTTATGAATAACGGTAGCAGAATAGGTCTCCTTGAGAAGAAAACATTTAATTAGACTTGAGGAAGTGAGAGAATCACCTTTTCTAATATCAGTGGAAAGAGAATTCTAAGAGAACAGCATGTAGAAAGACCCTAAGTTATGACTGTATTTAGTGTGTCGGCACACAGCTCAAAGGCCCGACAGCACAGAGAAACAACAAGCAAGGATAAAAGTAGTAGGAAATGACAAAACATTATCTTTAAGCAATGAAATGGTGAAGATGGTGGAAAAATTGAATAGGACCTGTAGGTGATTAAATATCTTAGTCATCTGTGGTGAGTAAAATGTGAAACAAATGCACTTCATTTAAAAAATGAAGTGTCACATTACAACATACATTTGAAAATAATTATTCCTGAATGAAACCCCCATATATATGGGCAAATAATCTTTGACAAAGAGCTAAAAATATAAAATGGAAAAAGTAAAGCCTCTCAAATAAGTGCTGGGAAAATTGGAAAGCCACATGCCAAAGAATAAAACTAGACTATTATCTATCACCATATACCAAAATTAACTCAAAATGAATCAAAGACCAGAATATAAGACCTAGAACAATAAATTGCATAGAAAAAAACCATAGGAACTAAACTCATGGAGCTTGGATTTAGAGATGATTTTATGAATTTGACCTGGAAGGCAAGGAAAGTAAAAGCAAAAATAAATAAATAAATAAATAAACAAACAAACAAATAAATAAATAAATGGGACTATATCAAACTAAAAAGCTTCTGCACTGCAAAAGAAAGCATCAAGGCACAGAAGCAACCATCTAAATGGAAGAGTATATTTTAAACAGTGCCTTTGATAAGGGTCTAATTTCCAAAATATATAAAGAACTCATACAACTCAACAATTTTAAAAAAATCCAATTAAAAAACGGAGATAAGACCTAAACAGACACTTCTTCTAAGAAGACTTATAAATGGCCGAAAGACATATGAAAAGATGCTCAACTTCTCTAGCTATTAGGGAAATGCAAATCAAAACCATAATGAAATACTACCTCACACCTGTTAGAATGGCTGTCATCAACAGAACAAGTAATAACAACTGTTGAGGGGTTATGGGGGAAAAGGAACCTTCAAACACTGCCAGTGTGAATGTAAACTGATATAGCCACTATGGAAAAACAGTATAGAGCTTCCTCAAAAAACTAGGAATAGAATTACCATATGGCCCAGCAATCCCTCTTTTGGGTATTTACCCCAAAAACTTTTAAAAAGACATCATTTATTGGCAAAGATATATGCACCCTGATGTTCCTAACAGCACTATTCACAGTGGCCAACACATGCAAACAACCGAAGTGTCCATCGACAGATGATTGAAGAAAAAAGCTGTGGTACATATATACAATGGAATATTACTCGGCCATAAGAAAAGATGAAACACTGCCATTTGTGACAACATGGATGGATCTTGAGATTATCACGCTAAGAGAAATAAGTCAGACAGAAAAAGTTGAGACCCATATGATTTCACTCACATGTGGGATATAAAACTAAAGATAGCAAACAAACATGACAAATAAACAGGCTCATGGACATGGACAGTGAATTAGTGGTTACCAGAGGGAAGGAAGGAAGTAAATAAGGGTAAAAGGGCAGAAGGAAATTTAACTTTGGGTAGTGAACACAGTGCAATATACATATGACATATTATTGGATTGTACACTTAAAACCTACCTGAGTTTTTTAACCACTGTCACCCCAATAATTTTAATTTAAAAAATAATTATTATTCCTGCAGTCATAAAATTAGATTGGGAGTGGTAATGGAAGGCAAGTATAGCAGGCCAGGCCAGTAATTCCAGCTAAGTGATGGATGTGATGAAGTCCAGGATGGCAGAATCAGTTTTGGACATAATGTAATGATAAAGCCATTGGGGTTTATGGTATATCTATTGAATGTGGTGGTGTAAAAAAAAAAAGGGGGGGAGGAGGGGAGCCAAGCATCGATCCAAGGAAGGAGATGTCACCAATTTAGATGGAAAAGTCTGTGGGAGTAGCAGATCTGAGGAGAAAAAATTAGCTTTGTTTAGATTTATTAGTTTGCAATGTTGATTCTGTAAATAAATGGAGATACTGAGTAGGCAGATGGATAGATATGTGGTTGAGAACTCCAGAGAAAAGTACAAAATACAAATACAAGCTTGGACATTTTTAGCACCAAGATAAAATATAATCCAGGGACTACATGAGATCACCAAAAAAATAGTGTTGATAAAGAAGAGAAGGGCAAGGACTGAGATCTTAGTCACTCTAACCATTAAGACAATGGTCCCCAACCTTTTTGGCACCGGGGACCGGTGCTCCTACGAGAATCTAATGCCTGATGATCTGTGGTGGAGCTGAGGCGGTGATGCTAGTGCTGGGGGAGTGGCTGCAGATACAGATGAAGCTTCGCCCTCTTGCCTGTAGCTCACTTCCTACTGGGCAACCCAGTTCCTAACAAGCCACAGACTGGTACCTGTTCAAGGCCCAGGGTCGGGAACTCCTTCTTTAAGAAGAAGGAAAGAAGAAGAGGAACCAGCAAAAAAAAAAATTATGTAGTAGTAGTCAGTGAAAAGTTATGTACTAATAACAGAAAGAAAATCAATAGAGGAAAACAGGAAAACAAGTGACAAGTGATAAAAAGAAGCAAAAAAAAAGAAAACTGAGTGAATACCTACAAAAAAACAAGTAGGCTGAAAACTGGCCACTCGGTTACCTTAATACAAACAGCTTTAATAAATTAACGGAGTTAAGTTCAAACTAAAAAGTTTTTGTACAGCAAAGGAAACCATCAACAAAAGCAAAAGACAACCAACTGATTGGGAGAAGATATTCACAAATAATACATCTGATAAGGGGCTAATATTCAAAATATATAAAGAACTCATACAACTCCACAACAACAACAACAAAAATGAACAACCCAATTAAAAAAATGGGCAGAAGACCTGAAGAGATACTTCTCCAAAGAGGAAATACAGATGGCTAATAGACATATGAAAAGATGTTCAAGGTTACTAATCATCAGAGAAATGCAAATTAAACAAAGAACTATAACAAAGAGCTATCACCTCACTCTTGTCAGAATGGCTATCATCAATAAATCCAAAAATAATAAGTGTTGGAGAAGGAAAGGGAACTTTCATACATTGTTGATGGTACTGCAAATTGGTACAGCCTCTATGAAAAACAGTATGGAGGATTCTCAAAAAATTAAAAGTGGATATACCTTTTGACCCAGCAATTGCAATTCTGGGTATTTATCCAAAGAAAACCAAACTATAATTAGTAAAAATCTATGCACCCCTATGTTCATGGCAGCACAGTTTACAATAGCCAAGATATGGAAGCAACCTAAATGCCCATCAACAGATGATTGGATAAAGAAATTATGGTCCATATATACAATTACTCAGCCATTAAAAAGAATGAAATCCTACCATTTGCAATGATATGGATAGACCTAGTGGTTATTATACTGAGTGAAATAAGTCAGACAGAGAAAGATATATACCATATTATTTCACTTATATGAAGAATCTAAGAAACAAAAAGAACAAACTAATCAAAAACAGACTCACAAATATAGTGGACAATTTGGTGATGGACTGGAGGGGGCGGGTAGGGGGCTGGGAGAATGAAATGAAGGGTTAAAGAAATACAAATTAGTAGTTGATAGACAGTCACAGCTATGGGGAACACTGCATAGGGAATACAGTTAGCATTAATATGATGGGTAGGTGTAGGGCTAGGGGAGGGAAGGAGCAATTGGGAGGATCATTTTATGAACTATATAGATGTCTAACCAATATACTGTACACTTGAAACTAATTAAAATAAATTTTTTTAAAAAATAGTAAATAGAAGAAGAATCAAAGATAATAATTAGCAGTGACAATTTTGAGCATATTTTATCCTTAGAGGAACAAGGAAATAAAGCATAAACTGAGTCTTTATCTTTACCTCACGGAATTTTCATAGCAACTAGAACAATGTAGTCAATAACAAGTGATTTTGAATGAATGAATAAAGAAAACAGAGACAATGTTAAATAAATTCAACCCATTTCACTCCAGAAGAAAAAGTGTTTGATTAATGCTTTTCCTCAGCACCCACACTCATTCAGGTAACCCCATGCTGTAAATTTTATATTTAAAATAAGCTCTTTTTATTTTTGAAACCTATTTTTTAGATTCTCATTGAATCTCAAATACCCTGTACAATTGCCTCCTAACTGATCTTCCTGTGTCCATTTTCTTACTCTTCTAGTTCAACTTGTAAAAACTACCTGGTGAATTTTTCCTCAATCAAGCCATTCTTCACTTGCAATTCTCCCACATTACCTGAAGAACTAATGTTCAAGCTAAATGAAACGATGCTTTTCTCTCTGTCCTAAGAATACTCTCATTTCTCATCACCACATTTTAATTCATTCTGCTTCCTCTTTTCTACTCTTTTAAAAAATATAGTTATCTTAAAATAATTTGTTACAATGACCTTCCATTATAAAGTCTTTCCTTGTACCACAAAGTTTTCAAAACCCTTAAACTCTCATTTTTTGGAACTTTTCTTGTACGTATTATAGTTATCTGTATATTTTAATCATCCACCCCCTATTCATGTCCAAATATAAATAAAACACTTATCTCATTTAGTAATTTAATATAAATTTTTTAAGGACAGATTTACAACTTGGGTTGGTTATAAAGACCACAATCGCGGAATACAGATTCTCATTTTATTATCAATATTTTTATCTCTTTTCTTTAAACTATATAAGTCAGACAGAGAAAGATAAATACCATATGATTTCACTTATATGCAGAATCTAAGGAACAAAAAGAACAAACTAATCAAAAACAGACTCACAAATATAGTGGACAATTTGGTGATGGACAAGGGGAAACAGAGGTTGGGGTCTGGAAGAATGGAGTGAAGGGTTAAAAAAGTACAAATTAGTAGTTGATAGATGGTCACAGGGATTGGGAGCATGCCATAAGGAATGCAGTTAACATTAATATATTGGCTAGGTGGAAAACCAGAGGAGAGAAGGAACAATTAGGGGGATCGTTTTATAAACTATATAAATGTTTAACTGATGTACTGTATACTTGAAACTAATTAAAATAAATAAATTTATAAAAATAAGCAAACTTGGACGATAACAGAAAAAATTAAAATTATGAATCTTCGGAAATATGATATGCTATAAAATATTAATATAATAATGTTAGTTACTATTATTATTAATAGTAATACACTGTTAGTTTGTTAATATTACTATATGCTGGGTACTCTTTTAAGCTCTTCAACCTCCGAGGAGCCTCACTTCCTAATATTTATGCATTTCTGTGATCTACTCCCACATTTAATAGAGCTGAGCTTGTAATGAAGAGGGTATTACGGAAATCATGGTATGTGACATCAGAGGTGAGGTCTTAAAAGATATTTTACCTTGATCTCCTTTGGATCATTCATTCTGGTGGAAGCCAGCTGCCATATTAAGGGGATATTCAAGCAGCCTATGGAGAGTACTATGTGGGATGAAACTGAGGCCTTTTGCCAATATCCATTACCAACTTGTTGGCCATATCAGTGAGCCACTTTGGAGGCAGATATCAGCCTCAGTCAAGATTTCAGATGATTAGTTCCAGTAATCATGTTTACTACACACTCATAAGAAATTCTGAAACAGAAAACTCAGTTAAAACTCTTCAAGATTTCTTATATAGAAACTGTGATAGATATTAAAGGTTTACTGTTTTTTTAAGCTATTAAGGTTTAGGGAAATTTGTTATACAACAAAAGATAACTATTTCTTTGGATCATTCTGTGACATTGAGTAGATGACATCACTTTAAACTTCTAAATTAATCTATTATTCTTTTATCTCATTCTATGATGTTGAGTAAATGACATAACTTTAAACTTCTAAATTAATGAAAGGATTGAAACAGAACATGCAAAAGGATCCTGATAAGTTGAACACCACAGTTGTTCATGACCTGCCTCACCATATATCAGGGGAAACGATTCAGTATTCCCTGAGAATAGTCTCTGTGAATGACCATTTATTTACTCTACAGTGGGCTTTTGCCATATCTAACTCACTGGTCTTTAATGCTGTTTTTGATATATTGCCCAATCCATCCATAAACCTACCCCCTGAATGTTATATGAGCTTGGCATACGTGAACTCTTTTAAACCCTAGTAAAAGCAAATGCTTCTAATTTATGCTGCCTTTTTAGTCCCTACATAATTTTAATTTTAATGCTTCATCTCAACCATATTAATATTCTTTTGATACTAGCAACTGAAAACAAAAAGTAAATGTTTCATTACCCCTCTTTGCCAACTAAAGGGGAATGCTCATGGCTCCAGGCCTTGATATAAATGGAAGGATTTATGATTAACATTGTAGGAGAAGGGATTTAATATATCGGGAAGAACTATGTTTGAAAATCTAGAGATTTGGATGCTAGTTTCTACTCCATCACTACCAATCCGCAAGATCTTCAGCAACTTTTTTTTAAGCTATCAACTGATAGTGCTGGAATAGTTTGTTCTAGGCCTCAATATACACAGAGTAATTTGAAATATATTGAGTTCTAAGGTAATTTACAATATGACAGAGTCCAGTGGTATAGGATCTTTATTAAAACATAGCTCAACGTCCATAACTCACTGTCATGGGAATAACATAAGGACTACATCTAAATTTGACTCAAGAGGAAAGAGAGACAATAAAAATGTATAAATACTGACATTATAATATCTTTCTATATCTCTTCTCAACCCCACACCCAGATTGTGCAGTTTTTATATCAAAGGGTGAGAGGAGTAAAATAGAGAAAATATTACCAGTATATGCTAAATAAGCTTTTAACCTTAAAATGTTTTTTTCCTATGAGGTTCTTTCTTCCCACTTTTTCTATGTGATCTCTGGGCATATCAAGTCTGACCATAACCACTCAGGGATATGGGGACATAATTGGATAATTATGTCTAACACCAATGGGTTGGTTATTGTTTTTCTTTTTTCTTTTTTCCAAAATCAAATAGATTGTACATATCTGCTACTAGGATCAAATAAATCTATTGTAGAGTGCCTGAGCACTAAAATATAGGCTGTAAATTTTAGGAGAAACAGACTAAAGAATTGTAGTATTGCTGAGTACAGAATGGCACAAAGCTGAAATATTGTTTAAAATCCCAGCAGCTACAAATTCAGACTTCAGATACTAAAGAGGTGGGCTTATCAGTACTCTCTCAATGCCAGTGAAGGCTTTCACCAATAGAGATTTTAAAAGTCCCATGTATTAGCATTTGGTACTTAAATCATGACAGACCTAGAGGGTATTATGCTAAATCGGGTAAGTCAGACAGGGAAAGACAAATACCATGTGATGTAATTTATTTGTAGAATCTAAAAAACAAAATGAATAAACAAATCAGAAACAAACTTGTAGATACAGAGAACATACTGATGATTGCCAGATGGAAAGGGGTTGGAAAGATGGGTAAAAAAGGGGACGGGATTAAGAAGTACAAATTGCCGGTTGCAAAGTAAAGTGCAGCATAGGGAATATAGTCAATAATGTTATAATGACTATGTATGGTGTCAGATGAGTTTAGACTTATCAAGATGATCAATTCATAAGATATAAATATCTAATCACTACTTTGTACACCTGAAACTAATATATATTCTATTTTGACAGTAATTAAAATTTTTTTTAATTAAAAAAAGAAAACACTGGTTGACTTTCAGTTTTTGTTATACATTATTAAAGCCATGATTTCTGGTTGATATTGCTGAGCTATAGAAGATATTTTGTGAAGAGAAAGGTTTGGGACAAATGATATGAGGTACTTTCCAACTCTGACAGCCTATGTCTTTTAGGTTTGTACATTTTTGAATTTGAGCCCAAACTAAGTAATATTAGAAGTGAGAACACTAAAAAAAAATGTCATCTGTTATGGCAAAATCCATTGGCAACTAGGCAGGAAATACTGAAAATATGTATAACAATATGCATCTCATGTCCTCACAATGATATGACCGAATCTTCATAATGAATATATAAATTAGTATACGATCAATGGTTCTTAGATTAGAACATGGGATATTAGTAGAATCAAAGTAGACCTTACAGTACATGATAAGAAAGGATATCTGAATAGAATAGGCAATATCACCTATGAACAGATATTTGCATTAGGACTCCGTAATTCTGACTTCTTAGAGCATTACTGGCAAGTATGGTTTAGTTAACATGATGATTCAGCAACCTCTTTGGTTACTATGGAAATAATTCTTTGGTTATTTTAACTCAGAAAGCAAAGGTGTGGCCTATTGCACTGGCCACATCTGCTGTGGCCATAGGATTGGGCAGTGATAGGATATATAATAGGAACTTGCCAGACCTGGACAGCAGTGAAAAAGTTTTAGGATAAATGGGGTCTTTGAGATCCAGTGTTTTCATCTTACAGATGAAGTGGTAGAGAATCAGAAAAGTGATTTGATTTACTTAAAGTCATGTAATAATTTAATCTCAAAGTTATTTCTAGAATTTGAATTCACTGATTGTCCCCTCGTTCAGTATGTTTCCTACTTTATACTTCTGTTTTCAATTAAGAAAGTAAACAAAAGTAAACAATGACAACCAAAAAACACAGTGCAAGGATCCTGAATAAACCAAACCCAAGTAGCACAATGAAAATATTCTGAGTCTCACAAGTAAATAAATGCATGAAATTAAATAAGATATGTTACCACCCTCCCCTGTCAAATTCCAAATATTTAAATTGTCATACTCAGTGAAATGTTGATGTTGTTTTTTTGCAGCATAACCTGGCAAAAGCTAATAAATATAGTGGAAATATAAGCAGCACAACATTTATTAACAATATTTTAGCAATATATATTGGGCACCTTAAATTAGTTGATAGTATTGACTTACGAATTCTTTATCATGACTCTACATGCCAAGAGGTCCATTGCAACATAACTTTTGATGCTAAAAACTAGAAACAAGCCAAACATCCAAAATTATGACCATGATTAAATAAATCATAATATAGAGCTATTTAAATGGTATTTACAAAGGATATTTAGTGACATAACAAAATAGTATCTATATAATAAAAGGTGACAAAAACAGTGTACGAATTTGTAAATGCACGACGATGCCATACACAAATGTATATGAGAAAAAGCTGAAAGGCTATATATCGACATTGTTATGAGTATTATTACTTGGGTGAAAAAGGGGATTATTTTATTATCTTCTTTATATATCCCTATATTTTAAAAATCATTAACAGTAAGGATATTTATTTTTATAATCAGAAAAAAATATAGTTAAAAAAAAACAAACACCAGATATACTTTATTTTGCAAAGGAGAGGATGAAATCTCAGAAAGATTGAGTAGGTAGGTCCTAGAGGAGCCAGATTTTAGAACCTGGTTCTATCTATGCTTTAATCATTACATATTTATTGCTTTAACATTATACTGTCTTAACTGTTATGTTTCTGTTCAAATACCTTTATCTTGCGGATGACAATCGAATGTCTAATCTAATCTAATATTAACCTACTTATCATCTTACGAAAAATTATACCAAAACCAGAACAGAAGCATTGGTCTTCTTATTTTATAATTCAGCTTTCCAACATACATACATATATTCATTCATTCATTCATTCATTCATTCAAAAACTGCTTATTTAGAATCCCCCTCATCCTAAGCACTATGCTGGGCACAAGGAATTCAATAACAAAAAGGAGAAAAACAGACTATCCCTCACTAGGTATTCCCTATCGGCCGGGTAGATACAATACAATCTTTCTTCATTTCACCACCTTCTAATTGCAATTACCCCTTATTTCAATTTCAAAGCATGATTCCAATCACCAGAGTGAATTTTACATTCTAAATGTCTAGTAAGTGTTATTCATGTATTTTTTATTTGATTTTAAATGCAAAAATTCACCTGGCAGACTGCTAGCACTTTTTCTTGTAAAGCATATGACAACATTTACTTTAGAGTAGACAGTAAATACATCCTGAGATTTTCCATCTAATTTTCTATAGATTTATTAATTCCCCTTAATTTTTCCCCATTGATAGATTTTATTATCCAATTTTTATTTTATAAACAATGCTTCCATGAACATCCTTCTACACCTAATCATGCACTGGTATAGAATAACAGCTGATAAACAACTGGGTTTTTTTTGTTCATGTTTCTCTTTTAGAAATGCCCTTTCTAATGTGTAACCAATAAACTCATCTTCACTCTGGAGAGAATCCTTCGGACACTCTCTCTGAAGATATTTCCCATTCACGTGCTTTGCTAAGTAAGCATTCATAACTTAAAGCCTGTATCAGTTAGCTAGAGCTGCTATAACAAAATACCACAGACTGAGGAGGCTTAAACAACAGAAGCTTATTTTATCAGAGTTTTGGACACTGAATGTCCAAGATCAAGGTGTCTTCAGCTTGTTTCTTTTCAGGCCTCTCTTCTTGATTTGCAGATGGCCAGCTTCTCTCTTCGTCCTCACACATTTGCCCCTTTTAGCTCTACATTATCTGCATCCTAATCTCCTGTCCTAATAAGGACACTAGTCTTATTGGATTAGAGTCCACCTATAACACTTCGCTGAACCTTTTTAAAGTCCCTACCTCCAAATACAGTCATATTCTAGATACTGGGAATTAGAATTTCAATATACGAATTCTGAAGGTCCACGATTCAGCCCATTAGCTTGTTAGTCTGCCCTCCTGCCTCATACGTTAACTCAGCTAAAAGTATTTAATAAATGTTGGATGAATTGGACTATAAATATTACAGATTACAGAAACCAAAAGAATACAGAACAGAGGGAACACAAGAAAAAATGAGAATTTTAGGGAAAGTTTTATGAGATATGGACTAAACTTTGAGTAAAGGGTAGATGAGTACCTGCAGAACACAGCTCCTCCCACTCTCGAAATGTTATAACATATCCAGAATCATGGAAGGTGACATGATTTGACAGATTATTGGAATGGTGAGGAAAATCAAGACTTAAGAGACTGATGGGGGAGTAGATGTCATCTAATCCATAAGGATGCTTCCATTATCTCCACACGAGCTTGCTCAGCCTCCTCGTGAACATTTGCAAATGTGAAAGTGTACTTATTGCAGTTGTAAGATTGAATTATTTTAATCACTGGCATGGTATTTACCAAACTTCCCTTGCTCAAATATCATCTGAATGAATTTGGCTGCATTTACATACCATATCTCCTATTATTCATTCGATATTTAACCTTTAAATTGACTCCCATTTTTCATACAGTGCATATAAAATGGAACTTTATATTACCACAACTACTGGCATACCAGTATCTGTTGTCCCAAATACAAGGTATCAGTATAAATCAATTCATAGCTATAACTATTATTATTACTATAACTATCCACACACACATACCTAAAAATTATGCTACTTCTCATAAGTGATAGGTGAACTGTGCTCTTAGAAAAAAATATTAGAATAAACCTCTTTAAATAAAGCTTCGATTAGTCCATTTCCTTTTGGCCATCTAAACAAACGTAACGTTTCCAAGTTATCACAAGTAATCATGGTTTTGGATGGAGGCTGGGGAAGAGTGGTGATGAGTAGTTGGAGGCGCATCGGTCAGTGGGACAACTTCCCCTGGGATTCTGCCGAAATGCAACAGACATTAGGAAGAAATTCACTTTCATGGCAGCACTAAAGGTCAGTCCCTTTACTTAGAAACAGGTTTCTCTCAGTTCATGCTTTAATTTAAACTCCAAAATAATAGAACTCTATTTTAACTGATTAAATACAGATTAAACATTTCCCCTACAATCTGATTTCCTCTGTAAATTTGCTCAGCAAATCCTTTCTCCATAAAGAGTCGAAAACGAAATTTTTACCAGTTCCAATGTGAATGAGAACTTAAAAAAAAAAAAAAAAAAAAAAAAAGCTTTTGCTTAAAAGTCTCCTGAATTCCTAGTCCTGGCTAATTTCAATTTGCTTTGTGACCTTGAACAATCATTTCAACTTCATTGAATCTCAGTTCCCAAACCTGTGAAACAATAGAATTGGACTAGACCAGTGTCTCTGAGTGTGGGCTCTAGGACAATCACAGCCGCAGTATCCAGTAGGCAATCGGAAAGAAATGCAAATTCTCAGGCCCTACTCCAGACCCACTGCGTCAGAAAGGCTGGGATGGGGTACAGCAAGCTGGGTTTTAAGAAGTCTTCCAGGTGATTCTGATGCTATAGTTGTGGAGCCACTGCACTAGAGGATATAAAGATCTTCCTTGGCCCTACCACCCAGGGAAGTGCTGTGATCTTGTAGTTGTTGAATGAGAGGGAGCAAAAGAGACCTGCTTTACGTAAGTTTGGGGAGGGGGACAAAAGCTGGCGTCTGTAAACTGCTTGGAGAATAAATTTGGTCTTCCGAGGACAGTCACCTGGCCATAACTAATGATTACAGATCCCACAGGGAGAAAATCCTGGGAGGGGTTTCTCTGGCCACCTGGAAAGAGAGCAATGGCAACATGGGAGAATACTCTCCTGGTGCTTTTGGAGGGCAACGGGCAAGCGGATGTCTTTATTAGGAGCACCTTGGCGTGCATCACGCATTGTGTACACAAAGAGCAGTGGTGTGTGATTGGGCACCCCGAATAGGGTTTTCAGAGATATGAAAACTTCCAAAATCCACTGTCCTTTTTTTTTCTTTCTAAATTTACGAAGAGTGGAGTGTTAGGTGAAATAGAAAGCTATGGGGAAGTAAATCAGCGTAAGACCAAGGAAAGAAAAAAAGTTCCATAATAGCCGAGGCCACAAGGTATTTTCTGTCACACAGATTCCTCAGGGAGAAACGATTTTCCCAGCAAACAAATTCATCACAACCCCAGTGGAGCCTGCGCAGATGCAAAAGAGGAATGGGTGGGAGTTGGAGGCATGGTGATGGGGAGGAGGGAGGCAGAAAGGAATTCTGGCGCCATCTAGCGGCTGACTAGACAAGGCTCCTATCCAAACAGTTCACATTCAAGGATGGCTGACACTGAAGCAGCTTATTTAAAAGAAAGCCTTTGATATGGTTTAATTGCCATTCCCCAGGGAATTAAATAAACCCTGAGCTCCCCACCATGCATGGGCACGAAGTGACAGCCCTGATGGTAATGGCAGTGATTAGTGGGCAGGACGCTGCTATTGGATCAAAGAATCCTGAATGTATTAACAATTCCTTTCAATTGAAAAGCACTCCAAAATTTACATGTTGAATAGCTCATTTCATCACCAAATTAACTTTGAGAAGCAGGCACCAAGGGACGAATCATTTCCCATTTTGTACATGAGAAAACTGAGTTCCAGTGAGAGGTGACCCCAAGTCACGTAGAGCAAATGGTAGGGTCAAAACACCAACCTCGAACAGCTCTGTTCTCTAACACCAAGTGCATAATTCTCCCGCCACACTAAAAGCACTCTGTCAAGCTCAGGGTATGTGAAACCTGGAAGTCCATTTCCTCTCAGAGGAGCACCTGAATGTTCTAGAGATTTCATGTCTTTCAAATGCCGGGATCAAAATCAATATTTCTGCACCCCCCATCCCCTCGCCCCTGTGATCTCTCCTGCTCTTTCCATTCTGAAGAGTACAGAGATGAAAGTTGCTCTTTTCAAAATGTGTAAGTTGAGTGAGCAGCCAAGATTCAAGCACAGGACACAATTAGGTAAGAAGACAAGACAGGATCATATTGAATGATCTACAGGATTGGGTGGGAAAGAATGAAGATGCTTAGATCCTTTAGGGACAAGGAAAAAGTAAGGTTCTCCAACAAAAAGAAAAGAAAACTCTCAGTTAAGCACACTGATGATGAGGGTGTCATCCTTGGGCCCCCTGCATTAAGTCTTGGGAACCATGGCAGCAGAACCCCGCCCCCTCGTTTGATTGGATGCCTCTCCAGAGCGACACCCCACATACTTTCCATACACCCATGGAACATAGATTGTGACATTTTTCCTATTAAAACTCTCCAATGGCTTTCCATTGCACTCTTAGAATGAAACCGGAAACCTTGTGCCATGAGTGTGGACCCCAGGTGATCCTGTGCATGCTTCTCGCTCCTCTGTTATACCATTTGCTACGGCATTCACACCTGCCTGCCATCCCAACCTTCTGACGGTTCCCCAGTGAGCGGGGTCAGCTACTGTGTGGCTGATTTTCCTTATATCAGAAAAAGTGTGCCCTTGAAGTACTGGCATGTTCCTTAGGTCTCTGCTTAACTGTTACGCTGCAGATTCCTTCCTCCACCTCCTCTATTGGGCTGCCCTTCCTTCAATTCTCTGCCACAGCGGCCTTTCTCCTTCTCTTTTCTTATCATTTCCTACTCATCATATGAAAAAATTACTTCATTATTTAATAGTTTACTTATTTATTATTGCTCACCCCAGTTAGAATATAGTCTGAGATAGAAAAGACGTTTTCTGTCACATATGCCGTAGAGGACTGAGATCAAAGGACAAACTCAATAAGCATTTTATCTCTGCTACACAGAACTCAACACAGAATCAGATCAATGAATATTAGTGAACTATATGCTGTCACTTTATTTAAGGAAAATGTGAAACAGAAGTCCAGTAGGGGAGACAAAGTCTTTCAGTAAATTTGAGCTGGGTGGGTTGAATAGATATCTACATTAAAAAAAAGACAGAAAGAAAGACAGAAAGAAAAAGAAAAGAAAAGAAAAGAAAAGATGTGGAGTATCTACAACTCTCCATTACTGCTGGTGGGCTATAGGTAAATCCAAGTACTTTGGTAAACTCCTTGGTGATAGCTTTTACAAGTGAACATACTTATCCTCTTATCTCACAACTTCTT
Organism: Rousettus aegyptiacus; assembly: GCF_014176215.1. Lineage (NCBI taxonomy): Eukaryota > Metazoa > Chordata > Mammalia > Chiroptera > Pteropodidae > Rousettus > Rousettus aegyptiacus. The sequence continues at coordinate 13,634,987 of NW_023416306.1, forward strand.
TTATGCTTACATACCCCAAAGCAAAATTCAGGAATGTTTACCCCCCAAAAAAGGACAATAATGCTCACAGCAGTACTACTGGCAATACTTGTTAGCACTATTGCCAGTACTATTAGTGCTATCATTAGTGGTATGAGTAATAGCCCCAAATTGGCAATCAACTAAATGCTCATAAACAGTAGAATTAATAAATTTTGATATATACACAGAATGGAATAGTACTCAGGAATAGAAAAGAATGTTTTACTGCTACGCCAAACAACTTCAAATAAATTCCACTCTCATAATATTAGGTAAAATAAGCCATGTGTTAAACAATACATAAAGTATCATTCCTTTGATTTAAAGTCCAAAAGTAGATAAAACTAATTTCTGGTCACATGACTCAGGATAATGGTTAACTTTGGGGGCAAAGATAGTAACACGCCTGAGGATTAGTGTGGAATTTTGGTATGTTGATATTATTTTCTTTCCTAATCTAGGTAGTGGTTACATGGGTGGATGGTCTTTGTGAAAATTCATGACGACAGACAGTCAAGATTTGTGCACTTTTTTGCTTCAGTAAAAAATTAAAAAAAATGTTATTTTGATGAAGGAAGAAAAAAGGGAAAGAAGAAGAGGGGGAAGGAAAAAAGCAAGTGAGGGAAGGAGAAAAAGAAGGAAGCCATTAAAGGAAAGAAAGAAAACAATATTGATTCGCTTTTGTTATTTCTCATCAAACTGTTGGAATTCGCACCACCTCGGTGGAAATCTCACCATCAGCTATGCCCCGTTTTGCACCTAATTCTCGCCTACTCCTCCTGGAAGTGTGTGTCCATATAAGCCATGGAAGTCCCCTCTCCTAGGCCTTCCTCTGCCAGTGGCCTCTGTATCCAGCAAGGTGATGGATGCCTTAGGCCAACCCCAGATGTTTTAAACTAGTCCCCTTCTAATCTTCTAAAGCGATGCCTGGAAAAGAACAGATGTTGAATGCTAAATTGTCATCAACCTGACTAAACTGGCAAAATCTTACAGGTATAATCACGAGGAAAGGGCACTGGAGTCAGATCTTCAGAGAAATGGTTTCGCAAACTGAAAAAAAAAAAAAAATAAAACACAACAAAAACGCGGTTTGGGAAAATGAACTAAGGTGCCCATGTGCTGGGGACACTGATTACTTAGCTTCTCTTCTGGCTCCCACCATCTCATTACAGGAAACCCCTGCAGCTGAGGTCTTAAACTGACAGTTGTAAAAGTGACCTTGACACACTAGTAACCTAAGTTGTTTTGACTAAATTAGGTTATGAGAGTCTAAGTTAATAGGACCCAAATCTTTCTGCTGTCAGATTCACCTAGGGAGCTGGTTCAAAATCCGTTCTCTAAACCTTATCTCAGACTTACGAGCTCAGAAACTCTGAGTATCTATAATATTTAGCAAGTTTACTAAGTCATTCTAATTTGCAGAGCACGGGGCCTAAAACTACCTATTCTGAATAGTCAGACCTCCGTTGGAATCCCAGTTTTATCACATCCTTTTTGTGTAGATTTGGGCAATTTACTTAACTTTCTCAGACTCGCCTTCCTTACTAGTAACATAGAGATAATAAGTGGATTTATCAATTAGTACTGCTTTGAGTTTTAGATAAAATGCTGAGCTCAGCGAGATCTTTGACAAACATAAAATGCTCAAACATGTTGAACAATGTGTTCAGCAGTGGTGTAAGACCAGTACTAGGAAACCACGATTTAAAAAGCCTTCCCCTCCCTCATTTACGTTGGGGATATTCGCACAGTGATTATCGGCTTATACCGTGAATTGACAAATTTACACATTAGTGGTACCATCTCCATCCACACATCACTCTCACACTTCAAGATACTTGCCTAATAGGTAGTTATTTACCGATGACACTGTAAACTAAATGAAAGAAAAGTTCAGATATATTTAGCTTACCATTGTATTAGATATATTTAGCTTTTTATGTAACAGTTTGCCTGACAGAATAGGCATGCAAAAATGATGTTGCATAAATTAATTAATTATTCAAGCATGAGCAATTACACAGCACTACCTCTCAGGTTTACATGACCATACAGTTTAGAGCACAAAGAAGGAAAACAAAATGTATCTAACCACAAATTTCTCGGGGGGAACTTAAGACACATAGGGTTGGCAGGTTTTGTAAATAAAAGTATAGGATGCCCAGTTAAATTTGAATTTCAGATAAACAACAATGGATTTTAGTATAAGCCTGCCTCATGCAATTTTGAGGACATGCTTATCCTGAAAAACAGTTATTATTTATCAGACATTCAAATTCAACTGTGCCTCCTGCTGTTTGTGTGGCAATTCTAAACACCAGTCTAGCCTAGTGTTTTGAAATGAAGAACTAATAAATACAACAGGGAATAGTAGTTAAAACAAACAAACAAACAAAAAACCCAGTACTGTCTAAAGATGTGATTAACTCTTTAGGGTGTGCGTGTGTGTGTGTGTGTGTGTGTGAGTGAGAGAGAGAGAGAGAGAGATGAGGATTTTCCATAAAAGTTCACCTTTATTAAAGCCTTATATGGCCACATATAAAAGGTTAGAATTTTAAATATTATGTTTTATTTATTGACAGTTTTCTTATGCTAGAAAAGTTCCAGGTTCTCAGTCAATCCTTTCTAAGCTTGGAAGGCTAAGACTAAAACAGAGGCCTACATTTTTGCTAACAAGTAATTAGCCTTTGTAAGAGATCTATAAACAAATCATTGACTCATGAACTTTCTAATTGTTCTCACCTATTATTTGATCTGAGCTCATTGTGCTACCATAGAAGATACTCGAATGCTGGCTAAGGGATTAAATAGATTATCTTTAAAGATAGGTCTTTCTTCTAACCAAGAGTTATACATTCATATACATTCATATGCACTTATGTATAATCACATATGTTCAAAGACATTTTTGAGAAACACACTGTCCAGAAAGAGATGCTAAATAAGAGGTTTAAATGGGAGTTCTGTGGGACCAGGGACCACACCCATCTCTGCTCCCCTGGTCTACAATAACCAGTTTATTTGATGCTGCCTTGTGACTTCCCTTTACTCGCCTTCTTAATCCCCCTTACCCTGCTCTATTTTCCTCTCTTTGTTTTAATATTTATGACCTTCTAGCTTGTTATAAATATTGACTGATTTATTACATGCATTGTTTATTATTTACCTCCCCTTGGAAGATCAGCTCATCCTCTGTAGATGGGCAGTTTCAGCATGGATCCTGTCTTAAGGGGAAAGTGGAATAGTTGATGACGAGAATGCCTAAGATCTTCCATTTCCCACCCCGTATTATCTTTACCACCCATGTGTCAAAAAAAAAATCTAAAACTGATCTGGTCCTGTAATTCTTTTAGAAAAAGCACTACCTCCCCTTTTCTACTCTCTGCACCCGTGAATCAGTCAGCCTAAGGCAACATAAGATATGCATTAAGTATGGATTCCAATGACCTGTGTTTCAACTTTAGCCGTATGTACTAAACAGCTCTGTAATCTCAGACAGATCACAGCAGGTTCATTCTCTCATCTATGCCATGAACTCAAACACACTTTCTATACTTAAAGGTACCCTGATGGAAAGTTCCTGAAACTCCATATCAATGTTATAGCTATTAGACACAAGATGATGAAATGAAATCAGTGTGTCTGAGATGAGGCAGGGCAAGTGAAGTAATGACATCATAAGGAAGTAAAGGAAGTGGGACTTTCACCTGTTGTAGTGGACCAGCTGTTTGTACAGATGGATTTAGAAGGAGGAGATACAAAACACTTGTTCTCAACCATTAAAAGAAGCAAATACCAACTTAAAGTCATTTGTTATAATTAACACATAATTTTGGATAGTAGCTTATATGATATAATAGCGTCTTATTTATAATAACGACAGTAATAAATATGAAGACTTACTGAGAATAAACAGTATGGACTAATCACTTTGCACACAGTATCTAATTTAAAGCTCACAACAGCTCCTGTGGAGGTACTGAGTGTGATCCCCATTTCACAGATGAAGAAACTGAGGCTTGGGGTGATGAGCTAATGTGTGCATTATCACATGGTTTGTGAAAGAGAGCTGGAAGTTGGTCTCAGGCTGATGTTGCCAGGGCATGCACTCTTAAGCCCTCCAAAGTGCTTACTATCTGCTCTAGCAGTAATCAGACTGTGCTATGGCTCGCCACGCCATGTCTTTCTCAAACACTAGTAGCTCCATGTCCTTGAGCACAGGTAGAAATAAAAACCTTCACCACTGCCTATCTTTAGCCCAAAGGGAAGTCCTGATACACCCATAGTAGAGGCAGAATATGCCTGTTGGAATATCTTGGGAACTAATGATACTTTTATCTTCTCCCCTGCATCTTGAGAGCTGTGCTTATGTCATACTTTGTTTCCTTAATTGTGACAAACAATAATCAAATGACCCCTAAGTATTTAGCAATGTGAATTAAATTATTTAACCGATGAGATTTCAAGTTTTATTAAAAAAAAAATAAGAGTTTTGGGGATAACAAAAGTTTAAATGTTGGTTTGGGCCATAGATCCATAAGAAAAGGATTATAATAATCCTGAAGACATTGACTTAATGCAAAATCGATTTTAAAGATCATTAGGAGAAAGCTCCTCCATTAAAAAATAGTAATTCATGTATGACTCGGGCATTGCATAGATAGGTGTTAGATGCTGAAAATTCCAATGTGATTGACAAAAATGTGTTTTCTGTCTTGAGGTCTCAATCCTTTCTCTTGCTGGCTTCTCTAACCAGGAGCTTGTAACTTATTTGTGAGTGTGTGCATGCATGTGTGTGTGTGGGGTGGGGGGCTTTCAAGGGGGCCATACAAGGAACACTGATTTATAGTGCAACATGAAAGTGCTGTTGTAAGAACACCTCAGAGGCCTATGGACCCCAAGAAAAAGGGCATTTAGCCCAGACTTGCGGTAGGAGAAGGTCAATCAAAAAAGACCTCTAGCATGAAATAATATCTGGGTTAAGACCTGAGGAGGAATAGAAGTTAGTAAGAGGAAATGGATCAAGCTGATATTATCCTTTGCCTACCAAAAAGTCATCCTCTTTTTTTTTGTTGTTGTTCGGAGATATTAGATCTAAGAGATATCAAAGTACGTCTACCAAGGGGATGATGGCTTTCTGAAAAAGATCTCTTGCGTCTGTTTAGAGGAAGGTCCATACAAAGAATCTACCTGCTTTGTGTGGAAAGCTATTTGTGCCTCCGAATGCTGTTGTATAAGGCTGGAGCTGCTGCAGCTATCTTGTGACCATGAGGCAAAGGCCAACGGAATCATTGAAAAAACCTTCTCACAGCTCTTATATTCCTGGGTTACTGAATCAGTGCTAAGTTCGTTTTTAAAAGTAGCTTCAGATGAGAAAAATAAATCTCGATTGGTTTAGGTCATAGTTGTGATTTTTGTTACTTATGGCTTGTAAACGTTTCCATCAAAAGGGGAGCTGAGAGAAAGCTATCATTTAGAATCAAAAGATTGATAGAGCTTCCCAGACAAGAACAAGCTAAAGGGTTCATCACCACCAAATCAGTATTACAAGAATGTTAGAAGGACTTCTTTAAGAAGAAGAAAAAAGATTTTAAAAAATGATTAAAATGGCGAAAACTACATATCAATAATTATTTCAAATGTAAATGGATTAAATGCTCCGATCAAAAGATAGGGTGGCTAAATGGATAAGAAAACAAAACCCTTACAATGCCTATAAGACACATGCTTCAGATTGAAAGACACACAAGGACTGAAAGTAAAGGGAAGACAAAGGATGTTTCATGAAAATAGAAACAAAAACAAAAATGAAAAAAGACACTGTAATAATACTTATACCAGATGAAATACACTTTAAAACAAAGGCTAAAACAAGAGACAAAAAAGGACACAGTAATCCTATGTCTGGGTGGGTATTTATCCAAAAAATTCCCAAAACACTACTTCGAAAGGATGTGTGGATCTATACATTCATTGCAGCACTGTTTACAGTGGCTGAGATATGGGAGCAGCCAGGTGGATAAATGGATGAGGAAAAGGTGGTATGTATGTGCAATAAAGTATTGCTCAGCCACAAAGGTGAAATGAAATCTTGCCGTCTGCAATGGCACGGATGAGCCTGGAGGGAGTTGTGCTGAGTGGAATAAGTCAGACAAAGAAAGACGTGTCATGTGATTTCAGTTACACGTGGAATCTAAAGAACAAAATGAACAAACAAACAAAACAGAAACAAACTCATAGCTACATTTTGATGATTGGGAGGGAGTTGAGGATGGGTGAAAAAGGGAAGGGATTAAGAAGTACAAATTGGTAGTTACAAATGGTCATGGAGATGTGAAGTACAGCATAAGGGATATAATCGATAATACTGTAATAACTATATATGGTGTCAGATGAGTACTATGTTTATTGGGGTGATCACTTGGTAAGTTATATAAATGTCTAATCACCATGTTGTACACCTGAAACAAATAAAATATTGTATGCCAACTATAATTAAAAAACAAAAAATATATATATTAAAAAAAAGGAGGCACTGAGGGGTACAAAATGTACAATCGAAACACTTGAGGATAAAAATACATTAGCATATTTCAGGCTTAACCAAAGTTCAGAAGCATGAGAATGATTGCAGGCAGTTGAGAAGGAAGGATAAGAGAAGGGAGAGGCCATAGCTGCCCTAGGTTTCATCCTCCTAAATTCAACAAACATTGAAAGAATAACTGTGTTTTCTGTTGCGTGCTATTTCAGGCAAAGGGAGCAGAAAAGGCAAAGCCCTGAGGAGAGATGTGCCTGGCACTTTTGAGGAATAAGAAGGCCAGTGTGGCTGGAAAGGAGAGAGGAGGAGTGTCCTGGGAGATAAGCTCAGAGAAGTAGGGGCAAGCCATTGTGTAAGTCACTGAAAGGCTTTCACTTCAAACGAGCTGCAAATATTTTGGGGGGCTTTGAACAGAGGGGCAGCACAATGTGTTACATATCGCATTATTATATCTGTTAAGTTCAAACCAGACATAGAGGGATGGGGGCGTAAGTAGAGACCAGTTGGGGAGTTATCGTGATAAGGCAGGCAAGTGATAATAGTGGTTCGGCAAATGTGGTGAGAAGCGTTTGAGATTTCCATCTTTTTTGATAATTGAATGCCAGGGATTACTGATGGACTGAATATGGGAGCTAAGAGAAAGAAAAGAGTCAAGACTAATTCTAAGGGATAGACACCAAAGAACTGAAAGGATAGATTTGCAATTTATAATGATAAGAAATAAATACTCTGGGAGGATCTGAGGTTTGTTTTTTTGTTGTTTTTTTGAGTTTGTATTTTGATCTGTTATTGTTAAAATGTTGTTTAGATATATATGTGAATGGGTTTATGAGTCAGAAATTTAGGACAGTCTCAAACTGGATATAGAAATGTGAACAATCTTTCAAGTACCGATGGTATTTAAAGCCATGGGCTGGAAGAGATCACCAGGAGAGTGAGATGAGGGAAAGTAGAGTTTCAAAGGCTCACAGCTGGTACATCCCAGTGATAGAAGATGTCAGAGATAAAGAGAAACAAGCAAAGGAGCCTGAGAAGGAGCAACCGGGCAGAAATGACAAGAGCTATGGTGAACTGGAAGTTAAGTGAAGAACGGGTTTCAGGTAGGAGAGAGTGAACAGTGAGTTGACATCACACCATGAGTTTAGTTAAGGCTCATTTTAGATCTCAAATCTACTGATTCTTACTCCAAATACAGGGAAAATGGAGCGGGGTCAAAACCCCCAGCTTGATTCCATCAGAGACTCAATGAATCACTAGAATATTTTCTGTTAATTTGGCAGTCCACATTCTGGAGGTGAGAGAGAATAATAACGTTGTCAGGATTAATGGATGTTCAGGGTATAATAATTTTTCCTTGTTTTGTTTTTGTTTTGCTGTTTTTGTTCTATTTTGTTTTCAAGATAAAAGGGTCATTCTGCAGAAATGACAGAGACTGCTTTTCCAGCCAGCTGATGAACTAAGATTGCACAGGAAGCATACCAGCAGGATAAAATAGCCCCACTGGTCTTTATCACATAACCATGAATGTCAAGTAATGTGAGAAATTCCAAGAGAGAGAGAGAGAGAGAGAAGAAAAAAACTAGAGAGAGTTAAAAATCTCAGCTTTGAGCATCATTAATGAATAAGAAGGAAAAAGGAACCCCATCTGTCTCTGGTAGAGAGAAATGATGGAGCAAGAAATCTTATCATACCACTCTCTGTGCTTCATAAAATATGAGTAACTTTTGGCAACCGGTCAAAATGAAAGAGAAAATATGCAAAACACACGTACTCTTCTGCACACGCAGGACGAGATAGGAGAGACAAGAGCTTCAAGGTTGATTTGTTGAGGACGGGGAGGCAAACTATTATATATAAACATATATCATATTCTGCATGTTTTGGCAAATGTCAAACACATTTTCTACACTGGCTATCTTAGCTTCTGCCTTCACACACTATTTTTGGCTTCTAAGAAATAAAATTACATTTTATCGAACATTTTTTGTTTTCAGTACCCATGAATTTTGGCATCAAGAACATTCATTCAGGAAAGGACTATAGCAAACTTTCTCTTAGTTTAAGAAAGTCCTTTTATTTTCATAAATAGAGAAATTGGTTGTGTAAGTACTAAACAGCTCAAGATAATTTACTGTTCTGAAATATTCCAAAGCACATTAACGGCATCCAGGAATACACAACGGTTGACAAAATAATTATGTGTGCTGACAATGAATCATTGAAATAGGTCCCCCGAGAGCTCCTATCCCACCACACTTCATTAGGCCTGTTTAAAGGGGAACCACGAAAGGTTATATTTGGAAGGGCTTGTGGGTGATATAACTAATTTTTGTTAAACCTAACATAACTAAAATAATTTTATTTGTTAAAAAGCACTCCCATATACTGTTTCTTGTCATTAGTCCCACAGTAGACTTATCACCAAACTACGACTGGACTTTTCTAAATTCTTTTCAAGTTAAAGAGATTTGGCTCAAGTTGTGAATTTGTGTTATGTGCAGGAGAATTGTGTTTCAGCTATGATCTGCATTTCTACTGGGATTACCACAAAATCTTAAAAAAAAAAAAAATTAGAGCTGGAGTAAAAACCTCAGAGATCATATAATCTAAACTCTTTATTTTAATTAGGGGGAAACTTCCAGAGAGGTTAAGTGACTTGTTTAAAGTCACACAGTAAGTTAACAAAATCTATAGCTGCTTCACTTAATGAGAGTAAGAGCCATTTCTCAAGCAAGTCCCTCTGCTCTCAGTGTGAATTCAGTCTGCTGGGTATACTCCAAGGGTATTGCTTTGTTTCCTTGTGGTTTACCAAGAAGTAAATCTATTACCTTTTAACATTCTTTGGTCTAGTCATGTTAATAACCACTTAGGTTTACAGAGAGCTTCGCAGAGTTTCCATCTGCAAAGGATGTGCATTTATTCTCTACCATGACTCCCTATGTGAGTATGGATAGATGAAATTAACCTGATAACAGGAAAACTATGGCTTATGTGTAGAGATTTGTCCTACGTGACTTAGCCAGGCAGTGATGAAGCTAAACTAAATCCAGGTAAATGGTTCTAAAAAGTCAAATGACCCGAATCCGTTCCCTAATTCCTGTACCTAGATACAATAGACAATATTGTCCTCAAATGCCCCGTGGTTTGAGCTCTTCCAAATTCATTCGATTCCTTGCTAAGGTGACTTAGCTAACAGAAGCAAATATGGAAACCCAGGATGAGGTCTGTCTTTGTTATTCATATGTATATGATACATGAGCTTCATCTACATTATGCAAAAAAAGAGAAAGTTTATTTTTTCCCCCCACAAACCTTGCCTTCTTCCAAAGAGCTACTAAATAAGATGGTTTATTTCACATGATTGATTATAGGAATCCTGCTCATATATCCAAGGGCTGACATTTTAAATCACATCTTCTTTTCAATTGAAGGGAATGAAATGATTTTCATATCTTGACATGATTGATTATCTGGAAGCTGAAGCCAAAAATCTATAAGAGTTCAATCTATAGCTCCTACCAGCTGATAGCATATTATCAAACCTTATTAAAACCATGCATGACTTGCAACTGCAGCTTCATATCTGACAGTAAACAAATATAATGGCCTTCTGCCTTCAGATTGCACACTTGTATTAATGTGGTGGTTGATGTATCTATTTAAAAAGGATTATAGGTGATGTAAATCTTACCTCTACAGATAGATGGTAATTCCTTTGTGTTTAATCTTCATAAGAGATCAAGGAAATCTAAAATAGTTATGGAGCTGAATGTTTATCAGAGGCAGACCTATAAAGAGTTTCTAATAGCAAACTGCTAGTCTCAATGGGATACCTCTTCCTGATTTTTCTAAAGGTCTCCTCCTTTAATCCAAACCCTGAGAGGTATCAACTATAAAGATAAGTCATCAGGGCATATAAGCTGGAATTTACACACTCCAGTGTGAGTCGACTTATTGAAAGCGAAGGTTTCATTCATCTAAAGTTACACAGCAGCATGTGGAACGTTGGAGACCAGCCACTATTCCGAAGGTTGGCACGTTTATGGGAAAATCAATGCTTAAGTTATCATTTCCCCTGCTTTAATTATAATTTCAATTTTCTTTTTGGATGGTACAGATCAAATAAAAATAGGTCGTGTCTCCTCATTGTAAACAACGCCCCATAAATCTGGGCTCTGATACTGCTGGACTCTGTCACAGACATCTGTTCAATCCTCGTCCTTTGTATCTAAAGTTAATTTTGGCTGTGGGGTTTGCAGTGTCAAGTTGCAAGTCTCCCAGTGACCTGGTGGCCACATAAGTCTATCCATTAAGACAACACCCAAATTATTCTAAGTGAAGCCAAAAAGTTCAAGCTGAAACTCTACTAAGAATCTAATAAATGAGTAAAAACTTTCCCTTTAAAAAGTTACTCAGTAGACTTTAAATGTCTTAAAGAAAGGCTCTTCTATTTTTATACTTCCCATATCTCCTAAAGATGAGTTATAGAGTTTTATCTTACAAGCATTGTTCTCAGTACTAGAGATAAGTGGTGAATAAGAATGGTGTGCATTGCCCCTGTACTCAAAGAGTTTCCTATCCAAAGGGTGGACAGTACAATGAAAAAAGGAAGTACAATAAGGAGTGATGAATGCTAAGTTAGAGAAAAATAAAGGTTAGCACAGAGTACAAAGAAGGGCCCATTTAAAGAATGCTTCATGCATATGGGAACAATGAAAAGGTGTCTTGGTAAGTAAGGTAAAGGCATAGGGAGGGATATTCCAGAAAGAAGGAGAGGAAAATAGAAAGATGGCATGGTGAGTTCCTCACAGACCATGACTGGTGTGGTCAACCTGGGCCAGAACAGGAATGGCCATAGAAGTCAAGATGAAAACTTTTTGCCTTATCCTGAGGTTAATAGGCAACCATAGACTGTTATGAGCAGAAAAGTTACATGATCATTTTTGTGTTTTAGAAAGTAGGATGTATGGAGTAAGTGATTCTGAAATGAAGTAATGAAGAAATGAAAACATTATTACTATTTATGATAAATATTTTGGGGGCATTTCTGATTCTTCAACATTTTCCCATCAAAAAATCCTCTCTTATTCTCATAAGTACCTTTTGGTGAAAATGATTTAAATATTTCAAATACCTCAAAGATAAGGAAACTGAGGTTCCTAGAAATCTGATTGGTGTCTCAAATGTCACAGATTCAGTCGTGAGTTGCTAATTGATATAAATCATTTCATTCTCGGTTCCCCCAAATAACATTGTACCTTAAAATTCCAATAGCTTGATAAAAACATCAACTTAAAGGGAAAAAATTGTATATCTTTAAGGGCTGAGGGACACTTAAAATTGTGCTCATAAATCTGATTACACTAAAGATGGATTTACTGCTCAAAACAGCTAAGGAATTACTTGGACATTATAGAAAGAGATGAATTATTATTTATTAAATGAATGTTCAGTGTTCTGTATAAAAGGTTTACTTTTGTCAGTGTTTTTTGTTCATTTTCTGTTCTGTTTCATTTGGTGTGCATGGCTAATGAGATCAAAAAAAAAAGGTTGACTGTCATGGCTGAGCTAACAAAACAATGTCAAACAGAACCAGTCCATTTGCAAAGTCACCCACATTGCCAGAGGTGAACATGAGGAAACATGCCCTTGGGAATATGTGGAAACTTTAGAGAGAGTTGTAGACTTCCACAGAACACAAACTGGGAGGTGAAGAGCACACAATCAACAGATTCTCTAGACAATCTGGGCTAGAACTAGTTTTCACTGAAATTATATCTCATCTTCTCTTGTGATATTTGCCTTTCTTCCCTAGCAAACTTCTCTACAACCATAGCTACACTCAACCCCCTCCACGGTGACAGCTCGTACATTTCTATTGTCAGCAATGATCTCACTGCTTAGTACGAGATTCAATTCTCCAAACGCCTGCTAGCCATTTCCACGAGGATGCTCATGGCTCTCCTATTCAGTAGTACCAAAATTCACTTCTTACTCCATATACACAACCTAGTCCTTATATCTTTTAGTTCACAGCATCACCAATAACAAATCTCCCAACTAAAAATTTTAAAACTACCTTTGTCTATGTCCTATCCAAACTACCATTACTCATGTCTAAGGAATCTCTAAGACCAGTTAATTCTACATTTTAATGGTCGTGTCCCAAATCCCTCCTCTCAAATTCCTCCTCACTACTCCTGCCCTAATTCAGGGCCCCACTATTGAAATAATTAGTGTAAAATCACACGGATTGTTTCTCTTACCCTAGAAGACAGCCGTCTTCAATACTCTAAACATTTTCCCCTATTATCTTTCTAGAATACGATTATATCCACACAAAAATCTGTAAATGAATGTTAATTGTAGCTTTATTTGTAATAACCCCAAACTAGAAACAACCCAAAAGTCTTCCTTTCGGTGGGTGAATAAACAAACTATGGTACATTCACACGATGGAAGAGAACTGAGATATAAAACAAAGAAAATATTGATACATATAGATTTCAAGGGCTTTATGCAGTTTCTTTATAGTAATAGAACAGTTCTGGATCCTGATTCTGGTGGTGGATATATAATCTACTCATAAGATTAAACTCTATAGTAATATATACCACCAACAAAAAAAACTGAATGCATGTAAAAGCCAGTGAGACCTAAATAAGTTCTGTGGTTTATTTAACAATATTAAACCCATCTCAGTTTCCTGGTTTTGATATTGTACTGTGATTACATGAAATGTTGCCATTGAAGGAAGCTCAATGATGGGCATGGAAACTTTGTACTATTTTTGCATACTCTTATCAAGTCTCAAAAACTTAAAAGTAAAATGTTTTTAAAACATTGAGTATATTCTTTCTCATCTTCTCTCACCTTGACTTGCCTTTGACTTCAGGATAGAGTCCAAATGGATGAGCCTGAGATTTGAGATCATAGTTTCTCTCTTTTATATAATATTCCTGTAGTTATCTTATTATACTCAAAACTTATTCCCGGAATAGGCCATGTACTTCCTCTAATCTGTGATTTTTAATTGTGTTAACCTTAATTTGAGGCAATATTCTGCATGCATTATTTTATGAAATCTCTACAATAACTTTTTAATATGACTCAGTTTCTCCATGTTTATAGCAGAAGTCAATGAGACGCATGGACATTTACATTATAGAATCAGCAGCAAAAGAATTCAAATCATTCCTTTAAGACTCCTCTATCCCATATTTATTCATGTATGCCAATGTTTAGATTACTTGCTTGTATGCAAGAGACTATCACGGCCCATGCCTTATGCTTGCAATTTCTCGTATTGCTATATTGTGTAAAGTAAGTATTCAGTGAATGACTGTAGATTGAAAGTGACCTGGACCCCGTAATGTACTGTTTTCTACACATATAATTCATCATTTTGCAAATTGGGTTGAAAGGGCCCTCATAAGTGCAAATAAAGTCTTGAAATAAAAAAAGACTTCTTAATGGAAACAACCTAATGATCTGAAATCAGTGGGCGAGGGCCTGCGTATTTTCAGAAGCTTCTCCAGGCCATTGGGTAGTTCTGCCACCCACTGAGATATGAGTCACACTAGAAATGATGGACTTGGCACTAAAAACATGAAATTTCTTGTTCATTGCTTCCTGTGAAGGAAGCCTCAATTTTCACAGACCAAGGCAAGAGATAGGAAAAATGAGTCAGCAAGGAGTTCAAGTATGAAACCTGTAAACAACCAGGTCCAAGAAGCTCAGAAAAGTCCTTTTATGAACTCTATATCAGCCTTTTGAAATTAAGGTAGATTCCATCCATCTGCAGGAACCAGGTGAATCAATAGCATTTCCATCTCAAATGTTCATCTACCTATTAATTGTTGACAACATGGCACAAGATAGTAAATAAACCATGTAAGAATGCATACACACACACACACACACACACACACACACACTCATACGGATGTAACACTGTAGTTTTATGAGCTTCACAGGATACCCTGAACCCTTATGACCTCTAGTACAAGATCTTTAATATAGAGAAAAGTCTCTAGTTTGAAGGTCGAATAACTGTGCAATGCAACCTTGAGTCAATTATTTTATTTTCTGACCCTTTACTTGAATGACAAACCAGAGCAAATAATAACTCTTCTACCTAAATTGAAAAGAAAACAATTTCGGAAAATATAACTTCATATACACTGCAAAGTTATAGAAAATAATAAATATGAATGCAATTATTTGGCCTACTACACTCAGCAAAGGTAAAAGCCTTTGAAAAATAATGAGCTCTGAACTAGTTGTGAAACCCAGAATAAAAAGGTGGTTTCCAATTTCTCTGTTTTTTCTAAATTCAATCTGGTCCCAATGTATGGGAATTTCTATGATATGGTAGAGAAGTAATAGGACTATTTCAAAATATTCTGATACTCCTTCTGGGCACAAGGCAGGAATCTAGGCAGGGCTACATGACTTAACTTTGCACAGTGAGATGCAAGAAAAATGACGTGTATCACTCCCAGGTGGAAGCTTTAAGATACAGAATGCAATGTACTGTTTTCCTCTTCTGCTACACTGAAACCGGAAATGCTTCTGGAGGTAGAGTCTAGTGAGATGAAACTCCATCAGTGTGAATGCCTGAGCAACTACCATAAGCATACTCCCCACTGACCAATTTTGTACACACAGTGTGAACAAGAAGTAAGTTTGTTAAGTCTCAGTGGTTTCGGGCTGGTTACTTTCATAGCCTCTTTTGATTTACACACAGTATATCAAACACCCATGCCCTGTCCAGCTTTAATCCTCATTGCCACCGGTGGATGTTTCATAAACTAAATGAGGTATTTATGGAGCATTTTCCTCTCTTACATATTTTAAGATCACCAAGGAATGGGATTATATCTCATAAATTGATATATAAGATTCCAAAGATGGCCACCATGCATTACCATTTCTCCTTAGAAAGGCATGTTGTGCCATGTCAAGACGTATGTCTAATTCTCCTCCCCTTGAACCTTAGTCATTCGAGCTGCCCTTGGTCTCTTGCTTTACTAATAGAATATGGTAGAAATGATATTTCTGGATGCCCAAGGATAAGTATTAATGAAACCTAAAGCTTCTGCCCATGCTTCTTGGAATGCTCCCTCAAACAACTCAGGAGCCATGCTCGAAAAGCCTAAGGCACATGAAGAAACTACATGAGAGATGTTCAGTTGACAAAATCTGCTGATGTTCAAGTCCAAAATCAGCATCAATTTCCAGCCATGTGCATAAGCTGCCTTGGCTATTTAGCTAAGTTAAGCCTACATATGACTACAGCCCCAGTTAACACCTAATTGCAGTAACAGGAGAGACCCCAATTAAGAAGACCCACCTGATACTCAAGTTACCTATGCAATAACGAGATATGAGAAGCTTGAGAGATAATACATTGTTATAGGTCGCTATGTTTTAGTGTTGTTTGTTATATAAGCAATAGATAACCTGAGTTACGTATGGTATGATTAATGTTTATATAAAATGGAAATAATGATGCATATTACACAGGATTATTATAGAGATTAAATTCTGTAATGTACCTAATGTGTTTCTATTGTCTGTAATATAACATGCACCAATCAAGATATTCTTGGTCATAAAAGTTATTCTAAAAAATTCAAGTATTAGTGGATTAAAAAAAAAAACAAAACAAGTTGTATTTCTCCCTCATTCTATTTGTCCGCCAAGGTTGAATATGTTTACTCAGGGACCCAGGATGACAGGGCAACAATCACTTTAAACTTTGCTAGCTCTTGTGCAAGACGAAGGGAGCTCTAGGGGCTCGCACTCTGACACTTAAATGTGCTGGACTGAAAGCAACACACATCATGTCTGTAAAAATTCATTAGCCTGAATCACAAGGGGCAGCAAGTAAAATCTTACCATTTGCTCAAGGAGCAGGAAAACATGCTATGTCTAACAGCATGATAATATGCTATGGTTCTTTTTTTTTTCCATAAAATTATTCTATCCTAACATACCATACTTATTTGTTTTGTTATTGTTTGTGTCCCCTTACAAAAAAATATATTCCTACGTGTAAACTCTGTGTACGCAGATATTTGTGTCTATTATGTTCACCTCTGTATACAAAACACCCAGGGACAGCTTAACTTGTACGTAGCACTTACTTATTAATACATGGTGGAAGTATGGTTTACCATCATCGTTGTCATCATCATTATCATTACATCTTTATAATAGTATCCACATAAGCGACATTTTCAGAGAGGTGTAGCCTGGAGAACACTGCAGTAACATGAAAATTAAGCATAAATATCTAGACAGCTTCTACGTTAAAAACAAAGAGAGAGAGAATTGTGATTATTTTAACTCCAAAAGTATAATTAGTACAAATGGATATGTACATGTATGTAACTCAGCTATCAAGTACATATGTTTAGTGTCAAACAAAGTCAAGTCTGAATCTTGGCTACCCAAATTATTAGCTATGTGATTTGGGTTGTAAATCAAATGTATTATGCCAAACTCCATTTCTTATAAATCTTACTCTTTTAAAAATTTTCTCATGGTGACTTGAAAGTGTAAGTTTTCATATACTTGGAATGACCACTCTCCCTCCCATTGTGTGGATTCTGTGTTTTCTTCCAGGTCCTCCTGATCTCTCTACTTAGAGAGACAAACTCCAGCCCAATTTTCTCAGTGGTCCAAAAATAACTCCAGTAAATAATGTTAGCTTGATGCTGGTATCTTCTCTCTGGTAATTATCACATCCTGGTTTCTTTCACCATGGCCCACACTCCTTAGCAATTCTTGACAATTGGACGAAGAGGTTTCATATAGGATGACAGGCTTTGAGAGGCAGGAGCTGAGTGGAAGCCAGTCGTTCCAAATCACGAAGGAGAGGGCATTGAATCATCAAGCCATCCTTTTATAACCAACTCCACAATATGTGAATTTGAAAAATAGGAAATGTGTCACCAGAAATACACTGTGCTTTCCTCACACACAGAACCATCTTTGGTTTACTTAAGAGTTAAAGAAGATCACCAAGCTTTATAGTGCAGAAAGGTTTAAAATATTATAGAAAAAACTCTTTATAAGTTCTAAAACAAGAATAATTAGTATTTTTTTTTAATTTGGTTGGTAGATAGGGGATGATGTGCTAGAGGTTAATTTTGCCAAAAAAAAAAAAAAAAAAAAACTCTTATGGCCCTTCAGAAGGTAAGCAAAATTGGGAAACTATTACAAATTAATGTCTGATTAATCAGACTCCAGCAATATCAACCCCATAATTAACCTGATCATAGGACCAAGAATTTTAAGAAGCAAGTGGCAGTTAATGATCACTAAAATATCTGATTCCCAAGGACATTTTCTTTAACTCGAAAAGCAAGGTCCCGGACCTTTAATGCACATAGGAGCTTATATCTTTTTCCCCCTCTGTTGTCTTTCATTGGCTGAAAATAAGAAAAAAATATATTTGTAAATCTGTGCTTTTATAATACCTTCATTTATATTTTTCACGTGCTTTCTTTCAACTGCAACCTATAAAGAGAAAAAACTACAATACTGATAAAAAATCAACACTATCTCCTACAGCAGGACAGATATAACTCTAGGTATGATCAGATCAAAAGATTCGACTGATGTCGTCACATATTAGTTTTGGTGGGTTTTTTTCTTTTTTGGAGGTTGATTCTCAGCTGCACTTACTTCTGTATAGCTTCCTTCTCAAGTGGATTTTCCTCAGGTGCTGGCAAAGATGGCTGTTGGCAGCCTCAGGCTTACCCAGGCCTTAGTGTTACTATCTCAAAAAGAATTTGCTCTTTGTGGATGTTTTCAGTTTTTTGATTAATCTGAGTTCACTTATGTTTCTATTTCTGAACCAATCATTTTAACCAGAGTTTTTCAGTATTCTAAATGGCCAGGCCAGTATCATAATCTCACCCCTAAACCATGAATAAACTTAGACACTTCTGAAACTCATAGGTGGAAAATTGCAGCAGGTTTTCTATGTTGCATAAAGATATTTTCAGTATATTTTTTATGTGATTACCATAACAACCCCATGAGAAAATATGATCAGGATTTCTGGGAGAGGTAGCTTAGGGAACTAGAAAGACACAAGTCTTAGAGGTCAATAGATATTAATGTATTTCTGCCTTTTCTAAACTGTTTAGCTACGTGCTTTCATTTAAGCTATATAACTAACTACACAATAACCTCGGTTTCTTATCTCTAAAATAAGTATGGCATGATTGTAACAGGCACTAAATAAGATATATTTTTAAAAAGAATTGTACACTGTTGTAATAACTCTGTGTAATTAACAACCTCAATTCCATTGGCTTTACAACAGGTTTATTCCTCAACTCTGTGGGTTGGTTGTGATTCTGCTTTGATTGACTGGGCTTGGCTCTTGGCTGTATATATGTTCACATCTGCTCAACATGTTTCCTCATTCTGTGATCAACCGCTACCCAGGGTATGTTCTTGTGGCAGATGGCAGAGCATCAGAGGATAAGGCAAACCGTATTAACACCCTTAATGGCTCTACTGACATTATATCTGCTGAGATCCCACAGGCAGATCAAGTCCCATGGCCAAGCCTATCCCTGGAGTCGGCAACACACTCTCCCTACACTGGTGAGAGGCACTGAAAATTCACTTGGAAAAGGCTGTGCGTGGATGATTCTACTAAAGAAATAGAATGAAAAATTGGGAACAATAACCTAATCTACCACAAAATCAGAGTTGGTAATAAAAAATATTTATCACTGTAGTTCACCCTTTGGAAAACCACTTTAGGATTTAGAATAGGGAATTGAAGATTAGGGAAAGTGTATAAAATCTGGTGTAACTCTCTTCATTGCCCATTCAGCTCTACACTCTTTCCTGTGATCACCAGTCTTCCCACAGTAGCTGGGTTACTGGCTTCTGACTCTATTGGCACTGCACTTCTGGTTTACACCCTGGCTGTATACCACATGTCTCCTAAACCTGCTATGCCAAAATGGGACCACCTTTTTTCTCTTTTTGGGCTCACAGTAAGGGCGAGTGATATCTGTCACAGTTATTTCTGCAGCCTTGCACACTGCTTGTGACATAGGAGATTGTCAATATAGTCACAGACTCAGGGAATGGACGATAGTCACATGTGGCAACTACTGGTGACCTCCCCAAAATTCACCCCTCCATTTTTCCTTACTAATAGTAAACAAATTAATTTGGGGGGTGCAAGTAGAGCAACAAAGAGCTTAAATTAAGATGCTATTTCCTACCTTCCCATGTGGCGAGGGGTGGTCAATGAAATTTAAGTGGATGGTATTAGGAGGGGCTTCCAAAACTGTTTGCAAAGGAGTCCTATCCTCTCGCTATTTCCCTTCTTCCTTCTGGAACAGACTTTTTGGTTAGAGTTATAGTGGTTATTTTTAGGTTATAAACACACCTAAAGATGGTAGAATCAAAAGCTGAAAAGAGTGTAGGTCCCTGATGACTGTGAGCCCAGGACTATCAATCGCTGGACTTCTTTTGTGTGAGAGCAAAATGAACCCTTAATTTGTTTAGGCTATTTGTGTGGAAGATGATCTGATACTTGAAGCTGAACACAATAATGCCATATGTTCCTGGTAGATGTTAAATGGATCTGATTTTGAAAGTAGATATATAACTGGACTCGCACAGTAACAGAGCAGAGGCAGAAATTGAATCAATTTGAGGCAAAAATGGCTTTCTTGGTCTCAACTGAACAGGAAATCTTGACAATCAAGATCACTTCAAGAGTTATCATCAGTACTTCCTTTTTATTTCTTTCTGCTGTGATTTATTGTGCGCTTCCCATAAACTCACATGCAGTTGGATATGAAGCATGAACAAGAAAAAAAAAAACTTTGTTGTCATATGCCACTGAGAATTTTATGAGTGTTTGTTACCACAGTGTAACACAGCCTATGCTGACTAATACAGAGGTGCATTACTTACAATCTCTGTAGCCAATGTTCTTAGGCAGTGGTCTGTCATCAAAAGGTATTTAAGAAATTATCTGAATGAATATAACTGCCCAAAGCAAAGTTTTAAGAGGGCATAAAGGGAGAACAATTTTCTTTTGGTTTGTAATATCGAAGAGGAATTTATGGGGAAGGTGGCATTTGAACAAGGAAAAAGTATGAAATTCTCATGAGAAGTATAGCCTTTGGACTTCAACCAACCTGGGTTTGATCCCCAGATCTACAACCTACCTTAGAAAAGTTACTTAATCACTATGAACCTCAGTTCCTTTGCCTTTATAATGGGGATAATGCCTACTACTCAGTATTTCACAAGGATTAAATGAGAAACACTAGTAAAGTGTTCATATAATGTCAATTCCAGTAAAACAGATATGAAATTGAGGGCTTTGAATGTGTAAAAATGGTGACAGTGATGGAACATTTGGACATAAGAGTGGGAATGTGAGGGGCTTACCTGGCAAACAGGTACACACCTATGTTAGCTACAGCTTCTAGAATAAAACTTAATAACTATACTTTACGTTTCTGCAGCATGTTATAGTTCCAAAAAGATCTCAGCATGTACCATTTCATGTATTCTTCATATCAATATTCTGAGAGAGTTTTTTTTAATCCCTGTTAGAATTTAACAGATGGACATTTGAAGTGCAGAAACATACAAATAATCACCAGAACATACTAATGTCAGTGTTGGAACTGAAGCTTCTGTTTTCTGATAAAACACTCAGTGCTTTTTTTTGTGTTCCAAATGCTTTATGTGAGGAGCTCAAAGCACATTCACAAAACCTACTTTGCAAGGTACTCTTACTGTTTTGCTGGTCAAAGTTTACATATGCAGTACTATCATGTTGCTGCAGCTTCACATCTGTGAGTGCAGAGATGTCCTCATGAGGTGAATGCCTTGAGTAAATCAGGACCAAAGAAACATGATTTTTGTAATGAAGTAAGTGTCAAAGGTGACAGCCAAGGCATCCATCAACAAGCACCAAACCTGGACTTTCATGGTCTTGCAGGACTTTAGAAATGGAAGGTGCTTCATTTCCATTTCTCTCCTTCTATGCTACCATTTGCTTATTCAAAATTAATAACATTACCACCTTCGGAACATGGCTTCCTCTTTGAAAAGTCCTCCTGTATTTCATAGGACTGGATACTTGGCTCAAAGAAGACATATAACAGTCTGGTCAATGGCCCAGTCCTTCTCTTTCAACAATTTCAAATAAAACATGAAAGCCTTGGAGACTGGGGAATTGATTCGTATTTGGAATAAAGCGCTAACCGAAGAGACTATAAACAACTGTGTATATCTTGGAACTGCCTTATTTCTCTGATCTGGCTGTTGAAATTTTCCTTGGATTATGTGAGAGACACCATTATCCTGCCAAAGTTTTTTCTTTCATATACTTAAGAGAGTTTGATAAGGCTCTGCCTTTGTCCAACCACAGTATCTTTAAGACACTAGTGACTTCAGTAATTCAGGATAAAGCCTCTGTCACTTCTCAGGAGTCTTTCCTCCCCCAAATTGTCTATGAAACCAGGTGCAAGTGCCAGTTATTCTACCTTTCAAATTCATTCTCAACTGTGTACATGCCACAGTTCCTGTCTTCATCTAGGTTTTCATCTCTCTTAATTAGGTTTCCCATCTCCAGTCTTGCCTCCTCCCAATAGATCTCCTGTCCAAAAGAAGAATTAAGTTTAACAGGAGAATAAAGTAAACCAGAATTACCAAGAATCCCATTTGTTCAGAGATTTCACATCCATTGCCTCGTTTAATTCTAAGTATTGTGGGATGATATATATATATATATATATACATATATATATGTGCATATATATATATAATTTTTTTTTTTGGTAAAAATTTATGCTTATTTTACAGATGAAGAAATGGAAACTCAGAGATGTTAAGCAAATTTCTCCTGGTCACATACTTGGTAAGTGATGGAGTCAAACTTCACACCCAGGCAGGCATACTCAAGGGCCCATGCTTTCACCCATTTCCTAATTTCTTCCCCAGCGAGATATAAGCTTAAAGATATTTTACCAGCCTACACATTTAGTGAAGTCATAGACAGCATAAGAATGAAGGTTTTCCTGACCCATGCCCTTTACACTATATTGTAATATGGCCATACCATTCTCTAGCTTAAAAATTCCTCTGGCATCATGTTTCCTTTTACTGACACCAAGATCCTTCACAGTTTAGCTCTAACTAAACTTCCCAACTTTTATCTTCCCTTTTTACCTTTCTGCTATACACACACACACACACACACACACACACACACACACACACATCATTTTCTAATGTCATTTTCTGCTTTTATATTTCAAGCTAGCAAACTCCTATCTATCACAGTCTAACTTGAATGTTTATAAACAGTGTGAAAATATCCCGTTAAACTCAAACTATTCACATATTCTAAGGTAAAACTTTCATGGCTACCCTAAAATCACCTACTTAAATGGGGAAATGTGATGGAGGGAGAGCTATCAGGGAAGGATACAGCAATCTTACCAAATTATCATTAACTTTCAGGGAAGAAGACGCAAGGTCCTTGAAGCTTCATTTTAGGTTTTGTCTGACATTCATTCTTGAACTTCCTTAGAGTTGGAAATGGCTTCTATTCTTCTTTGCTATGTTTGAGTAACTAAAATTCCATTAAGCATGTAGTAAAACTAAATAATTTTTTTATTCTTTAAACTATGTTGGTTTACTTTGCCTTTTTTTTTTTTTGGTCAATATTCTACTCTAGGGATGGTTCATCTATACCATTCTCCACATGAGTTTCAAATGACTGAATTTGAATAATCTTGGTGATAATGATGGGGTGTGCTGCAGTCTGTTCCCAATTTGACCCCTGCTATTTACAAGAATTTCTAACAGTTGTGTGCTTGTCCATTAATTGTAATTTCACATTGGGGGTTAAATGTGATTTCTACCAGAAGAAGAAGAAAAGGAGGAGAGGATAAAGAGAGAAAGAGCAAAGAGGACAGGAAAACATACAAGAAGAAGTGGGGACAAAAGAAAGGAGAGAGGAAAAGGAGGAGTGGGAAGAGAAGGAAAGAGACTTGAGACTATGAAGCAAAAACATGACAGGAAAAAGAGGCATTACATTTAATTAATTCTTAGTAAACACCAGACACTATACTACATGTTTCACATATGTTTGATCCTTTAATTTCTACAACGGCACTGTAAGGTACATATTTTTACTTCCATTTTGCATATGGTGAAATTCAGGCTTGGAAAATTTGAGAGTTTTCTTATAGTCATAGTCTGCTATGCGCCAGAGCTGGAGTTGAACTCTGTTCTGTCTCATTCTGTGTCCTAATCATCCTGATGCATCATCTCTCTTTGGTCCTATTGCTGCTTTTACATCACACTAAATATATACTCTTCATCTTCCCTGTGGCAACACTACAGACATTTGTAGGAAGTGACATATTTCTCTTTAGTTGATTCTTCTCCAGTTTAATATCCTAGCTTTTTCAATAGATTCTCAAACACTGTGCGACTTCTATTGAACATTTAGGTCATTGTCTTCAATCAATGCCTCTCTTCCTAAAGTTATCATCATAACCATTGAGATTGCCAGTGTTACTCATAGCTCCTTCTATAGACACTGCCCAACAAGGTTTCATGTCTCAGAATGGAAGATTATAATTAACCAATTCTGTCTTTTCATTTGGGTGAAGACAGAATGAAGTAAATGACCATAACTCTAATAATCCTCTTTAGAGAGAGAGCTTTGGTGACAGTGAAATCTGGATTCTAACCCTGTCTATACCACTTACTACTTGTATGACTTTGGTTATTTAGAATATCTAATATTTAGATTGTCTTTCTATATAATTAGATAGTATTATCTATGAATAGGGTGTTGAGAAGATGAACCAGATAAGCGCATGCCAAGCAAAAGCTACATCATGAGCTTTAAGTAAATGGTATTCAACATTATTCTTATTAGTCCAGGGCCCTCACGTTGTAATTCAAATAGCATCAAACTGTGTTTATTAGTGAAGCACAACCTTCTGAATCCATTCTAGGCCATAGAATGACTTGTGGTTATAATTATGTTTTCACAGATCGAATAATGCGTAAGCTAGATAGACAGACTTAAGGCATTTTCCCCCATGACTTTATATGTAAAAAAATGGCATCCAAATTTTTTTTTTTGGGGGGGGGCCAGGATTATATAGGTATCTAAAGGCAGAATTGGGAGCAGAAGGCATGGTTTTTGAAAACTAATCCAATGTACTTACACCTCAATCACAGTGATTCCCAAGATTCAAACTTGGCTGATAGGATGATGTTGACTAATGGGTAATCAATCCAGGTATTTTATCTAGTTCAATGCTTTTTTAAGTCAAAGGAATGAAAATTATAGCAAAAGGAAAATATATATTTGTTAATAGGAGCATTTGAAACACATCTCACCAAGTCAACTGAGATCCCTTCATCATCAAATTTAGCCATAATCATGGTGGGCCTAACCCCTGGAGACAGAATAAGGTCACTTGGGTGCCAAACTTGGCTCTGCTATTTGTGAAGTGACCTTGAGAAAGTCATACCACAACACTTAGATTGAGAAAATGGAAACACTATTAAGATAATTAACTGATATAATAAATTTTTAATTTTATTTTGTATTAGACATAATTGTTGAAATAAATTTATATACAATTAAGTGCCCAAACTTAATATGTTAAATTAAATAAATTTTTACATATCTATGCACTTTTTTCCTTTGCAAATGGAATGGATCATATTCCGTACTTCATTGAATTATGATCACATTCAATCAAGATAATTTCTTTGAAATATAAAGTTCTAATAAAAACTACCATTTATTACATGCTTACTAAATATTAGCTTTTGATAAGGCAATGGTATCTTGTACAGTGTCCCATTTAATCTTAGCAAGACTCCTGAGGTATGTATTTTATTCCCATTTTGAAGATAAGATGTTGCTAGGAGAGGTCAGGTAACTTGCCTAAAATCACAGACTTAAGTTGCAAATGTGGACCTAACTACCTCTAAAGGCAACGTGTGCAGCCACTATTACCACAGTTGAGGCACAATCACTAAGTCGCTGTAGGGATGCAGACAGGTCTCATAACTGAATAGGGTAGGAACAATAATTTCATCCTCCTTAACACCCGGCAATCTATTTTTTTCTTTTAGTTGAAGAGGAAAAAAGTAGGTATTATATTACTTAAACTTTAATTTTCAAGTCCTACTCATATTCGAGATGTTATGGATCACTATGCTTTCACTAGGGCAAAGGCACAGGAGTGTAGGGGTGCACAAACTCATTCTTCCCTGGGAATATCCAAATGAGATTAAACCTAAGAAACTCTTCTTCCTTGGGATCCCCAATTATGTTTTAAAAATAGGTCTACCCAGGAACTACCGGTAGCTTCCATTTTAACAAACCAACTTTCGGGTTCAGCAGAGTATAGGTTACTGGAGGTTTATCCAGAGAGCTACTCAACATTGCCAGCTTCCTTGTCATTACACAGTGACTCTGTTGTATTCATAATTGCTACATCCAAGATGCATGGAACTGTGCAGTATGGACATGCTGGGATCTATCTGGCAAGAGACAACACTCTGGCTGAATCTACAATGAGCTGTGTTTGCAGACCTCATCTGCCTGGTGCCTGTGAAGACTCAGTGGAGATGGAAATAGTGGAAATGAGAAGGATACCAGAACCTAGGAAACGATACCTGCTGGCTTGGCAGGAGCTATGGCTTATCCATGAAGACATAGGAAGCCTTTCAGAAAACAAGATAATGCTAAGCAATAAAACTTCTAACTTTGAATAACCCTAAAGTGTACAAAATGCATCCAACCACCTCAGTCTTCTGTGGGACTCAGGTGTTGTCATTGCTTCTCTTCTTTGGGTGAGGACAGTGTGGATCAGAGAGGTGACACAGACTATGCATCTGACGAGAATCAGGACTCCAGTTCCTGGATCAGCTCATTTCCCATCATGCTTGGTTGTTTTCAGAGAACCAGAGAACAAAATGTCCGCAACAAAAAATAGGAGTCTGAAAAAAGCAAAGAGATGGAATGCAGGGCAGGATACTATATAGCCAGAGAGTCAGAAAATGACTTGAAGAAAGGCTTGGAATGGAGAGGAGAAAAAAAGCATTGTATTCCAGAATAACACAAATTAGAATAGGAAATCAAATGGCATCTTGCAGGATGATGCAACAAACCAGATCCAGGACACCCCGACTCTGAAAGGAAGTTCATCACTTAATAATACCTGTGCGATTAGTCACTCTATGCCACTGAACTTCTATTTCCCCCTGTGTAAACTGGAAAAAAAAGAAAATAAAAAGGGAAGAAAGCAGGAAAAGAAGAAGGGAGCAGGGAGAAAACAAGAATATCTAAGGAGCATAGGATAGTTAGATGCAGGAATAAAGTATATAAATAACACAGTAGCTGTGAGGTGAAATGATACAGAACTTTGTCCAAGGAAAGAACGGGATGTTTGGAATTTACTTATTCAATCATTAATACATTCATTCATGTATTCACATATTTATTTATTAAATTACTCGTTTATTCTTTCAACAATTACTGAGAATTAATTTGGAATCTTCATTTTTGAAACTGAAGACAAAGAGATGGATGAAACACAGTTCTTTCTTGAAGGAACTCTTATGTCAAAGATGAACAAGTAAGCATATAAATTCAGTATTATAGAGGACAAGTACTTGGAAACTTTGAAAGCACAAAGAGGTCTTTACTTAGTTTTGCATCTGGTGCATGGACAGTTGAGCGTTTGGAAGGGGTGGGGTTGCTTAGGGCAAGTCTCTCTTGGACTAGGTGACAGCCCAGGATAAACTTCGAAGAAGAGTCATAATTAACCAGAGAAGGAGTATAGGGGAGAGGGCTGAGAAACGCATAGGGTATTTCCAGTTAGAGAGTATAGAGAGGAGAGAATACAGAGTAAAAGGTGAGAGAACGATGAGTTCAAGAAAATGTAGTAAGTTTGGTCGTGCTGGAATTTAGGGACTAAGGGGAACAGACATGAGGCTGAAGCTGAACAGATTAGCTGAGGCCAGATTATGAGCTGCATGGGAACACGCAGGCTTTATTCGGAGGGCGGAGGGCAGTCTCTGAATGATTTTCCCCTGATCAGTGATGTGATCTGAGTCACAGTTTTAAAAGGCCATTTTGGACTCATTAAAGAGCTGAGAGTGGTGAGTCTGGATGCAGGGGATCTCAGTTGGGAGGGTGGAGGTGATACAGACCTAGACCTGGATTTGGCCTTTGAAGTGGGCGCTGGACACACAAGGCATGGTGTGCAGGCCTGAGTTAAAGGCACAGCATAGGGGAGACACGGTCTCCGGCCTTCAGGTTAGATGACTTCCACTGTGACTCACACATGAGGATGACAATGAGGTACATGAAACAAAAGATCTGAAATATCACTGTTAAAAACAGCTTTTTACCTTTCTACCTTTTGCCATTCTTTCCTGGAAAACACCTACTCAAATTATTTTGGGGTTCAAAGTTCTTTAGGAAGAAGCGGCTGCATATATCCTTCTCAGCATATGCCAGCAGCCTGAATAGCAGTGATTGAAAATCTTACCACCCACTCTTCTCTGACACACACATGACCCATCTCCACCCAATTTTAGAGAAACAAAAGATGTCTCAAGGACTCCTCTGGAAAAATAACCATTCAGTAGGATGTGACTAGGCTGTTTCCATGGCAATTCAAGCTTTTTTACATTGTGATACTTTCTGAAAATGGAAATTTCCTTTTGTCTCCTAATGTTACTTCCTTTTGTTATATGCATGAATTCACACTCACACAGAGGTAGTTTGGGTCAAAAAAATAAAAATAAAGTAAAATAAAAGACTGAAGTCTCTTGGTTATTTTTCTATTTCCCACAGCTTTACTAGGCTGAGGAAGTTGTTGAGCTTTTTACAGGATATATCAAATAGAGTGTCAATATGGGGGTTGGAGAAAGGATTATCCTAGTATTTAGGATTTTTTTTTTTAATACAGGCATTTCAGGAAAATAGAACACTGCATAATACCCACCTAAACTCCCTAGAGCTCACATCATGCCCTCGAATAGCAGTTTCCTCTCAATTAAAAACTGTTGTAAACCTAGGAATAGGGCACCTAACCAGCCAGAAAAATCTACCTCAGAGAAAACAATGTCACCTGATCAGGGACTCTCAGCTTCATCCCTAGCTACAGGACAGAAGTTTGAAGACTGTGATAAAAGTTTGTTTTCCTGTCACTGCTTAAAGCTGGAACTCCCTCGCAGGAGTGATTTTCGACCAGGCAGTTTTGATTCCCATGGGACATTTTGGGAATGGCACAACTAGAGTGATGACAGAGGTGAAGGATGCTGCCCACCTGACATCCAGCGCGTGGAGGGCAGGGATAATGCTAAACATTCTACGAAGCTCATGACAGCTCCCCATGACGAAGCCTCACCTGGCCTCAAATGTCACTAGTACCTGGTTTGAGAAAATCTGCCTTTAATGTTGGGGATGCTGCAAATACAGGGACAATGGTCAATTGCTGACAAAAAGATTGGCCTTCAATGTTGGAATTGGAAAAGTGTACCTAAGTGTGGCAGTATGATAATAGTGAAGAGGTTCAAAGACTCATTTCAAAGTCTGGAAATGTCAAGAATTAGACCTCCAAAAAGGCATGTAAGGAAAGACATTCAGGAATCCACGAGTTACATAGGTCCACTCATCCCTTTATTCACATTCATTATTTTTTTTTTTTAATTAAATTGTAGGCACTAGTTCGGGAGCCAAGAATTCAACAATAAACAAAGCAGAAGACTCATTAATCTCCTATTCAGACAGGAAATAAAGATAATAATAAACAAATGTACAATTAATTTTTAAAAATAGTTGTAGTAAGTGCCATGTGGAAGTGTAGCTTTTTTTTTGAATATATGTTAGAAGACCTAATCTAGAACACTTCCCAGAAGATGACTTTAAAATGAACTTTGATTGATGAATAAAAATTTGGTAGTTATGGATCTTGGAGCTATGTCTACAGACTCAGGTCCCCAAACTAGTATGTAATTTGTGGGGTAAAGTCCAAGCCACAAAGAAGAGGGCCATTAAGAGTGTCTAGAATGTTTCACTCATGTATGCTTTTGTTGAGTTCAGTTGTTTTAACTACTCACAGAAGGAGAATGAAATGTTGATAAGGACAAACATCAGAGAGATTTAAAAACTTAGACAAGCCTAAGCCAACTTGGAAAAATATTTGATGCCTAAAACTGTCTACCTATGCATCAGAACCTAAGTTTATATATTGACTGTAGTTCCAATAAATATAGTTTATCTTTTTTGCCATTTTTAAAATATATTTATATTTATATAAACTGAGGGTTGAGATGAGAAAAGATTCAATAGGAGGCCTATAGCCTTATGAGTTACAAGATCTTAAATAAAAACTTACAACTGGTTATTCTTGTTGCATTCAATTGCGTAGAAATGAGGGTCAAGGGTACCTGAGAAAGGTTGACATATTCTTCTAGATAGTGCCAGTTAGATGCTTCTCTCCACCATGCTTTTTGTTTTTCATAGACATTTTGCATGTTATTGCACAGACATTTTAAATAAAATGTTATATTGATGTAGGCATACATACAGAAAAGTATACAAACCATGGTTAGATAGTTTAATAAGTTTTCATAAGCACTTTTAGAACTGCCAGTCAGATCAAGATATGTTATTACCATACTCCAGATACTTTTGTGGTTCTTCCCAGTCAACACCCCACCAACATAACTACTGTCTTGATTTCTATCGCGTTGGATTAGTTTGATCTGTTTTTGAAATACTCTGTAAAATATAGTATTTCCTCACCAGTGTCTGCCTGGCCTTCTTTTTCTAAAGTTATATGCTAAGATTTACCCACTTTGGTGTATGAAGTTGCTAATTATCTTTGCTGTATTATACTATATTAGAGGCAAACTTTGATATATTGTGATTTCATTATTATTCAATTTGAAAACTTTTATTAGTTTCCATTGTGATTTCTTTATTGATATTTAAATTATTCAAATGCACATTTCTTAATTTCCAGATAACTATAATTTATTTATGACTTGTGTTACTAATTTCTAATTTAAATCTTTATCTGTTCAGACAACATATTCTGTATTTTAGTGCTTGTACTTGACTGCAGTCAAGTAGACTTTACTAGGTGAACCTGATGGTAGGCTTTACTAGACTCTTCCAGTTATGGTTTCCCTCACTTTTCTGACAAGAGAACTCTGAAGGACAGCGTTCGGTTTCTATGAGGACTGAATGCTCAGTCTTATTCAGACATTAATACTTCAGAGAGTTATTTTTGTGAGTCTTTTTCTGCGGGAATGATTCTTATCTCCAATGATGTATAAAAATCACTAGAGGTATGTGTATGCATGTATCTGTGTGTGTACCTATTTTTTTAACTTATGCCACAAGGTAGAATGATGGCATCATTATTCATCACTGAGGAATGGCACCTTTAATGGCATGAGTTCCTCTTGGGAGACAGTTGTCCATGAGGTTCATATTTCTGCATATCTTGTGAGCAGAGACATTGAGAGATTTTGATTCAGAATATCTTTTCAAGGCTTTTAAAATAATAATTGAACAGAAATAATGTCTCCTGGGGCAGAGAGTAGTTTTGTTTATTCCCTGTTATAATAAAAAAAAAATACCTCCTGTCAGAATAAATGCTGGACATATTTGCTTGCAACTGTTTATAACTGTTAGGGTAACCTAAACTCAGGATTCCTTAGCTATGGTGATTCAAGCATATTGCATTTAAAACATCTAACTGGGCTGCTCTGCATCAGCCTTGTGGGACTGAAGTGCAAGAGGAATTGATGTTCATAAAAATTAAGCTTATGATGCTTTCTCAGCAGGGAATAATAAAATCCTTTATCTCTGATCCAGGAGTTTCATGTTTCACCATCATTCATGAAACATTGTCAGGCTAACTTGTTTGCATGCAAGTAGGGTGAAATCTCAGACTCTTCACAGTTCTTGGTAATTCCAAAGAAAGCATAGTCTGGTATCTCCGGAATATTGGTAACACTTTGGTAATCTATGTGGACATAATGTCGGGATAGATAATTTGATTCCCTTGTTATTTTGGCTTTATTTTGTTATTCTAATAAATTTACTTGTATAAAATAATTGCCTTATGTTTATATGTATTGTGAAAGGTTTATAGAAAAGACTTTGCACTCCAGGACTCTTCTTTGGTAGGAGTTTTTAATATATATATATTATATATATATGTTATATATATTATATATATATTATATATTTAATTCCATGGATACCTTTGGCCATTTGTTAAAGCTCAAGGATTCCTTTTCATAATAATGTTTCTGTATCCATAAAAACAGAACGGCAAAGGGAGTTCATTATACTGAAATAGAGTTATCTATATATTTAAAATCAGTTTGTGATAATAATAATATATTATTTTATTAATGTATTATTAAATGGAAGATCTAAAACTAATAACTATCATAATTGTCATAGTCACAATTACAAATGCTTCAAAACATCTGCAACAACTGTAATATGACATGAAAATATCTGCGACTTTATTAACATAAAGTTACCATTAGTGCACAATTACTGTGATTACTAATGTTAGTTTGTTTTGGACATTAATAAAGGTATTACTAAATTTAAATTATAGGATAGTAAAAATAAATATGATACTTCTCCCCTGCTCCTTGATTCTGATTAATGGATTCTTTCTTTAGAATCCCTGTCCTAGAGTCTCTGGAAAACCTCAAGATAGTATTTAAAAAGTCAAAGCAAAGCAGATTGTATTAACTGAATAGTATTATCCTTCTGAAGTTAATGTTCTCCATAGAAAATAATGATTTGACATTTCAAGAACACCTTAAGGTTTAAATTTTTTATCTAGGTTCATGTAGATCAGAGTCCTTTTTCTTTCTAGAGTTAACAGGTGGAGAGTTTTTATTTGTTTATTTGTTAGCCTTTCTTGCTTCTGCAGTAGTACAAGCTTTAAAACACCCAGAGGAAACTATGACTTGGGTCTCTTTCTAAATATCTCAGACTTCCTGGAGTCAAAACTTGAGAATCCTGAATCTTTTAATGTGTACAGGTCAGAGAGAAGTCTAGTGTCTGACATAAATATCACAAGCACAAAAGAGGTAGAAATTTAGTAGGTCCATCTCAAAATAATTAGCTGGACCAATGGGAGGAACAAAAAGAAAGGAACATATATAGACATTTAAGCTGTTCTGTTTCATATTACCTGCCAACTTACAAATGATTAAGGATAAGGATGAGGAAGAATTGTAAAGTACTTCTATTTGTATAATTTTACTCAAATCTTATTAGCAACTAGGTCTCAAAAACATGAATGCATGTCAAGATTTATATTTTAATATACTCTTTTCTAGAAAATGATTTAAGAGAACATAGTCTTTTTAGTTTCATACGAAATTTTCACACATACACAAAAAACCTATACCATTAAATCTTCACAACTACCCATTTGGGGGTAGAAATTACCAGTTCCAAATAACACACAAAAACACCAAAATTCAGAAATTTGATTTCTTGAATAAGGTCTCTGCAAGTAAGTCTGATCACTTTTTCTTGATATTGTTGTACTGAGGCCAGGCCAGTTGAGAAATCTCTATTTAAAAAGCTTATTTCCCTTTTTCGAACTATGTGAAATGAATCTTTTTAATTTGCACATTGCTCACATAATACCAAATTAATGATGTTAATGGCCAACACAATCTCAACAAAAACTTCATTGCGTATAATGAGCACGTAAGATAAACAGTGAAACCAAAATGCAAATCCAGATTGACTGGTTTCAGAGCCCTTGTTCTTAGCCACTGTTATAAAATCTTTGTTTTGCTTTGTCCTTGCTCTCTGAGGGGTCCAATGCCCTTCTCAACATTCTTTCATTCTCCAGGCCATTACCATTAATCAATACAAAGTTCTCCTTCATCTCAGATCATAAATCACCAGGCTATCCTAGTGTTGCTAGGTAATGGCTCTGATGAGCTAATTCACACCATGGTGTGAATGAATAATGATGGTTTTATAAGTGTTCCACTTGGGAGTCTGCATTTTAAGGAGAGCCACAAACACTTCTCCGATGAAGTATAAAATATGGAGATTTCTTAGACTATTTTCAGGCAGGTGAAGGGATAGGGAATGTTTGGTCAAGAGGGTTTAAGTACCTCTCAAACTACTTGGTTTACAAAAATCAGGAAAAAAAATGAGGGAATTGGTATTTGGAGGTTAGCGAGAGAGAGGCAAGATAAGCTTAACCTTTCTGTCAGATGTTGGTGAGCGATACTTCTGTCAACAAAGGGAATTTCTGGTTACCATACACCACAGGAAAGATTGCTGCATCTGCTCAGATGCTCCTTTAAGACAGATATGCATTCTTTTCAGATCATTAACATAACAAGGTTTTTGACATCCAGGTTCCAGCTTCCTCTCTTGGTCTTGGAATTGTTGCAGGGCCTCTAGAATCTTTTTTTGAGGGGAAGGAGGTGATGATGAGTTTCCCCCCCCCCACTTTATTGAGATATGATTGACACATAACATTGTGTAAATTTGAGGTGTACACTTAATCATAATGATACCAAACTTCCAAACTTGTTGATTTGATACATTTTTATATTGCAAAATCTTAATTCATCCCCTCATGAGATGGTTCATCTCCTCTGTAAAGGTTGTACACTTAAACTAATTGGAATTTATAACCACCACCACCACCACCATCTCCAAGGAGAAAAAAGCTTTAAAAAGATTTCCATTCTTCACAGTACTCTAATAAGTTTGGAGATTGCAAGCATAAAGGAAGTTTTCATTACTTCATAGGTTCCAGAGCTTCCACTCTTGAAGCTGCCTCAACAAAACCTTGTGATGCAATATTAAACACTATTGATAGACTCATTGGCCATATGGACAATGGAATAAAGCCCTTTCTTAATGCTCACTGTGGAATTCTGATCTGAAAGCTCTATACAAGAAATAAAGTAAAATGATGATGAAAATACTTCATGTGTTAATTGCTGAATAAGTACTCTCCACCCCTGCTGAAGGGTTATCTGGCTAAAGATACTTTTGAAAATGCAGCTCAGCCTCAAGGCCTTAGTGAAGCTTTCTGTATCTCCCTTACTTAATGTAAAACTCTTAGTTCTACCGGAGATAATGCTTGTCTAACTTTCTAATCAGCTGCAAGCATGGCAAGAGTAAACCTGCCCAAGACAGGTCAAAAGAGCAAGGCTCTGCTCAGAACTGAGGAAACAAAAAACAGTAAAGAATGTGGACTTGAAAAGGTTCAGTATAACCCTCCACTATTAATTAACTGATGGCTATTCAAATTCTTGAATGTTTTAATAAGATCAGTAAAACTTCCTCCCTTAGATGAAAGCTAAGAAGGGACCATGGTGATATAAGGAAGAGGTATGAGAACTAAACAAATTAATTAAATATCAAATCAAGTTCAGAGCCTGCAACGGTGCTGTCAGACCACTGGAAGCCTACAGAACAAAAGAAGATTCCCACTACGATCACTAACAAACCATCTACCCATACCTGAAGGAAAAACCGAGTCTTTAAGTTGTACCCTACACAAAATAAACACAACCATTCATTCCCTGTGGCCAGACCATAGGAAACCTTATAGATCAAAGGCTGAGATTGCTAGCTACCTTTCATGCTGTACACCCATGCCTTTCGAGTTAAAATCCATACCATAAAAGGAAAATGGGTAAACAAAGCCTTTAAACTGTAATTCATAGAAACCAAGAATGATATATAAACTGAATTCCCCAAACTCTCATTATCCCTCTTAGTCCCTCTCATTCTGTCATTGAGAGGATACCATGTTGTCTATGGAACATTATTCCTTCTCAAATGAACTTTCCTTTTAACTCTCACTCTGGCATGTGCTTGAATTCTGTTTTACACACAGTGCAGGACTTGAGTTCTTACTTGGAGTTTCGCTTCATCCTGCATCAATGATATGAGATTCCAAAAACATATTTCTTAACAAAAAAAAAGTCAAATGAAAACACACCAGTGTTTTTTTTAAATTATTATTTAATACATGACTTATAAATTCAGAAATACCTCCTGATTAGAAAAAGGAAGACGCATGCTTAACAAAGTTAAGTACGAAATGTATACTTTTCTACCAGCTTAAGGGATTTGTAAGATTCTCTAAAATTTATTTTTTCTTTCTTTCACCTAATGTCTCAAGGTGTTTATTTGTTAAATGAAGAATTATAATACCTATTTCATAATAGGATTCAGGCTGTTAAGTCTAATGATGCAGGCAAAGTACTCAGCAGAACGTCTAGTACATAGATTGTGGTCAAAGCTTAGTGACATTGGAATCAGGCAAATGTCAACTGAATTTCTAGTCCACCCACCAATTGTAAACGACGTGACTCTGGACAAGTTATTTGCTTTATCTGTTTCTTATTCATACGTGTATCATACAGACAAATAATAGGCAATATATACTAAGGATTAAATAAAATATAATAAAGAAGTTTAGTGCAGAGTACACACTATACACTTGATTAACAATAGCTATTATTATTATTAACACTACTCAAGGCATGTGAGCTCTATGTGTTCTTACTTGTATTTATCTGTTGGAAGAGATGAGTTTAGAACAGGTAAAACTGTATATATGAAAGATACACATACAGAATTTGAATTCATTTACTTTATTTAAATTGATCTATGTTGCTCCATATATGCCATATTAAATACTATTATTAAGTTTGTCCAGCACTTCTGATCAGGTGATATAAAGATAGCACTCTTCATAAGATCCAGGTGGATTAGGATATCTCTGATGTCTCATGGATTGAATTTATGCGTGGACTGTTTGGCCCAAAAGTCAGTGATGCACATTCAGATAAGGGCAAGTTGTCACCACTCTTGTAAAGAAGTAATGTTACATATATTATATGTTTTAATTTATTCTAATATCTTATGATGTCTAACTTAGCACATGCCCTAATAATGCAATCTCCTAAAATCTGACTGGAATTCCAAGTACACGACCTTGAAGAGTTCACACAAATCACACGTGTGTGAAGAAAAGCAGCATATAAACAAGGAAAGATCGAAATTCCAAAAGCTTGTGTCGGTCCAGCAGTGTGCACATCACCTTCTAGCAAGGCTCTCTAAAGAAATCCTGCACTTTGCTAGCTTCTCTCAGATTAGTTTCCTCTGGCAGCTACAGGTATTGACACTGATTTAAAACTTTCTTAAACCTCCAGAGAATTTCATTCCCCCACCTGCCTTTAGTTTCCTCAACTCAATCTCATAGACTTTCCCCTGGGAATCCTAGTTTTTCGAGTCGCTCAGAACTTTCTCCTAAAGGAGATGACTGTAATACCACCATATCTCTCCTTTGCATTTCTTCCCGTTTATTTATTCGAGGCTGCCCTGTTTGCTTAAATCATTCAGTCTTGATTCTTAAAGGAGCTAAGTACTTATTCACTTAGGATCCATGTAAGTATACAATAGAAAATATTTCTTATAGGCTTTTAAAAAGATTCTCTGAGACAGACTAGAAGTCTTGGTGTAGAATGGAGATTGTGAATGCTTCCCATAAAAACCAGGGTTTGTTTTCTGCCCATTGCCCATTCGCTGCTTTATAGTTTGTTTCAGCGCGTGTAGCAGAGTTCTCACACTGCATGGCCCGACTGCCTCTGCCTGCATAAAACATGATGTTCTACTCTGAACAATATCGGAATACATTACATAAATTTCCCTTTGATATCTAGCACGTTTGCTACTCTAATGGAATCTGAGCAGAATCACATCTCCTTTCTCCAGTGTTCCTGATGCGCTTCATAACTCTCTCTCCTGTGAATCCAATAACCATCTCCATGCCGTTAGAACGAATATGTTTCAATGAAGGGCGTAAAGAAGCAACTCAGTAGGGCAGAGCCAAAGATGATCTAGCAAGTTGTTATATGATAGCATGAGGGCACATCATCAAAGGATCAGGAGGCTGTGCAATCAACCTTTATTACTCCCATCTCTTGTAGAAATGGAGCATTCAGGTTATAACGTGGTGTGAACTCCCAAACCTGTTCATATCTGATTGTAAATTTTCTTAAATTGTTGGGTTTCTTCCTTTGGAATATTCGGCAGTTTGACTCACCTCACACTTATTCTCCAGCCTCATGACAACTCTCAGACTCTAATAAAGGCAAACAGTCTTCCACAACCTGCTTTGCAGCTAGGGGTGGCCACGTGCACATTTAAGACCAAAGACATCTCAACATCTATTATTAGGTTTCTTTGGAAAGCATTTGCTTTCTTGATAAAAGTAAAAGGACAGCTAAAAGCATGATCCTTTACAAATAGAACGTTTTCGTGATACCTGGAGCTACAATGCCTACCAGTGACCATGTGGGTTATCATCACAGAAACAGCAGCCTAGATATTATTGAGATACTGAATCAATGTCAACAACTACCCACTTCCTAGAAAATAACTTAATGAAAAGATTAGCTTGAACCAGGTATATCATTTACTTAATTTGTTTTACCAATTTCAATAAAGTGTATTTCTGTTACAACTACCATGCCTTTCTAAGTAGAATGGAATTGAAAATATTTTGTTTAATATCTGAGGACTTTTAGGGTTTTGCAGTTACTATTTTAAATACCATGGCTTTGTAGAGTGTTTGAAAAATCTCAACAAATCATAAAACCCAATTTCCTGGAAAAGTACATGGTATAAATAGCATCAAACCATACTAGTCTCTGCTCTCTTCAGTCTCAATAAGATCTTGGAAAAGCCAATTCAGAGACTGGGCTCTCAGCTCCTAAAAGTTAAGTTTGAAGATGAGTTATGTTACGTGCTAGTCCTGAGATTTGATGATTCTGTCTTAGCACAGAGAGTGCACTACAAGACTATAATTCACACATGCTCCCCATGCCCAGGTAGCATGTGAAATAGCCCACT
Organism: Rousettus aegyptiacus; assembly: GCF_014176215.1. NCBI lineage: Eukaryota > Metazoa > Chordata > Mammalia > Chiroptera > Pteropodidae > Rousettus > Rousettus aegyptiacus. The sequence continues at coordinate 13,673,566 of NW_023416306.1, forward strand.
GGAGAGGTGGAAATTTGTGTTCCTACATCATTGTGCCATTCACACATAGCATTTATTTTTTTGAATCTCATTTCGCTCATCAGCATGAGATCGTAAGTAAATAAAATATATTCTGGTGGCTCTTGGATTAAATTTAGTCTACAATTTTGTTGCTTGTAGAGGTTATTTTTAAAGTTTTTAAAAATTGAATTAGTCATATAATAGCTTTCTTTCTGAGTTCTTTAAAAAAAAAAAAACTTGATCTATTCGGCAATACTGGGCATACATTCTTCCATGAAAATAATCACCCGGAGAAAAGGAAATGCTCCCCATTAAATCAGGCCTGCGTCCTTCACTCACAACGTGGCCCACTTCATTTACTTATGTTATGTACTCCAAGATCATAATTATTTCCATTTTTAAGCCTTGGAGCAGTAAATTGCCCAAATTCCTTTCTAATTCTAAAATTGTCTCTAAAGACACCCATGTTGTAAATTGAATACACTAAACCATCAGAGAAATTGATTCCATAGGCTGAAGGAGTTGATGTCTTCAGCCCCTCCCAATTCTAACATTCTGTTATTCTGTGTCAAGCTAAGACGTTTCTGAGACGTTGATGTATTACTTGACATGTCACTAGGCCAGCTAGCCCTGAGCTGGTCTTAGAAGTCACGAAAAGGAGCAACTTCACTTGTCACCACTGATTTGAAATGAAAACACTGATAGGTTAAAATCAGCGATTACAGGTACACCCTTCCCTGCAGTTTTAAATAAACACAATCAGTCTACCCTGTGCTAAGCAACTGTTTCTTAAGGCGTGTTTGTAAATGTGTTTATAAAGCAAGAGCCTCCAATCCATCAGGCCTCAAAGAGCTAATCAATATATTCCAATCTGATCTCAGAGAAGTTTTGCCGCTGGGAAGTTTAATTTATTTCAACTCGTGGCCATGAAAAAATGAGCAGCCACGGCATTTTGACAAAAGAGAAAAAGTGGATAATGTTGTAGCTAGCAACAGTTCCATTTCAATTTTCCATTTTATCTGAACAAATCACCCCACTCAAGGGAATGACCATGAAAACTGATCAGGTATGGGGCTAGTGTATGGGCCCAGACAGGAAGAAAGGGTATCTAGATGGCAGCTGCAAGAGACATTCTTACTCACAGACTATACTCCCTGTTAAAACATTTTGGGAGAGGGAAGAGAAGCCTGGGAAAGAGTTTTGGTAGGTAATCTACTAGATAAATGTCCTTTTAACAGCGCATGTATCTAGATATAATCACTTCCCATAGCCAGGGTGTTTGCCCCTAAAAAATAAATTCCCCTGATGTCTGTAAGGGATGGATATCAAGTGCCATTTCCCTTTTAGAGTTTGGCACAGTAATGACATAAACGAATCCCAGGGGAGTATTTCTTATTTTTATGTACCTGAAATAGAATCCAGGTCTATCATATATCTAAAGACAGCATAGCTTTCCAGCTGGTCCCAAGGGAAATATGCAGAGTGGCAGAAATGGAAATATGTTATCCTGGGAACCCGGCTATATTACAGGCTGCATCAGTGGCATATGCTTGCATAAGTGATACATCAGTCCCCACTCTCCTTATGCAGATTTAATAAACAACAGTGTCCACTGTCTTTAAAATACCAAGAGACAAGCCCTCGAAGCCAAAAGACAAAGTGAGTAGAAAAACTAAAGAAGACTAATGGGAAGGGGACATTTCTTAAGCAGAACTTGTTTAAGCAAATTTATCCAGAAAAGAGAACCAGAGTTATAGAAGAGCTCCAGAAAGCATAATGTACATAGGCACCTAGAGAGGCAGACTCATTTCCTGGAGGTACAAAGATGGGGTTGCAGAGGGGAAGAGGTGAGATGTCCTGATGCCCTCCTGTGCCCTGATAGGATGACTTCTCCATTAAATAAAAGCCATGAAGCCAGATGTCCAATCGGAGATTATAACGAGGACCTCAGAAACCAGTCAGATTCCTTTTGAAGTCTCCCTGAATTCAAAGCTATGAGAATACAGGAAGACCACCTAGAGATTGCAGAAGCAATGAAACATGGGGAAAAGAACACTAGACTCGAAACAATTAAATATTAGTTTAGTCACTGCTTTGGCACTCATTGCCAATGTGACAACTTTTTCACAACTGTTTCCTCATCTCTGAAACAAAGTCACTCCATTGCATTAATAACTTTCTAAGTTCCTATATAATTCCCGTAAGACTCCATATCTGCATTTCTCTGTTTTCCATTAAAGCCCCAGCCTGTTAAATATATACAGTAATCCTTAGGATGATAACTGCATAGATTAATTTCAATTCTATAAATTTAAACCTCTACAATGTTCTTTCACAAGTAGGAGGCATCTATTTTCAAGGTCATGACATAGGATTGGTATAGAGTTGATTTATGGCATTTATGTTTTCCAAAGGTATTCAACTTCATTCATAAGTTCCAAAAGTTAGAGCAGCATGACCAGAAAAGATCTCTTGAAAACTGACCTGTTTTAACACTCTTTGTCAAAAGGGAGAATTTATTTCTAGCATTATGTGTGGGCTCTTGAATAAGAATCTACTCACTTATCTTCTATAGAAGTAGGTATGGTTGACTACTTATTCAAAGTGGACTATGTTGATTGTAGATCATTTTCTTCAGAGTTAAGTTATGACAAATCTTATAATGTAATGCCCTTCTGATTAAAAATACATATATATTTTAGATAATACTAAAATATATATAAAAAGAAATATGGCATTCAAGTATAAGGAAATGATCCTTGTCATTTGTTTGAACTCTGTCAGATTGTTTTTAATGATTTTATTTAGTTTTTATTATTGCACTCTGAGAAGGATGGGGACTCACTGGAGAAGGTTAAAACAAGAGTATGGGTGACTTGAAGGATAAGAACCAAGTCTTATATTAAAAAAAAAAAAAAAAACCTGAAGAAATTTTAGATGTCTACCTGTAAAAATAACTTGAATTATTTGTCTCTAGCTTCTGTGATATGAAAACATAAAAAAGGAAAAAAAATACTATATATCTGAATGAGATGAAAGTAAACTTTAGCTCTTTGAGGAACGAACAAGAGGACTCCAAACCAATTCATAAAACATATACTAACCAAAGCACTAAGTTTGGTGTTATGGTTCAAAGAGAGTTAAAAAGAGACAGAGAGAGACAAAGTAAAACCAAGATGCCAAAATGCAGTCACTCATTCTTTGGAGAGAGAGAAAAGCTCATGAACATAGCACTTAGATCTTTAGGCTCCAATATATGTGTAGGCCTAAAAGACTGTGTTTATGACCTTATGCCATTATTTTAAAGACAGAAACAAAACAAAAACATGACATACCCTAGTTACATCTACTGTATTCATCCTGGGTCTAAGTCTAGGAATTATGGTCAACTTTGTGGAAGCAGAAGAATAACTTACTGTTTAAACAGGGGATGGAGTCTGGGCTTCGAGGACTCCCCTATCTTCCCCTAATACTTAGTATCTATGCCACCTGCAGAGAGGGGCTCATTAGATCAGTTCGCCACATCTAACTAGGAGGGCCACCATTGGACGTAGTTTCATCATGAGTCACTTCAGGTGTACTTTTCCTCTTTCCCTTGCAGCTTGTATTTCATCGGAGTATTGACCCCTTGAATGATTCAGTTGTGAGCTGAACATCAGGGTTGATTTCATCCAACACAAACTGCACAGGTCTCTTCAGCATATCTCTGATAATCTTTGAGGTAATGATTCTATTATCTAAGAGTAGATATTTTGCCTCTTCTTCTTCTGCCAGGCCCTGATCTTTGCACCCCCAGCATGGCTCTCTCCTAAGAGAAGAGCTGTTGCTTTCTCCTCTTAGCGCGAGCCTGGAATATGCATGGGGGTATGCTCTCTTTTATTAGGCAGGTTTATTCTCCATTAAATGAAGAATCCCAGTTTCCTTTTATTGCATTTCTGTTCAGGCCTTTGGTAAAGTCAGGCCCCAGGGCATAGTGCTCATCTTATATCTTTCTCCTTTATGGCAAGGAGCTGGGTGTATAAGTGGATTAAGAGGTTTTCTTTTCCCACAGGCATGAATGAGCATGATATTCCTATGACTGAAGCGGAGACTCTTATTTAATTTTGGGGATAACTAGTTAGTGATTATTAGGTACCTGTAAAGCCATTAAGAGTGGAAATTTTTATTTACTTTGTATTATCGCTTCTGTTATATTCTCTTCCAGAACACTTTAGGAAGTGTTGCTTAATAGGGTATGACTCGATATTTATGAATCTCTGATCATATCACCATTACAGGATTTTACTCATGTATTTCTTCTCAGAGATCAAAGTTGGCAGATTGTAATGTCTTATGACAAAGTACAAAGAACATTCTGTAGGAAAATGAGGTGATACATTAATTCAAATTGGAAGCATCTGCAATAAGATCACTTTAGGCATGTCACATTGCATTTGTCTATTAAAAAGTCTTATCTTGAGGAGTAACCACTGTGTAATGGTTAATTTTTTGTGTCCATTTAACTGGCCATGGGATGCCCAAATTAAATATTATTTCTCAGCGTGTTTATCAGGGTGTTTCTGAATGAGATTAGCATATAAATAGATGGATTTAGTAAAGTGGATTGCCCTTCCCAATATGGGTGAGCATCATCCAATCCACTGAGGACCTGGATAGAACAAAAGGTTAAGAAAGGAGGAATTCTGCCCTTTCTTTCTTACCTCACTGTTAATCTGGAACAACTCTCTCATCTTCCCCAGCCCTCCTGCTGGGATTTAGATAATTAGGTTCCTTACTTCTCTTGTCTTCAGACTTGGACTGGATTATACCATTGGCTATCTTGGGTTTCCAGCTTGCAGAGAGCAGACTGTGGACCTTCTCAGTTTCCATAATTATTATGTGAACCAATTCCTCACAATCAATCAATCTCAATCTCTCTCTCTCTCTCTTTCTCTCTCTCTCCCTCCCTCCCTCCCTCCCTCCCCCAACCCCTCCCTGAGACCCCCCAAAACTGGTTCTGTTTCTCTGAAAAACCCTAATATACTCTGAAAGGGTTATCTAAGTCCCTAAATGTGACTGCTATTACTATAACTACTGCCTTTACTTTAAGATTACCTTTAATAATAATGGTAAGTACTAATATTTTTATGAGCTACAAAATGTTCAAAACTATTGGGCGGGCACTATTCCATGATTATCTAATATAATATCTACAATGGTTCATGGTGTAGGTATTATTATTAAAAAATTTTGAAGCTTATGCAAATTGTCCTGTCACACAGACTTATTTATCTATTGCTTTATACCCAATTATTCCAACTTTACAGAAGTATAATCAGATCACTTATTATTCTCTCTCCTGACGTTGGTGATTCACTGGGCTCAGGTAGATGGTTCTCACTTTGGGTTTTGCATTCAAAGTTAGATATTGGTTGGTGCTGTAACCATCTCTAAGACTTCTTCACTCATATGTCAGACCCTGGTCTGGGAAGACTCAGTAAACTGAGGTCCAGAAGAAACAGGACCCCTAGGGCATTTTTCTTTATATTTTTTTTTGTGATCATTCCATGTGACTTCTCTGGCATGGTAGCTTCAGGATATCCACACTTCTCACATGGTGGTCACTGTATCAGAGATGCATTTCCTAACGGAGTTTGATAGGAGATGTATCACATTCTATGACTTAGGCCCAGAAGTTATTCTATTTGTTAGAAGCAAGTTATTAAGTTCAGCCCGTGTTGAAAAGGAAGCAAATTCAACTCAAATTCTTGATAACAGAAGAGTTACAGTGCTAAAAACTTTCCTGAATTAACATCCATTCTTAGCTCCACTGGCTACACTTTTATCAGGTGTTTTTTTTTTCTCCTGAAGAACAATTGTCCACTTAAACTGGATGATCACATACTCAACTGAAGTTATAGATATAGTCAAAATGATCTATTAAAGTCTCTGTCTCTCTGACATGGACGCTCTAGTATGTTTTTAAATCCTAGAATTTTCAAGAACTGCATTTTTGATGAAAGATGTAAAAGACTTTAACACCAGGATACACTGCCTTTGTCTGGAAAATTTCCTTATTTCTTAATATATTTCTGATTTCCCTCTCCTGCCCTCTCTTTCTCCCTCTCTCTCCCTTCCCCCACCTCTCTTTCTCTCCACATCAGTGTGCTTTTGCCTACTTAACAAGGTTTATATTCAAACTAATTAAAATTAATTTTTATGTAAAATTCCCTCAATGGACATGGTTTCTTAAAAATCAAGATATATCGCATCAACACTATTTCTTCTGATAATGATTCTTCTATTGAAAAAGTAATCAAGTTTCCCTTGAACGATTTACTCTCTATAGCGCCAACCTGTTTACATCTCAAGGACCTGTGATCACTGAGGCACTACAAGATTTCCTGATTCTTTATATTTGTTATGGTACTTTCCTGAACCATGAATTTCTATGAAAGGTTGAGAAGATGGTGATCAGATTCCTTTTCTATTTGGAACTCCTATTTCTCCTGGTATCTGACTTTGCATACATTTTCAGAGGGCTCTCTAAATTTTAATCCAACTAAAAACAGATGAATATAAAACAGAACAAAACCACACATTAAATGCATTAATGCCTCTCCTTTTGCATAAGAATTAATAAGCTGGATGAATTCTCACTTTCTCACCTTATCTAACATCTACAAATGTCTGTATTTATTGCAATCTGTACACCAAAATCTTGTTTACGTTTCTGGTGATGCACCAGGTGTAAGAGATTTGGCTTGGAACCAAGAGCCCTGGCTCTGCATAAATTATGACAAGCCACTTAATGTTTCTGAACCTTAATTGTTTCATCAGTGAAATGGGGAGACTAATTTCTCAAAGCCTAATTCACAGGGCTATTACTAATGGAACAATGTGATGCTTCTTACCCTTTGTTAAGCCATATTTTTCCTAGTGGATGAACATACGGATGTCATATATTTTGTCGATGTAATTTTAAGATTTAAAATACATGATGACCTAAAACAGGATTTGTGTGCATTTATGCATATGTGTGTGTAACTGCTCTTCCTCTAGAGGTTTTCGTGAACCCACTTCTCTTAGGAATCGCAGAACTGAAGTTTTTAAAAATGTCTTATAAACAAATACAAACTTTCAAATATATTACTTTATATAATCACAAAAACTTTGTGACATAGGGCATATCACTGGTATTCGAAAGTTAGGACACTCAAAATTATAAAAAGCAGCAGAGCTAATAATCAAACCAGTTTCCTGACAAATTTATCAATATTCTTTGTTCTCAGAATATTTAGGATTACTTATTTGTCTGTATCCACCACATTGAATTTTGAGCCAGAACATGAATTTTTGAAATGTTATGATTTTGTTTTTTCCTGGAGAATACTGCTCATCTCCCATATTTATTGTACACATTTTGAAAGAACACATCTCTATTTTTATCTAGTGTTAACTTGATACTGAATAAGGCTTTGTTCTTCAGCAACCTGTTTTAGATTAGTTTTTTTTTTTTTTAATATATGTTGGGCATTGTTTTTCCTTCCCATACACTCTCATAATCATGATCGCCTGCCTCAGTTCCTTATTCTACCAGGTGTGCGGATAGAAACCTTTATCTCTTTAAAAACTGATTTTTATAGGATGAACAGGGAAGATGATCAAATTCTGTGTCTAAAGCCCATCCAGACCACACTTGCACTTGAATAGTGAGAGTGGTATTTCAGGCCAGGTTGATATAGCTTTAACACTATTTTCTTGGTACATGAAGAAGAAACAATGCTTTCAGTGCATCTAGCAGATGGTAACTTCGCAAGTTAAAAATAAACAAAACTAACACCCTGGAGTTCCATAGAAACATAATACAATTATTAGTTCTCATGGTCTCTATTAGCCATTGATTTTCATCTGCTATCTCATGTAGTAACCTATTAAAATAGGAAATTTCTTTCTACTAAGGAGGTGCAAGTTGGTTTTAAATAATTATCAAATTAATTTTGAGACAAGTACAATATGATTATCACACTTTTCCATTTACAAAATGTTATTCATTTTACAGTGTCCTTTCAAATAGGTTATTCTGCTTTGCTTTTCATATGAATCCAATGAGGTCAACAGAGACCCATAATGCAAGTAACAAAATCAAGTAATAAATAAGATCAATGAATTAACACAGCTCATGAAGTTAAAAGTGAAAGAGCCAAGACACACATTTTAGCAGTATAGAAGGAAGCTAATATTGTATAAGTACATATTTCATTCCAAATAACTAGTTAAATATCTAATATATGCTATCTCATTAAGGTCTCATAATTCAGCCCCCAAATTAACATTTCTCCACCTAATTTATTCATGAACCTCTTAGCTTTAACGTATCATACCTCTGCTTCCTAGTATCAATGACCACCAAAATGTAGACATGACAATAATTCATGAACATGGGTTATTAACATAAATAATATTGCAAACATTTGAAGAAATTAGAAGTTTCCCCAAATATCACAATGGCGGGGGAGGGGGGCAACTACGGAACTTGTAGCTGTGTTATGTGTCCTTGGGGCTGGGTTGAACTACTTTTCCTAGAACTCTCTTTCCTCTGTGTCTCAGGTTAGGATGTGCCACAAGAGACATTATGGCTTAAGTGGAAGTGAAACAGCAGCCGTTTTGGGTTTTATGCCCCAACAAAGGTCTAAATAGGTACTTTTGTAGCTCATATAGACTGTCACTTATCTGTTGGTTAACCTTGTTGCTGAGAGGCATTAGTCAGGCCTGCAACAACCCTACCTCTTCCTAGATCCTCCTTTAGCCTGTCCCGCTTCAGGGCCAGATGTGTGTTTAGCTCCATAATGAAGGACATCAGCTTCTCCTGCAGGACACCCAAGTTATCACAGTTGGTGGCACTGAGGACTGACCTGAATTTCAGATCATTCTCAGGTGGTCCAATCTCATAAATTCTAGCTTATCCTTGTTCCCCTCATGTAACATCAATTTTTAGCTTCCTGAGACAACAGCTTTATAGAGACTGTGAAACCAGTGACACCATTAGGCAAAGTCAAATCCCTATATAAAATACATCCTTGTAATTTAACTTCCTTGATTGAACCCTACCTGATCAAAATTTGTCACCGAGAGAGATTTTAGAGGAATGGTATTTAAGATGGGTTTACTGGACGCTCCTGGGTAATCTGGTTTGTTCTGATCTGATTTGAATTAAAAGGTCCTAACCACCCCTATTTCTAATGCTTAAGGAGACCCTAGTAGTCCATGTCATAGTAGCAAAAGCATTATGCAAATTATCACCTGCAGATATCTGTAATCAAATGCCTATAGAAAACAAGCCTTTGAGTGACTAAGTATGTGCTGCCATAGAATATTTTAGTCAAAACAAGGCACTAATAGGGTTGATTGGTTGGTTCTAAATTTACTAGAAACATGGAGGAAGAAAATGATGACATACAACTTTAACTTACCAGCTACAGTCTGCATAACAGACGCAAAAGGTCTGTATCTGTCCTAAAAGAAACCACTGGCTCTTGACCACAAGGTCTAGATTTCTGAAAACCAGCCCCAAAGTCTAATCTTTCAAGGGGCTGAAGTACAATGCAAATCGAATAAGACCCTGAAATTTGCAATGAGGTACATAGGTATATTCCAGTAAACATGAGGATTTTGGAACACTAAATTCTGTGGAGCCTTCGACAGCAGAAGAAATCAGTTTCACCTTGCCTGGAGAAAATATAATAGGCTGTAAAGGACAGTTGATCTGCTCAGAAACGATCTCTGTCACCTCTCTTTGCTTCCAGATTTATAAATATACTCAAATTCCATCAGGCCTCAGAGAGTGTAAAACAAAGTATGGTCATCACACAGGTGTGATGTGTACAAAATCACTGATTTTGCCAACAATGATCCTATTGATGTAAAAGTTGAGAGTACCACCATGCCATTTTGGGCTTCTCATGCCAGTGAATCAATGAGCTAAGAATGGGGTAACTGTAGTGGCTGGGGTAATTAAACCTGACGAGCAAGGAGGAACTAATTTGCTATTACTTAATGGGAGTAAGAAAAAAACATGCTTGGAATACAGGTGAATCCTAGGTTACCTCTTCCTATCCATTTGCCTGTGACCGAAGTCAAAGAAAACTATAACAACTCAATTTAGGCAGGACTGATAGTGGCCCTCATACTTAAGGAGAGAAGGTCTAAATTACTCAAATAGCCAAGGAACCACAATAAACTGAGGTGTTCCCTAAAGACAAAAAATCTATGGAATGGAAGAAGGTAGTGACAAATACCAGATATGATCACATGACCAGTTACAAAGGTAAGGACTGTACCTAGGAATAGTACATCCTTATTTTTATGTGACTATATATACATGTGTGTGTATGTGTATATGTACTATTTTTTTTCTTTTCATCCTTCTTTATTCCCCTTCCATGTAACATAGGATATGTATTACCTCATTATTGAAATTACAGAACATCTAAGGAAAAGCGTGGATTAGCTAGAAGAGCAATGAAATGCACCCAAAGACTAAAAGAGGGTCTTTGCATCCTTTTGGGGGGGTGGGGAGAAAGGGCTAGCAAAGGTTAACAAAGAGGATAGTTGCCTAATGTAATTAATATAATGTAAACCAACATGACTGTAAATTTCCTAATTTGAAAAGAGGGGACTGTGGTATCTCCGTGATGTGTCAACCTGGCTCAGCAGAACTCTTTCCCAGAATTTCCTTCTTTGTATATCTCCAGTAAGTGGGCCATAAGAGATATTTCTCTACAAGACTTGGAAGACAGAAGTGAAGTTGAAGTCATTTCATTTTTTAGGATGGAAGGCTGAAGCACACCTTGTCACTTATCTACTGTCTCACCTCATTGGCATGGGCAGCAGGTGGGTCTGCAAGGGCTCCGCCTTTTCCTGGATACTTTTCCAGCGTCTCTGACTCCTGGGCCAGTAGTGTTTAGGACCATGATGAAGGGTGTAGCTTCTTCTGCAGAGCACCCATGTTATCAGGGTTGGAGAAGTTTCCAGCATGTTCTCATAAATTCTAGCTCATGCTTACTCGTTCCCGTTTGAGTTTGTTGATTTTAGCCAGTGTTGACAGCTTCCAGCTTGACTTTATTCTCCTTGAGGACATCTTCCCTTCCTAACTGCCTGCCTAAAACACTTCTAGTTCCAGCACCAGGCACGGAGACAAGAGCCTTGAGAGACATTTTAAGCTGCTCCTTCAGTTGCATGAGGTCACATCCCTGTAAACAAATTTACTAATATTTTTTCTGCTTCTGTGATTGAACATTGACTGGTACAGGTCATCTAGTTAACGTAAAACCATATCCTTTGTTTCTGTGTTTGTGTTAGTACTTCTTTGGTAATAATAATGATAGCATATTATACTAAATGTTAGTTAATATTCACATAATAATTACTGACTCTTACTATTTAATTCTATAACACAGAGATAATTTGACTTATGTAAGGACCCAGTGTGAAATTAGAAATCATGTATATAAAATGTACTGCACCTAGTAAGTGTTCAATAATGATAGCTATCATATTTACAGATAATAAACATTGGTGTCTGTTTAGTAACTGAAATCTTTGAAAGTCTCTTATACATTTGCTTTTCTAACACTCATGAAGAGTATGTGGCATAGGTAAGCATTATCACGAGTATTATTATTGCCTTTGTTATTGTTGCTATTTTACTTGTGAATATAAAAATACCTTCAAAGGTTTATGCAATATTTGGCCAAGGGTCTTTGACTCTTGAGGAAAGAGACAAAACTTCTTAAATTCTTGTGAAACAGGCTGCCTACACTTAATACAAACCCCTTGTTTAATCTGATGCCAGAAAATGCAGAAAGCAAAAACAAACGTGTTGATTCTCTTTCTCCTGCATCTGCCTTGCATCCTAACACTCTTGACTTTAATGTGTTGTTCCGGTCATATTTGATATAGCTGCTCAACATCTTTTTTATGTCAAGCCTTTGCTCCAAACACTCCATTGCCAGTTCGACTTGTCAAAATTTGGAGGGAACACATTTTAAACATTCAGTGAGCATTCTTCTGAAAAGAAAACCACTATTTCTAATGAGCATTCAAGAGTGCAGTGGATTGCAGAAACTGTTTTCTAAGATCTGTCACAAATGATTTAGTTTTATTAGTTTTAATGGCCCTCAGTTACGGGCATGGAATATAAGTGAAAATTAAGATATTTTTCATGAGATGAAAATAGATTTCAATCACAAAGAGTGTTTTCATCCCCACCTCTTTCCTTTTGCTTATTTATTTTATTTTTTGGCAGATGATTCTGGTTAAAAGAAAACCACTGTAAGAGATGAGAACACAGAGATATTATTCCATGAGAACAAAGCTCCACTTGTACTGGGAACCTCTCTGTTAATTGTATATAAGTTGGTTGGTCTGGCAAGCTCACAGGCATGACTACAGAGAAAGGGGCTAATGTGTTAAAGTAGAGTTTTATTCTGGGAAGAAAAACAGTGAATATTTTTATTCATAACTAAAGGTTTGTCTTCCATGATAGCAAACACAGAACAACCAGGAAACCCATGTATTGCTTCCAATTCATAACACTTTTCACTTGCTGCTTCTGCTTTTCTACACTGTAGATTTTTTCAAAAGTTTAATTTTTCCTCTTCTTTTCTATTGCTCATCACTCACTGAAAGGTACTGTAATTTGAACAGATCTATATATTTTATGCTTCATAAACAAGTTAAGTGCATTTCCTAAACATATGGACAGTTTAGGCAGTCCATCCTCATTGTTCCTTTGTGAGTAAGGCATATTGGTGTATCTAAGGGTGGGTGATGAACCTGAGATTTTCTGTTGCAACAGCTCTGCTTTAGTATTTCTTCTTCCTCTATACCAAGGCAACTATGTGGTTCAAAAGAAAGCCAATAAGAATCTGAATGAGGAATCTGGGAGTCTGCACTGCCTCTGCCATCCATTCACTAATTTATAACCTCGAGCAAGCTATTTCAATTTCCTGTCATTCTTTTCTCATTTGCAAAGTGTAGATCTCAGGAAATATAGGACTACACATCTGAAACAAACAAAAAAGTCCTTGCCTTCCTGGAGACTACAATCAAATGTAGGAAGACAACAATTCAGCAACAGATATAACACTAAATTAAATCGCATTGTATACGGAAAGGTAATAATTACTGTATGAGTTTGCTAGGGTTGTGACATAGTATCACATATTGGTTGGCTTAAATAATAGAAATTAATTTTCTTGTAATTCATGATGTCTTTCTTCTGTACGTCTTTGTCCTAATCTCCTCTTCGTATAAGGACACCAGTCATGTTGGCTTGGGGCCTATCCTAATGACCTCGTTTTACTTATTTACCTTCTTAAAGACCCTATCTCCAAATATAGTTATACTCTGAGGCACTAGGGCTTAGGGCTTCAATATATAAACTGGTGTGGGTGGAGGGCACAATTCAGTCTATAACAGTTATTATAAAAAAAGAAGTTTGTAAGGAATAGAGAATGCTGGGGAATGATGGCGATTTTGAGGACAGGCTGGACTGAGATGATGACATATGTACAGACTGGGAAGGAGCAGGGGGAGTGTGCATTGTGGATATCTGGTAGGAGAACAATTCACCAGAGGGAACAGTTCATCCAAAGGCACAGAGGAAAAAAATGATGCTATCCAAGGGCCAGGGGGTGGCTATATGAGAGCTGCATGGGTGACTGAAAGAAATGAAGCTTTTACCCTGAGAAAATAAAAGAACCAGGGGAAGTTTTTGACCAAAGGAATAATCTGATCAAACTCATCTTGCCACTTACTCAGTCTGCTGTCTTGAGAATAAATTATAGGCCATAACTATTTAACATTGGCACCATTGACATTGTAGGAGCCTGTCTTTTGCATTGCAAGTTGTTTAGCACCTTACCTCTACCTACTAGATGCCTATAGCTCCCTACCTGCCACTTCTAACAACCAACTATTTCGAAACATTGCCAAATATCCCCCTGGAAGAGGAAAAAATTACCCTCGGTTGAGAACCACTGTTGTATGTGGAAGAGAGGAAAAGCTAAAAGACTGTTTTGGAAATCGCTGTGATAATCCTGGCTAGAAATAATGATAATTTGGGTCATAAAGGTAGAATTTTGGATATTTTGAAGGTGAAGCCAACCTATTTTGTAGGTTGCCAACAAAAGTGATGTGTGGTATGAGATTGGGTTCAAAATGGTTATAAGGTGGATACTCTGAGCCACTGGAAGAATGGATTTATCTTATACTCACACAGAGAAGACTATGATTAGAGCAGACTTAGAAAAGAAAAAAGACCCTTCATACAAGGTAACGGGAGGGAAAGCTATATATATAGATAATGGATAATGACATTTGGATAGATGAAATGTATGAGTTTGTGAAAGTTTCTTCTAATTTATTTTTCTTTGTGAAGTAGGAAGCAAGATCATCATCAGAGTACGAATGGGATGGGAGATGTTAGAGGTTTTAGGATAAAAGATCATGTGTGAAATAGAATTCTAGCAGAATATTTTTTATATGGTATACTGCTGTAATTCTGAAGATATGGATTACGATAACCTTCTAATGGCATAACTAACATTCAAGTGATTATTAAATAAGTAAACCTAGACACAATATGTTTTTTGATCTATTTTCCATCGTTCTGAACTAAACACACATTTTTTTTTTCAATAGGCCAAAATAGCCTCTGTTCCTCTGGAAATATATTTATTTGCTTAAAGAAAACTAATGAGTAAGATTAGGGCAAAGCAGTGCTTTAGGCTATTGTCTTAACCTCCTGAGTACTCATAATTAAGAACCATCTCCAAGGAAGAAATCATCAACTCTGGAGAATTACACCGATTTTCAATATCATCCGTTTTGCACCAGAGACAGAACTAAACTGCACCCCAGTCAGGATTGCGTCAATGCCCACCCCACCCCCTCACTGAGCTCCCATTACTGTTGATTAGAAAAGACAAATCATTCCATAAGATGCTTCTGAAAATTCTCCCTGATCCTAATGTACCTCTTCAATGGGAATTGAATCTTTCGCACACACAATAAAAGAGAATTCTTCACAAAGAAATCACACAAGGCTGCTGGAGTTTGGGCCAAAGCCCATCCTCTGTTTGGGAAAACCTGCATGATTCATTTCTGGCCTTATTCTGTAAGCTCGTCTTGGAACACACTGTTCTTTGGTCACAATATCATTCCACGCCAACCTTCTTGACGCCCCTTGAGGCCATCAAGGGCCACCCCCCCCTCCCCCCCACATCAGGTCTTCCACACAGGATGCTCTTTCCTAAGGATTGCTTAGACAGAAACTCTTACCTATAATTTCTATGTTCCAGGAACTGTCCAAGCTACAGTTTAAACATGAATTTATTTAACCTTCACTAGCCAAATGACCAGTCATTTCAATACAATGTGAGTGAAAGTGAGGTATCATTTTTGGCCAGGAAATTGAAAAAAAAAATCAAAAACTTTGTCATTGTTTCTTTTCCTTTCAACCTTCCAGAGTGAGAGCATTCCGAGTCCCTAAGAGGTGGTAGAGCCAAGAGATAGAAGGAGCCTGGCTGCTAAAATCAACACACGGAGGAACGCTAACCAAGAATAACTGTACTGGATTATTACTTGAGACAGAGATGAGTTTCTATTTTATTAAGCCACTGGAGTTTTAGCATATATTTGTTACAGCAACGAGGATTATTCTAATATTAAAATCTTCACATGGCTGACTCTTTTGTAAAGGTCTCTGCTTAAATGTCATCTCCTTACAGAAGCCTTCATTTAATACTCAATGTACTTTAGATCTCCCGTCTTGCTCTAATTCAGTATCCTTTTTATTATTACCTCAGAACCTTTTTATTACCTGGCATATGTGTTTGGTATATTTACATGTAGCCTCTGTTTACTGCTACTGGCACAGAATTTCTATGTTGTTTGAAACTTTGTCATATGCACTGACTGCTGTAGCTTCCGGTGCCTAGTATAGTGTACAGATCATAGAATGTGTTCAATAAATATTTTTTCAAAGAAGAATTACTTACATTTCTCTACCTCTGTATTCCAGATCCATTCACAAAGAAAATCGTGAGTTAGGTATTATTCTCTTTATATTGTTTGTCAATAACCTTTTCATTTTCATGCCTGGGTTGTTCATCTCCTTCCATTTCTCTTATCCCTCATTTACTCGATGTCTTCATTGTAGTGCTAGATCTGGAAATTAACTTTGATATCCACTAGCAGTACTCCATTGCTCATGGGAAATCTGAGAATCAGTGAAGTGAACAGATTTGCTGTATACTGTCCACAATTCACCAAGCATTTCACATACATTATTCTATTGAATATGTTATGGTGTGCTGTGTATGTAGGGTGTGAGTATATTGGTCCCAGTTTACAAATGAGAAAGCTGAGGTTCAGAGAGCCTAAGTTCATTTCATTTCACATTGCTGCTTTTATTTTCCCTAAACCTCTAGAATCCTCCTCACTTGTACCTAAATTATTTGATGGTTAGGGGGAAACATATATTCAGAGGAGGAGCTTACCCTCTCTCTGGTTTCCTTGCTTCTAGAGCTTCTAGATAATTCTACTCATCTCAGGCTCTGCTTTCTGACACTTTATACTCATAAGACTTTAGTTTTCTGCTTTGACTATTTAAGATTTGCTCTTTATTATTAGTGCTCAGCAATTTAATCATCGTGTTCTTTGGTGTGATTTTCTTTGTATTTCTCCACCTTCAGGTCCAATGATCTACTTGAATATGTGAAGATATAGATATAGATATGTGGATATATGGATATATAGATATATATATTTATCACATTTAGAATTATATGTGCTATTTTTATGTGTGTTTTATTTCATTTGTTCACTTTTTTAGGTATTCCAATTACAACTTTGCTAAATTTCTTGATGCTGTCTCAGAAGTTACTGAGGGTCCATTAATTTATCTCAGTCATTTTTCTCTTTATATTTTATGTGGTTTTAATTGGAATATCTTTACATTTATTCATCTTTTCTTCTGCAACATCTAACCTACTATTAAATCAATCAAGTGAGTGTTTTATTTTAGGTATGTATGTATCAACTCTAGAAGATCCTCCCTTGATCTTTTTAAAACAACTAACTTTTTATTGGGTTTATTTTTTTTTAAGCCCTTGAGCATATTTAATACTTGTTTTGAAGGCCCCATTGCTAATCCCATCATCACCAATATGTCTCCCTGTTTCTGCAAACAGATTTTGCTGGATTTTTTTGTATTCTTTTACAGATTCTGAGTTTGTAAATAGGCATATAATTTACCTGTAGACGCCCTTGATCTTTTATGCTTGTCTTTATGTCTTGTTAGTAAAGTAGCCTTTACTTCAGGGTGGTTTATCCCTACTCTTAAAGTTTTTACCTTTTTTTGGTGCTTTACAGAATGCTCCAGATATTCAAAAAGTTCCCTCCTTTTTGTTTGACCAGAACTTGAATCCCATGGATAGTTGTTCTACAACCAATCAGTCTCCCAATGTTTGTCTCCCAAATGTTTGTGAACTTCAGGAGCTGTTCATCCCATGGATAGTTGTTCTACAACCAATCAGTGTTCTTTGACCAGTCTCCTAGATTCTAACCCTATACATACAGTTTGGTATTTAGCCAGATGTAAAGAAACTCTAAGGCAAATGTTTGAGCACTCTCCACTTTGATATTTTGCCTCACAAATTCAAGACACCTCAGCTTCTCCAAATTCAGAATTAGTCTTTTCAATTCAAAAAGAATACTATATTGGGTATGCCATTCCTATGTTGAGGTGGGGTAAGTGACTTTAGGTAAACAAACAAACAAAAACCAAATACAAAACTAGAGCAATCGTTTAGCTCACTTTCAACTTCTCTTCTCTCAGAGATCAGAATTCGGTACTTCTGGTTGTCTAATGTCAAAAAATGGTTCTTTAGTAGATTTTGTCCAGTCTTCTATGGGACGCTTAGTCCAGTAGTAGCTACCCTGTCATAGCTGGAAGTAAAGTCATTAATATATTTCTTTAAGGTTATATATTTACCTTGGATATTTTCCTCTGGTTAATGTAGAGTTTAAATAATTGGTACAGTGGCCTAGATATCTTTCCTAGTTGGTATTCTAGAGAGCCTCAGCATCTTTAGTAAAACAGAAAATGCTCAAATATTGAGATCATCTACCTCTCCACTTACACTTCAGGAAACCAACCTGTGAGGCATGACTAATGAATTTTTCAATGATAAACAGTTAGTTTACATCAGTATTCAAAATATTAAAAAACCTCTATCTTAATATTTCTTTTTGCAACCAAGTAGTCTATTTATTTAACAAATGATTTTATCATTTCAATTTATTATTTAAAAGCTTGTAAAAGGTTAACATACATAAGTATCTTGCTTTCAAATGCAATCAATAGGGTGATATTTCAAGTATCCATTTCATTTGATAGAATGACAAAATTTAAAATGGATGTGTATCTCTATAGCCTCCTTAACAGGAGACACATAATTTCTTTGTTTTACTTTGACCATCAAAACATTCATTTTTTCCCCTTAATTTTGGGGCTATTCAAATCAACAATAACAAATCAGTTTTCCAGAATCTAATGTCTATATAAAAATTATAGACAAATAAACTTATCTTTCCAAATGGCTTTTATCAATCTCCACGGTGTTTAAAATTAAGGCAATTTTTCCCAAACAAAAGAAAACAATCTTAAAAATCAAAGTATTCTCATATGACCTTAATGGGAGTCATTTTAAAAAGATTTTCTAACATTCTGAAAAATCTTCAAGATTAAGTTCTGACTTTGTATTTAAATTGATGTATGATTTCAGGTTAATTATGTAACCTTTAAAGGGTCCCTTTTTATCATCAAAATGAAGACCTCACAAGATGAAACGAAGATAAAGTAATATAATAAGGAACACCACAAACTGATATATGATAGCAGAAGTCAACATCTGTCTTAGTTTGGGTTTCCCAGAAGCAAATCCTGACATAACTATCTCGGCACAAATGATTTTCTCAGGAAATACTCCCAGAAAAGCCTAGTGAAGGAGTGGGAGTTTAGCATAGGGTAGAAAAGAATGTTATGTGATGGAACAATTTCAAGCAAGAATCAGTGGAGGAAAATCTAGTATAATTTATTATCTGAAATTTCATACTTGTAGCCAAGGAGCGGGACTATGAAACACCTGTACCCATCATTGGCTAAGTGCCATCACTGGCAGATGAAAATCCCCAAGCAGTTCTGTATCTGTACCTTCCAGCCAAGTGCTGTGATAACCCAAGAGCATCAGTGTGTCACAGGTGCACTGTTAGAAACAAATTACACAGAAGGTAGGACAGAGGGGGGAGGGGGGGAGAGAGAGAGGGGGAGAGAGAGAGAGAGAGAGAGAGAATGTGTTTTCTTTGATCATTTAATAAGAGTTATTGATAATTCGTGACTTTTATAAATTCCACATGAGAATGTCATTATTGTCATTAATTGTCCTTTTATAATTTGACCCTAAAAGCTTGTAGAAGAGGAAACAGATCCAAGTTTTCCAATCATTAGTCAAATTTCTAATTTATTTTCCTTCCTTAATATAGGCAGAAAACATTGTTAATATGCCTTTGTCATATCCCAAAATTCAGCCATGTTTAATGAAGAGAATTTTTACTGTTTATTTAAATGTTATTCACAAGAGGGTAGTCTTGATTTTTCTATGAGCCCAGAAAAATAGGTAAAATGCCACAGGGTTCTTCTTTTCCTTATAAGTCCTATATTACTTTTCTTAACCTCTCAAGTATATGTTCATGCTCCCTTTTGTCTTTGCTTCATTGTACCAAGCATATATTTGGATTTTAACTTAAGGGAAGGGAGAGTCCCCAAAGCCAGCTATGTTTCAAATCTTAGGCATTTAAATTACATGCCACTCACCAGATTGCTATAATCATTTTCTGTGGCATTTTAGGGAGTATTTAAGCAAATAATCAAAAGTAATTTATTTTCCCTTTTCATTATCTATTATATGTATATATTTTGGGGGGATCTTTAGAACAAACAATATGCAAATAAAATAAGAGGCAATGGTTTCTTGGTTTCATATACATCATTCAATATCAATTCAAGCCTACCCTAAACACCATCAGTGAAAGTAGAATGACTTATGTGAAACCAAAATCTAATAGGCTCAAAACCTACTGCAATCCCTACCCAGTTTATTTAAAGGTGCAAAATTTATCAAGATGAGAAAGTTATTACATTATCCATTATCAAGATGAGGAAACTATTGAATACTATATTACTCTACTCATTAATTCTAACATAGTTACATAGCTTTTTAAGCTAAAAGAGCAAATTATAATATATCTATAAAATCAATAGCCTTTATATCAAAATACTTAGTTCCCATCTCAGCTTCACTAGTCATTCACTAGTAAAATAACATTAGCCAACTGTCTTTAATATAACTAGCCTGTAGTTATATTAGGCTATGAAATATAAGGATAGATATAATTACTCAAGATTGTTAGAAGGGTGAATAAAGTGCCAAAGAAGAAGCTTCTCTGTAACCTAAGTGTAATATAGGAAACATATAGGAATCTAATTAATAGATTCCTTATTGACAGTCCTAATACTGGTTGGTTATGTTAAAAATTAGAAATAATTTTTTCACTTTTCCTCATTATCGACACTAACTTATACCCAATATTGGGGTCTATGAAGACTAACAAGGACAAAATTATTTTTTTAAAGATAAAATGTCCTCAATTTTGATTAGCAAATAAAGCTCATGGTGTGGGGGTGGGAGGTGAAGATGGGGAGGAAGGGTGTGAGTTGTCAATTAAATCTTTGAATTTCATAGGATTTCACTTATTCTAAATCTGGCTATTAATTCTACATTCCTAATGAGATGAGAACAACATAATTATTCCAAGAAACATTATCGTATTTTTAAAATAGATGAGAATTGAATCGAGTAGAAGACTCTAGACAATTTGTGCTAGAAAGATTTAATGTCAAGGCTCAGACACAAAAAGGTCAGGATAAGGTTGGTGCAATGTTCTGAACTTCTTAGCAACTCCTATGCTCAAATTTGTTAAATTGTGTATCATCAATCACTTAATGGTCACTTACTTTAAAGAACAAAATTGATCCCAAACCTCATGATTTCAAATTGCCTGTTTGTAGAAACCAGAAAAGGTAGTTTCAGGTTTACATAAATTAATGTGTCTTATTGAACTAAGTAACAGTAGAAAGAACATTGGAGCAAGATGCATAGTGCATAAGATGTTAAAAAGAGACCAAGTACTATTACTCACCAGCTTTATGAATCTTGGACATAGTAAATCTAGCGTAGCACTGTTTCCTCATCTGAAAGATAAAATAGGTAGTCTCAAATACATATAAGTAACTTTCTAAAGTTAATTATCTATAAAGCTGTAAGTCTAGACCTACCTACACATAATTATAGTTAATTCTTTAAGTGGTTTAAGAGCATAAAAAATATTTTGTTTTTGTTCATTCTCATCATCTATCTTCAGCATTTCTACTCAGAGGTTAAATGATACTTTTATTTAGTCTATATAAAATCAATATTCATTTTACCAGGTAAAGCTAATTTGCAATCAATGTCATATCCCAAAGAGCAGAATTTGAGGCAATGAAAGACTGAAGACTGTAAGAAAGAATACTGTTTGAAAATATAGACTTCCAACTATGGAAATGCTGGCATATTTTAAAAATTCATGTGGTGACTTTAGACCTTAATGGAGTAACTGGTACTAAATTAGTCCTCTTACTATAAAATATATATATATATATATATTACTATATATATCTGTAAAAAATATATGAAGTGATAGTTTTCAGATGTTGCGAACAATCTGTACAATTCTTGATCCATGAAAGAAGGGCCCCCATGATAGCCCCAGCTTTTGTAACTATAAGACATTTTTAGATTGTGGTGCAAGTGGGTAGAATACAAGTATACTGTTACAGGATTAGAATAAGGCGTAAGGCTGATTCTAGAAGGATTAGAATAGGGTGTAAGGATGCTGAAGTGACCAAAATTTTCAGGAAAGGATAGCAAGGAAAAGAGAGTAGCATAGGAAGATGCTTTAGAAATTTATACAGGTGACCATGAATTCAAAGCTATGAATTCAAGGGGTCAGACTCCATAAGGTCCATCAGAGAACAGATACTGGGAGGCTGTGAGATGATCAGAGTTTCAGAAACCACACAGTACTATGAAACAGGCATTCTGATCACCAAGTGAAGAAACCTCACTGAGTTTTCTGATTTCTCAATTAATACACCAGAAGGCCAAAACTGAAAAAAGAATATAATTTAATCCTGGACTAAGAATTTTTCTTAGACTTACCAAAACAACTATAATCAAGCCTCAAAAAATAAATCTCAGACACCAGAAAACTAATTGTCTGCCAGAAGAAAACAACGCTCTCTAAAAAGATCAGATCTTCCAAATCTCAAAAATGTAGCATCTATGATGTCCTTCATATAATAAAAAAAATAAGGAAATATGTAAAGAAGCAGGAAACAATGACCTAAAATGAAGGAAGGTGCAGTCAGTAAAAACACATATAGAGGTGATGGAAATGTTGAAATTAGAGACAAAGACTGTATAAAATAGTTATTTATATAGCTATTTAAGAATTTTAAGAAAAAGATGCCTATGATGAGTAAAGAGATGAGGAATATCAGTAGAAAAGTGAAAATTTTCAAGAGAAACAAGTGAGAATTCTAGAACAGAAAAGTTCAAGATCTGACATGAAAATGATAATGAATAGGTTAAATAAAATATTTCAAAGCAAAGAAGAAAAGAGTGTGGTGAAACTAATGGCAGATTAAGAGAAACTATGCAAACGTAAGCTCAGAGAGAAAAATGTCTGAAAATAAAAGAATAAGACCCTACAGACCTATGGGTAAGTATCAAGTAGTCTTAGATAATTTTAATTATAGTACTACAAGGAAGAGATTAGCATAAAATATTTGAAAAAACAAGGAATGAAATATTGCATGTTTGATGAAAAAGTATCAATACCTAAAACAAGAAAGTACAATGTGTACAAGTGAAAGAAACACACACATACACACACGTGCACACACACACAGACACAAATCACACGCACAAAAACATATCAGAATTAAGTTGTTTCAAGTTAATAATAAAAAGATAAATGTAGAGGAAAAAGACATTACATGAAGTAGGAGAAGTAAAATTGGTAACAGAATTATATTTAGAAACAATGCAAGGCCATAGATAAAAAACAGCATCTTTAAAATACTGAAGGGATAAAAATACCTTAAAATATAACTTAAAATTATTGCCTTCAAAAAGATTCTTCAAAATATCACTTTCCCAAACTGAAGGTGAGATGGAGACATTTTCAGACCAACAAAAACTGAGAGAATTTTTTCCCAACAGAACTATGGTATAAAAAAAAGTATAAAAAATGTTCTTCAGGCTAAGGAAAAAGGATTCCAGATAGAAATAGATTTAAACAAAAGAATGAAGAGCACTAAATATAATAAATACCTTAGTAAATATTTTTAAAATCCCCTTTTGATATTTTTGAAACATAATTAGGCGCATGAAGCAAATATAATAAGACATCATGATTTATCACAAAGGTAAATGTATAAAAATACATGAACAGTAAGATTCTAATATTCTTGGTATATTATCTGAAAGTACATTGTGATAAAGGAAAATACACATTGCAAACCCTAGAGCAACTAATAAAAATAATTAAACAAAGAATTACATTAAGTTCTTTATTGGCTTATTAATACCAAATAAGTTAATAGATTAAGTAAAACATATTAAAGAAAACAATATGAGAGAAAGCAGGAAAATTAGAGGAAAAAAAAAAGAACAAATAGAACATCTAAAAAATAGCAAAATGATAGACTTGAACCCAATAATGTCATTAACTGCATCAAACGTAAATGAACTAAAACACTAATTAAAAAGCTGAGACTATCAGACATAAGAAATACTCAACTTCATGCTTTCTAAAGAACACACTTAAAATATACAATTTAAAAGTAAAATAATATAGAAGCTGGAATAGACATGTCAATATTAGACAAAAGACACTGAAGATCAAGGAATATTATCAGAGGTGCAAGGCATATCATAATATTAAGAGTCAGTTTATCAAGACACCATAATGCATTCCTAACAAAGGATACTCTATAAATATCAAACAAGAAATGAACAAAACTAATAGGGAAAATAAACAAATCTACAATTATATTATTAGTTTTCAGCATTCTTCTCTCAGTAAGTCATGGAATAATAACTTTAAAATCAGTGAAATACAGAATGTTTAAATAATACCAAAAAAACAAATTGATCTACTTGATAGTAAGAGTTTCATACAAAATTTCAGAATACATATTTTTCCATACGCACATGGAATATTTAAGTAAGTAGACCATATCTGACTCATTAAACAAGTCTCAACATATTTTAAATGGTTGATATTATACAGACAATGTTCTTCGACAATAATGCAATTAATTAGAAATCAGTAATAAGAAGATACCTAAGAAATCGCCCCAAAGAGCTGCCAATTAAACACACAAGTTTACATAAGTTATGGTCAAAGGACAAAGCACAAGAGACATCAAAAAATAATTTTAACTTAATGAAAAAGAAAATAAAACATGTAAAAATTCATGGGGTGCAGATGAAGTAGTGCTTAGAAAAGTTATAGCTTTAAATGCTTACAGTAGAAAATTTAAAATGTCATATGTTTCCATTCTAAGAACATAGAAAAAAGACTAAATCAATTTAAATATAAGATAAAATTAAAAAATAAAAGTGCACATTGGTAAAACAGAAAATGGATAAAAATAGAAAAAGTGAATAAAATATAAATTATTTTTAAAGTTAAATATGAAAAAGCACTAGTTAGACTGACCAAGAACAAAACAAAAAACACTAAATTTCAAATATCCAATATGAAAGAAAAGTTTCACTACATGTTCTACAAACTTTAAAAGTAAAATAAAGGGATACAATGAATAACTTCATGCCAAAAAAAAGTGACAGCTACATGAAATGAACCAACTACTTGAGAGCTACAAATTACCAAAATTAACATAAGAAAAAATAGAAAATCTAACTACATAATAAAAAATTGAATTTATAATTTAAATTTAATTTAAAAAGAAAACTATATAACTTCACAGTAAATTCTTTGAAACACATAAGGTATAAATAATATTAATCTTACACAATCTCAACAAATGAAGGAAAATAGTAATTTGCCCATTTCTTGCATGATACCAGCATAATCCTGGTACCAAAAATATAAAAGGACATTTTAAAAATACTATAAGCAAACATCCCTCATAAAAAGAGATACAAAAACACTCAACAACGTATTAGCAAAACAAACTCATCAATATATATATAAAAAAAATGATATAGTATAACAAAAAGTGGTTTGTCTAGAAATTTGATATTTAGACTAATGTTTGAAAATCAAACAATATAATTCATAACATTAATAGAACAGAGGAAAACCACATGATCTCTAAAGACACAGATAATGATTTGATAAAAGTCAATACTTATAAATAAGAAAAACTCTCAGAAACCAAAGCATAAACTAAAATTTATTAAAGAGCATTTATAGAAATCCGACAGCTAAAGAAAACATTTACTGGGGAGAAAATATTTTTCTCAAAAACCAGAATAATGCTAAGGGTTTCTACTATTGTTGCTTCAATTTAACTTTGTACTGGAGCTTCTAGCCACAGGGGAAAAGAAAAACAAGAAAATGAATAACAAGGATATGGAGACTTCTGTTTTGAGTCAATATAGTATAATAAGAACAGGATTTACCCTCCTACCTGAAACAGAAACAAACAAACAAACAAAATATTGGAAACATTTTTTTAAGATACCAGGCAACAAAGGAGAGTGACCTCAAAGAGATGAGAAACAAAGTGAGCCCCACCATTTCTTAACTTGCTAACCTGAGAGTTTCTAGGGTATGATACAGTTAGTGATAACACAAGCAGAGTCCATTGGATCCTGAGTTTACCAGACAGAGCTGAGAGAGTCCAAGAGAACAAGATAGCTATGAGTTAATGAGACACAATAGCCTTTAGGAGACGCAACACTGAGAGTTCTGGAAAACTGCAGAAAGTTACCCTTGAATATTCAGAAGTGTATTGAGGAATGTGTGTGAGGAAATTACATGAAACCAGGAAAAGAATCATTCAAAAGGTGTAGAGGGAATTAGTGCTCACACAAGAAAAGGCATAGAACCTGTTTTGCAACCAGCTGGATTGGAAAACCTGAAGATCACAGCAATATTTGGACAAAAAATTAGAAAAGATACTTCAGAGATACTCAGCTAGTTATAAGTATAAGAAAAGATGCTTTATGTCATAAGCTATTAGAGATTTGCAAGTAAAAACCAGTATACCTATTAAAATAGCTAAACTTAAACACTGGCCATATCAAATGGTAACACAGATGTGGAGAAAGTGGAATTCTCACACACTGCTGGACAGAAGTAAAATGATGCAACCACTGTAGAAGACATTGGCAGTTTTTTGAAAAGTGTTAAACATATACCTACCATGTGACCCACCCATTCTACTCCAAGATGTTTGCTCAGTGAACACAAGGCATTTGGCTATCAAAACTTTGTACAGACATATCTCTTTTCTTTGTAATAAGTGTAAGTGAGAATAACCAAAGTGCTCATCAACAGGTGAATGAATAAACATAATGTGGTTAATTTATACAATGAAATACATACCCAGCAATAAAATAAACTACAAGAATGAACTTCTGATACACAGAATAACACAAAGCAATCACAAATCATTACGCTGACTAAAAGAAATCAGAAAATACCATATGATTTCACTTATATGTAGAATCTAAGGAACAAAAAGAACAAACTGATCAAAACAGACTCACAAATATAGTGGACTATTTGGTGACAGACAGAGAGGAAGAGGGTTGGAGGGCTGGAAGAATGGGGTGAAGGATTAAAGAGTACAAATTAGTACTTAATAGTTGGGCAGGAAGATGGAGAGCATGGCACAGGGAATGCAGTTAGCATTAATATAATGGCTAAGTGGAGGGCCAGGGGAGGGAGGGAGCAATTGGGGGGATTATTTTATGAACAATATAGATGTCTAACCAATGTACTGTATACTTAAAGCTAATTTAAATAAATATCTTTTTTAAAAAAGAAAATAATGCCTACTGTTTAATTTCTTTTATATAAATTTCTAGAAAATGCAAAGCAATCCATACTGATAAGAAGCATAATGTTGGTTGTCTGTTGACTTTTAAGTGGGTTTCTGGAGGGTCAAAAGCATGATTATACAACAAGGCATGAGGAAACTTTAGGGGCAATGGGCATGTTTACTATCTTGATTGTTGTGATGGTTTTATGAGCATGAACATTTATTGAAACTTGAGGTAACTATAAGAAAAAATCTTTGCAACTTTGAAATAGGCAGATTTTTTAGAACACAAAAGCAACAGTAAGTGATAAAATGTTAAATTGAATATCTGAAGACATAAATAAAAAATTTTAAAAACATGGTTACTTGGAAAAAATATTGCAAATACATACACTTGACTAATGATTTTTACTCAGCTATGTTACAGACATTTGTACAACTCAATAATAAAAGCAAAACAATATGACAAGGTGGGAAAATGATGTAAACATATACTTTTAAAAAGAAGATAATGTAATGGCTGATAAGCACATGAAAAAATGTCCAACCACATTGGTTATTAGGAAAATTAACTTTCAAACACACACTCCAGAATAACTAAAATTAAAAAGTCTGGCAAAACCAAAGGTTGATCTGCATATAAAGAAACTGGAAATGTCATGTAAATCTGATAAGATTAAAAATGGTACTTTGGAGAACATTTAGTCATTTCTCACAAAACATAAGCTTATCACAACTCAATAATTACAATCCTAGGTGTTTGCCCACAACTAATAAAAATATATATCCACACAAAAAGTACACAAATATTCATAGCCAATTTACTCAAAATAGCCACAAGTGGGAACAAACACATGACTATCATCCATGAATGCATAACCAAGATAGGGTATTTCTGGCCTATGTATACAATGATATACAACTAAGCTCTAAAACAATTACTTAAAACTACAACATGAGTGAGTCTCACAATTATGCCAGAGACAAAAGAGTACATTCCATATTATTTAATTTTTATCGACTTGCAAAAATATCAAAATTAATTCATCGTAACAGAAATAATATCAGTTTACCTGGAATAAGTGGTAGAGAACAACATGGGAAGTACATTGAGGAGATGGAAGTACTGTATTCGATTGGTAGTATGATTTTATGGTTGTATACTTTTATCGAACTCTTCAATGTGTGCACTTCAATGGATGGTTATCATGTATAAATTATATCTCTGTAAATTTCATTTAAAATTTAATAAAGATGTACATTAAAGATAGAAGTTAATTAAAATATTAGTGTCAAATGTCATAAGATATGACATCGAGATATCTCAAAATTTTCAGAAGCTTATTTAAGAAAGTTTCTACACATTATCATACAAATGTTTATAGGGGTTCCTTCCCACACACAGAGCCCCAACTTCTTACCACCTATGCTACATTTGCTCTTTCCCAACAGAATCGAATAGTATACATGGAGAGTAATACAGCAAAACTATATAGCACACTGTGTAATTGAAATGGACCATAATCACTAATATTAAAGACAGTGAATCATTCTAACAGAGCTGTGTTCAACAAACAATGAAAAATTACGTGCCAGAAAAGCTAATGCTGGTTTCGGAATGAACAAAAATGAAGCAAAATGGAACCTCACTTGTTATTATGAAGGTCAATTTAATGTGATTATTGTTTTCCCAGCATCACAGTTTTGTGATTACTGTTGTGAACCTGAGTGCTATTCTATAAACTAATAAGAGCATAAAATAACCAGCTGCTGATGATCTTGTTTAGAACTGAGCTTAAATATCCCCCTAACCAGCATTAAGTTACACATGCTACTGGTTGCAATCCAAACAAGTTCCAATGTATCAAAAGTCAAAGGGAGCATCAGGAATTCAACCATTAGATTTTATTTTAACAATCTGAAAAGAGAGAAACACATAAGCATGAGTTACTCTTTGGTGAAATATTACTTTTCAAAACTAACTATCATGTGCTTACCACCACCTCTTCTATAACATTTACCTTTAATACAAATCTACTTTGTATTCTGGAAAGGAGTACCTTGAATTAGACCCTGACATGGCATAGAACGAATGCTGACATTAAGGCTTGCTGATCATTTCCAGAAAAATTTTGAAATCCCAAATACAGAAACCTATATAAAAGTTAATTAAAATATGCCTAAGTGATTCTATCACCAACACTATGGGAAATAATATTTGGATGGCAAACAAACTATTGGGTAAATGAAAATTTCTTTTAAATTTAGCTTTATCGGAGGTCTCTATAGATTCTATCAACAAGTTTATTAGTTGTTTTCCTATAAAATTTATCCAATTTTGTGCTTATCTTATTTTTAATTTTACTAAAATCCCAAAGAGACAAATTAATAAGGTGGCAGAGCCTGGCTGAGTGCCTTCATTAGCTCAGCGCTAATAACTTCTTTCAGCACCACGGATAGCGCCCGACATCACAACTCAAGCTTATCCAAAAGCTAATTATTTTCCCTGTTATAAAACAAAGGTTCTATATCAAAGGCCTATAATGCGACACAGAACATCCTCTAGATGCACTGATTTGCAAAATAAATCAACTGTGTCAGGGAGGAATTTAAGCAGAAATTACAACAAATTGCAATTATACTTGCAGTGATGCACTATCTGAATGCATTGTCAGTTATTCATGGCAAGATAGCACTCATGTCATTCTAAGGGATCAGGGAAAAGGCAGAATTCTCATCTGTTCCAGTAATAAACACATACTTTTTTCTGTTCTTGCAAGTTATATATTCTATTATAGCTTAATTCATAAATATTTAAATAATGTCACTGGGGGGAAAAAAAAGACCCAAGGATCTCTGAGAGAATAAATATTTTAAACACACACACAGAGACACACACACACAACTGCATACACACCTTCTTTTTAAAAAATGAAGTTATTGTTTAATTTCTCCATTGAATTGATAGTTCTTCTCAAACAACATGCAAAATGTGTTCTCCAGCTCAATTACCAAAACACAAGTAATTCATTCCCAGAGGCCACAGAGCCTATCGTTCAGATTTACAACACATCCTCAGAGATTCAGGAGAGAGTTAAAAAATAGATCAAAGTGTACTGAACTGAAAATTACACTCAGATGCTAACTAGCACCCCAAAGAATTTCCCATGGGCCTATGTCTATATTTCAAAAAATAAAGTAGACTTGAGGAAGAAAATGTTTTCACTTCTTCCTTTCTCAAGGCAGAAGCTGATAATTTGCAGCAATCCTTGTGTATTTTGGTTTCCTTGGGGTGAGCTCTTTAGAGGTCTCTCCGACTCCAGATCACATTGAAAGGAAGGATGGAAGAGAAACAAGATGCCTATAAGGCCCCTCAGATAAACAACATTCGACCTAGGAAGTTCTGAATCATTTCAGGTAATTAAAAATATTCTCCACATCTGACTAATGTGTTTTAGTAATTTAAATTATTTAATTTCCTCTTATTTCTATTTTATTTTGATCGTGTAATCACAGTTGCCTCTTTTTGATCCATCTCTCATACACCTAGTATTTTTACTCCTTGATTTAAAAAGGAAAAAAAATCATGTAAATAAACTGTCATCTATAATTTTGCCCTATTTTCTCCTTGAACTTAGCCTATGGAACCTCTTTTCCATATTAATATCAGCTGTTTGTTTTACTCACCACATACTCTCTGCCTTTCATTTCCCTTGGTTTGTTTCCTAGGTTTTTATCTCAAAATCTTTTGTTATATGCCAGACAGAAGTTTGCCCCTTGAGTTCATTTGTTATTCCAGTCTCATACACCTTATTGAGTTATTTTCTTTGCTGCAATGTCTTTAAATACAATCCAGTAAAGACACAGCAATGATTTTTGACAACCTGACCTTTCTCTGCTTTCTTACACTTGTTTAATTAGGTACTTCGTGCAGCTGTGACTTGATCTTTACAGTTTTCCTCTGGAAAAAAAGAGAAATATGTTGTTTAAGAAGGTCATATTTGGCAGGCTTTCTAGTTACTTCAGGAACTGACATTGGAGACTTGGAAGCATGAGGAGCTAGAGAATGCTATCCTGGTTTTCTTAAACATAATTTAAAAATTTGATTTGGACAAACCACTTGACTCTAAGTTATGAGATTCAGAGATTTTCACTTTTGGGTTGACAGCTTCAAGTGATTGCAAATCATGACTCTGGAAGCAATCATCTTTGTTCCATATTCAACGAAGTGGCAGACCAAAACTCAGGGTCTAATAGTGAAAAAATCCACATCGAGTTCCTCAAAAACAAAGATATTATGCTAATCCCAGGGTGTCACTTTACTTGTTTTACTGAAAATAGTGGAAGCAGGCAATACAAGGGTATGGCATTAATGTTAGGAAGAAGAATAGAGAAGTATTGAAGACTTGATCGAAGTACAACTGGATCCAAAATAAAGACATTGAGTTCAAGCTCAAAAACTGTCACCAATAATTTTTGTGATTTTATTGAAATCATTTTACCATCTTGGTTTTAATTCTTTATTTATGCTATTATAACTAGCAATTGCTTAATTAATAATCACATATTAATATTTTGTGATAGTCATGGCTCTTATTACTATCTACTTTGTCTTAATGAGGTTCAGTAATTTATTCAATGTAACATGATTGGAAAATGACAAAACTGTGATTTAGACCTAGCTCTAGCAATAAAAAATCCTGTTTCCCTTTTGTTATTACGCAATGATTCTGCTCAGTGAGGAATTTTGTTTATGAACATTATATGTTTCCTAGAAATTTTTAAGTATATATTTATTTTATTATATCACCCATGAAACAAAGGGTCAGGGATCTTTAAATTAGACCATAGTAATACCCCTCTCTGGTTGAGCTGTAATCCATATTTCTGCTTATATACCCACTGGTTTTCTTTGTTGGATAAGATATATCTTGAAATCATTTTTTTGTAAAAGGCTCTCCTCTACTCTGTGCTTCAGAAAGGTATGTTTGCTCAGAGTAAAATAACTCTATATCATGTCCCAGAAAATACTGATGATCCAGGAGAATCAATTCAATTTGATTTAATTCAATTCAGTAAGTACTTTTACTGCATGCTTATCTTGTAATCAGTCCAATGATAGAATGTATGAAAAATACAAAAAAGAATCTGATTGTTTCTGCCTCACAGAAATGCAATATTTCATTGTAATAATATGATACTGACATATGCCACATCTCAATAAAACTGTAGATGGTTACTGATTATGTTCCAAGAGGAGTAATCTTGTTATGAAATTTCAAAGCAGAAAGAATACAGTAGTAGATGAACTGGTCATGGAACAGTATATGGAAAAGCTGGAGTTCAATATGTGACCTGAATAATGAATAAAATACGACTAGATAGAGGTGTGAGAGAAAGTAATTTCTATAGGTATTAAAGATGCTGAAGTGAGGCTTTACATAGAGTTCACACAGCATAGTCAGTAAATATTCTTCCCTGGAGAGAAAGGTATATTTGGAAAGGCAGGGTGAGAGAAAATACAGTGAGTTTTCCTACCATTCACAGCAGCTTTATCAAAAGTTAGTGAAATTGTCGAAGTATGAAATGACACATGTACATATTTATTACTTCTCACTTTTTGTAATTACAATAAGACCTACATCTTATTTTTTGTAATTATAAACACCCATATGTCTTTCAATGATAAGTTTTCAAAATGGAATACTATAAGTATGTATAAAAAAATAAGATTTCCTGATAGAGATGATGGGCTATCTCTGATCTATAGTGCTAAGTAAGGGGGAAGGGCAGGTAAAGATTAGTATTTTAAGCATGCTACCTTTTGTATATCTAAGACGGAAGCATATACATGCATGTGTACACACAGTCACACAGTCACACACACACACTGAATTAAAAAAAAAAACCCATGACTCAATAACAACAAATAAACAAATGAACCAATCAAAAATTGAGCTAAAGACCTGAACAGACACTTCTCCCTAGAGAATATACAAATGGACGACAAATATATGAAAAGATGTTCAACATCACTAGCTATTAGGAAAATGGAAATCAAAACTACAATGAGATACATCTCACATCTCACACCTGTTAGAATAGCTATAATCAATAGGACAAGTAATAACAAATGTTGGAGAGGAAGCTGAGAAAAAAGAACCCTCATACACTGCTGGTGGGACTGCAAATTAGTATAGCCACTGTTGAAAACAGTATGGAGTTTCCTCAAAAAACTAAGAATAGGTCTACCATATGATCCAGCAATCCCTCTACTGGATATTTACCCCAAAGACTTGAAAACTCACATCTGAAAAGATATTTACCCACCGATGTTTATAGCAGCATTATTCACAGTGGCCAGGATATGGACACAACTGAAGTGTCCTAGGTAGATGATTGGCTAAAGAAGCTGTGGTACATATATACGATGGAATATTACTCAGCCATAAGAAGAGACAAAAATACTACTATTTGGGATAACATGGATGGGCCTCAAGATAATCATGCTAAGTGAAATAAGTCAGACAGAAAAAGTTGAAAATCATGTGATATCACTTATATGTGGGATATAAACCTAAAAGCAACAAATGAACAGGATAAACAAACAGAAACTCAGGGACATGGACAATGGACTAGTGGTTACCAGAGGGTAGGAGGTGGGGAAAGAGGGGAGAGGAAGATGGGATAAAGGGGATCAAATATAGGGGGGTAGGGTGAAGTGGGTAAAGGGGATCATATATATGGTAGCTGAAGGAAACTGGACTTTGGTTAGTGAACACAGAATAGAATATACAGATGTCAAATTATAATGTATACCTGAAAATTATATAACTGTATTAACCAATGTTACCCCAATAAACAATAAAAAAACATACTTTAACAAATGAAACAAGCCATTTACCAAGTTGGTTGCATTTCAACAGAGAAATGCCTTCAGTGAGTTTATAACACATAATTTTGAGTTATTTGATCCCTACTAGTACATATTCTAAGGATTAAAAAAAAAAAACTACAAAGTTATCTTTAAGCTACATTTAGTAGTCTTTTTAGCAGAAACAGTGATTTTTTTTCAAAAATGATTATACATACATATGCATACATGTATATACATGCAAATAAGTGATAATGTAAATGTTGTTGATTAAGAATCAAGATAGTCAACATGATAGATATATAATGTACGTATAAAATCAAAGAAATTATGTAAAAACCTTTCATTTTAAATTTGAATTGGAAATATCACATGAATTCATGATAATATTTATTTAAAAGTTCCTAGTTCTGCCTACTTAAAAGCCTGGGAGCAATGACAACACAGTGAAGAGGATAGAGTAGATAAATTTGGAAGGTGTGCTATTAGACAGGACAAAGAAATCAAGGCTATTTTGGAAATGGCAGTCTCCATTATAGAACAAAAGATTTAAAAGACATAACAAATGTAATATGTAGATCTTATTTATATCCTGAGTCAAACATACCAATTAGAAAATGTGAGTATGTATTCGATAATAGATAATACTTGATGATATTAAGAAGATTCTTATCTTTATTAATTATAAAAATATAGTGAAGTATTTAAAAAGGAATGATTGGATGTCTGGGATTTGATATAAAATATTCTAGAAAAGTAAGTTGAGAATTTAGATGCCATAGATTGGCAAAATGTTATTGAAATGATTCCAAATGAATTATGGGTATATGAAGGTCCATTACACTACGATCTGTATTTTTGTGTATATTTGAAATTTTCCACAATAAAAATAGGAAAAAGAAAAAAGGAAAGGAAAAGAAGGACAAGGTGATTAACTCCTACTCTGACTATGGGCAATTTCAGATAACAATTTGGAAGAACTTTCTATGAGGAGGAAGAGCATCCTTCCAAACATCTCAGACATTTACAGATCACCATTAAGCCTTAAATGACTCTATACATGCATTTATAATTTTAAAAAATTAAGTATATTAGTACAAATTTGAGTATTTATTCAAGATTTAGAGCATAAGGTACTAATGTTAAATTGCTAGACAAGATAAAATTCTTTGACTTCATAGAGCTCACATCTGGTAGGAGAGAAAATGACAGAAGGAACACGCAAACAAGCAAAATGACAATGGATTTTGATAATTACCATAAAGAAAACCAGCAAGGAGCTGAGATAAACTGTCGAAGTGAGTAGGATTTTAGGATTATGAAGAAAGAGCCTCCATATGGCTCATACTGAAGTCCTGACCTAAATAATATCGAGTGGGAAAAATATAAGCTTTCCAAACAAAGGACCAACAAATGCTATAGTAGGCAGAAATCTGAGATAGCCACCCACTCAGCCCCCAAATTCCTACACATACCTTTTTCCAGTTATGCAATCAATACTGATCTATGTATCAGCGTGAAGGGATTGTGCATATGTAATTAAGATTCCAAATCAATGGACAAGGCAAGGAAATTACCTAGGTGGGCTTGACTTAATCACATGAGTCCTTTAAAACAATGACTGGTGGCAGAAGAGAGAGTCAGTGAATATGAAACATGAGAATGATTTGATGTACTGTTGTTAGCTTAAAGATGGAGGTGACCATGTTGCAAGGAATACAGGTAGCATTTAAAAGCTAAGAGCAGCACATGACTGACAGCCAGGAAGTAAATAGTAAACTCAGTCCTATAACCATAAGGAATTTAATTCTGTCAACAAAGATGAACACGGAAGGTTTGTTTTGTTTTTCCAGAATAGCACTCAGTCTGGATGATACCTTGATTTTAGCCTCATGATACCCTGAGCAGAGAACTCTGCCACAATGTGTCAGACTTCTGACCTACAGAAGTGAGTCCTTTTCACAACATTTGAAAAGATGCTATCCGTGGGAAGTATTTTAGTGGTGGAAAATGAAATGTTCTTATCTTTAGAAAACCTGGCTCATAATAAGTGTGAATGGCACATTTGTCAAAGGAGGTATTTGAAGCAGGAGAATACTTTAGGTTTCACTTCAGTGGTGCAAATAATCTTGGGCTCATAAATCAAGG
The DNA here is from genome assembly GCF_014176215.1 of Rousettus aegyptiacus. Classification (NCBI taxonomy): domain Eukaryota; kingdom Metazoa; phylum Chordata; class Mammalia; order Chiroptera; family Pteropodidae; genus Rousettus; species Rousettus aegyptiacus. The sequence continues at coordinate 13,709,820 of NW_023416306.1, forward strand.
AAATGAGAGTTTGAATGCAACCGTTAATGTGTATGTATATTTAATACAAGGCTCAGGTACTGGTTAGACATAGGGGTAAGGATGAATAAAAAGTCAAGAGTGAAGAGTGTGGCACCTTGAACTTAGTTTGTCAGAAAATTTGTGATGCCAAAAATGGCAAATTAAAAGGGGCTGGGTTGTGTGAAGACAATAATATGAGTCACATGCAACTATAACTCAAGGTATATAGCAAAGAAAGAGTGGAAATGCTGGGTAAAAACTAAAGAGAATTTCTAAACTGGAATAAAATAAGTGGTAGTCAATTAAATAAAATATACATGTCTAAATGAATAAATCTGTGAAGAAAGAAGAAAATAAATATTTCTTCTTAACTCTGTATTCCCTGACTTATCACATTGGCAGCTTGATCTAGGCCATATTGGGAGTAATAAAACCATGAACATCAGCAGGTCCCTTTCCTCTGACTACTCTAGAGAACCAGTTGTTAAACATTTATTGTCACAAGACTGAATATAAAAGGAACTTTAAGTAGAGCCAGTTCCAAAGATACTTAAAAATATATCTAAGGCAGTTGGCTGTCACAGAAGAAACTCTCGTGAAACATGTGAGTGTCCACTGTGTAAATTGTTCAGGATGTCCTAAAAGTATGAATACTTTTGGTAACTATGAATTTACCATTAAACTGAAAGCATTTTTAATAAAATAGTGGTCAACTGGCAAGGAATTGAGCAAAGATTATATGCTGGGAAAATAGATCCTAAGGAGAATGCTATGATTTTATCCAAAGGACATGGCTTAGTAAATCATTTGGTGGGATAAGAATCAGAAGACCCAAGTCCCTTATGCTGGCACTATCACTTATCTCCCTGGGCCTCAGTTTCTCCTTTGTAAAATCAGGGTTTTGGACTAAGTGTTCTGTAAGGCCTAGTCCAGCTCTGTTAGTTGAGAACTGATGTTCCAAGATATTCAAGAAATTAATTAAAACGAAAGAAATAAAACTCCAGCATCCTTACACCCACCTCGGCCTCCTGCAACCACACTTCTATAATTGCATCTTTTCCCCCATGAACTCTGTATCTGGAGCAATCTCTTTTAGGAATTAAACACATGCATCATCTCACATTTGGTACAGGTATTATTTAAGAGAGAAATGAGACAGTCAACTGAGGCTGATTAATGTGCTGTCTCAGAGGTGGCAGGAAGGGGGAGAGGATTAAATTAAGCAAAACTACCCCTCCCACTTCATCCCTTCAGCTCAAATCACTCAGTCAGTGCTGTCAACACAATGAAGTGACTCCACGTAGTTGAAAAAAGCAAATTTTTTTTTCTTCTTCATGCTAAATTTTTAAACACTTTTAAAATTATTTTTTATCAAATATTTACCCAGAAAAATCTTAGCTCTTCTATGTCTTCTGGGGGCTTCATAAGTAACTTGTGAATATGGAATCTCCTTGGGAACTTATTGATTAGCCAGGTTTTCTTTGAATATCTGACATTCAGCAGCTTGCTCCGCTACTAAGTTTAAAACTTTAGAATTGCCTCAGGGTTTTGGAAAAGGGTGGTTGGATACCTGTGACTAAAAGTGCAAGGAGGACTGGAAACCAAATAAAGCTCCAACATTCACTGAGGGAGAGGATGAGCTGCAGGGTGATTTGAGTACTCGCAGTGGATCGAGCACACTTACCAGCTGCTTCTGAAGCAGGGGGTGAGAAGGATTTAGGAGCCTGGATAAATTCCAGAGTCTGATTTCAATGTCTAGGAATATCAATGCCAGAGTAAGAAACACATGGACATATAAGATTTATATACTGGAGAATGAAGATGAGAACAATAAAAGGAGGTGGAAAAGGAGAGATACTGAGGAATATTTTGGAAATAGTGGCTATGTTCTTACCACGAAACGCCATTACCCTCTACTATAATATCTATGAAGAATGTATCTGTGGTGATCTTGTCAAGAAGCACAGTTTCAGGGGTCAGATTTGCAGCCAGTGTGACCCCAAGAATAGACAAAATCACCAAAGGATCTGTAGATCACGCAAATGAGAGAGAGAACAAAAACTCCACCATTAGTTAGGGAAAGAATAAACTGAGGAGTCAGTAAACACATTTGATAAGTATAGTGGTCAGATAGGCCAATAAAGCACCACATGAATATGACATCAAGAAGACAATGGTAAGTCGCTGTTGTGACAGTATCAAGTGTCACTAAAGGTTCAAGAAAATTGTTCGATGGATTTGAAATTAGAAAATACTGGCTAACTTGGCAAGATAATTTTTAGTTGAGTCTGGGTTTGGAGGAAAAAGAAGGGGGTGAAAACCTGAAGAATTAGAGAGAATAACTGTTTGGGGGTTGATAATAGTCTTCAAAAGAAATAATTAAAATGATGGCTGGAGAGGAATATAAGGTAAAGGATGATTATCTGTTTATTATTTACTTTTATAAAAGAGAATGTTGCATGTCTACAGGACACAGTAGGTTAAGAATACAGAAAGAGAACTAATCTGATGAAGTAATATATTACAGGACATTTACAACTAAAAAGAAGTCCAGTTGTACAGGATGTGAACAAGTTCAGTGACTCCCAAATTCAGTATTAATCATAACATTTGAATTGGACCAACGGGGGAATGAGTGGAGCTACTACCATGACATGGTATTTGTAATCATTAAAGGAATTTCCTTCTTAAGAATGATAATACATTCAGGCATAAAAATGTCCTATTTCAAAGATGTGACTCCCTTTATTAGAGAGGTTCAAACAAAGAAGAGTGTTTTTTGAGGGAAGCAATTTAGATCAGATGAAACTTCAAAATTATATGTCTACGATTTTTTAAAAAATTAACCACAACCATTAGTGCCCTTGATTGACCAATATAAAGAATTAACATTTGGTTATCTATACTTTCAGTGAAAGTTTACTGACAACCTACTATTTTCTGGGTACTATTTTATAACTTGGGGATATATCAGTGTTTTGAGACATATTTCCTTGTTCTCGAATTGCTTATATTCTAGAAGATACAGAAAAATAAACAAATGTAGAGTATAATGTTAGATAGTACACGAGTTAGCTAGGGCTGCCATAGCAAAATCCCACAGACTATGTTGCTTAAATCAGGGGTCATCAAACCATGGGCCATGGACCGGTACCAGTCTGTGGCATGTTAGCAGCCAGGCCGCACAGTAGGAGGCCAGCAGCGGGCAAGCAAGCAAAGCTTCATCTGTAATTGCAACCACTCCCTAGCACTCAATCACCGTCTCAGCTCCACCTCAGATCATCAGGCATTAGATTATCAAATGAGCACCGGTCCCTGGTGCCAAAAAGGTTGGGGATTGATGGCTTAAAGAACAAAAATTTTCACAGTTCTGGAGTCTGGAAATCAAAGCAGCGTTTGTTTCTGGTGAGATCTCTTTCCTTGGCTTATAGATGATACCTTCTAGCTATGTCCTCACATGGTATTTTCTCTGGGCATGAGGAGACATAGATCTATGGTGCCTCTTACCCTTATATATTATAAGAACAACAGTCCTGTTGAATAAGCCCCCACCCTTATGATTTCATTCAACCTTAACTGCCTCCCTAAAGGACCTATCTCCAGATACAGTCATGTTGGAGGTTAGAGTTTCAGCATATGAGTTTGGGGAATGTACAATTCAGTCCATAACAGATAAAGATATAAAAATTAGAGTGAAGTAATGGGGAATGATAGAAGGGTTGTATAGCCACAAGAGAAAACTCTATGAGGCAGTGATAGTAAAGAGAGCCTGAATGATGTAAGCAAGTAATAGGAAAGCTGGGGAAGCATAATCCAATCAGAGAGAACAAATAATAATAATAATAGTAATAATAATAATAAAATGCAACAGTTCTAAAGAAGTTGGAAGCTTGATTTGTTTGCAGGGCATCGAAAAGACCAAGATGGCTAGAACAAAGCAAGTTTTATGAAAGAAATCTAAATAATTTTATGAGCTTGCTACTCATATGTACTCAATAAATATCTACTGAGTTTCTAGAAGTATCTACATTCTAAATCACACACTAGGTACTGGGAATATAGATTATGAAAAAATATTTCATATGCTAAAAGAAAATCTAGTGAAGGATCTAATACAATGACACAATGGCAGAGACATGTAGCCTTTCAGTCTAAATAGAATCTAGCAGGCGTTTTCATCTGATGGCTGATCTATGTGAAGTTAAGCTGAAGTGAGACAGTATGACCTACATCTTTTCTGCTCTGCAACTGTGTAAATTTGAGCACATTACTTAATGTTTCTAAACCTATAATTCCTCATTTGTAAATGAGTATGGTAAGGTTCCATTTCTCATAGACTAGTCTGAATATTGCTTATGTTAATTAAAGCACCCTACCTAACAAAGTGTCGTCATGGAGTATGTGTTCCATAAGCGAGAGTTCTCTCTCACAAGGTATCCTGCATACACTTGGAGGTATCCGATTCCAAAATAATTTGGGTCAGGAGAGTAATTACGAAGGAGAACACTTTAAATCAGAATGGAGAATATAGTATATATTCATGCAGGTGAGTAAATTAGATTCTATAGAGAAAGAGGCCTTCGCAGCATGCCTCAAATTACCTTTCAGAACCCCCTACTTCATTCTTCAATAAAGTCAGTGCTAAGTCTTAACAACATATTGACACAAATGGAGATAAGCCTATTAATTTTGTTATTGCTTGTGATCACAAATCTCAACTCTTCAGAGCCGGATCTTTCCTAATAGTTGGAAGCAGAAAAAAACGTGAAATAAAAGAAACTTAAATCGGATAGTGCTTTTATAAAAAATTTTAATTGTGTGTACATAATGGGGAAAAATTATTTTAATTAAGAGATAAAACATTTAAAATAGGCAGCATAATTTGGGCTTGATATTTATTAACAAATTCATCCATATCCGTGCAGGAATTATGGAAAACTTTCTGACCTAAAGAACTTCGGAAATAGTGAAATCTGTAAGACTAAAGGCAAAGTAAACTGTATTTAGCAATGTACTCTACTTGACAAAATTGCTTCCCACAGGAATATGGGTTAAGAATTCTGAAAACCATTATATATGTAGACTGGAATTGAGCAATTATGCTTATGGATGACAAATGGTTAGAGTTAGGATAGAAGGTTATTGGATAAGCAAGGAGAGAAGGCTGAAATGATTTGTATAGTAATGAATTAGAATTGGAGACAGCAGTATAGAGTCACGTTTAGCTCAATATTATTAAGATACAGATTATACAGGGAGATATTTATAGATATGTGTATCTACAAAGGTTAGTATAAACACATGTATTTCCTTCCTCTGTCAGCTGAGAACACCTGGAAGTAATGACATCCCAGCAGCAACAAGCACACCTGTACGCAGAAAGCCAGCTCTTGTTTTTTGATACTTTCTCTAAAAAAAATAAATAAATAAGCAAACAAGACTCCTTGAAGAAATTATTGATTCTAGGGCAAGGACGGGGAGAAAAGACAAGCCAAAAAATTCTCAGTAGCAATAAATACACCTACTAGGAAAATACGCATGATGAGCCTGTAGTGTTCTGTAGTGCTAAAAAGAAAAATGCTAAATAAATACACATCGATGCATACCACACACATCATACACAATGATGGGGTTCAATCAAAGGGATACAGGACTCAACTAAATGAGCTGCCAATGATCAAAGCTAGAACATCTGATTCAAACTAAAGGAAGTAGTATTGGATTTTAATCCAAAGTATAAAATAACTATGCATGAGTCTACACTAATCCAAATAAACAACTGAATAAATAAATATATGAGGGGGTAATAAATAAAGCTCCCATAGAGGAATTACAAATAGTTTATAGAATAATCTGCCTTTAATGCAGGGGGACATAACTCCTCATAAGTAGAAAAAGAAAAAAAGAGCAACTTTATAGTGGCGAAACCTGACAAACATTACCTCGAACCAAGTGATCGAAACGATAAGACATTGATAGTCTGTACCCTTGATATGATGTGATAAGAATGACATTTTATTTCTGTGGTTCTTCTCCAAATACACATTGCCCCAGTCTAATCATAAGAAAAAACATCAGATAATCCCAATTGAGACACCTTCTACAAAATATCCACCAGTATTCCACAAAAACTGTCAAGTCTGTCACAAACAAGGGACATCTGAGATACTGTCAACAGCTAAAGGGAGCCTCTGGAGCTATGACTACTAAATGTAATGTGATATCCTGGATGGAATTCTTAGACAGGAAAAAGGACATCAGGGAAAAACTGAGGAAACCTGAATAACGCATGAACTTTAATTCATAATAACACAGTAATATTGGTCTGTTATTTGTGACATGTGCCATATTAGTGCAATATACTAATAATAGGGAAAACTAGGTGTTCAGTAATCAGGAGGTCCCTGTATTATTTTTAAAATAATGCTGTGAATCTAAAATTAAAAGTTCATTTTTAAAAAAAAACCAAGAAAATAACAATTTTTTTTAAACTAAAATATTAGAATATAAAGGGTTATAACAACATGGACTTAACATCTCTAAATGTGTTTTTCATGGAACAGTAGTCACATAAGATGCCCTAGGAAAATAACAAATCATTTCTTTAGTCAAACAATTTTGAGACAGGCTGGATATAGCAAGAGCCTTCGGAGATTCAGAAAGCACATTAGAATATTAAAAAATTTTATGAAATCTTACAGAAAACACAATTTAATGTTGTTTGCCACAGTATTTCCCAAACTTATTTGTAACTTTTTACTTTTTGTTCATATCTTTGAACATTTGTAACGACAGTATTCCCTAGAATGTACTTTGGGTAGTGTTGTTATACTTGTATGTACATTATTGAAATCAGTAATGAGCTGCCTATGGAGGAAGTATGTGATATTCTTAAGCTATGGCAAAAGAGCTGTGATGGCAGAAATTTTGGAAGGCTAATCTGCCAAAGGTGTTGCTAAAACAGTATCTGCTGCTTTCAGAACTTTCAAGAAATGTTATGTTGAAGACAACCCATGTGGCTGAAGCTTTAGACCTAATCCAAATAGTGAGAAGTCACACACATACAGGAAAAAGTGACTTCAATATAAGGAAAATCTCTCTAAGAATTGGAGCTGTTTGGAGTATATTTGGTAGGTACTGAACTCCCAGTCATAGTAGGTATTTCAGCATAAGGTATGAAAGAAAAAAGTAAAGAAGTGAACCAGGTTAGAAGAGATGACCTTTGACATCTCCCCCAATTTTATGATTCCACTTATGTGTTTTATCCATTCATAAAGTGGTTAGTGCCTACGACGTGACCAGTACTATGTTAAGTTCTTGGTATGAAATATTGACTGCTATGGTTCCTCCCCTTCATTATAGTTCAATGGGAAATGTGGAGAAAATGAATGCTGTGAAAGAACAAAAGTTGTCTCTGTTGGGGACCACAGTAGGGCCTGGAAAAATTTCCAAGAAAAGGATATCTAGTAAGAACTGCAAATGCTTAGGCAGCTCTATGTGCCAAGCACGGACCACAGTGATATACTGAGTCCTTTCATTTTCAATTTGTAAAGCAGATTTGATGTGTGACCCACCTCTTAAGTGACATGCCCTAGATGACTCAGCCTTAGTATCAGGTGGTCTGTCTGTCTCTAACACTTGAACTCTTAACTGCTTCATTTATCATCCAAATTAAAAGCTGAAGAGTGAATTGTCAACGGGGTGGGGTGGGGGGGTGGGTTGTGTGTGTGTGTGTGTGTGTGTAGCAGAGAAAGGAAGGGGGAACAGGAGGAAAAAAAGAAGAAAATAAAGATTTGAAAAACAAAGGGAATACCATGTTCGATCTCTGAGAAGTGTGAATAACTGGGGAGCATTTCATAAATTTAAAGTAGTTTTAAGTTACTGTCTAGACTAAAACCTAAAATCTCTGACATTAGCAAAAAAAAAAAAATAGGGGGGGCTTCTTCTATCTTTAATTTCCTCTATTCTACCCAAACTCATACCTCCCCTCCATGCTCGTACACCAATATAAACATTGATTCCACTGGAGGTTTAACGTGGATAACTAAAAAGTGGCACTAACTCTCTTTAAATTGAAATCTCTGCAGAGCTGAGATCAGTCTTCCTTCCCTTCTATGTACCTAGGAAAATCAAGTTAGAAAAGCAAAACATAATAATAAAGACTCTATCAGTTTATTTGTTCTAGATTTCTGCAGCACTTAGAAACTTGAGAGAGGCCCAACCTGATGGTGGCAGTGGCACGCCTGGGTGTTCTCCAGTTGCTGAAACTGCATATTTGAAAATGATTGAGTTACTCCAGCAATTATGAAATTGGGTACCACTAAAGTCTGCAAGACTCTTCATCGGACACAGTGGTTCAGAGTTTATAAGGCCGTAAATCCCACCTATAAAGAAATAGTCTGGGCCTAGACAGGTTTGCCACTGTTTGGACATAGAGCAAATTGTCCAGATGGTTGACTGGTGACCGAGGTACTGGAAGGTGGAGCTCAAAGAAAGTGACTTTTAACTCATAAAACTCAGGCCCTCCATACTTTGTAAAAGCTATTTTTCACATCCCATAATTTAGTATATTCTCACTTGAGGGAGACAAAAAAGGAGAGTTTTTACACTTTGTTTAATTAAGGACAATTAGTTTCTCTAAGATGAAGTGACTATCCTAGATCAAACTACTTCTAAGTCGTAAATGCAGAGCTGGGCAAGATACATAAAGCTTTTTCACCATAACCCTGAGAGGCGTGGTAGGAATTAGCAAATCCTGTTGTCCAAGATGGGTGAATCAATTATGGACATGACAATGCAGAGTAGAAAACAGCTAAATAATAACAGCAGCATCCATCGATAGGCCTTTGATTTAGCTCTTGAGTCTGAGTGCTGTCCAGGGGTCTGCTGAGCTAGATTAGGGGGAAAGGGTTCTGTCCCCTGTGCCTTTATAATTCTCCTGGGACCAGTAGGTCAGCCTGGGCATGTCCTTACGGTGTGTGCTTAAGTGCAAGAGCATAAAGAATATATAAGCCTGAATCGCAGAACAGTCATTACCATTTTCACTACATTTTATTGGCTGACAGAAGTTATGTAGCCAAATCTGTAGTCATAAAATAGGAAAGTACATCTCACTCGAAGTGGAAGGGCATTGCAGATTTACTTAGAAAAGAATATGGATACAGAGAGCAACAAAAATAATAATAATCTACCACATTGGATAGGTGATTGTAGACAGTGAAGAGAAAGGGTGGAAATGCACATATACTACCCCCTATGATAAGTTCGAAGCACTCTGAGGAAGAATCAAAGTAATAGTGATAGGCAGGGAACTCATTTGGTAGTTCCCCACGTATTTTAATATGATTTAAATAAAATAAGTTGTTCCTAAATATAGTAACAAGTTATTAGAAGGTTTGAAGTAGAAATGTGGTGGTATCAAGCTTACATGTTCAGAAGTTCAACATGAGAGGAAGATAAATCAGTTTGAAGACATAGCCGTCAAGAAAGAGATCATGGATTACACAGTGGCAGTAGGAATGAGGGGGAGAATCTCACAATCCTCAAAACATCAAAAAATATTTTGCCTTACAGGTGATAAGTCTTAGAAATTGTCCAGAGGTGACAGAAATAGGGGTTGAGGGACACGGCGTGGCATAACATGAATGCGACAAGCTTATGGCTTGAGCGACTTGGACATGGAAGCAGAGAGGACAGAAGTAAAGATTCGAACTTTGCTTCACTTGCCATCTGCACCATTTCAAAAAATGAAATTTCACATTCTGTGTGAATCTCCAGGGCTGGGTACCACCCAGGGCTTCAGATTCAAGTGGACTTCACTCTCCCAGGTAGCATAAGTAGTACTTTTTTTACAGAAGGTGTTATTATGAGAAATGTCAGATGCATATAAAAGTAGAACAAGAGCCACACACATCAATCTTTCAGCTTCCATAGTTAAACTCAGGGCCAATTTTGTTTTATATGTACCCACAACCATTCTCTTCTCATATTATTTAGAGTAAATCCTTGACATGTTATCTTTTATAAATATTTTAATAGGCATCTCTAATAAAATGATGCTTTAGAAAACAAAATACTTTAGACCTAAAAGAAAGTCACCAAACTTCTTTTATAATATCAGATAACTCAATGTCTAAAGTTTCCTGATCGCTTCATATTATTTATAGCTCTTTTAAATTAGGATCCAAATAAGGTCCATACATTGTAATTCGTCGACATGTCTCTTAAATTTCTTTTAGTCTAAAGGCTCTACCTCTATATTTTTTCATGCAATATGTTTATTGAAAAAAATAAGGTTATGTGTTCTATAGTAGCGGTCCCCAACCTTTGTGGCACCAGGGACGGGTGCTCCTATGAGAATCAAATACCTGATGATCTGAGGTGGAGCTGAGGTGGTAATACTAGTGCTGGGGAGCAGCTGCAAATACAAATGAAGTTTTGCTCATTGGTCCACTGCTCACTCCCTGCTGTGTGGTCCAGTTCCTAACAGGCCACAGACTAGTACTGGTCCACAGGCCGGGGATTGGAGACCCCTGTTTTATACCATTTCCCATAATCTAAATATTTGCTTACCATATTTGGTGATGCTGTTCACATTTTTCATGATTTTGCACATTACATAAATTCATAATTTTACATAGACTGATCAACTTCAAGTTTGATTTTTGTCAAGAATAGAAAGCAGTATTTTGATAAACGAGAAATGCGAAAGCAGAACCGTAGGTAGAAGAATATTGTCTATATTATAGCCATCTGTTTCTCATTCTTTTTCTAGTTGTGATCTGGAAATTACATTAAGCCATCTCACATTTTAGCTATCACAGTGAAAATAAAAGGAATAATGTAAATTACTAGTGTGATTTACTTTATTCCTTTAATAACTACACATTTCTTATTTTGGATTGTATACCAAAATTATCTAATTTTTTTGTTTGTTTTAAAGTTCAAAGGCCTGAGACCTACATTAAACAAAATGAATCAGAATTTCTAGGATGAGACCCCTGTGTCCATGTTTTTGAAAATCGTCACGTGCATCAATATATACTTCTTTGGTGGAGATCTTTACACTATACAATAAGTTCCCAAAGGCAAGGACTGTGTCTTGTTCTCTAGGTTCTGGCTTATAGCTATCATTCAATAAATATTTTTGAGTGATAGCATGAATGAATAGATCGATGGATAAATGGATGCATAGCTGGTAGTATGGATAAATGGGTAGATGAAATAATTAAAATAAGTTAGATGACCACGAGTTAGTAAAAGCAGCATTAACTATAGTATAAAATAAATAGCTTTATATAAGAAGTTATTAAAATATTTGTGATGTAGGCCAAAATGGCAAGCATCTTGACATAAGTTTATTAAAGGAATATTAGCTATAAGTTCAAAGTAGAAAGTGGAAAGGTTTTCAATAAAACAGGACCTGGGAGCTGGCATAAGTAATGCCAGAATATCTGAGTAGATATCGTGGGAATAAATGGAATTACTGAAAGTAACCAAGACTACTTTTTCATCAGCAAAAGCTGAACAAATTTCATTTTTGGGGATATGGAGAACATTCAGGACTATAGCAGAACTGAAGAGTCTCACCACACACAAAAACGTGTCCTGAAGATGTTATAAAACCAAGGCTGAAAAAAAAATATTTTGAAGAAAATTCCATACCTTATCCTGTGCACAAGTAGTACCACATTCTCTAAAAGTCAGCGTGGGAAATTGGCTAGAACTGATCTAATCAACTCTGGTAACCATGAAGATTATTAATCTAAGAATTTAAAAGCCAAAAGTTGCTGAAGTGAGTGGGTGTATGTGTTTGGGGTTCCAACGATGATTAAATCACCGTACGATTCTACCATCTACCAGTATTTGCCTTATGATCTACCTCTCCATGTTCTCGCATTGCAAATGTTAGTCTTTGCTATTGCTTTTATTTGATTTGATTTTGACATTTAATTGGTGAAGATTGCAAGCATCGATCTTTCTACCACTGATATTACCTGCTCTGCTTATCTAGGAGGGTTTTTCTGTGACAATCAAATGTAAAACAATATGTGAAACATGTTATATTTTATTAAAAATGCACAAATGGGAAGAACTACAAATAAAACCATTAATTAACATCATCGTCATCACAGCTGCATTGTAACTGGGGAGTGGCAGCAGGGGTTATGGAACTATTTTTTTGTCGTTGAAAACAAATGACAGTTATGCCTCTATCCAATAATTCTCTCTCACTCATGTGGGAAGGAACCGGGCTAATTATTTTAGAAATCCCATAAGAAAAACACTTGCATGGTCATCACGGTGGACTAGCAATACAATTACCCAGGTAGAAAATAAAGGTAAAAGGAACAATAAAACTGCTGCCTTCTCTGATCTGATTTTCTCAGGGTGGCTTGCTTTCTCTCTCTCCAAATCTCTGGTTAATGCCAACAGAGAGAGTATGAGAAAGGCCACCATCAAGTATAAGGAATGGTCACTTAACTCTAATGATGGTGGTGTACTTGGCAAGCACAGGCATTTTTTTCTTCAGCTGCACTTGGGAATTAAGGGCGATACAGATAGATTAATTAAGCCCTCAGTGGAAATTTTCACTGCTTCCTTTGCTTTAGTACTGAGCTTCATTCTTCTTACCCTGTGGATTTTTCCCTGTGATTTTTTAAAAATATAGATCTCCAGTTCCCTGAGCTACTTTTTTTTTTTTTTTTTTTTTTTTTTGGTCTCTAATTACTAGATGTGTGATCTTTGGCAACTCGCTTAACTTCTCTGAACATTTTTTTTCTCTGCTTTAATATAAATACAATTTCTGTCCCACATCATAAGAATCTTAGTGACTAATTAGAAAAATATACTTGAACATGACTTATAAGTTGAATAAGACAATCAAACAAATGAAGTATAATTATTGTAATTTAGTGTCTGACGATTCTTTATTCAAGTTTGGAAGTCTTCTATCATGCATGATAAAATCTTTGAATGCAGTGACTAAGTCCCCTTGTCTGGAATGTCTTCTTGTGCACTGATACTGAATGATTGGTAGTAGGTGCTTTGCAGTGCCTGTTAAAGAAGAATTCTAAGTTCATTTCTAGACTCTGTGGGGAAGAATTCTATGATCAATGAGCAGCATCTGCCATGGACATAGGACAGGGAAGCAGTGTCAAGCAGAGTGTAAATGTGCCAACTCTGTGTAATGGTCTAGAACAGTAGCACAAATGGAGGCACGTGAATAAAATTTAACCCCAGACATGTCTTATATGGCCTGAGCCAACATTTAAAAATGGGAAGCTTTCACATATAATCTGGATTTGTTTATATTCTCCTGAAAAACTAGAAAATCCAATAAAACTATGCCTGCACTTTCCCCATGACGACAATGAGCAAGAGCTAAATACTGTTTTATTTCTCCTTTTAGATAAAATGTATGCTCTCCAATTATACCTCGCTCCTACTGCTCCCTATTGTTTTACTCCAGTCTTTCTACCTCATTGACTTTATTACCTAAAGTTTTGTAGGTGTTATCATTTCTGATTACTGCTTCAAAGTTTTCCTGCAGAGATCTGTAGTGTGTTAGATTCATCTTCGAAAGTCCAACTATGACAAACACAATTTGAGTACTGTATCTTAAAATAGAACAAAACCCTTAGATGTTCAGAAATGCTGTATGGTACATACAGGCTTTCTCATCTCAAATCCAGTAGCCTAGATTTGTCAATGCCATTAATGCATTGATCAAGCCTTTTAGCAAAAGCTCCATTAAATGAATTATGGCAAACATAGTGTAGCTGACTCTAAAGTTGGAAAAAGAGTTGCCCCTCTTTCCTTCTGCCTATAATCCCTCAGCACTTGCAGGATCCAGCCAAAAACAAAGAAAGAACAATGTAAAATGAAGTAAGTAATTTACCATTTGCTGAGGGAACATAAATTAGCAACTTGTTATGATGTTGCTTTTTTTAAAAGTTAAAAACACCACAGATAAGTTTAATGTGTAGAAGTGCATTTGTTTTCCACTAATAGGAAATGTTTACCGCCCCCATCATCCTCCTACATCCCCTCTCAGATCCCCTCTAATTGAACAAAGTGGACTTAATTTGTATTAAACTGTCAAAAATCTTCCACTTAAATTGATGTATCTACTTCCCCGGTTAAAATGGATTCATTTCTGTGCAATATATAAGAACTGTTGATGGATCGTATTTGGGGAACTAGAAATATTTTGTATGCATCTCCATCGCATGCGATTCAGGTATGGAAAGCAAAGGAGAAGGTGGGAGGAGAGGTCAGTGAAGAAACAGAAGCACAGGGGTGGGTAAGAGGCAGGAGATGGCTCTGTTTGCATTAAAACGGGAAAATAATAATGCTCTTTGGATTTTTGGAGGCAGAGTAATTTTTCAAATTGAATGTACAAAGCCTATCTTAAGTTTGATGCAGTTCACCTTCAAAACCCCCATACCACGCATTTTATTAATGCCTTTCATTTATCAGTACATGACTTCATATATGAGAACAGTATTTACATTAGAAAAAGAAAACCTGGCTTTTGAACATTGTGAATTTCATAGCAAGTGGCAATTCTTAAATATAATATCAATAGAATCCTTTGTGGACTTTATAGTAGATTGTCAGCTCCATGTTCACCCCCTAGGGGGCTACAAAATAAAAGTATTCAAATATAATATCTAGTTCTACCTTCAAGAATGTTATAATTTAATTAGGGGAAATAAACCAATTACTACCATATTTGAGACAGAAAATAATTTAGCACTTAAGCCTATGGTTATGGGCTATAAATGATGAAGAGAACAGAGAAAGGAAATCGATGTGAGTTTATATAAATCAGGAAACTTCATCAATGAGGTTCGCTTGTGGAAGATGGAAAATGTTTCGTGCTTGTTGGGGGAAATTGGAATATTTCTCACCAGTCTGCCTTTGGCAGTTTTAACCAATGCCATATATATTAAAATAAAATTAACTAAATAGGAAGCGAAATACCTGTTTATAAATATCTGGGTGAATACCTAGATCTCTTTTTGTAAGGCTCTGGAAAAAAAGGGAGTGAAAAATTATGACTTAAATATGAAGTTAAACCAGGCCTTAAATTTCCCTCTTATTTCAAATCTCAATATAGGAATTGATATATTCAGACATGCCTGCAAAAGGAGAATGAACTAAGGAAGTTCTGAAGAGTAGTCTGCATGTATGAAGCACTTAGGTCTGCCTACCTGAGTTGCTCACTATGTAAAGGCAAGAGAGGGTAAGAAGATCCCATTTATAAACACTATTTTTTTAATTGGTGTCTCTGCTTATTTGTTAAATATAGTTATATTTAGATTAGTCTTGTCTCCTTTCTATAGCAAGAAGAAAAGAAAGTAGGTGGCTGGAAGAGTTAAAAAATAACAGAGAACCATCTCTACTGTATGAGCTGAGTAGCTAAAACATGAGGAACTAAAATATTTCCCATAATTGGGAAAATGAATGATCTCATGCACCTATAATGGTTGTAAGGGAGGGAGAACAGAAACATTTGACTTATGTCTGTGACCTTTAATCGTCCCTTGTCATTTCATAATACTTCCAAGAGTCTCTTTCAACCAAATATCCCATTTGTTGACCATCAGAAATAGTTTAACATTATACCATATCTTAAAATACAAAACTTTTGAGGATTATGTAGAAAAAAAGATAGTTCATTTAGAGAGTGAGAAAGGGGGTATAAAGGAAATAAAGTGATCATGACTTAGGATAAAAGGCTGTAAAAGATCTAGTGACATCTTTTCCACATGCTGGTAGAAAAGAAAGAGATACAATCACTATTTTTAAATATCTACAGCATTATCATAGGAAAGGACAATTATGCTAATTATTTAACAACCAAATAATAAAACTACATGCAATCAAACTGTGTCACAATGTAGTGAGCGCCCAATCACAGGAAATGTGTAAGCACTGACTTTTGATAACTTGCCAGGAATGTTGCATAGAGTTATTCTGTAGAGGAATAATAATCTAAAAGTTTCTTAAGTTACTATATAACCCTGAAATTCTATAATTAGAATTTAGACTCCTTTAAGTCTAAGGATATTCTAAAACCTTTTCAACCATTCCTAATATTAAGCTCCAGTAACAGTGCCTTCAAATCGTTAACTTTTACCAATATTTTTCCTTGAATCTATGAGTTTAGGGTACATATTATTGTTTTGCAAGAGGGATATGAGTCCACTTTTGGAACTTGAATACCCATTCGACTTGGTTGAGACTGGTCTTTGTTCAAAGAGAAGAGGATAAGATTTTCAAAGAAGCAGATCCATTCAATATCATGACTTTAAATACCAACTTCATGGTGAAGAAGCTCTAATTTATTGCCACTCCGGAGCTCACCTTGAATTTCCAATTTATAATACCAACTGTCAAACAGAAATTTCCTCTTTGATGTGACAGGCATCACAAGTAGTATTTCCAAATAGAAAAGGTAAACACATGTGATGTGCATATTTCACTAGCCCCAT
This sequence comes from Rousettus aegyptiacus, assembly GCF_014176215.1. NCBI lineage: Eukaryota > Metazoa > Chordata > Mammalia > Chiroptera > Pteropodidae > Rousettus > Rousettus aegyptiacus. The sequence continues at coordinate 13,726,322 of NW_023416306.1, forward strand.
AACCTCCTAAAAATATTTAAAAAGGCTTTTCATCCCCCTATATTCTCAGTCTTCCAGTTTCAATAAATGGTACCTGTATCTACTTGTTAGCTCAGACCAAACATCTCAAATTCCTTTTTCTCATTCTCTACTTCCAATGCTTTTAAGGTTCTTTCAAGTCTACTTCAAAAAAATATTTCTTTCTATTTCTTCTGATTCCATTCCAGTCAAGGCTGCCATCGTACATCCCCTAGACTACTACTACTGTCTGTAACTAGTCTCCCTGTTTCTACTCTGGGTCTCTCTGATCTATTCTCCATGCCACAGTAAGAAGAGGGAAGAGAAAGCAAGGAAAGTTAAATGCTCAAGACAGTTCTGTTTCCCAAAGAAACAAAAACAAAAACACAAAAAATACTTTTCAGTTACAAAAATATTGCTATTGTTATTATATCTGTATTTTGATGATGTGGCTAGTATTCAATCTAGTAGGAATTATTTTTAAAAAACTCAACTTTCAGTCAGAAAATAATTTTATCTCCAGAATTTGGGATGAGGAGGGGCAGGTTAGAACATCTCTTTGACTGAATAAGAATTGGTCTTACTTCATCCCAGTCAGATCAAACATTCTTTACTGTTTTCTTTCCATGTTATTTCAAAAACCTTAGGTTTGGAAGACCATAGCATGGAAGAAAAAAAAATTTATTCACTCATTCTTTCATTCTACACATTTTTTTCTAACATATATTCCAGGTTATAGGCTGGTGAACAGTGATACATATAGGCATTAACAAGTGAGACAATTTCTGCTCTCAATCTTTTATTTCCCACAGGATTACAGGCCTGTGGGAAATAAAAATGGTTAACATTTACATATTTAACTTCTTGGAACAGTAGAAAACACTAGAGGAAAGAAATATATGCTGAGGTAAAAGAATGAAGAGCGTCGCTAGGTGAGAGTTTATTTTTAATACAATATCCTTAGTTACTAGTGAAATTATCCTGATTAATGTCACAGACTATGGTCATTTAAGTGAGCAGCTTCTCCTCCCATGTCAGTTTTTCCCCCTACCACTCCTAATTTTAGAAGTAGAGTAGATTTCATTTAAACAAAATGAGTGGTACAATCAAGGCACAGAAATGTGGAGTGAAACTGAAAAGAGAAATTACAACATTTATCAAGCACTTAATATGTGTCGTTAGATCTTTTTTTTCCATTTGTACTTGAAAGTAGAAATAACTATTCTGCACTTTTCTCACAAGGAAAGAAAACATCACAGAGTCAGCAAGGAACTCGCTCAAGAACTCAGAGATATGCAGAATGGCAGCAGGACAGATTTAAACTGAAGTTCATTTCCTCACTTCCAAACCCATGCATCAATTAATTGTACTCCAAAACATTTGTATCTTCCATGAATCAGGCCAAGTTCCTGGATTCTATGTGGAAAATGATATTGAGACCTTGGAAATAAGCCAGAGGTTCAAAGAGGTCCCCAAGACTTTGAGACCAAGGTTCTTAGCTGCCAGTTAAGTTCTCTTACAAACTACCTTTCAGAGTCCCTGGGACTTTCCATAATTATGCTCTGCCTCTCTCCAGTTTCCTTCCTTTCATTTCTTGCCCCTTGGCCTCTCTCAAATGGGAATTAATCCAGCCTCAAACAAGCTGTCTCTAACTGAAGATTTTACTGTGATTATTGCTAGGAAGAAAGATGTTGCCTTTCCTCCCCCCTCTTCCAAATGGCTTATTTGCAGACTAGAAGTCATGGAGCATGTGTCCAATTGATACATTTCCCTTCAAATAGCAGATCCAATGCAGAAGTGGGATGCAAATTTAATTATTCCACATGTACAGAACAGAAACAGAATCTCATTGTTAAATTTGTTCCCTATGTCGGAAAGATTAAAAACAAAAGATGTTGAAGTGGTTTGTGTGAGCGGAATACATTTCAGCTCATAAAAATGTGAGGCGGTGAAATAAGGGTACCAGAGGGCTTATTTCTACCACACGAAATTATTATTTCTAAATGTTTCTTCTAAGGAATTTTTGCTCCTCACCTGTGCACCCTAAAAGAGACTTTAATCCCTTTCTCTGGGGTAATTTCTCCAAATAATCCCCTCCAAGCACCTTAACCTCCAGCCAAGTTCTTCTATTTACCATTTTAAATTAATTTGTACTAAAATGGGGATATAATTAATTAACTAGAACAGAAATAAGAGTCTAGCGGTTAAGAGCCTCCTTGGCTGACTACTTAGAATCAAATCTTGGCATTATTGTTTAATAGTTACATAACCTTGGGCAAGTTACTTGACCTCTCTGCACGGCTGTCTCTTGCTCTATACAATGGAGACAATAATGATATTCATCTCCTAGGCTTTTTATGAGAAGTAAATCAGTCAATACAAGTATTGTGCCTACAACAGCGCCCAGAATTTGGTAAGCAATCATTAGGTTGCAGTTATTATCAGATCACATCCTTACACTTGCTTCCTTTTCAGCAGATCCTTCAAGACTCATCTCAAATGCTGCCTATGCCATAAATCCCTTTCTCCAGCCAAAAATTAACCTTCTCATCTTGAAATTCCCACAAAACATTGTCTGTCCCACTTATCACAATTTATCATGTTCTTCCTACCTGATGCCCATAGAGGAAAAAAAAGGGATCATCTTACTCTTTTATAGGCTAGGGAGAAAGTAAGTGCTTGCTGATCAGTCAAATAAATAAAAGGATAAGGAGTGTTTTAATTAAAACCCTTGAGGACCCAGACCCTGTGACAAGAATACATTACATAATTTAATCTTTGCAACATTTGTATATGTAGGTTTTATCATTTGCATTATACTGATAAGAAAATGGAAAGTCATTGAGCTTAACCTTGCACAAGGACAGCAAGGCAGGCAGAGGCCACATGGGCATCTGAAGCTATGTATCTGTCTGGCTAACTCAAAAGATCTTATTTGTAACCGCTAAGAACGCTGCCCTATGGACCCCCGGCCTAAGAAAGGCCAACCCAGAAGTTGTGCTGTGTGAAATCTGTTAGGTCAGCGGGAGCCTGCCTGGAGGCTTCCCAGCTCAATATTGAAATCCAGACAAGGCCCCACCCTAAAGACCTGGTGCCACCACCCTAATCCACCACCAGCCATCACCCTAATCCGGATGCTTAACTGACCATCCCACCGTCCCAGGGCGTGACTTCTCTGGCCTCTCTCCTCTCCAGACCAGAGAACCTCGCCCACCCGAGAGCACTCTCCCAATAAAGGCTTGCTTTTAAAACTCCTCTCGCGTGTCACGCATTTACCTTACAAAATCTGAGTTTCAAATTTACTGGATTTCATGCAGGTGCACTTCTCTGTTAACAAGAAATGCTATAGGTCAAAATATAGATCAGAAACCTTGTTTGAAAATAGATCAGAAACTTTGTTATCGTGTTCCTTCGATAAATTCTTGTTTGAGATCAAGAAAAGGAGAGTAGAGAATGGCATTCTCCATCCATTCCAAACTATAGCTATACCTGTTTCTGGGAGAGTGACTGCTTTCTTGATTCCTTAAGGCCCTCCTCTTCCAACTCCTGGTGGTTTCTCGGGCGTCATATCAAGCCACCTTCCCTTTTCTTCTCCGTACAAACAAATCTTAAAATTCTTTGCATGTTCCCCCTTCTTTGTCTTTAAGCATTTTAAGCCATGCTCCCTCCAGTTCTCAACCCTGCTCAAAAATTCTTGCCTAGCCAAGTCTCATCCCAGGCAATCCTTCCTCTGGAAAGAGTTTCCTTGAATCTCTTAACCTTTCATTTCAAAGGTTACACTGCGTTGAATTTACCTGTTTATTTACTCATTGTCTCCTCTCTAGTCTATATTCTCCCTGAGGGTAGGGGCATTGTCTACTTTATTCACAGTGAATTTCCCTAATGGGCTAGATACTTAAAGGGAATTAAGAAAGAATAGGAGGAGGTAGAGAGAGGAGAGAAAATGGTCCAAGATTACAAAAGAGAAAGATCAGGGAAAGAAGATAGCTGGAACTCAGTTTTGTGGATCCAGATCCAGAGCACATATTTGTCTTTACAGAACACTTCCAAAAAGTTCAAAAAGGAGAGAAAGAGAAAAAAAAGAAAATGGAAAACAGAAAGAAAAAAAAAAGAAAAGAAAACCTTTTTCAGGTTATCTGAAGCCTTCCTGGTGTTTGAAAAATTCCTCCAGATTTTAGGAAGCAGGTAACTATAATTCCTCTTTCTTCTGCCTACGCCTCCCTCCACTCCATAAACAACAACAAAAAAAGAGATATAATTTAAGGCTGAGATTACCTGGAGAAAAAGACCAGGATGTTCCTTTAGGAAGAAGATTCTCAAGCAAGGTGAATACAGACCTCACTTCTCTTCCAACTCTTTTTATAGCTAATGATTTGCGCTAACACCTTGGTCTAGGTCCAGTGCTTTTCAAACTTCAATATATAGAAGAATCACCTGGAAAGCTTGTTAAAACAGTCCTTGCTTCCAACCTTCACATTAGATTCTAATTACATTGGTCTTAGGTAGAGCCATAATTTGTATAGCTAAAAGATTCTGTGTGTTACTAATGAGTCTATCCTGGAGAACCTTCTAGTAGCACTGGTCTAGTCTAACCAATAGTGTCACCAGTTACTAGCAAAGTGACATCGTAATAATGTGAGAGTGAGCTGTGGACCAATTTTAATGTTTTTGGTTCTTGAGAATTTGATTACTGTTTTGAGCCCCTGGAGATCCTGAGTGGATGCTAGAAAGAACAATTAATTTCATAGATTTTGAAGAATGATGGAGGCTTACATTAAACATTTATTTTCAAGAGATCTTGGCATAACACTGTCATTGAAAAACTACACAGTCTCAGCACAAAGTGAAGTTCAAAGTATGCTGGTTTCCGGTATCAGAGACTTGTGTTTGAATCCCATCTCTGCTCTATCCGAGCCATATCCTCACATTTTCCATTTTCTCACATACAAAAATAGTTACAATTGTACCTACCTCATTGGTCCATTGCATACAACAAGTGCTCTGAAAATACCATTTATCAGTGTTAATAACTGCTAAAAAGAACTTTATACGATAAATATTTTTGTTGTTCTTTTACTGATGAAGACACTGACGTTTCAGGGCTCATTGAAGATCACAAAGCCACTTAGTGTTAAATTGAGGGTGTATGCATGGATCATCCTGATTCCAAACCCTTTGCTCTTAACCATTAGGCTAGAGTTGAATGGGATCTTTGGTATTTGTGTTATGTGTTGTTGGGTGGGCTCCAACTCCTGGAGACCTTATGAGAGATTTCCTATCTTCAACAACCTGCTGAGCTCCTTTAGACACATGCCTATGTCTTCTTTTAAGGAGACAATCCACCCTGTATTGATCTTTCTCTTTTCCTGCTGCCTTCTATTTTTTTCATCTTTTCCAAGGAACCCTGCCTTCTTCTATGTGCCCAAAGTAGAATAACTACAGTTTTGTCATTTTTTGTTGATGTGAACTTAGGGTTACCTGAGATACCTAAAAGTTACCAGCTTTGTGTAAGCAATCCTGTAATTCTTCAACCCAGAATAGAAATCCCAACCCCACAATAGAGCACAGAATTGGGCATTGTGAGGCTTTGCGACCCCACTTCCTCAGTGCTTTATGGCTCCTCTGCACCAGAACAAAGAAGGCAGCTGAAAATCATGTATCAATTATGGAAAAATCGTGTCTCCATTTAGCACAGGCAAGTGATTCTTCATTGTCTCTGTCAAATAAAACCAGCCCTTAGTTCAAATCATTTCCTCCAGAAACCACAGCTTCGTTTTCTCCCACCCAGAGCTCAGCTAGATTAACATTAACGATCTTTCCTCTCAGATGGGTCCCAGTGCATCAGACCCTGCCAAGCCATTTCCTTCTCAGAATGATCCTTTCTCTGGTCTCTTGCTTGCAACGTGGCCTCTCTCAGTTTGGAAGTAGCAGCTGTTTAACAGATGCTCACCCATTTGGATTTGGAATGGAGGCCTTGGAAGATACATATAGAGAAAGAGGCTGGTAGGCCAAGAGAAGAGAGCAGGGCATTGCAGACCCACTGTGATGAATTCTAGAGGTGAAGAGTATAGATCTAGCCAGGGAAAGCTGCCGTAGGGCTTGATAGTGGACTCTGAGTGACGAAGACAGAAAGGTTACTTCATTTTTTCGGAAATGGGTATCAGTATTTAAAACAATTTTAACTACTTATTTTTTCTTACTTAAAAAATGAAATACCAATAGGAAAGTATAAAACCCAAAGTAAAAGTCTACATGTCCTAACTTCCTTCCTTTATTCCAGGGGTAAGCATTTTTTAGTCTTGTATGTTTTAGAATTTGTATAAGTATAAAAGCATTTAATATAAATTACTGTTTTTGAAATTACAAACAGCATTATATATATTCTGTACATGGTGTTTTAACATTTTTCTTGAAGTATAAGGTGCATACAGGAAAATGCATGTATTTTAAGTTATTACTGCTCAATTTTTTTATAAGCTGAATGCTCAAATGTAACCAGCGAACATAGACCAAGAAATAGAACAAAACAGAATCCCAGAAGTTCCTTCTGCACCTTGCTTTTCATTTAATAAAACATCTTGGGGAGCTCTCCATTTCAGCATAAATAGATCTACCATTTTCTTTTTAATAGTTATAGAGCATTTGGCCATATGAAAGAGCTATCATTTATTTATTTAACAAATTGATGGACATTTAAGCTATTTCCAGTTTTGATTTGTAAATATTACCATGGATATTCTTGTAAGTATATCTTTGCACAGTTCTGAGTATTTTTTGGAGCATATTTTTAAAAGATAATTACGATCTATATTTTAATTGTTAAGAATGTTTTTAAATGGTTCTACAAGAAGGTTATACTAATCTACCCTCCCACACTGGTACAACTTTAGAAAAAGACAGTTTTTAAAAGAACTGCTTGCTGAACATGTATCATTTAGAATACACTGAAAAACAAACAAACAAACAAAAAAGTAAAATTATCAGTCACCTTATTACTTTGGAAAATAACATTATTTTTATAAAGATGAGAAACATTTTTCTTAGATTCAAATGAGGAGAAAGAGGGTGGATTTGAAAGGGCATCATGAAGAGACAGAACAGCCTGAGGATACAAACTAAGCTGATGACCTAGAAGAGAGAGCTGATTTCTTTCAGTTTAGCATCAAAACTTGCCCATTGTATCATTTTGGCAGCCCCTGAGGCTTCTTTTCCTCTCTCTTTAGACTAACAAACATGTGGCTTGGGAGGAAATTGGGGACAGTACTCTGATCCACAGGACACAGGCCCAGGTAGCTTGTTATGATGATGGATAGGCATTGTGAGATCCATTCATTAGAGTCTAAATTCTCTGATAAAGGAAATAGGTCCTCATGCATTGTCACCAAGAAGCAAACCCCTTTCTTTAACCCTCCATGCATTTCTCACTGCTGACAATTATTGAATTATATCTCCACTCCACAGATGAGGGAGGAAAATGTTCACAAAAGCAGTCTTCATGAAGGATGCAATGTCACCAGACAGAGCAACAGATAAAGAGGAAACACTCCTGCTGTATCCATCTCCCTCTCCTTTGCTGTTGATTCTGATTCTACTTGCAGCATCCTATTTCTAAGCAAATGACTTAAACGATTCCTTTGGAGGTTTTTTGTTTGTTTGTTTGTTTGTTTTTTACCTCCTGCCTTAGGATTCCTGGCAGAAAGAACCCAGCACCATGGATATTTTCAGAGCCGAGTGGGGTCTTAGACTCTGTGCTATGGAAATTCCCCAAAGCCTAGAAAGTGGAAAAGGAAGATCAGTTGTGGACCACATTTAAACAGTTGCTTCTTTTAAAGCCGGCTTCTGTAGGTAGATATGCACAAGAATGCCCCCTCCAACACTAAAACACTCTTACTCCATCCTAGATGATCATTTGTCTTAGATTTTCCTTCTCCTCTAGACTAAAATCTCTATGAACATTTATCTTGTTTTCAGCCAAAACATCAGAACCTAAAGTACCTTCTGGCCTAAAGCAGTTATTTTCTAAAAAAAGTCTGCTGATTAAATAAATGAAAGAACTAAACTAACTTTACCTCCCTCTTAGAGAAAAGCAAAAAACATTTCTTCTCTTATTCGCAAACATCGTGAATAACCAAAACCTACTCTAGATTATTATTTTTCTTGCCTGATTGATATTTGACCACTATTGTTTTGGGTAGTATTTTGGCTGTCCCATGGTACTTCCTAAAGGATATAAAAAGAGTTTTTTAGAAACACCATGATCAGGACAGACTAGACTTAGTAAACAGAGACTAAATATGACATTCATAAGCACTATCGAGCTGGATTCAGCTGCAGGTGCTGGAGGAAAAAGCAGGCCAAAGTATGAAACCTGAGCATGGACTTGGTTAACCCTGCTTCCCAGCATGGGTTAATGGGTGGACAGAATGCACTATCAGGAGGTAATTTAGTGATAAATGGATATCCTCCTGAGCAGGCAGCCGGCAATGGTCAGACAGAGGTTTAAAAACAAACAAAACAAAACTCTAGTAGGACCCCAAGTTCAGGAACAGGACTCTGGTTCTGTTAGGTCCAGAAAAGAAAAGGTAGAGCCCAAGCCTGAGAGGAGACTGCGCTTGCTAGGAACTTTTTCTTGGTTGGGACTCAAACACTGAGAATCAAGCCCTGCAGGCTATAAGCTTAACAGGGATATGAAATTGGCCTTGTTCAAATCAAGGCAGAACCTCAGTTCCTGGAATGAGAGTTTGCAGTACAAGACTGATTCCTAGGCAGGGTTGTTACAGTAGGGAGGGGTGAAGCATTCCCACTAGGCAGTATTAGAAAGTGAGCTCAAATAACCTGCAAAGGTCCTCTAATTTTGTTTTCATAAAGACTGCTCTCTGCCAGGACTTACAAGGAATGTCACGTTTTTGTTTGCTGTCTCTACTCCAGCTTCACCTCTCTACATTTTTGTTTTCATTGTCCCTGTCTTAGTTCGTTCAGGCTACTATGACAAATACCATCACCTAGTTAGCTTCAATAACAAACTTTTGTTTTCACCATTCTGGAGGCTGGAAGTTCAATATTAGTGAGCCAATGTGGTCAAGTTCTGGTAAGAGACCTCTTCCTGGCTCTGGTCTCTTCATTGTCTTATAAGGAAGGACCCTAATACCATCAGGGAGGCTCTGCCCTCATGATCTCATCTAAACTTAACTACCTCCTAAAGGGTCCACCTCCAAATACTATAGCATTGGGGAATTAGGGCTTCAACGCATGGATTTTAGGGGGTTAGAAACAGTCCATAACAGGCTCCTCTTAAGTTTCCTGCACACTGAGCAGGAATCCTTGAGCTCAGATAATCTCGATCTTAGGAGACTAGAAAAGTTTATTTACTTGACCATGTGAGTAGTATATTCTTGAAGTCACATCTTTCATGAGTGTTATTCAGCCTGAATTTTGTGTAGTGACTATTTGTTTTCCCTCTATGAAGACAGCATTCATGAGTTCTTTCTCTCATGTTGCCCTTCTCTCTTCCACCTGTCTACTCCAACTCTCAGCATCTCTGCTGCATTATTAACTAGGATTTTTTTAATTAAAGGGTTCATGGACCTTCACTTTTCATGGTTGTTCAACAACAATCAGAATGGCAGGCCCAAGAGGAGCTGCAGTCCCTGAGACACTGGCTGCATGAGCTAACAGGAAAAGATGAGCAATAAAAAGGAATTGTGAGAGAAATCAATAGGCTCATACTGGCCCCATATGTCCATGAATGTCTTTTCGCTATTGGAGAATTACTGCTATGATCGTAGGCAGTATTTATCTCTCCCTCTTGTCTATCAAATACCTGTCTAGAATCCAGAGTCTATTTGACTCTAGCATTTAAAACTCTCTTAATCTGTTTTTCGGATTTCTAGTCTTTTCTCTTATTTCCTCACTACAAGACAGACTGCTTTCTTCTTTAAATGACTGACTATAGGCCTGAAATGGTGTCAGAATTGTAGCATTCACGGGGAGCTAGGTCTTGATGATTTTTCAAAGTCTATTCTAATTCTAGGTTTCAAAGATCCCATGGCGAAACAAATGTTTTGTCTCTCTTCCCAAAGACTGAAAGCTTGCTATTGTCCTTATAAGTATTTATTTATTTAACAAATATTTCTTGAGAATATTTTACAAGGTATTAAGTTACTGCTTTTGGTTTCATTAATCACAGCCACCTTTCATTTAATTGAAAGGTAATTTGCCCCAGGTATCACACCTCCCTACAGCAACCACAGTTTCTGAGCTTCCGTATTCCATAGTTATTTATTTCCATGTTTCTCAAAAAGCGATGTACAGCTATCTGACTCGGAGAAGCCACTTGAGTGTAGTAAGAGATTAAAATAACGACCTCTAGAGTTGAACCTTACCTGGACCACAGGTAGCTATGAGACACTGAGCAGAGCACTTAACCATTTAGAACAAGACCTGGTAGAATAAATCCTGTATGCATGCTAACTATTCAAATCACCTAGAGGTCTGTGAAAATGTGGATTTAGGGATATTTAAGCGATGGAATAAATGCCTGCATTTGTTTCAAGGATAATTCTTATTTATTGACATTTGCGAAAACCACTGAATTTTATAGCCTCCCCTTCAGTTTTCTCTTTCTCCTTCTTCTTATCCCTATGAATAAAATGGACCCAAATCCCATTCTATTTGTGAGCTCGATGTGGGTGGGGAACACCCCACACCACCAAGCAATTCTGAAATACCAACTGATTGTCCTACAATTCAACTCAATTCTGACACTACCAAGAGATAGTATCAGATGCCATAGGTTAAAGGCTCAGTCCCACAACACTGCTCGTCGCTTAGGATGACAGTCCCAAATCCAGGTTGTTACCTGTGCTACTGATCAGAGTTACCTGGCTATAAATCAGTTTCTCACAACCCCTTCTTGGGTTCAAATTGTTAGAGCTAGGAACTATGGAGGAAAACCGAATGTACATGGGAAGTGTATTTTGGTCATCCGAATAACCAAACAAGTATTTTCTATAAATTATAGTGTCACACTTGTCTTTTCCAAGATGTATCATTCAGGAAAGTTGCTTGAATTCTCTGAACCTCAATTTTTTTTCACATAAAAAAATACAAGCAATAGTTCAAATATCCTTGGTAATGATTAATGAGGCGAAGATAAAATAACAGAACATACAATACAATTATAGCTGTTATTTGCTGCCATGTATCAGACATTGCTTTGTCATTTCTCTCTCTTAGTAATGTAGGTAGGATGCACATTTGACAGATGAAGAAGTTGAGGCTCAGAGTGATTAAGCTATCTGTACCCAATCTTACAGATAGTAAGTAGCAGAGCCATGATTTAAAAGCAACTATTTCCAACATCTAGATACCTTATTAGTAGGTTAGTTTCTACTTTTCCTGAGATACTTTAGTTGGGTTTCACCTCCACTGAAAAACATGGAGATTATATACCCCTGGGAGAGGATTTTCTGAAATAAAGAAGTAGGTAGGGAATTTTTCTCATTATGTATTTTTTTCATCAATAAGTTTTACGTTTATGAACAAGACAATAAAACTCTCTGTTGCAGTACACTTAATTTTAATGTGGAAGAAACCCATAATAATTGATTTTCATAAATGCTATGAAGGATGGCATAGAATTCAGTTGAAAAAATTGGAGAAGGAACTAAAAATAAATAAATAGATAGATAGATAGATAGATAGATAGATAGATAAATAAATAAAACTTTACCTGGAAATAAAAAAGTGTTTAGAGGGTTTAGGTCCACTTCTAACTGCTAAGCTGTTATTGTGCTGTTAATAAAAACTTAAGTGCATAATGCTGTAATGTTTCTTCATAAATCTCCAATGTGTATTCAACTCCTGAATTTAAGATGAAGACTATCTCATCTAAAACAACAGTTGGACTTTGAAAACATTTTATCTTCTAAAACTAATGCTCATGACAGTTCAAATAGGTAAATTTCCTCTGATTTAGAATATTTGTTATGATGTTGATATCCTCAACATTTTCTTCTTTAAAAAACTATACAACCTTCTCACTCACAGTATTCCTTACTAAAATAACTCCAGAGTCGTCCTTTTGAGAAGATAACACACTTTTGTTGCCAAGCCTTGTTTACCAAGGCTACATTTCATGGACCCGGGTTGGGCAGTGCACAGACTGGTCAGCATTTCATGAAATGGTCTAGCATAAAATATAAGCTGGACAAGCTAGACTTCCACTCTAAAAAATCTAGACCAGTAAACAGAGAATGACATCAATAGCTGTGGGGAAGCAAACATGAAAGTATTAACAGAGCTTATGTGGTAGAGTGGGGTGGGCCCCAGGAAATTCTGACAGTCACGTGATGAGGATGCAGGTGTTAAGAGTAAGTAAATACTCTGAGAGAAATGGTAGAGAGCAAAGGAAAATGAAGCCAGTCTTTGGTTAACTAAGAAAAATGAAAGAAAAGTAAAGATCCAGAAAATATCTCAATTACATTAATTTTTGACAACTTGAGTAAATATCCATAGTGCCTGCTGCCACAATCTTTAGAACTTTGCAGTGGTTTCAGCCTCTGACAGGGTAAATGAGCACTTGGCTGGCATGTCACAAGGGAATTCAAGAATCAAATTGAGACTAGGTTAGATAAACATTTAGGTGTTCCCTAATTATGAGTTTATAATCAAGATCTCAAATCATCTACACCCACACAGCTTACTGTCTATATCAACATGACTTTGCTATTCTAAGAACCTTACTCAGGAAGATTAAAAGTACAAATAATTTTATGGTTTATTCCAGGTTTTTTACAAAAATGTTATTTAAACGAAAATCAAATGGTTAAACAATGGTTAAACTCTTCCATGGCATTAAATAATAATTGATTCCCCCAGACACTTCCAACCAAAATGTTCACCAATCCTAAACAATTATATCAGAATCCTTATCCGATTCCAATCAAATTGATCATTAAAAGACTCCAAAACCTCATAAAAATCCTAACTTTATCTTTCACACTCCAAGACTTAACTAAGAGTATGCCAAGATAGTATGTTCCTTTACCATGATAAGAAAAACTCAGCTTTTTTCTTACGAACAGGTAGTTTTCTCTTTTAATTCCATGTGGCAATATTTGGAAGACCAAATTGAGGAAAAAAAAAAAATTTAAGTCCCCGTTTAACTTACAGAATCTAAAAGCCTTTTAACTTTTCTTCACTTGTATTTTACATTATAAGTCTCTGTCAAGTGACTTAAATTAATCAGGCATTTTATCCCTTCTCCCACTCACCCCTGTTTATTCTCTTTCTATAATTCTTATGCCACATCATTTCTCTCACTCTTTCTCTTTGAAAATGGAGGCACTTCTGCCCCATTTCATTTTCTATAGGTCTGTCTCTGAATTGTTCTAAGGTGAGCTTCTTCTTCAGCTCTATAAAACTATTTCTATTTTATTTTCATTCCAAATTGTAAAATCTGTAATATATCGAACCTTTGTTAAAATCCCTTTCAGATTATGTTAACATTAGGTTGTGATGCCTGGAAAAAATGTTATTTCTTTCTCTCTCTCTTTCTCTCTCTCTCTCTCTCTCTTCTGCCCTCTGTCCCTTCCTGCCTCCCCTCACTGTGTGTGTGTATGTGTGTGTGCGTGTGTGTAATGTTGAAATAGAAAATCACACAAACATATAAAATGTCTATCAACATCAGCCCTTTCAACAAATAGTAAACAAATTTAAAAAACAAACAAACAATGATAAATTAAGGTCCATATTTCAGAAAAGTGAATGAGAACCTCTTTATTTCCAATGCAATAAAAATGCAAAGAGGAGGAAATCAATGCAAACCAGTAGGTCTTGGATCAGCACATTTTAAAACAAAATGTACCTTTGTATCTAAAAATCTGAGAGCCATGAATATTTAACAGAGAGAGAAAAGAATGATTTTGTCAGCATGTAAAGCAAGTACCAGGGAAGCTTAAATTCTGCTGCCTTCTATTAGCTTCTCTGCTCAGTAAACAAAATGAGTCATTCAGGGGAAGGGGAAGAAGGAGGTAAGAACTGGAGGAGACCGAGGGGGGACCTCTGAGGCTTGGAAAGGCATAGACTCAGGAATAGTAGTGAAGGGGAGAGAATGATGAAGTTCAATGCCAGCCAATGGTCATGAGCTCTCTGGCTGGGGATAGAGCAGCTGGAGACAGTCCGTGAAGAGAATTTTCAATACCCTGCCAATTCTTGAAGCCAAAGGAAGCAAGGAATGGCTACTGTAAAAAGATCTAAGGAATTGATTTGGCTACTCCACGATGCAAGTCTTGTCCAGTTAATCTCTTTCTCTCTCTCTCTCTCTCTCTCTCTCTCTCTCTCTTTCTTGCCTCACCTCTTAAGGGGTAGTAATACCAGCTCCCTGCTTTAGAAGAATATTTTTGAGATAAGTGAGATGTATTAGCCAAAATCCATGCTAAATATTTGATGGCTGTGTCTGAAGCCACACAAGGGAATATTTGAGCAGCTTATCGGCTTCATAGGGAGAAGAGCCTTAATGTGGCATAACTCAGGACTTTCATTATAGGCCTACCCCTGTCATTATGACTCAAATAATGCTCCCAGGAACTCGCCTGATACCTAGAAAACACATTCTTTAGGCTAATGATGTATCGATTCTTTGGCTATGAAGGCTGCACAAAAGGAAAGTTCTGATCAGTGGGCTGGGATGGTGTAAGTGGGTGTGTAGCTGCATTAAGCAATACTAATCAACAAGTTCAGCTGCTCCCTCAGGCTTTTTTCCTCCCTCATAACTTTTAACAGATGAATCTTGCAAGAGGCAGCATAGTGTTCTGTGAAATGAACTTTGAACTGGAATCAAAATCAGAATTGTCATCCTAACTCTACAATGAACACTACTCATAAATTTGAGAAAGTCACTTCTACTACTTTTATTTTTAGAGTGTCAATTTTTCAGTCTGCAGAAAAAAAACAAAAAAAAAACCTCCTACAGTTTTTTGTATGATAGAAGAAGGAGGGGAGAGACCATTACGGATAACTCATACCACTTTACTGTTTTTGCTTTTCCTAACCACTCTGAGTTTAAAGATTATATTTTAAGGCTATAAGCTTCAAGTATAAACTAAAGCTTTGTTGAAAACTGTCACAGCCTGAACCATTAACTAATTAAGAGGGAGCAAATCAGGCTGTCAAAACCTGTAAGACTAAGTCTTAGTAAATCATGAGATTTTATTTTTTTTAAGTAGGTACACAGCAACCCCATCACTTCCAGGCCAGGCACGCTTAGCACAAGGTATCAGCAGAAGACCCCTGAAAAGATTTCTCATTAAATACACTGGCCCTGAGCTCATCACTTCCCTCAGAGCTTGTCCTTGGTGCCTTAATTTTGGATCAAAATGCAGATATTCAGAGGAACTAAGAAGGCATCCAGGGTGTCTTCTAGGAGTCTCTCGAGCCCTCAGGAAATCAATCTAGAAGAAAAAGTCCTTTATATAAAGGGACACTTGACATCCATCAATTATCTATCTAAGCTGACTGATTCCTCTTTATGGCTTCTTGGTGATCACACTAGAGCAGAGGTGCCATCTATATGAAGGCTGACTTTGTATCAGCTGAAAAATGGGAACCACCCAGGAGTTATAGAATAATGGATGCTCAGGGCTTGTCATATTAGAGGTGAGACAATTGGCACAGGTGCATCTTACTGGGACCATGTCTGCAAGTAAGACACACTGACCCTAGTGATGTGAATAGAATCATCTGGACTCACACTTGTATCTGAGGACAGAGGATAAGAGTTGAAAAGACAGGGTATTCTCCACCCAAGTAAATGCCTTAGCATCTGGTGAGGATGCAGTAATGTGAACAATCTCCTCACCGTAGGGGGCCAATTAATACAAAAGCATGTCTACCCCTCTTATTACATGAGGTGATAAGAGAAGATGTTACAAAAGAGGGCGTATCAGAGCTGAGACTTGAAGGGTGAGTGGGAATGATGCAAGAAAACGAACCTAGAGAAGGCTATTCCAAGCGAGGTGAACATTACTCACAATGGCAAAAAGGTCTGTAAAATCATTACTTGTTTTAAAGCAGTTTGGACGTTCCTCAAAAAAACAAGACTTGATCTACCATATGATCCAGCAATCTCTCTACTAGATATTTACCCTAAAGACTTGAAAACCCATATCTGAAAAGATATTTGCACACCGATGTTCATAGCAGCATTATTCACAGTGGCCAAGACATGGATGCAACCCGAGTGTCCTACAAGAGATGATGATTGGCTAGAGGAGCTGTGGTACATATATACAATGGAATATTACTCAGCCATAAGAAGAGAGGAAATACTGCCATTTGCAACAACATAGATGGACCTCGAGATAATCATGCTAAGTGAAATAAGCCAGACAGAAAAAGTTGAAAATCACATGATATCACTTACATGTGAGATATAAACCTAAAAGCAACAAATGAACAGGACAAACAGATACTCATGGACATGGACTATAGACTAGTGGTTACCAGAGGGTAGGTGGGGTGTGGAGGGGGGAGGTAGATGAGATAAAGGGGGTCAAATATGTGGTGACAAAGAATTCTAACTATGGGAGGTGAACACACAGTGTAAATATATATATGTATTTATATATATTTATATATAATATACATGTGTATTATATATGTATTATATATGTGTATTATTATATGTATTATGTGTGTATTATTATACATATTATGTATTATTATATATTTAGATAAATATTATATATGTGTCTTACACATACGCACCCCACACAAATATATATGCCTTATTGTTAAAAGTATACAGCTGAAACTTATTGGATTTTGTTAACCAAAATCATAAAAATAAATAATTTTTTAAAAATGAAAATAAAAAAATAAAAACAGTTTGGCATGAAGAGGCACTGCTGAGATACTTGTCTGCCCAACAAAATATCCACGATTTTATGCCACAGTCTAGAAGAGCCATTATCAAATACTGAGCAGGTGCATGGCTTGATTGGATGCAAATAACAGAAACATCACTCTGGAGACTATGGGGAGACAAAATAAAGAATTGTCAAGTTCTAGTTCAAGATAGAGACAAAGAGATTTCTGAATTCACTTCCTCAGACACACTGAATCTACAGCTATAAGTGGATCATCTTCCTCTGAGGAAAAAATAAGAAAGAAAAAACTGGCAGAACGATTCCCAGGCATCCAGCAAAGGAGAGGAGGCTCATATCAAAGCAGGTAGTAGAGGCTGAGACACAATCTCGCCAAAAACCCCACCAGCAGCATGGGGACCCTCAGTCTGGAGGAAACTCCAAAATCAGAACTTCTCTCTGTGAAAAGTTTGAACCCCACATCAGGTACCCCCAACTTTTAAGACCTGCACTGTATAGATTTTTTGGACTTTACAAAATGGATTACACGGGAACCACGACGGTAATGTCAACTGGCTCATAATAGGAACGCCCTTAGGGTATCACCAGACCTACCCAAACCACAGAAGCATCAGCCATAATTGCCGCAGATAAGCCCTGACTTCAGGGGCGGATAAGCAAGGCGTCCATACAAGCTGAACACCTTAGACAGATGATGCTCAGGCCTGACCTGATAGCATCACAGGTGCATGCGCCAGGATCCAAAGACTCAGACCTGCATGTATTAGCCGCTGCCTTGGGACCAATGTGAAACCATCCACACCACCAGGCAAGAGTTCACTTTGGAGATGCTAAGGCTGTCCTTCCTCTCTCTGTGGGTTGTTATTAACCTGCATGTTATTAACCTGATTGGTTTATCAAACTCAAAAAACATGGCATCGCGGAAAGACACAAACGCGTCCTAGGGTGTTACTCCAGCAGCTGCTTTCCTTGCTGGTGTCGTGAACCTAAGACATACTCCAGCAGCCGCTTTCCTTGCTGGTGTCGTGAACCTAAGACACAAGCTCCCAAAACAACCAGCTTTGAAAACAGATGGGGCTCACTTCCAAGAGACCCAAAGGGTGAACAACAATCACCTGAGAAATGGCTTGCTCTTGGACTCACCTGCCTCCGGGCCCAGTGCTAAGCAGCTGACAGAGCGATCCCCGGACTTGGCGCAGAAAAGGCTCGTTTGCTGGTCTTGGAGCTTTGCCTTGAGGGGCAGGCATCTAATCTGACACAAATTCGGAGGCCTGCTGGGCTGCTCTCCGGCGCCATCTTCGCTCTCCAGTCTTGCTCCAGCTTGTGGATGCCACTTTTCTTCTTTTTTTTTTTTTAAAATAATACTCTAGGCTTCTTTTCTTTTCTCCCTGCCCTTTCTCTCTGTGGGTGCTATCTCTATACTCTCAGCCACAGTCCCAAGTGCCAATATCTTCCAGAAGGGGGAGTTTTTACAGACATTTGGTGCCTGGGTTTACCTCTGAGAGTTCGTTTTACGTCACGTGTCCTCGTTTTACATTTGGTCCCCCTGTTTTACGTCTGGTTCCCAGGATTTTGCAGCTGCCGCCAGCGGACACCTCTGTTTTTTTGTTTTTGTTTTTGTTTTTGTTTTTTTTCCTGGCTCTGGGGCTTATGCTCCTGGGTTCTGCAGGATTATAACCAACGGAGTCAGAGTTCTTCACCGGCGGACACCTCCAGGGCACAGTGAAAGGTAAGAAACCCCAAGAGCTGAGTCTTTCTGCAAAAGTAGCTTATTCGCTTATCATCATGGTTGCAGGGTGCTCGGACAGAGAGCAAGGACAGAGAAGTAGCATTTACTGGTGCTGGCACCAGCTCAGCAGATTCCTATCCAAAGGCCCAGGGCCTTCCCCTTTATACACATCTTATATGGCCTCATAGCAAAGTGTATTTTGATTGGTTGGTGGGCCGTAAGGGGCGTGACCAAACAGGGCTGGCGGTCTGTGCCACGTCAGCTATGACACTGAAAAGTTCTTTACCTACTATGGGAAGAGAAGTGAACAACCTTCAGCCTTTATAGGAAACGGTTAGCTCAGGCCTCGCTGCCACATCACAGCTGAGCCTGAAGGGCAGGCTTGTAATTAAACCAATTTCTAAGGGCTGAGTGTGATCCTTTCCAGCGGCCTCTGAGGACAGGCACCATCTTTGTACCCTCCCTCTCCTGCGCTCCAGACAGCAGATACCTCACCAGAGGGGAGCTTTTAGGTGCATCTGGTGCCCGTCTTTGGGGCTGCTGCCCAGGGAATACCCCTTGATTGCCTGGCTCCGGTGGCCAGGGGTGCTCGTATCCCTGAGTCCCAGGGCACTATAACAATCACAGAGATAGTTCTCTGCCAGCCACCACCCCCAGGGCACTGTGCAGACAGCAGACTGAAACATACCCCCAGGCTTTCTGTGAAAGAGGCCTGTTTTCTTGTCCTGGAACTTCAGCCTGAGGGGCAGGCTTCAGATTTGGCATACGACTAGAGGACCATGGAATGTAAGCAAGTAGATACCATCTTGCGCTACGCCCTGCCTCTGTACAGCTTTCCAGCAAATTCCAGACAGAAGCTTATATATACACTTGTTTGAGGCTGCTGTGCAAGGGGCACCTCTAGATCACCTGGAACTAGTGGCCATGAAGGACTTATGTTTTTTACTTTTATAAGAATACACACACACACACACACACACACACAATGTATGTGTGTATATATATATATATGTATGTGTGTATATATGTGTGTGTGTGTATAAATTATATATATATCTAATTTTTTGTTTGCATATTTTGAAAGCTGCTGCCTGAGGGTCTGGCTTGCACTTAGCCTGAATCTAAGCCCTGACTGAGATTCTCTCCTTTGGGACACTGATAGGGTTGGGTACACCCTCAACTACTGGGAACCACTGAAAATAAAGTAGTCTGCCTGAATGATCACAAAGGTTTGAGAGACAACCAAAAGCTAGGGCATAGTCGAACTATAAAATGTGTCTCCTGAACTAAGCCGCTCCTTCACGACCCTGGAGAGGTGGCTGTTTTATCTAAGGCATAGAAACCAACACAGAGTGTCAAACAAAATGACGAAACAAAGGAGTATGTTCCGAATGAAAGAACAAAACAAAACCTCGGAAGAATTATAAGGTCATAGGTAGTAGGGTTACCGAGACGCTATACAGATAGGAGATGAATAAGGGTTTCATTTCACCAATGCGGGGTGAAAAGTGACAATGGGAACCAGGATGGCAACAGCTGGGACAATGTCATGTACGAGCTACTTAGGTGGTGGAATTAGCATGGAAGTTTGTGATATGGTAAAGTGGATAAGGAAGCTCAAAGGACATCTTAACTGTATTTAGGTTGTTATTTAATTTAAACTTCCTCAAATGATTTTTTCATTTCCATAAGTAAATTTAGTGCCTATATGTGTTAACTCAGGTGATACCATCACAAAATGATGGTCTACTTGGTTTTCAAGTTAGAATGAATTGGAGAGCAGCGAGCTTTCTCCTCAACTTTTCTAGTCAACATCCCTTGAACTTCACTGAACATTCCAAGCACAGCACATGTATTTGGGGGAAAAAAATGATAAAAAGCCATTAGACTTTTGTCAAACTTTTGTGGTGGAATGTGTTACTCATGTGTGGCCTGATTCTCTTGTCAAATGAGTTCATTAAGACGAGGGTGCCAATTTTGGAAACTGTTTTCAGGGTTCACAGTATAGCTCAGGAACAGGTCAAATGAATGTTTTAATGTCCATTTTGACTGGATAGTGCTCTTTCTGAGTTTCTTTGTGTTTTTTGAATGCGCATTAAGGAGCCGAAGTTGCAGGGCCCTTAAAGAGCTCATCATGCAAAGATTATATACACACTTGCATAGGGGACAAAGGAAAGATCTGAGAGTAAAATGCATAACATATAATGAGACAAACGCTAATATTTTGTGTATAATTTGTAAAATGAGAATGCATAGATTTTCAGTGCCTCCAATTGCACCCCCGCTGTAATGGATATTCGACAAAAGATTACTGAATGAATGAAAATATTACTGACTCACAGAAAGAGAGTGTTAACAGTGTGTTAGAGCTAGCTTCATCCCCCCCAGTTCTATTACATATTCTTTGTGTAATTTTGCACAACTTTCTTGACTTGTTCAAGGTTTAGGTTCATTATCTGTAAAGTTAGAATAATAATAATTAGCTCGTTCTGAGGATTAAGTGAAACAAGGATTATAAAGCACTCGGCTCAATTCTCAGTATACCTTATGCTCCTAATAAATTACTTATATTAAAACTATTGCTATTAATTACTGTTAATAGTAAGGCTTATCCTCCATAAACTTTATTTTTTTCCATTATTAAAGTTAAAAAATGAGAATATAAATTCCTATCTTGTCCTCCTTATAAAACTTTAGTAGTTATCCAACTAAATATTATATATTAGAGTACTTTTAAAAACATAAAAAAACAGAAAATTGTTAATAATAATTGTTATATTTTTGAGAACCTTACATCACTTGGAAGGCATGAGAATGTGGCTGTAAACTCTTTGTGACTCACATGAAAGCTGTTTACAAGAACTCAGAATACTGTTGTAGTTGATTCTTTGCCAACCAAGGTTAAGAATTGTAGGTAAGATTAATAGAGTCAAAAGTTTCCTCTTAATCATGGCTCACATTATAAATCACTTGTTGCATTTTCTCCTGTACCAATAACTGCCTAAAGTAGGTAGACTTATTAGCTGCTCTTCTGCCTCAGACTCCACATTTATACCATCCTAATTAGTGAGTCCTGAACTGATAAGATGATTAAAGAGTATTTCTGTCAAGACTTTGTCATTCAAGATTTAAAAGCAACCAGTTCTTAACATCTTGCCCAGGTCTTTGTAAAATCTTCAATAATACCAGAAAAGACAAAGGAGCACTTATTTTTATTTTACCAATAATTATTCAGAACCCTCAAACATTTAGCAAAAACACTAATTACTAAAATAGTAAACCATGAATATCTACCCAAAAGCTATGTCTCCCACAAGACCCATAGCGGTTGATAAAATAATGGAAATGTCTTCCATGTAGGCTTTGCTAACCACTGTGGTCTACATCATTTCTCTCTATTCCTATTAAACCTACAGCGCATTCTAATTGGTTTCTCTCTTAATTGCATGTCTTGCAATACAACTGGAACTGTTCCAAGTGTGTATTCAACTAGATGATTTACTAGCCAAAACAACTTAAACATTGCAAGCCCCAGTTTCTTTATCTGTGAAATGATTATAATCTTGCCCTGCCTACGCCAAAAAAGTTTGTATAGTTCAAACAATACATTGGATGTGAAACTGATTTTAAAAAGGAAAATAATTATTCAGCTATTAGATGTTGGCATTCCATGGTTTAAAACAAAAAAAGTTTAGCTCTTTTCATTTTATCCATTCTCTAAAAACTCCTTTTTTTCCCCCACAGCCTTAATTATCATTTTTTAGAGATAATATTTCTGAAATTCACCTCTGTAACTCATATCACTGTTCATGATCTCAACATCCATCTAACTAACATGTTGTTTAATCTAAAATTTACCAAATTTAACATCTCCGGGTGTTTGCTCTCCATACTCCCAACCACCCGGTTACTACAGCCATGAGCCAGATGTCCTTCATCCTTACTCCATATATCCAACTGTCCACTAGATCTGGTCAGACACCCCTCAAATCAGACTATTCTTCTAGTCTGAGATCATTATAATAATACATAAAAAAAAATCTTCATAAAATTTTAAAATAATCTTAAGGGATCTTTAGAGAATCACTATACAATCTCTTTAACTGGTTTTTCTAGCTCCTCATGTGGCCCTCTCCAGCATGTTCCCTGCTCTGCTTCAGGGACCTTCATAAATAAAGCAAATGCACCTACTCCTGCCTAATGCCTATAAATAACAATTGTCCCCCAAACAACCTCCCAACTCAAGCATGGCTTACAAACTATTTAGAACAGTGCTTCTTAAATTTAATGTGCATACACATTACCTGAGCATCTTGTTAAGCCAAAGTTTCTATTCCAGTGTGTCAGGGGTGCAGGTCCTGGACTAGGGTGAGTTCATTGAGACACCCCAGGTGAACAATTTAAGGAGGCACTCTCTGTCAGGACAGTTCTAGTGCCAACCCTATATTTTGCATGAGTCCGAGAGTGAGTGCCTCCTTAAATTATGTGTTTTGGATGCTACACTTCTCAAGCTCCCAGGTAATACTATGCTCCTGTTCTCAGATGGACAGATGGACCACACGGTGGGAAGCAAATCTTGAGTGATCGCTATTTATATGCTTTGTTCATCTCTCAGAATTT
The DNA here is from genome assembly GCF_014176215.1 of Rousettus aegyptiacus. Classification (NCBI taxonomy): domain Eukaryota; kingdom Metazoa; phylum Chordata; class Mammalia; order Chiroptera; family Pteropodidae; genus Rousettus; species Rousettus aegyptiacus. The sequence continues at coordinate 13,749,554 of NW_023416306.1, forward strand.
CTCACTTCAAGCCCTATCTCTAGTTATACTAAGTAATGTGTATTATTTCTTTTGTTTCTGGATACATTTTTCTTCCTCCAGAAATAATTTGTACCCTTAACCTTCTTTGCTTCTCTGACTTGTGCATGTTCTCAGGTACCACTGTTTCTAGGTTGACTTCCCTGACTTTGACAAATGGATTAGGCACTTATCCTCTCACCTTTCATAGCCTCATTTTCACTGTCTTCTTTAGCATTTATTCATTGAGAGAATGATACTATGTTTAGTTATCCACCTCTACAAACAAGTAATGTGGATTAAAAACATGGACTTCTTTATTATTTCAGATCAAGCAACGAATATATTTCCTATATATACAGAGTAGATAATTAGTATATATTTGATAAATAAGTAATTGAATGTTAAATTTTGTACTTGTGCTATCTTCTTGAATGGATTTTAAAATCCTTTAGTAATGTCTTCTCCTGTAATTCTCATCTGACCTTAAAGTGCACTGTATGTACTCAATAAATATGATTTCATATCAATAAACAGACAATAGTTTTCCTCTACTGAAGTCATTCAGCGAGTAATTGTTAATTATGTACCTGCGAGGTTCTGTTAATTCAGTGGTAAGCCACAATAAACCCCTGCTTTCACGGCATTTATTGTTTAGGTATTTTTAACATTAAACAACTTTTTATAATAAGAAAAAGTTTAAAGATAGGACAAAGGAAGAGGAGGGCCTATGAGAGCTGAACACAGGGCATGTAATAATTAAAGCTAGTGAAAAAAATGGAAGCAGTGAGAGAAGACAAAAGAGATGGTCAAGGCAGGCATAAAACAAAGGGGAATTTGAAGCAGACAAAAAACAATGTGTAGTGAAAAAGGCACTGAACTTGGATTTGAATCTTGGCTCTTACCAGTCATGTGACAATGGGTAAATTACTCTATCTCCCTAAGTCTCTTACCCTCAGTCTGCAAAGTGATTCAAGCCTTGCCTATCTCCCTTATCCATTGTATGAATAAATAACCTTAACTCACTCAGGCTGCAGACATTAACGCTGGTTGGATCTGAGAGTGCCGAAGGCAGTTCTGCCTGGCCTTTTCTTCTCTGTGGCATGATATTCCCCCCTCCCTATGACTAAGGTGATTTGCCACATTAGTATGGATGAGTGCCTTCGGAAGAAGCAATGCTCCAGAGGTAACTCAGGAAAGAGGGGAGCCATGCAAGAAGCTGAGAGGGGCAGGCAGAGAAGTCATGAGCAGCATTGGGTCACAGAAAAGAGGGCACCCTCTCACAGTTTAATACATATGGACAGGGATATGATGTAGGGCAATTGGGATCTGTCTTCAGTGTTAATTAACCTTTCTCACCCTTACATTGCAACAGACAGTAGTAGTTCTCTTACTCCCAAGAAGGGGATGTAATTAGAACAGATGGAAAATATATAGATGAAAAGAAATAGAGCACTTGTTCAATTCCAGGGTGCTCATGCTCAGGGATTGTGCTTAGTGAAGGCGGGATGCTTTTTACCTTCTAATCCAGGTGTTTTTTCAAGCCCCCAAGGTAAGGCAGCTGTTAAGGAGAGAAAGAAAGAAAACGAAGAGACTATTTGGAATCAAACTTTCATTTATTTATCTTCCATTTTCTAAAGGCTCACCGTTTTGGGGATATAGATACTGAATAGATGTTTAAAATGTGTGTACGCATAACATCTCCCTATAAAAGTATGAAGTCTGGGAACCAAAGAAGACACTGAGAGGCCATTTAATTCTTAAATGCCAGGTCAGAAAGAGCCTTTAGAATCATCCAGAATCATCTTATCAATTGGACCCAGAATTTTGGAGGAACAAAAAAACTAACCTAAAGTCACACAGCTGATCAATGATAAAACTAGAACTAGAACCCGAATTTATACTTATTTATTATAAAACAGTGAATCATCCACTCCCATAGAACCACATTTTGAATATACATTTAAGAGAGAATCAATAACAGGACCTGTAGAAACCGTAAATACAGATAAGAGAATAATGTAGTCAGTTACCAAAATCTGAAGAAGCTTCATCAAATTCAGTCTATATGTAAGCTAGGCTGGCAGGTGATATTGGGCAACCAAGGTACCCAAGGTAATAGCTCATGCAGCAACATGATGTAGGCAAAGAACTTCTGAAGACAAGCACTAAAACAAGTTTCTTTTTACCCTCATATTTATTGAAGGGTAATTCACAATGAAAATTGTATATATTTAAGGTGTATAACTCAATAATCTGGTATGTGTATACATACACACATACACACACACATTGTGAAATGATCACAATTAAGCTAATTAATATACCCATAATCTCACTTAATTACTATTTTTTTATTACAGTGAAAACATGATTTATCTTCTTAGCAAATTTCAGAACACTACAGTATTGTTAACTATAGTCACATTATTGTATATTAGATCTCCTGAACTTATTCATCTTGTGTAACTTAAACTTTGTACCCCTTTGTACCCAATATCTCTGTTGAGGAAAAGCTGTCTTTAATGAATCTGAACATCATCTCTACAATTATCTTCAGGGTTATAAAAAATCCAGAGGGCTTCTATTTTTTTAGTGGGGATTCTCTCTCTAAAAAAGCAAAACCAAACAAAAAAAAATCTTGCTGGCTTTGCTATGCTTGTTTCTAGGATTTATTGGGTTTCTATGTAAGAGCTTGTGAGTCAGTCTATGGCTATTCTAATGGATGTCTATGGTATTCTTTGCTGCTTTCTGGAAGGTGCCCCCATTTCATAGAACAAGAGAAGAGGAGAGTATGTTCAGCTACATTTCCACTCCACTGGCCAAAGGTTATTGGTGGTCAACAGTAAGTGCTTGATGCAACTCAGGCTATCAGAGTTCTGGTGGAATTGGCTTTCCTGCTCCCCACATATATATAAATATATATATATATGTTATACATATATATGTATATGTATGTATATGTATATGTATATATTATATATGTTACATGTATAATATATATTATATATACATATATATGTGTGTATATTATATATATGTGTGTGTATATATACACGTAAATATGTGTAGATATATTACATGTATATAGATGTGTATATATATTATAAATCACAATATCACAGTCCTAAAATATGATAAGAAGGCATTTCCATTCATGAAATCAACATAAGCAACAACAAAGTGAGTGAACATGCAAAATATGACAGGAATTTAGCATTCCTGGAGGAGCTCAGTGGGAATGAGACCAGAAAAGTATTTAAGAACCATGTTATTGAAGTTGTTAAAGTTTTCTAAGGCATTTGGACTTTGTTCTGTTAGCACCTAGAACACAGTGCAAGGCTTTGAGAAAGGGAGGCAGATTCTTCAAAGTGTAGTTTGAATTAGAGATGAGAAAGAATGGAGGTGTGTTTATTATTGCAATGATCTTCATTTCCCTAGAACTTCAATTTTCTGCATCAGAATGGAAGGGCATGCATTATGTCTAGATTGGGAGCTCCACTTAGATACCCATTCTCTCCAAAATTTAGCTCTTTCATCTCCTGAGCAGCATATCTCTTATCCTTAAACCATTTACCTCATTTTAATGAGAGTGTGAAGCCACATCTCCAATACTCATAGTTCCTCCCAGGTCACCAAAGGTGATTTTCATACTGCGCTTCAGGACTGCTCTGGACCCACCACCTCCTCTACTCACACTGCAACTCCATTTTCTGCTAAATAGAATAAGTTCTTCCTACGCCTTTATAGTCTTATTCACAGCTTTGCTTTCATCTTTATTTTTCTCTTGCATTGCTCTGGAGGGATAGATAAGAAGTTTTCTATTTAAAATAGTTTTGTAAACGTGGTTTTTAAAAATTGGGATTGTTTCGTTATGTCAATGTTCTCAAATGTTACTTGTGTAGACTAATTTTCCACATTCTTTTTTAAAGGAAAATTGGAGAACAATTGAAAACACCTTTTACCTCAATTCCAGGTGTTTAAATTTATGGGAAAATTTCAGAGGAGAATAGCAAATGAAAAAACCTGATTCCCTTTCAAAAAGTTTTCTCCTCACGTTGAGCTGATAGAGTCATTTTCTAAGCTTCTATTGTGTCATGTAAATCCCTGGCTGTTGTTGAAGTCCTTTCATAAATATGCTCACCACCCCGATTAGATAGCAAACCCATTAAAGGTAGGAGCTGTGTTTTATTGAACTAGATCCCTTTATAGAGGGGCTGCCTGCCTCATAATGATTTTTAATCTCTGGGAACTCCTAAACGTGAGACCCAACGGCCATGTTTATATTATCTGTCTGCATACCTCTGGCCATAGCAGTTTTATCATTAAATAAAGATCTGGCTCAATTGGAACAGTCAGATTCTCTCTTATAGAAAATTGTAATTGCAAAACAAGAGATGAGCCATATTGACAATAGAGAACACTGTAAAAAGAGAGAGGGGAGGGGAGAGGAGGGGACGGGAAAGGAGGGGAGGAGAGCATTGTGTTTCTTTTCTCTAGGTTCTCTGGAGTTTCCTGCTCCCAATTCTCCTGAGTCTTAGCCATTCAACATTTTGGACTTAAGGAGATAGCCACCCAATAGTCTTCCAAAATACCCACTTTTTAAAGTTAGCCTATATTGGCTTCTAATACTTTATTCATGAGAGTCATAACTAATTTTGTTTATCATTGTCTTTTCCATAACACAGATCTTAGAAACTTACACACAGTCAATATTCAAGATATAAGTTAAAAGAATGATCTCAAATACATTGACAGAGATATTGGCCTTTTTAGGATTTAAGCACTTGAATCAAAAGTCAAAGAAGAACTGGATGTTATTATAACACTTATTAAACCACAGCATTACCTAGAGCTGGTCACCTCCTGACATCATTCCTGTCTGGGCATTTTACATGAAGAGATTATATCACATGATCTTTTAGGTTGCTCCTAGGCCCAATACCAGAGTAGTCTCATATTATGTTATAAAAAAAAAAAAAAAAAAAAAGATACAAGGCTTGACATTAGTTCAAAAATGTTTGGGTGACAAAATGTGTTGCATGATCGTTTATCTTAATGCTAACCTCCATATGTGCAGGTCTCCATATACAGCATGAGAGCTAATTAGGAGTTTTTTATACGGTAAAGTTAGAGCCGGGATTGAATCCAGGTCCTAGAGCTTCTGGCTCAGTGTACTTTCCTTCACCCCATGCTCCTGCTTCAGCTCCACTGCCACATGTGGAAACATCTGTCTAACAGTCACTCAAACAATCTATCCAGATTGTCCGCGTTAGTCATTTAACATAATCAACATTCTTTCCAGAGAAGCAATCCCTACCAGTGAGACTTACGTTATCATTACTGTTCTAGGCGACGCAAAGCTTTGATGGAAATTCTGGTAAGGAAATGGTACTGGGAACAAATTGGCTTTAAGTGGTCAGAACTGCTTTCTGTAAGTCAAAGGGCAGCTTGTGTTTTGATAGCAAACACTTGGCATAGAAAATTACGCTTTTTCAGATCTTAGTATATGAAAATTTGATCATGGATGATAGTGAATGCACTGGAGTCAGTGCATTCACTATGTTGGATCTCTGTTGAAGATTACTCAGATATGATGGATTTACTCAAATGACTGAAAGTGACTTTATTTCCCTGGGCTTTCTGTATAAAACTGAACTTAGCTGAGTGGTTTTCTACGTGTATTCTGGGGGATTCAGGTTCTATAGCAGGGTCACAGAAGGTACCTTGGCAGGAGCCAGTGTAGAGAGAATGCTGCACAGAAATAACTTGGAGGAACTTCTTTTCCTACTTCAATCAGACCAGCTCTGCTTTGGAATCATACTCAGTGCATTCTCTACTCCGATTATAAAAATAAAAAGCTCTAAAAACAACATTTCTTAAAGTTCTAAAAGTAGGATCTCTCTCTCTCACCCGTCTCACCTCTCTCTCTCTTAATCTCAGTCATAAATGGAGAAGATTAAATATATTGCACAGATGTCCCCCAGTGCATCTCCAGCAAGTACATGGAACAAAGAAAACTTCTTTTTCTTCCTGAAAAACAAATGGATTCACACATCTCCAATTATTAATTGAATTTTGCCACTGTGATTCCTCACTATCAGTTTAAGTCAAAATGAGCATCTACATACCTGAATTTCGCTTCTCTCTCTGACAAACCAGCTTCTCAACAAACCAGCTCCAGGCTCAGTGAAAGGCAGTTTTAATTTTTTTTTCTTTTTATGTCCCTGGGTACCCAGCATTAAATCCTTAACATTGTATTTGCTCGCTCTTTCTCTGTCTCTGTCTCAGTCTCTCTCTCTCCCTCTTCCTCTCCCCTTTAAATGCTTATCTACCTAGCCATTGCAATACTTTTTGTTTTATTGCAATGTCATATATATTTGCTTTTTGCTTTTTAATTTCTACTCTTAAAATTCTAATTGAGAAAGCACCTTATTAGAGGCTAAAGTTGCTGGAATAATCTCCCAAGTACCTGTCACTATGCATGATCTTTCTAAATCTCTCAGTCCACATAATCAAATCCTCATGGTCACATTAATCTTTCCAGAATGCTGCTCCAGATATGTAGTCAATAGAGCTTTGTAAATCCAACACTTCTGGATTAGATTTTAAGTCTCTCCATACTCTATTACCATCTTCCATTTCTATGTATGTTATCCAAAATCTTTTTTAATCCAAAGAGTTCACTCTGCAATATTGATTCCTTTGCTATATAAGAAACACATTTATCACTTGGATTCAAACAGAGTGATCTGATTCGAAGTTTCAGCCGTTGTATTTGATAGGACACTTGAATTTTACATGTGTAAAATGGATAATGTGACACCCACAAAACTTTTCTCACTAGGAAGCAGAGAGGACTAAATGACATGAGTAAAGGATCATATGAGAAATTAATTAACATCATATAAAGTTAGAAGTATTTAAGACACACCCTCTAATATACAAGGGCATTTTCCATGTTTTTATGTTGCAGTATTGCTGCACCTCTCTAATTCACAGGTGAAAAAAGTCAACACACTGCATTAATTGAGGCAAATTCAATATTTATCCTACATTTCTGTGATACTATCAAAATAACGTGTCTTTCAGAGCATCCTTCTTCTAAAGTATTGGTTATTGTTTTACTTATATATTCATCACTTTTATAGCATCCTTTCCAACTCTAATACCTCTTCCATTTCAGAAGGAATTGAGAAGGTTATGCTCGAAAAATAAATTATCATTGTTTTGCCTTCACAAAATTGTTCTATATTATCTTTGTAACAGTCTTCATATTTTATAAAACCCCTGAACCAAACTCCTTGGAATAATCAATGACTCTGGCAATAGAGTTTAAGCAGGAAAACACACCACACCAGGTATTTTTAAGAGAAATTTAACATGGGGAATTGATTATACAGGTGTTGGGGGCGGGACAGAGAGAGAGAGAGAGAGAGAGAGAGAGAGAGAGAGAGAGAGAGAGAGAGAGAGAGGGGCAGAGGCAGAGACAGACAGACAGTAAGGCTGTAGGAATCAGCTCTTATCCCTAGGATTAGGAGAACAGAGAGAGGAGGTTGGGATGATTATAATGTAGACCCTAAGTTAGAAGATGCTCCACAGAGCTAGGCTCCAACTACTGAGAAGGGGGACATTGGCAAGCTCTACCAATGCAGTGTGATTGCTAAAAGAAACCAGAGTTTAGAACCAATTGTACTTGCCAGGGTAAAGTGTCATTTCCGGATCATTGCTGGCAGAAATGGGAAGCAAGAAGGAGCAAGTCCCTCTGCTTGTCTCCTGTCTTCTTCTAGTGGTCCTTAGTAGCAGAGCCCCTAGGAAGCTGGATACAGGGAAAATGTGCACTTTCAGAAGTCCAATCTTAGCATCAAAACACAAGAATAAAAGGTGGATTTGCAATGGTAGATTTTGCATCCAAGTGATCACCAAGTCCTGAAAATTCTCCCTTTTTCAGTGCTGAAATGCCTTATCTTCCCATCCCCTGTAGCTGTACCCCTAGTGCAGGTTCTCATTATCTTCTGTCCAGATCCTACAAATAGTCTGCTGACTTGTGTCTCTATCTCCTTCCTCCCTCAAATGTATCATTCACACCTACACTGTAGATACTTTTCTAACAGACAACTATTATCATGTTACAACTTGTTCGAAAACCTTTCAAAATATCTTGTGGTTCCTTCATTGTATTGACACATTTCACTCTGGGCAATCTGAAATATACCTTGCTCCTTCTCCACTCATAGAACTCTTCTAAATAGCTGTATTCTATCTGCAAAGAAAAGAATTTTTTCTCACAAAACTTGATGGTGTTCTCTATTCTGGTTTTCAGCACCACCGAGTATCTATTATGTGTCAGACATTTAACAAATGTGTATTTTAAATTTGCGAGACTGTTGCCCTTACTAGATATAAATGCCCCAGAGCGGGTTTTATGTTTATTTTTGTACCTATAGTACTCTCTAGAGAACCTGGCATGTAGTAGATGCTATAAGCTATTTATAAGATGAGTGAATGAATGAATGAAAGATAAATATGTATATTCCATAGAAAATTGAGCTATTTGTTTTCTCATCCTCCCGGTTTTGTACATTGTTTACACAGAAGTTTCCAGGAGATCTGCATCAATGCTACTTAAAAAGCAGCCCCTGAGACCCACAGTGCACCTTGTCAAGGCCAAGGGCATGCAGTAAAGTAGATGCAACCATGGTTCAAAAGTTTTAGCTTGAGTTATACCAAAGCAAATGAATTTTTGGAGAAAATAAGTTAAAGCAAGGAGGTGGCCTAATGGGGTAGTTCACTCTTGTTACCCTTCTCCCCTCTTCTTAGAAACCTGAAATTAGTTATTCTCTCCCTATAACCCCTGCCTCCTCTCCATTTCCACTGCCTCATTTTTAAACGCCGCTATTTTAGAGAAACGTAGTGTACTTCCAGCTGCAGACACTAAATCATCGCTGTTCTTGGGACGTGTGCTGTGGAAGGGAGTCTTGTGATAAATGGGGCTGTCCGTATTTACACTAGGTGTGCAACAGCTGTGGGGATCATCCTGGGCAATGAGTATTCTGGGCAAACTTGGCATGTCCCCCCCCCCCCCCATGCAGTGACAGTGACTGATTGGCCACTTTTAAGGAAAACTGCCTTTTAGAACAAAAGAATCACAATACCCTGTCTTGTAAAAGCACATGCTCACATGTTTGTTCTCTCTCTCTCTCTCTCTCTCTCTCTATCTCTCTATCTCTCTCTCACACACACACACACACACAGTATCCCTGTTTCAATCTAGCAGAGCCACATGATTTTTGACAATTTTTTATTTCCCTAGAAAACCTTGCAAACAACAAAACTCTTCAAATGTAGGCAGGTGGTCCAGGTGGAACAATCTCTGTCTTAAAAAAAAAAAAAAAAAAAAAATCTGCTATGCAGAGAAATACTGCACTGGTCATCCCCAAAGTTGGTGCCCACGGCAAGGTGTGTTAAATACAGGTCAGCTAACGCCCTGAGCTTTCTGCCTGTAGGCAATCCACCTTCCTGACAGTGTTATGTTGACTTGAGTTCTAGTGCCAAAGGGAGAAAGACAAGCAGGAAAGGTGAGAATACAGATAACAAAGATACATCACATTTATGTTTATAATGCATACCCTTCCCTTTCTCCCTTCAATATAAAGCTTTTCAAGCTTTTCAGGTGTATATGAGGGAGAGATTATTTGTTTAATGTCAGATTGGCTGAATAAATGGCACTAATTCAATTAGGTAAAATATTTTAGATGCAGAATGTATATCTGGTCTTCAGGCTTTTATTCTTGTATGCTTTTAATTTCACTAGTTGACATGTAAACCAAACTTGAGGAAGATTGCCATTCAATCATATTCTTTTATAAATCTCCTTTGGGCCTAGGAGTTCTTAAACATTCTGATAGAGACGTCAAGATACAGAGATCATAAAGATCCCGTGGATGAATTGCATGGTTTAGTCCACTCCCACATTCTGCCTGAGTAGCTAACCAAAGAATCATTGGTTTGACAAGACTGACTCCAAGTTTTCAGATTACCCATCAATAATTTTACAATTTCTTTTTAGAGCTCATAATCTCTGTTCTTAGTATTTTCCTTCATATGTTACAACCTGTTTAAAGACACTTCCTATGATATATAGTAAAGAGGTTACGGAATCTATTATAATTGTTTCCAAACTCTATAAAATCCTCGTGATTATTGAGGCCTTATAGGTATCCCAGACAACATGGTAGCAACAGAGAGAAGACAAAGCTAACTGGAGTAGTTCCTCCATCCACTGTGTTCCCACGTAAAATTTTACTTAAGCAAAATGATCCAACTCTAACCCCCCCCCCCAAAAAAAAATGCTGAAAGCCACTTAACAGGTTTAAGTTTCAGTTCTCTACTAGAATGCTATTCTTGAGCAAATAATTACAGACCTTCGAGCCTCCTTTCCTAGCAGTAGAAGGAAAATGGCGGCTATTTGTACATCAGAGTCGGCGTTCAGAATCTAATGCTAAAACATCTTGGACAAACCATACTTCATAAATTGTAAAACATTACAGGTAGCTAAGAAGATGTTAGTGTTATTAAAATCGTTCCAAATCAACCTCGTTTGCTCCTATCTACCCTACCACCACCACCCAAAACAAGACCATTAGGACCTGCTGTGGGGCTGTGTAAGGCAACTACACCTACCTACTAGATTCACACTATGACCCACATTCACACCTATTCTGAAACCTAGTCCAATACAAAAGAAAAAGGCAGAGCTGGAGGTGTGGTCCAGAACCCATGGGGCAGCTTCAATTCCATTATTTATTTGTTATATAATCTTTAACTAGTTTCTTAACCTAGCAAACACTTTTTCCTCATGCGTAAATTAAAATTATTAATTTATCTGCATAAAATTATGGTGAGGACTATGTGATATAATGAATACAAAGAAGTTGGCACCAGATCGTGATTTAACGAATTGTCTCTTCATTTTATTTTTATGTTATTTGTTAGGGTAGGAGTTGTGAATAAGAAGCTGAGCAGTATGACTAAGATGTAAGAAAGACAAAGGTGGGCAGAGATTCCATCCATAAGGTTTGTGAAAAACTGGGTTAGGTGGGGTGTTTAATGGCTAGATTTTTCATTCTTCGCTGTTATTAACATCAAAGGAAGATGTTTTATGCAGCATGTGCCAAACCTACTCAACACTAGAACTCGTATCTACTAGCCGTTTCCAGAGTTGGCAGTGTCCTATAGAACTTTCTGTGATGATAGGCATGTCTATATCTGCTCTAAGCTATATGGTGACCACTAACCACATGTGACTATGGAGCCCTTGAAAAGTGGCTCATGTGACTATGAACCTGAGTTTAAATTTTCGTCACATCAATTAATTTACAGTTTAAATGGTCACATGTGGCTATTGGCTGTCACGTTGGACAGCACAGGTCTAGAGACTAGTGTTTCAGGAAACACACTTCAGAAAATGCTACAGCAGCACCAATGGCTGGGCAGACTGTCAGACGCTGGCAAGGCCAGCGGAAGCAGGGTGAAGCAGACAAAAGATATGCGTGTTTTTTGCTCAGGGGAAGAAAATCGTGAATAACCAAGGTGGGTTACGTCATTGGTCCTCAACCTTTGTGGCACCAGGGACAGGTTCTCCTACGATAATCTAATGCCTGATGATCTTAGGTGGAGCTGAGGTGGCGATGCTAGCGCTGGGGAGTGGCTGCACATACAGGTGAAGCTTCGCTCTCTCACCTGCTGCTCACCTCCTGCTGTCTCGCCTGGTTCCTAACAGGGGGTTGGGGACCCATGGTTTATATAAAGCCTTCTCTCACCTTGGTTGATGACTGTGTAGCCATGTACCTTTTTGGAGTCTGGATAATAGGAAGTTGAGTTGATGATAAACTGTGGTTGGATCTCTGTGAAATATAGTTACATGGTTCAGAGTCACTTTTGTGTATATATAAGTTATTTTTAGTCATTCCACCATAGGAATGGCTTTTAGTAATACTTCTAATTAGAACTGTAAGCTCAAAAAGCATATAAGAAAATCTAAAATGCTTTTAAATTTTTATCTCTTATATGAAACCAATTTTCTAAAGATTTTCACAGATGTGATGACAATCTTAAAAATTCATATTATGATAATTAGTGAAGTCCCCACAAAATGTCTCTAAATTATCTTTAATGGAAAACAAATTTTAAGCAACATTATTAGACAAAAGATCAAATCATTGTTTAGAGACCATTTCAGAAATATTGTCATAGGAAGGTATAAAATGAAGCCAAAAGAAAAAAAATTAATGAAAAAATTATGACAGATATATGACAGAAAGTTAATTGTTTTATAAAAAAATTGCATTTTTAAAAAATTTGAGGATGCTTTAAAAATTTGAGTTTATTGCAAATTTTTTTATAACTAAGATTTATTTTTCTTTATTTTGTGTTTGTAATGTTGTAAACTTGTTCAAAAGTGGGCCCCCCAAATTCTATAATTTTTAGTATCTGCAAAATCAAGATAAGTCTGTAGATACCATTTAAAAAATTCTTATATTCCCCATTTAGATCATGGTACATGTATTATCACATTGAACCTTCCCGCTAACTCTGTGGAGGAGGTCTTTTTTTCATCTGTTTTCAGATGAGGAACCAAGTCACAGATTTTGCATAAGCTTCCATGGCTAGTAAGTAGAAGGCTGAAATTGAAACCAGAGAAGACATCTACAATAGGTAGCAGTGACCTATTGTTTGTGTTGGAACCGCTAGGGAGGAAGCAAACTAGTTACAAAAGTTTTAACACTTTTTTTTTTTTTTTTTGAAAAATGATTAGATCTGTGAAAGTTAAAGAGTGTGGAAGAATTAAACTCCAGAGGGAAAAGTCTTTCTAGGCTAGCGGAATCCCAGTTTTCTTACCCTTGGCCATTTGTTGAATCTAGGCTTAGGCTGAAGTTACACAGTTTGCAGGAGGCAGAGACTCTCCTTAGGAAAAGGAAATCCAGTGAAATTTTTGATAGCCATTGTGGGTCAGCATTAGATATTAGAATCCGAAGGTGCCCCCAATGCTAGGCTGATTTTCCCCCCAGGATCTGCCAAGTGCTGCAGCAGAAAGGGATGCAGAGCAGGGCTAGGAAAATGGGTGAAATCCTAGTCTTTCAGTGTTTACACCAGAATGTGTATCGTTCATTTGAATGAGAGGCAATTTTTGTCTATCACAGTGTCACTATGAACCGTCAATTGCATGTCTTCTGGTGGGCACCTTTATGTTGGGGACATAGCCAACTGTGGAATTGCTGGGCCATAGAGCTATGCATATAGTCATTCCACCAAATAGCAGAAGGAACCAATTTTTTAATGTACTGTAACTTGGCTATAGATTATTCACTCTCATTGAGGCAGAACTAAGTTAACAACTATAAAGTTAACCTCATTACAATTTACCCATATTCGTTTATCTCCTCTGTACGTATCCGTGAGGAGACAGTTCATATGGAGAAAATAAGAGAGAGAAAAAAAGAAGATATAGAAACTGCAGAAAAGAGAAATGCAAGAAAAAAAGAAAGAAAACAAAAGGAAAGAAAGCAAGAAAGAAAAGAAAAAAAAGAGAACGAGAGATACCTATGATGATAGGGATCACGTTAACTGGAAAAATAGAAAATAAGTGAAAGGACAGAGGTTCCAGAATCAATGCATACTCATATGTGCATTTTTTTTTTTCTAATCAGCGCAGAAAAACATATTTTGGAAAGCTACCTTTGTCTACTTTGTGTGTTTATTTTTTAAAAATTAGTTGGTGCCTTTGAGGTATTGAGCATGTTCTTTTAAGTGTGTCGACTGTCAAAGAGAATGTGTATCTGAAATAATTCTTTATTTCAAGTATTAGAAGTAAACAAGATGTCACAGACTCTGCAAGACAAGAGGAGAGGAGAACAAGAATAGCAGAGAAAGAAATACATACACACACACACACATGCAGGCATGCATGCATACATATGTGTGTATGTATACATGTGAGTTTTACATACGTACATATATGTGTGTGTACATGAATATGTATGTGTGTGTATATATATATATAAAATTAGTGTGTGTACACACACACACACACACACACACATACAAATGAGTTTTACAAAATTAAAGATTAGAATGGGGGCAGGGGCAGAGTGTGCATTCCTGTGTTGGATGGTAGAGGCTCAAACTCCAATTTCCAGCTCCTTTGCAACATAGCTTACTTTACGATGCATCTATCAAAATAATTTGTTTTTAATTCTTCTGCAATTTGAACTTATACTAACTAATCTTAAGCTCTTCTTGTCAAATCCCAGAATGTCATAGCCCAGAGAAAATCATAAAGATTATTTATTCTAAGCTGTCACTTTACGCATGAGAAACACTGAGCCCCACTAAAGGAGTATGACTTGCTGAGAGAGAGCACGGACATGGTCTCTTATCTTTTCCCCACACTCACGTTCCTCCATAGTTCCAATTGCTTTGCTGTTTGGGGCTGTATTTCTTCTCACTAAGACCTATACATAAAGTATTGTTGTTGCTTTATTAAGTTTCTATTGCACTGCATTTAACCTTGTTGTCCCTTTGCATCCTGGTCCTAAGTAGGATGCCTTCTTGAACACTGGAGCAGAGCCATATGTTCTGGTTGCTTTAATTTATTTGAAGGAAATACCTAGACTTAAGAGAAGAAAAATAATCTAATATAATTATAAAATTAAAATAGAATTATATTCAAATAAAGACTGAAATATACTCTTTGTGTTAGAGGTGGAAAAACTGTGTCTCAGAGAGCTCTGGTATGTTGGCCTTGTCCACAAAGATGATGAGAGGCATAGGTTGGGGTAGAACTCAAGATATTTACCCCAAGACATGAGGTATAAAACCAAGTCTCTGCTATGAATTAAGGGCTGTTGCAGTGCCATCTAAAATACAGGGCTTGGCTTCTACCCTCAAAGAGCTTAGTAGAGATGAGCCAAGTATTCTACATATGGCGTTTTTAGCAAAGTCCCAAATGATCTTGGTAAGCTGTAAACAGTACCCGAGAGAGTGAAACGAGAATACCAATGTACCTACTGTGTGTGTGTGTGTGTGTGTGTGTGTGTGTGTGTGTGTGTGAGAGAGAGAGAGAGAGAGAGAGAGAGAGAGAGAGAGAGAGAGGAGACGTGATAGTTCAGACATACTAATAAGTACTCACTTCATGCCAGACGTGCAATAAACAAAGAAGATACAGTGGTAAATGAGACAGGTGACTGTTTATGATCTGGTGAGGAAACAAAGAACAACAACACCTTTTGAGAAAGAAGCAGGCACTAGAAAGCAACCAAGGAAAGAAATGACTAAAGAGAGTAATTACGAAGGGGTATCTTGGAAGTGAAGTAAGTAGGATAGAAGGGCAAAAATAAGACGATTTTTGAGGAAGGAAAAGCAAGCATTTTAAGAGGTGTTGTAGATTGATGAGGAAAGAGTGCCCAAGAACAGCTCCTTTCTCCCTCGCCCCCTGATCCCATGTTGTTATGCTGTGTGCACACATAGAGAAAGCGGTCTCTTTTTCACTCCCTTCTCCATGGGTTTTATTTCTAGTCACACTCTCAGCTGGTTAATTCTCTTCTCCCTCTCTGAGATCAGAGATTAGATACAGTTTAGATTTATTGCTAGAAGACATAAAAAGAACTAGTCCTATCAAGAATTTAAATGATTAAATATCCCAACACAGAAATACTTTTAACTTCCCATATACTAGAATTTCAGTCACCATAAGATACTAGGTCTGGTGGTACCTCAGGGCTCTGAGTAATGGGGAGCAAGTACAGAAAGCAGAGGGATGGAGGCAGCAAAGAGATAAAGGCCAGGAATTAGAAACAGGAGTGGCTTTAAAAATGGGGTAGGGAGAGGTTATATGGAAAAAGCTGAAAACAGGGTAGAAGAGATAATAAAGAGATGTGAGTAGCATTGGAAAGACACTGCTTCTGGTAGCTTCGGACTGAAATTGGGAGGACTAAATCAATCAAACATGGAAACAAAAGCAAAGCATAGAAGAGAAAATGGCATTGACCATCTTTCTTAATCCACTCTCCCTGTCATTCACCCATGATTTTCACGTTCATGTTTAAGACCTCTCCATTCTTTATGTTACAGAACCCTAGCATTGGAGGGCATGAGATGGCTCCATTCATATTTTTTTTGGGGGGGGGGGAGGCTAAAATATTCACTCATGTTTTATTTGATCTTTGCATTTTGCATATGTCAGGAATTCACACTTCTCTTGAAAACATTAAAAGATCTAGTAACATCTGACTTTTATACCCACTCACGCAAATAGTTGAGGTCCAGTACCATCCATCTCCCTTCATGCAAGTTACCGCAATGCTTGTTCTCCACAGTCTCCACCTGGCCTCCCCACTGACTGCATTGAGTGGGCTACTTTGAGTGTGTGCCAATCCGTCTACATCCCATCTCCCAGCCCCCTCACACGAACCCACATGCATACCACATGCATTAGAAAACATGAGCTAAGGCAAGTCAAGAGACTGCCCTTGGTCACACAGCAAGTTTCCGGCAGAGAACGAAGCCGAGACCCAGCATTTTTTTCTACTACCTTAGTGTCAACTTGTAGCTGAGACTCTGTGATAAGGGATTTCCACACTATAGGGCTCGTCACAGGTCAGCTTATCATGCGATTATCCACACACTCATCCTGAGTTTCCACCCATCTTGGATCATCAGCCTCAGCTTTGAGATTTCAGTACCATCTCGGAGCTAGGAGAGGCCTCCCAAGTTACCTGGGCCATTCCTCACATTTCACAGAAAAAGAAACTGAGGTCCTTAGTGTTTCCTCAGCTTGCCCTGGTGACACTTCACGAGTGAGAGGACTGACTTCAGAAATCACATTTCCTTCCTCCTAACCCCATGCTGTATTTAGCTAAACCCCAGGATCCTGTAGGGCTTTGCTTTTGACTTCATTTCCATTTCATGTTGCTTCCTAGGTCTTAGACGCAAACATTTCCAGAGTTCTCAGGCACTTCTCTTGTCTGTTTTTTAAGTGCGTCTCTGTGCCTTTGCTGAATTTTCGGTTTGCTTTAACTCAATCTCTCATTGCCCTCTGCCCCAGTCCCCAGCTGTCGGGTATCTCCCCCTCCTCTCCTCTCCACCTCTTTCTATTCTATTAGATTTAATTTTACCATGGTGTTCTCCAATTTTTTCTAATTTAATCTGATGTTGACTTTGACACAGTATTATTTTCCTTGACCCTTCACTGTAGCACTTACTATCTGTCCCAAGAATTTAAATCATTCTTTCTATTCCTCTTCGTTCTCTTTCTGTCTCCCTCTCATTCTCTCTCTCCCTCTCCTTCTTTCCCTCCCCCACTTACCTCTCTCACCTCTCTCTCTCTCTTCCTCCCACTTCCTTCCCCTTCCCTCAGTCCCTCCCTCCCATCTTCTCTCCTTTATAAAGATTTCAGACAACTTCATTTTCTCCAAAAGAAAGGTTGAATCAGTTTCTGAGATGAGGGAAGAGCAGTAGGAAAGCCCAGATTCTCAGGTAGAATCCTTGTTCCCATGTGGGTCATGTAGAAGCATCTGCTCTAATTAACAGGGCACATTTCTCATGGGTCCTCGCTACCTTGGGGATAGATGTTGTCTAATTTGCTCTCTCAGATTTCTGGTCCTTAGATGTCTTCTAACTTTGAATTTTGTGATTTACACAGGAACCTAGAATGGAATCTGTTCTATTCTGTGTTAAGAGTTTGGGAGAGATCTAGTATAATGTAATTTGATATACCAGGGACTCTTTCCATCCTTGAAAATCCTATTCCCTGAATAAAGTAATTGTGAAAGGATATACAAGAAAGGTAAAGGGTTAGGTCATGAATAAAAATGACTGTGAAATGTTTTACAAACCACAATCACTGAATTACTCGTTCCAGTCTGTTCCCTTGTAGATTTTAATACAACAATTTCAACTCTATGAAAAAAAAAAAATCACAGTGGTCTCTTGGGTTTTTGCTAATGGAAATTGAAGAGTTAAATTACAAAATAAATTAAAACCAATATATCAAGCTAGGGGTTAGATTATTACTGCTATTTCTTTTTATCTTCTCAAATATGGACACTCAATAATTAGTAATAATCAGATCTTTTCCAAATTTAAGATTCTAGGATGCCATCATTATCATAATTACATCTGAAGAGCAATTTGGAACTTAGGAAAGTTCTCACATACCCCATTTTAATGATAAGATTAAAGGAAAAGGGGGAAGGTTCTTTTCTGTCTCCAAAGCTTGAATCCACAGGCCATTCATTAAAGAGGCCTTTTGCAAATAGGGGGACATTGATAAGATGATTAGGCAGTTTCTAAATTTAGTGCAGGCATCCCTCACTTTTCTAAGGTTGGAGTTAAAACGCTGGGCTTTTATGAAAGGCCTGTATATGAGCACATGTTTTCACTAACCAGTTTTCACTAACCACTTTTCACTTTTACGAAAAACAGTAAAACGCTAAAACAGCGTCCGTCCGGCATTCCTTTTGTAGAGGCAGAGTGGATCCCAAGTAGCCAGTGGCCCTGCCCAAGCCCCTCTAGGGAATTACACTCAGCATCTTAGCATCAAGCCGCGTGGCTAAGAACTGTGTCTGTGAGCATCTGCACTTCACGTGTACTTATTTTGTGTATCCGTTAACAAGATGTGTCCTGAGGTGCCAGGAAAACCTAAGAGAGTTCATAAGGGTGTTATGCTTAGCATAAAACTAGACATAAATTTTTCGCGGTGAGAAAAATAAAGACATAAAAATTAACGGTAATTACTTCTTCACTTTATGCCATTTCAGCTTACAAAAGGTTTTATAGGAACCCTCTACTTTTAGATGGCCAGGGAACCTGTCCTCCAAACCTCCCAGATGAAATTATATGTAAATTGGCCTGTGGACAATTTGTAAACTGCCAAATGCCCTCAGGGCCCCAGCTAGCTGGAGATTAGACTTCCAAGACTCTTTAAAGAACAGTTTGCTGCATAATGATCATCTTCACTGTCATTTACAAAATCCAACAATTTCTCAGGCACTCACATTATGTTTTCATTCTTCCTTCAAGTTTGTAATATCCCCATATTTGCATATGAGGAAATAGAGGTTCAGAGAGGTTAATTGATTTGCTAGGGTCATACAGCCAATAACTGGTGGCATTTTAGTTCGAACCCTGGGTCTCCCTGCTCAAAATTTATTTTTCTTCCCCATTATATTATATATTATACTATCTGACTTTCAGGAAATGGCTAGAAAAGGAAAGGTAAAAATATGAACTTCGCATCAGATGATTTTATATTTAAATTTTTTTTAATTAGTCCTTTTTTTTTTTTGTCTCTTCCATAATGATTCATTAGCAGAGGATAAGAAGCTCTCAACAAATGAATAAATGAATAATGACATCTTTACTGAGATTACTCTTTCTGGAGGCGATGAATTGTTTCTTACCTCATGGCCTCTTCGGCTTGGAAGTTTTCAGCTAGATTTGGGGACATGTTGACTATGTTTTACAGAGAAAAAATCCACTTGTAGAGTCATCCTCCTCCAATCACGACACCTGCTGGATTGCTGTCAAATTGCCAATGAATAATTAAAAGCTAATTTCCATAAAGTGATTTACCATTCTTTATTGGTCCCTGAATCACCCTCAGATAAGCTACTCCTTAAAGGGATATTGGCTGGCTTTCGTGACTTTGAAGCAACCCACAATGGCCACAGTGTCCACCAAAGGAGATGCAGGCATAAGACTTAAAGTTCTTTGCTGGTCATGGGGGAAGGCAGGTGCTCTGGAGCCCCTGAACTGAGCAGAGCACCGAAGGTGGTAGCAAAGCTCGAACACATGAAACTGATAAAGTAACTGCCAGATGATAAAAGGCACCTTTGTAAGTGCTTGCTTGGTGGTTTTTAAACCACAGATATTCCACACAGCTAAAAACAAGAGGAAATTTCTAGCCTCACTCTTTGACTATATTCGCTCAGCCACAGCTGGAACAGACCTTAAGTGCAATTAGTATGGTACTTTTTCTTTACTTTAAAAACAAAACAAAACAAATAAACAATAAAAGGAAGCTCATTCAGAATCTTGCTGTATAAGATAGATACAATTGGAGCTTCTGTAGTTAAGCAGGCTAAGAGGGTCTTTTTTTTTTTTTTTGAGGCCAATTTGTAAATATTCATCAAAATTTAAATGTGTGTATTCTTTGATATAACATTTCTACTTCCAGTATTTCAATATCTAGGAAAGCTCACACCTGCACAAAATGTTGTATACAAGCACTGTCATTGCAGTATTATTTGTAATATCAAAAAGGGGAAATAGCTTAGCAATAGAAGACAATTCAAATAAAGCATTGTGCAACTTTTAAAACAAACGAGCAAAATTTGTATGAGTTAACATCGGAAGATATCCAATAACAATAGCTGCTATACAAAAGTTTCATAATACAGATAAAACCTTAATGTGACATGAATTAGAACACTCACATGCATCTGTAAATGTACACGCATATATATTGAACATCATTGACTATAAATAGTTTATAGGAAAATAGTTTAAAGCAGTTCACATTCTTTGTATTTCCAGATTGTTTAAATAATTTTTAAAATGTCAAACAAATCTAATTTTGTAATTTTCTGTGTTTTGCTTTTGTAATCTCATGACTAAATTTTTCATTTCAGAGATAAATTCCTCTTTCAGATCAGTTTTTTTTTTATAAACTCTATTATTTTATTGTGGTTTCTATTTGTCTCTTTATTTTAATTATACCTATTTTATTGTTCCCAGGTTTCCTACATTCTTAAGTTAATGAAATTGTAATCCTCTTCTATTTTCTTACTCTCCCTTAAGGAGAATGGGTTTGTAATTTTCTTTTTAATTTGAGCTCATCTTTAGCAAAAGATTTTTCTTCCCCATGAAAACTCATGTAAATTGGTTTGTGAAAGTGTTTTTACAAAGTGCTTTTACATTTGACTATTTTAAGAATCAAAAAGTTGACTGATCCTTGACCAGTTTTTTTTTTTTTAATGTTAATTTCTCATCTTGGGATTCCAATACAATATGGGAGTTATAAGTTTAGATTCCATATCTACATATAACACAAATCTGGAGTTTTGATTAATTGTGGAGATTTTTTCTAGCTATTGAGAACTCTAGAAAATCTCTTCCTGATTCTGAGACTATTTAAGTAGAATCCTCCTAACAATAAAGAGAACAGAGCGGGCTTTATTGCCCCTTTTTGGACTTCACAAACCTCCCCCTCCTTTTTCCTGATGGAGGATGGAAGGATGGTAAACCCCGATTACCAGCCTTTAGAAGCTCAGCTTCTCCCTAGGGAATTAGCCTTGCTTATTATTGCATTGGTTTTATTTCTTCGTATCCAGTATCTAAGTATTGTCCCCTGCCCCCTCAAAATCTACTGTTTTAAAACATTTTTGTTATGTTTAATTTTCTAATACTTCCATATTTTTGCAGTAGAAAGGAGGATTTATACTAGCTCAGTCAGAATTTCTCCATTTTCTCTACAATTGCAGAAAAATATAAAATTTGTAATTAATCTTCTAGCTCCCTGAAGTTCTTTTCTGGAATCTTCAGGTTCCAAGTCACAATTATAACAATACTTAATAATATTGATAATTTACCAAGTACCAGGAACTTTTCAAAGTAATTTATGTGCATTGATACTATTAATATTTTCTCCATTTCCTGATGAGGAAACTGTAGCACAAAGAGTCCAAAAACTTGTTCAAGGTCATACATTATGTATACAGTATAACTGGAATTTGCAGTCTAGACATCCAAGCTCTAAATCACTATGCTAGCTTGCCCCTCAAGTAAATTGAAAATCATTGCTCTGGTTCCCCCACCTCCTTCCTATACTGGTGTTGGTAATGAGGCATAGAAATTCACCAGTAAATCTTATAAAATTCTTGAAATCTGAGCTATTGGAGTTAATAGTCACAAAGGACAGTACCATCTAGAACTTCACATTTCACCTGGAACCCGTCACAGCCGACACCTGACAAAACTCAGAGCTACTTTTCAATTTGGGTCACTTTTAGCCATTTTCGGAACCTCTGTGGGATCTTATAAATACATATCCCTGCATCGGGTAGATAAATAGATAGACAGGTGAGTAGTTGGGAGAGAACAATATAAAGAAAATTGGGAGGATGATATGTTAGTAAAACATTTTACAGGTAACATAGAGTGGTGACATTTTTTTTTTCTCATCTGCTATAATCTGCATAGAGAAAAGGAAAAGAAATATTAAATGAAGAATCTTTGACTCTGTTGCTCAAGTACAGTGTCCAGACTATGTCTGCCAAGACCAACTCCTGGCTTCATTATGAACAGCCTTTTCTGAAAAATGGGAGACCACTCTGAATGAGGTCAGTAGAGTGAGAAATGGCCCAGCATGAAAATATAAATGAGATTTAGGCAGGGAAATAATTTGGCCACAGTATTTTACCAGTAGAAAACCTGAAAAAACAAACAAAACAAAACAAAACAAAAAAAACAACCATGAAATGTCTTTCTTGATTAACTTAACACATCAATAGAAAAGTGAGATAAACTTATAATTAGTTTAATAAGAGATGGGGCTTTGGTTTTACCCTAAAGACTTTGGATAATAAGTTTCTTTTACAGTGTTTTGTAAACTTAAGGGTATTTATTGATAATTGATAGAAATAATTAGTAGTATTTGAAGCAAAACTTTAATCAACAATGTTATTCGTTTGGAACTATATAATGATCAGAACAAGGACATCATTTGTAAGATTGATATACAAATGAAATATTTACTCAGGCTTCTTAATTAAGTTTCACCGTATTCTGTCAACGTTAAGAATGAGTGAGGGTGAAGTAGAACCAAAAATTGTCTTGCCTCCATGCTACACGTCCCATATGAAGCATAAGTAGCACTAAAACGCAAATGCTTAAAGAGGAAGAAAACATTTTTCTATTGCCAACACAAAGAACATCCTCAGGACTTTCATGTTCCAGGGTATCACTAAGTATGTCCTTATGTAGAACAGCACTGCCCAAAAGAATTTTCTGCACTGATGGGATTTTTCCCTATCTGTGCCATCCAATATGATGGGCACTGGCAATTGGCTACTGAGCACTTGAAATATAGCTAGTGTGATTGGAGAACTAAATTTTTTGATGTTAAATTTTCATAATTTAAATAGTCACATGTGTCCACTGGCTGCTCTATTGGACACGCAGGTGTAGAAGTGACTGAGTATCTCCCAATGGGCAGGCTGCAGAGGGAAGATAATGCTATTCTGGAGCTCAGACTTCCATATGGGCATGGCTCTGGGGATGCTCTTCATCTCCACCCACACAGGCCCTTCTTAAGTGATGCTTGTCCTTACCTGTGCATAAAAAGTCACCTTACTCTTAGGTTAATAAGAAATCACTGGGAACAAAACTCAGTCCACTAATGTCAACAAAATCTATTCTTGCTCACATGATGACACAAGATTAGGAAACTGAATCCCCCTGCCTCCCAAACCCTCCCTCTTCCAGTTACTTAGGTTTGAAAGAAGGTGGGGGGTGGGGGGAGACAAAACAATGTGTCCATAAAAGGAAAAATTCCACCTTCAGAAGCTCTCTTTTGGGTACAAGCATTATATTCTCAAAAACCTTTTAAAAATATAAGAATATTATCTAGCAGGATGAACACATGTAATGAAAGGAATCTTAAAACCTTAGTAGTAATCAATTTATCAGGTTAGCTAGCCCTCTAGGAATGTGCTTGCTATAGGACCAGTAAATTGCTCTAAGTACCTCTGTCACAGAATGTTAATGGGAACAGTGGACTTAGAGTTGATTTAGTCCATAGCATCCCTTTTACAAATGTGGAATCTGGTGTTCAGGGAAAATTGAATGACTTGTCCAGAGTGAGTTAGGAGTGGCAGCTTCTGGTGAAATGTAGGTTTCCTAAATTCTAGCCTAATCCCTTTTATGATACACTCGTAGTCTTCCCTAGGAATATCCACACAAAGACAGCAAATTATCTTATATTCTTTACAATAAAAATAGCAAATTTGTAGAATTTGGAGCTCTGTGTGCTAAGAATGATTCTGAGGCTACACCTGAACTCAATGGGAAAGACTCGGTAACTCTGTAATTAATTGGCAATATCCGTCACCTGGGTAGGAAAAATGGCACACGTACCAGGTATTTGCCATCCCTGTTTTCAAGTGTCTGTGTGTGTACCTTGGGAAAGAGGAAAATTCAGACCAGTAAAAACGTAAGTATTATATTTAAATAATACGCGAAGAGAAGATTAGAGTCCATCTTCCAGTGATATATCTTAGGGATAACACTGAGTAGGAAAATGATACTACTCTGGAATAAAGAAACATGGATTCTAGTCTGAGGTCTAACCTGTACTTGCTGTGTATTTATAGAAGAGTTATTTTATTTCTCTGAAATCCAAATCTCCCTTTCGTAAATGGCGAGGTGAGGGTGGGGGCGTGGGGGATGTTATGGAGCCTACTTCTCAAATTTGCTATGGGAGTTACCTGAGATTAATGGATGCAACCCACTCATCAGGGCACAGCACATATTAAGAGAGCTGTTTGTCTTTTCCATGTGCGGGTCTGTATCCATCCACAAGTTCCCTAAGCATGGGATTTGCCATGAAATAATGTCTCGATCATCACGTCCAAAGCCCACTCACCTCCACATACCATCCTGTAGTACCCATGGGACTATAAACATAGAGATCCATCAAGGTCTTTATAAAATCCTAACCACAACAAACAACAATCAGGAAACTACAGAAAGGGCACTTTTAGCTAATGCAATATAAAACCTAAAATTCTCCGTGTCCTCCGTGCCTCACCTTTCGAAGGCCTTCATGGCATTCTCAGTTCTGAGAAAGGTGGGCAGCCACCAGCTGCTTCTCTGCTTCTTCTCACTGCTCTTCAGGTTATGTTCCTCGATGTAATGTTAATGATCATTTCGCAACTCTAAATCCTCACTTGAGTATCAACCTTCATTATGCATCTGTTTATTATTTCAGAAAACTTGGTTAATCCCTATACTTTGTGCTTAGCGATGGGGCTATAATAGTGGTGAATGTAAACATGGCCACAAAGCTCCTGAAACTTAGGTGGAATGAGGAAGAAAGGGAATTAAACAAACTAGGAGAATGCTAACGCATCCTCACCTGTGTTCTTGGCTCCTTGGGAGTACTGCACGTTGCTCTTCTGAATCCCCACAACTTGAATAGATGAGAAAACAACCCTTCTGCCTTTATTTTTATACTTCACAATCTTTTCTCTTGTGCGTCGCCACCTTTTTCTCTTGTTATGCACAATCCTTGTGGTTGTCTTGCTAGACGTTCTTTCTAAACAATCCACAGACTTATTTCTCCAAAATGGTTTCCAGGCCTAAGGCATCAGCTGTGATTACGCCATCGATTGGCTAATCAGAGCACAGCCTAATTATAGACAGGTTGTGAGTAATTCTCTATCTTGATCAGATAATCAAAGGCGACTCATTACCCAGATATTGAGGGAGAGGGATGTGTTATGGTAATGATGCCCTACTATGATAACCCTGACAGAATGTGCATGATATTTTGGTGGGGGTGGAGCAGGTAGAGTATTCTTGGGGTCTGCTGCTACCAAACTGGACTAGAAAGGATGGCAGTCCATTAATGAGATGTTCTAAAGAAAGGATAAACTGTCTCTAAAATGAAAATGAGTGGCACTGTAGATATTGATTTTTACAAAACATCCAAGGAACACATTCTCTTTTGTAACGGAGGTTTGCGGACCAACACCATTACAGCTTTATTTAGATGTGTGTGAAGGGACCATCTGTTCCAGCTCACAGGAGGGCCACGTCTGCATCACAGGCGCCCCTTCTCAAGGTCCAATCCGGGCACCCGATGCAAAAGTTTCCTGATGGGATGCTTGACTGAAAGCTAATGACAGGGAACACTTCATTTTTCAAAGTGTGCTTTTTCTCAGGAGCAAGCGTGCTCTTTGGTGATTGCTTTTCTCCTCCCTGCAGCCTGTAGAAACAGCGAGAAGAGCAGAGGACCTGTGAAATGAGGACGGTGCTCCATTTATTTTTTTTCTCGTATTTATTCTTTCATCCATTCAATAAATACATGTTGATTCCTTCTATTTGAGATACTGCAGACATACTTGTGAGCAAGGCAGATGAGATTTTCAAGGTGATTACATGTGGGGAGAGGGAGTAGACAATAATCGAATACGCACAGAAGTTTTTGTTTGTTTGTTTGTTTGTTTTTTTAAATGTGCTACCAGGTAGTAATCTGTGCTATGGTAAAATACATTGGGCTGATAAAATGAAGAGAGACTGGGTGACCCTTCTCCATTGTGTGGTTATGGACAGATTATTTTTAAGATGACACACTAATGTCAAAGACTCAGCCTCGCAAAGTTCTGGGGGAATGAATGTTCATACCTGGTGGAGGTGACTTCCATCTTCAGCCTTCTAGAGTCAGAGGGACTCTGGTGTGTTTGAGAGAGTGAGATGCCCAGTGTGACTGGAGCTGAGAATTCTATGAGATGAGGTAGAGTGGCAGACAAGGGGCAAATCACATAAGACCATGAACAGCAGGTCAGGGGCTTGAATGTTTTTCTACACATGAGTTTAAGCCTAGGCGTGACATGACCTGATTTAAATGTTGCCAAATCAGGAGAGATGTCTGTCTGACATTTGCCTCTGTTACTAAGTTTCCCCCTCATAAGTGAGGACTCGATATCAGCCTTTAAAGTGTCCAAAAGAGAAAGAAATAACAATAAAATTCAAAGCTCTGCTGCTTATGTATACAAACCTTTCCTGATTTCTCCTCCATTTCTTTCAGGCTGGAGTTAGTACTCTCTTCAGGAATATCATTGTTTCTTGAACATTTTTGATACTGGGTTGTTATTATCGATTACCAGAGCTGCCTGGCCACCTCTCTCTTTAGAGTGTAAATTTACTGTGGCCTAATTACACGATGCGACCTCTCGGCGTCGTCAGCCCTAATTCAGGGTTCAACTTACTGTGTGCCCTTTGTAACCTGGCCCCTAACCACATGTCCTATTTCACTGCCTATGATTATCACATCATAGTTAAACCTCTAGGAAGCCTCGAGTTTCCATTTATTCCTCTCCCTGGACCGTCCTTCTCCCCCTGTTTGCCTCCTCATAACCACAAATTCTTAGAGTTGACAAGGGCCACATCTGCTTTGGTTTTCTCCATCTCCCCCAAACCTGGAATACTTAATCCTGCTTCTGTGTTTCCACGGAACTCTGGGTCACGTCTATCCTATGCTCAGAAGTGCGCTGGAGTGACGTGTGTGTGAGTCTATATCCTGCCGGAATACAAACTCTTTAAAAGGCAAGTACTTTCTCCTTCACTTTCATATTCCTGTTATACTGTTAATCCTAGCAGAGAAGAACCATGTAGTAAATATCGACTGAATAAAAAAATAACCAAAGGAAGGACAGTTAGATGTATACTAACCTCAGTTTAGTATTTGTGGTTGCCATAAGAATGTACCTCACAGGACTCCACCTTCCGGGAGGGTAGTTGATGGAGGCCCCGGCTGTAGAGCCCTGAAACCCATCCCTGCTTTCTTGCCTTGGCCACACTTCCCACAGGCTGCTCTTGGCCAGTGACTGAGCACAGCAGAGTTGCTAGGGCGGGCGCATTTCTGGCAGAGATGGGTAACCTTTCCTGAACCTCCCTTTAACTGCACCGCAACATGGAATGCTACCTTTTCCCTTTCCTTCACTTGGGGTTGGGTTTGTATCTTGGTCTGATGGCTCTCAGCATACCCCTACTTCTATTCCAAGTTCTCTCACAGACACTTCCCCTAATAGAACCCCTGTATTATTGAGGACCCACTATGTCTGGGATTTTGATGGTGGCCTGGAATTCAGCTATGCCCAAAGGGACTACCCAAGCATAGCATTGATATGACATATAGCTTAGCAATTCTGGCTCATGGCTCTGGTAGTTAGACCAACCTGTTTCCAGATGATGCTCAAGTCTCAGGTCTGTCACTCATCAGTTCTGATTTAAGACAAATAATTAAGTCTCCCTGAATCTCAGTTTAATAATCATCTGTAACTCGGAGATAGTTATATTATTTTTAAAGTAAAAATAAAATTCAGTGCTTTTTAAGCAAGTCTTTGTGCCTAGCAGTATAATCGGTGCTTCATGTGTTTATTTACTTCTAGGAGGAATTTTGCAGAATAAGATATTGCAATTAGATGGGTAAGAAATATCCCAAGGTCACAAAACTGATAAATAGGAGACCTGGCATTTTATTTGAATGCATCGCATTAAAAATGTACATATTTTAAGTTAAATACTTTTCAATTAAAGTGATGTGGCACACTGGTGAAGTGTACTGGGCTTTCAGTCCCCACCGTTACTCCATAATTCTCCTAGAGGATATTCATATCTTGATTTAAGAGGCAACGACTTAAGAGGTCAAAGCCTGAGAAAAAATTCAGAGTCAGACTCTACATTTAGCAGGATAAGAATCAAACAAGGTGCAAGGAAGAGAGGCAGAAAAGGTGCCGGCAGGTCCGTGAGAGGCAGTGAGACACCAAGCCTCCGGAAAATGAGGAGACAGATGTTAACAGGACAAGAAAAAGGGGATGTAAGGAAGAAAAAAATGGACGGTCACAGCTAAGTATTTTACCTGTCAGAAAATTACTCAGACCTACACATTAGGCTGTAAAAATATATCTTACATCAAGAAAAGTAAGGCTCTTTTCCAAAGGCAATTCAGGGCAGTATCTTCCGCTCATCTCACAAAATTAATCTGAAATACACACACACATACACACACACACACACACACACACACACATACACATGCGTGCATGCACACCCTAGAAAACTGGGCAGAATGGAAGTACTTTTACAATCTCTCATCATCTGTGGTAGGTGGGGAGCAGTGATCGAAGACTCAGATTGGGGTTCCGACTTCAGTAAAATGAGAAAGCATGAAGCCGATGCCGAAGGGCTGTAGGAATCTTGCAGTTCTAGTTTGCCCTCTGTTGTTTTGTCTTTTAAAACTATATTCATAATTACAATTATAAAATATTGGAACATAGATAACATTTATATGCATATAGTCATTGAGCTTTCAGTATGTATATAGCAAAGTGCTAAGTTTGTTATATATGTTATCTAATCTTCACAATAACCATATGAGGTAAGTACTATTATTAGCCCTATCTTACTTATAAAAATACTGAAAATTATAGTCTCTAGTCAAAGTATGTCTCCATTTAAAAGACATGCCTTACATAGCAAGTGAGAAGAACTTGTACTGGAATTAGGTTCAAAGACTAAAGTTAGATACCTAGTTCTGTCATATCCTAGCTTTGAGACACACTACTTACACTTTGAAAATGTCTACCAATTCTGTCTGTTTCTGTCCATCTCCATCACTAATACCCTAAAGCTAAGCCATTGTTACATTATGTTTAGGTTTTTGCAAATCCTATTTTATCATTCCACATTTACTTTGTCCTCCCTCTAATGCATCCTACCCACTGTATCCAGAGTTAGTATAGGTGTAAAGATAGGTATCAAAGATGGCTCCAAAGTTGTTGCTTGCCCAACTGTATAGCTGGAGTGCCATTAACTAAAGTAGGGGTCATCAGGTTTTGAGGGAGAGGGGTATTTAGAACTTAGTCATGGTGAGTTTGAGGTATGATCTATAATCTGTGTTATTAATTTTCTTCTCACTCTACCTGGATGCACTTTGTTGGGTTGTTGTGATTCAAATGAGGAAGCTCTTTGTCATCGTGGAATACAGTGTGCATACAAGGTGCTATTACTAGGACTATTTTCTTCCTTTTGTACCATACAGAATCATTGGGCGGTTTTGCAACAAATACATGCAGAGCGCCTGCAGCTGTTTAGCGGAAAGCTGCCTTGAAAATATCAATTAAGATGAACAAATAAGTGGGCAGACAGTCTCTTCCTGTCTTGTGAGTTTTTCCCTTTCTTGGCTCGCATGAAAAGAACAGCTCTTTTTTATTCAATTTATCTCTACATGTACAAACCCTGTTGTTTGATGAAAGATGTGTTAGGTGCTAATTCTGAGGAGTATATCAGAAATAGACGCTGACACGTTCTAAATTCTAATCTCACTTCTAAAGCAATACAAGGCCAGAGAATATGGAAAGGGATGATGATTTAGGCATAAGTAGGAATCCACAAGGCTAGTTACAGAGGTTGACATCATTACAAGTTAATTTCCAGATCAAGAGACCATTTTCAAACATAGACCAGAGAATGTTACCAATAGTAATTATTCCTTTTATATCCTCAATAGTCTTAGATAAATTGCCTCAGATCAATTTAGCACTAGACTTATTCTGTGATACAGTAGATAAATATTTCATTATAAATATTTAGGTCTCTGTCTTCTCAAAAAGTAAAATTAATGCTCGTTTATCAAGTGCCCGCTTTATGCCAACCACTGGTCTAGGAATATTGCATGTGTATTCTCATTAAATTATCACACTACCTCTTTCTACTTTATGGACAGAGATGGTGGGGGACTGAGATTTAAAGTCACTTGTTCAGAGTTACTTAGGTAACAAGTGGGGATGCCTTGATTCAGATTTGTATCTATTTGTCTAATATGTTGAATTCAGGGATCTTTTATTTCATATGTTTCATGGGCCTAATAATCATGTATAGCCAACAGGAGTTTGTCGCATACATAGTCAAACTTTCTTCTCAAAATATTTGTTAGATGAAGAGCATGAAACCCAGAAAGAGTAAATTCTATGTGAAAACACATGACCATGGTAGAATTGTACTTAAACTCAATCCTTTTGGTTGATTCAGATAATTTCTCCAGACCACACTTTCCTTCCCAGCAAGTCCAGAGATTTGGGGAGTAACCGTTCAAAAAACATCCTCTTCTTGGCTTTCAATTTCCATTTCTTTCATAATAATGAGAGGGATTCCATAGGAAGTAGTAATTTCTCCATGATCTGAGATCACAGCATGCAGCTAATTATAGAAATAAATAACTGGTGACTGGAACCATCTGTCCTTCCTCTGGCAACACCTTGCTTTCTTGTGAAATGAGTGCCGCCTGCAACCTGTGGGCCCTTCGGAGACGTAGGGGATGCCCTCTCCACATTCAGAGGTTGACTGCTTTGTTACTCCCAACCCACAGTCATAATCCAATGGCCTGTCACACCTCCTGGGAGAGATACAACTAAAGAAGCCAGTTGCATTCCTGACCTCTCCTTTCCAGAGCTGAGCCTGAAGAAATCAAGAATGGGGCTCAGTTCCTGGGAGCATTACTGTGGGCAGCATGGACATGCAGTGTAGTCACTTGTGCATCTTTCTGGGCCCCAGGCAGCCCCTATTCCTCAGGGCGGTGGGGACACTTACGCCCCTTCTGTTCAGTAGCAACATGGATCCTAAAATCATCTCAGAAATCCCTCCGCTCTGCCTTGTTCATTTTGGAAACAGATATTTCTCCTTCAGTTTCCAGCCTCCAAACTGTGAGATCGTGAGTCAATCATTGTACTGCTTTGAGCCTCAGTTTCCTCATATGCAATTTAGAGGAAATAGCAAAACCTACCTATTAGGGCTGCTGTGAGACTTGTATGAGATACAGTGCATGAGCAGGATTAGTATAGTACAGAAGCACTCAGTATATTGTGCCTTCTCTTCATCAGAAGTGAAAACTAGTTATAATAGACCATAAGAACTATTAATTCAAGCTCCAAAGACCCCAAGGAATCTACAAATGCCCTGAAAATATATGAAAACTTTGTGCATATGATGCTTATTTTTGAGGGCATCATATTGTGATGTATAATAAGAAACAGAGATATGATCTTCTTCCCTATTTCTGGCACAAGGCTCTTAAAACCCTTGTATTTTCTAAGGTTGGGAGTGACCATGGTGTTTTGTTATGTTAATGAGTGACTTTTGAAAAGTCCCTCAGGATGGGGGCTGTTTGCCTGCGGAACCAAACAACTGATTAGAGAACTACAGCGTTCAGTCTCACCCCCTGACTTCACAAGGAGGGGAGAGGGGCTGTATGTTGAATTAATCATCAATAGCCAATGATTTATTCAATCATGCCTATATAATGAAGCCTCCATAAAACCCCAAAAGGATGGGGTTTGGAGAGCTTCTGAGTTGGTCAATAAATAAAGATTTAGGGAAAGTGGCATACCTGGAGAGGGCGTGAACGCACCGAGTTCTTTCCTCATACCTTGCCCTTTGGATCTCTTCCATCTGGCTGTTCCTGAGTTACATCTTTTTATAATAAACCAGTGATCTAGTAAGTAAAATGTCTTTCTAAACTCCAATAGCTGTTCTAGCAAATTAATTTGGCCCAAGTAGGGGGTCATTGAAACCTCTACTCTATAGCCAGTTGGTCAGAGGAGCCCAGGTGACAACCTGGACTCATGATTGGCATTAGACGTGTGGGGAGAGGAGGACAGTCTTGTAGGACTGAGCCCTTAGGTTATGGGATCTGATGCCATCTCCAGGTAGATAGCATCAGAATTGAGTTGAACTGTAGAACACACAGGTGGTGTCAGAGCACCACTTGTTTCTATGGGGACCCCCCACTCCCACAGTGGAATTGGGTGCAGAACCCTTAGAGGGGGTGTATACAATTTATATCTTTAATCAGAATCTCAATGGCATCCTCTGACCTCATTCCACTTTCCAAATTTAGAGATTGGAAACTTGGAGGATTTCCCCCAGGTTTTTCAATTAGATTTTCTCCTGCTGTGAAAACTGCACACTGAAATCAATTCAGTGTCTGTTAAAGACCAAGAAGTAGGCTTAATCCTTCTGTTCTCCATCTATGCCACCAAAAGAACAAACAGCAGATACCTTATTTAGTGTGTCCTATTGTTACGTTCATAAGCGTTTCACTCCACGTTAGTGATTCATTAATTTTATCCAGATGCATCCTGTATGACTTGTCTGGTGCTTGGAACAACGTTACTGTGAGCTCCCTGTCATTTGTTATTACAGGACCACAATTTCAATTATTGTTTTCTTGGCAGAGAGCAGGGACTGAAGTTAATAATTCTACCAGTCTTGGTGACATCTAACAGTTTACAAAATAATTTCATATTCATTATTGGATCTCACCGCACGTCTTTTATGCATTGAAGAGAAAAAACAAACAAACATCATTCCCACTTTATGGATAACAAAACTGAGACAGTGAAAACAAGTAAATGTTAGTATTAAATCGTTTTTTTAAAAACACTTTCCCGTAATTTCATATCCATTTGTTATTATTTTTTGCATTTATTTTTGGAGAGACAAGAATTCAGGAAATGCCTGTAGGTGTCCAGGTACTTGAATCCTCTGCATCCCACCCCACCCACTCTCCCCAGGACTCAATTATTTGAGCAGCCTAGCTTTGACTTTTCAACTATCTCTAAAACTGACTCCATCATCTTCTACCACTAGATAATTGTTGCTATAGTTTTATTTCAGCAAATAAGTACTAATCCTCTCAATAATGAAATATCAGGATATATAGTATAAATATATATGTTTTTTACATATACATATTTATATATAGTATATTATAAATACATAAATATATATTTATATATACTATATCTAGAATAGTTTTAAAATTTTTCAGTAGAAAACAATCTCATAATTTGAATATATATAAATACTATAGTATTATATAACTATATAAACACACACACACACACACACACACACACACATATGGTTTTTGTTTGACATCCAGTACTCTGAGAATCTGCAAATGTGATTCAGAAGGTCAACAAACTCTTATGACCTCAAGAATGGCTACATAACATTATGACATTCACTCACACAAAACTCTACTGGAAAGCTAGAGAAGTAGACATTGACAGGGTTAAGAAGGCCTGAGTGGTCAGACATTTAATGGAGGGACCAAAAAGGGATAAAAAAGTAGAAAAGCAATGTGTACAAACTCTGCTTATCTCACTGGTTAGTTTGTCCAAAACACAGCTTCAGAGTTATGACTATCAATTCTCCTGGGAATTAATGCAACATAGACTTTTCTTCGTATATGCATGAACTCATTAGTAGAAATCTTACTTTCATATTACCAGGATTCAGACTGCTACCTGAGGGAGTAGAAGAATTTCTTCATCTAGCCAAAGCTTCATTCTCTCATTCATTCATTCATTCATTTATCTGATATTTATTGAGTGTTGAATTTATAGCACATTTGGTTAAAATCATGGAAGCAGGTTGGAGGAGGAAACAGACGAAAGAATCAACAGATACCATCCAGTTATAAGCACTATGATAGAGGCATAGACTAGTTGTTAACAGAAAGTAAAAGGAAGAGGAAACACATAAATCAAGCTGGAAGCTGCAGGGAATGTTTTGCAAAGGAAATATTGCTTGAGATAAGTCTTAAAGGATGTGTTTAGGTTGAGCACTACAGATTGGGGAAATAGAAAACAGAGATTTCAGGTAGCAGAAACAGCCTATGTAAAGACAGAGATTTGAGAATGCCCCCTTGCTCTCAACTGCTTCTGATTTAACCACCTCTCACACCCACATCTTCCCACCCTGGTCAGTCCATCCCCATGACGACAGTAGCTACTTTGCCCTCAGTGATAACTGCCCAGCTATTTCTTAGGTTAGGCAACCTCTTCTTCACAGACAACTATTCTAATAAACCACATAAACTGTAGAGCTGCTGGCTCCTTTTAAAACATTCATTTGCTTTAACAAAAAGTATCACCACTAGGTTCAGCATAGAATGCACTCTTAATGCAACGAGCATGTATTGTGACTTACAAAATGATTGTTACTCCCATTTCTACATAAGCACATGTTTTGGGTTAAGGAAAGTCTACCTGCCCTGAACATATTTTTAAGTTACATTTACAAATATAAAGATTCCAGAAACATATTTTAGATTTTACCTATATTTTCTTTGCCTCTCTGTCTCTCTGTCTCTCTGTCTCTCTGTCTCTCTCTCTCTCTCTCTCTCTCTGTCTCTCTCTCTCTGTCTCTCTCTCTCTGTCTCTGTCTCTCTCTCTCTCTCTCTCTCACTCTCACTCTCACTCTCTCTGTGTTTGGTGTTATTTGGCTTGTTTCGGTTTTGTACTGAACATCGTCTGCCTTCTCTACTGTATTGTTTACCCTCTCAAACTCTCTTGTCCAAGTACCAAAAAGCTCAGGAGGTACCCTCATAAAAAGAAGTCTGTTCTTTTTTGCTTAGTTTTCACTTCTCCCACTCCCAGTCTCAGCAGAGAGAAATGGGACCTCGAATCAATTTTAAAATCATTATGAATTATTTGCATTTTGACTTTTTCGTGAGAGCTTAAAAATATTTTAGGATTTTAGAGCGATAATTAGACCTATCATTTTAGACAAATGCCACATAATTTGTCCACTCCTGAAGCAAATCTTGCTTCTGGGAAGGAAGGCAAATATTTAAGAATGAAATGAGACTGATACTCACATGAATTAAAAAACAACTGGTTTAAATCTTTAAAATGATTTCCCCGGTTCTTGCTCATTAGTCAATATTGCAAAGAGTCCCGTGCCAAAATTTTGAGCAGTTTCAGCATCTCAAGGACTATTTCTTTTTTCCCCTCTTCATTATTAATGCTAATTTATTTGAGCCTTGAGGTAAGCAATTGCTAATGATCCTATTGTACCAATTCCAGCCCCGAGAATTATAAGAGTGAAACACACTGGAGTCTAATTCATGGTTATTTCCTTTTTCACCTGAGCAAAGTGAGAAATGGAGCTTTCTTTCAGCAGGAGATAGTCAGTGCGAAGAGGGCACTCTGGGAAATGGCAAATAAAGACAGAAGAGAAGAACCTCTCAGCCAAAGTGGTAATCAGAGAATTTAAAAATTATTTTCTTGACAATACAGACAGCGCTCGCAGAATGCCATTCCCTTTTAGATGAAGTTACTCAGCGAACCAATACAATAGAACAAGACATAAAATGTCAGACAATGCATAAAACAGAAATTATTTCTCTTTGTACATCTTATTTCCAAACTATAGCTGAGGCTGTCTATCTCAGAATATGACCCGGAATTTCAGGTGGCTGGAATAGCTCCAGTCTCACGCGGTAATATAAACCTAAACAGTTACAAGGACATTGTGGCCGAATTCCTCCAGCTTCACTGCCATGTTGTTTGAAAATCTATCTCCTGCTTCAGTGATAATTATGATGATGATGATGGCAGCAAGAGCATCATTCCCATAACAATAAAAAATACTTATTTATATTAGTAGTATACAGTGGTATACTTAACAATGGTGTGTGTCAGGGATCAGAGAACTGTGACTGGTGGGTCAGATCCAGCCCATGACCTGTTTTTGTAGGATCCATGAGCTAAGAATGACTTTTATGTTTTATAGGACTGCAAAAAAAAAAAAAAAAAAAAAAAAAAAAAAAAAAAAAAAGAAAAGAAAGAAAAAGAAAGAAAAAGAAAAGAAAAGAAAAAAGAAAGAAAAAGAAAGTAAGAATATGCCACAGAGACTAGAGGGTCTACAAAACCTACATTACTAATTGGTCATTTACAGAAAGCACCTACTAAATACCATATTGTTACATAGCAAAGAATTTTGTTGGTCTTGATCTCTGGTTCTTGGGAGAGAGCCTCTAAAGCTTTGAGATTTATTTATGGTGGGCTTCTTGAATCACAACAGAATATATGCTAATGAGATAATTTATGGTAGATTCCAAAATAGTTTTAGGGTATAGGATGGCCATGCCGGGAAGTCTAACAGGTGATTACCTGAAGCTCAAATGAGCTTCTGGAATGGTGATGAACATTGATTTGCCAGGAAAGCGATGCATCATGAGGACACAGAAGCTTTGGGTTTGGGACTCTCTCAGACCTCGCCCTATGTGTCTCTTCATTTGACTGGCCCCGACTTGTATCCTTTATAGTAAAACAGTAATCATAGCAGAGCACTTTTTCGAGCTCTGTGAGGTATTCTAGAGAATTATTCAACCTGAAGGGGTGGTGGAAACTCCCGAATTTATGGCCTGTTGGTCAGTAGGAGAAAAGCTTAGGAACCCCTGAGTGTATGGCTGGTGCCGGAAGTAAGGGAAGTTTTGGAAGACTGTGCCCTTAGCCCGCGCAGGCTGTAATAACTCCAGATAGTTAATGTCAGAATTGCATTGCAGAGACATTAGGCACTTTTTCTAAAATCTTAACAGATATTCACCCTGAAACAAGTGTATGAGGCAGGTGCTAATTTATCTATATTTACAGATGAGGACACTGAGCCACTAAGAATTTGAGTAAATTGTCCCAAGTCACATAGCTAGCAAGTGAGGTTGCCAGTATTCAAACTCAAATACTTTGGCTTTGGAGGCCAGCTGAGATTTTAATCATTTTTTTTTTTTTTACTAAATCATGAACCTTCCAGACTTCATCTGGTGGTAGAAGAATGTAGAAGTTTATCTGTATACTCTAAAACTCAGAATTCAGTCCCTCTTTTACTGTTCTCTTTGCCTTGGCCTTGAGGCTCAGTTCTGATCCTGAACCTTGGACTGGCTTCTTAGACCTCATAACTGTGGTGGGTCCCAATTCTGCCGAGTGGATCC
Organism: Rousettus aegyptiacus; assembly: GCF_014176215.1. Lineage (NCBI taxonomy): Eukaryota > Metazoa > Chordata > Mammalia > Chiroptera > Pteropodidae > Rousettus > Rousettus aegyptiacus. The sequence goes on from NW_023416306.1 coordinate 13,787,172, forward strand.
TCAATTTGTTCCATGTGGCCCAAATACCAAGGCAGAGTTGTTCAAAAGAAAAGTAACAGACTACGGAGTACGGCAGACTGAGGTTTGATTCCTGGCTCTGCCATACTCTTATATCAGACATGTTACTTGATGATCACAAACTTTGGTTTTCTCGTGCATAAAATGGAAAGGTGGATTATTAAAAAATAAATAAAATTGCCTCCAGGTGTTCTGATTGGAGCAAGACTGGGGTTAAAACTCTGCTGGCATGTAGAGTTGAGGATCTTACTTCGGTTTCCATTCATGAAGCATCTACAGCCATGCACTGCTTAATGCCAGGCATGCAGTCTGAGAAATGAGTTGTTAGGTGATTCATCTTCATGTGAACATCACAGAGTGTACTTACACAATCCTAGGTGATATAGCCTACTACACACCTAAGCTGTATGATATAGCACTGTCGTTTACGTAGCCTATTATCAACCAAAACATCATTACATGGCATGTGACTATATCTAGATCTATGGATTCATATTGGAACTGTGGGTTGTCTGAGATATTTACAAAACTACCAGTGGGCATGGGGAAAGATGCATACTGGAAACAGGCAAGTGATGGAGAGGGTACACTGTATGGATCTCCTGAGAGAGAAATTTTCTTTTTCTGCATCAAGAAAGACTCTAGAGAGATAAACTAGACTGCGTAATAGGGTCTGAAGATAAAAGGAGAGGTAGTTCTGTCCAGAAGGTTGTGACTTAATTAAACCTGTCCTTGCCAAAACGTGTTGTTAGCATGTGTGCCCACTGTGAAGGAGAGGGCTCTGTTTGTCAACCAAGAGATGTTGGATCAACTACAACTCCTCTGCAGTTGCACAGCCTCGATGTGTGTTCCCCTCCAACTCCAAGCAACACAGAGGGAAGGCTGTGGTCCCTTCCTCCTCCTCAGCAGGGAAGGCTTTGAAAGCATCCGAGGCCTGAGAAGTAAGAATGTGCACTTTGACAATGTGAGGGCAGCAAACTCAGTAGATTTCAGGTGATGCTATCACAGACTATAGCTGGACTACAGTGGGGATCCATTACTGTCATAAGATGATTGGGGGCTTGCTTGTGAGAGAGAGGTAGCAGTGGTTTCACATATAAATTTGCATAGGTTGTTGTGATCTGTCCAGTTATGTTTGGTTGCATTATTTGGACATAATAATAAACATGAAAAGACACTTCCCCTTTTCTTGCCTCACCTTTCTTTTCTAGATAGCTTTCTGATTAGTCTTGCAACACTCTGCCTTCCAGGGTCCAAAGATCTGCCACGAGACCCAATCCTGTACCTGGTTCTTAGTCTATTCTGAGAGGCCACTTTGCTGCTGCCTGTCTAACAGCCTACTTCCAGAAATAACTCCCGCTTCTTATTCCCTCTCCTTGCTATGACGACATTCCAGGAAGCTGAAATTTGCTCAAGATCATACAATGTAATATGGTGCCTTCTGTAGGCAAATTTCAGATGGATATTACAAAAGCATCTTGTTGATTTTGGTCCTTGTCCAGTGCTTGGTTCTACCCAATATCTGGGCTTCCTCCTAGCTAGATCTGTTGCCCAAAACCAACCCAATGTGGACCCACTCATGCCTGAGTCTGTCCCACAATATTTCAAAATTTCTTCAAGTTTTGTCTTTACCCCACCCTCCAGCCATTCTCTACTTCAAACTCTTTTTTTTAGCCTATAGTCTTTAGGCCTGTACTGCCCATTAGAGTAACCTCTAGCCATCTTTGAGTATTGAGCACTTGAAATATGGTTAGTTTGATTGGAGATGTGCCATGAGTATAAAATACACATTGTATAGTGAAGCCTTAGTACAAACAAAAGAATATAAAATATTACTTAATAAGTTTTGGGTTGATTTTATGTTGAAACAATAAGATTTTAGATACTTTGTATTAAATGAAATATGTTACTGAAATTATTGTGATCTGTTTTCTTTATTTAAAAAAAAGTGACTATTAGAAAATTTTAAAACACACATGTGGCTCACATTTGTTGTTCACATTGTATTTCCAACAGGGAGGTCAGGCCCTTTAAAAATATAGCTTGACCATTCTTTTCTCCTGATTAAAACCCTTCAAGGGTTCTTTAGAACAGTAGTCAAATTCTCTAACATGACCTGAAGACGTTCATGACCTGGCTCCTGTTTCCTTCTCCCCTTCTCCTTATTTACCTGCACCAGTGAATCACTTGCAGGAATGCAAATGGACTCTGTGCCTCCTCGCCTCTAGACCTTTGCTCATGCCAATTTCTCTCTCTAGAAACCTCTTCCATTCCATAGTCCATCCCAACTCATCTTTAAATTTCAGTTTAGATGTCACTATACTTTAGGTGTCTATCCCCTACTTTTCAGTGCTCGCTCTTCTCATAGCCCTCATCATAGCATTTAAGTCCCCCTATTTCATTAGCATCTCTGAGTAGGGGCTCTGTCTCATTCACTGATGTGTGCTGAATGCCTATATTAGTGTCTGGCACATAGCAGTTACAATATTTTAAAACTAAAGTACAACATACACATTTTTGAGTAAATCAGTAAATCAATCAATCAACCAATCAACATTCATTCTTTTACATCCATTGAGGGTGTCTGAGATGCTCAGTTCATCAAAGAGTTGATGAGAGAGAGAAGTAGCCTTGCTTTGGGGACTATCCCTAAAGACTCAGATTGCAAGAAAGCAGGTGCCTAATTCCAGTTTCCCGAGGGACCAGGGAACTCCTTTTGCCCAGGACCTCAAATCTAAAGTTTGTCAACATCTTAGGTGCTAGAGGCTGCTTTTCTCAACAGATTCCTGCACAGCTGGTATTTGCCCTGGAATGCCTCCTAAGAAAATCTCTTTCAAAGTTGCCCTTGTTCTGACACCATAGAGTAGCAAGAGAACAAGGTGTTCTCCCTAAGACTCAAACCGATTGTGTTTCCAGCGAATCCTTCTGGCCCTAGACCCTTCTCTGCATGGTGTTGACAGAATAGGGCATTTTTCTGACCTTTGGCTCATTAGTTTCCTTGATAAAACTTACCTCTTACTCTTAATGTACAATGTTGAGCTATATGTTTTTACCTACCTTGCCATAATGAAGTAGTTCAAAAGTGAAAAGTATAGGTCATCCCATATCAGAACAAAATATTAAGATGTTTTTGAAAACCTCATTTTATGCATTTCAGTTCTCACATTTGGAGCATGGTATTCCAGAAACTTTTATTCTCCCATTTGCTGATCCAGACAGTCCTTTCTATACATCATCTCTCCAATTTACTTTGATTCACCGTTATGTTTCTGCTTCTACTTGTGTTTTGCCTGGTTTATCCTAATATCTTCTCTTTACCTTAGAAAATCTTAACCTATCTTTAATATCTCAATGAAAGTTTTTTTCTTTATGAAGCCCAAATAAACTCCATCCTCAATAAGTTCTTCTTATCTCCCATAATATTTATTACCCTTACTGTTCTGTTTGGCATTTCAATTTTGTCTTAATGTAGTCTTGTGATATTGATTATATTGCTGTGTTAGTATTACTTAACCTTTCAAAAAATTATGTCTTGTGTCTTCAAATATATCATATGCTCCCTGAGGGCACAGTCTGTCTTGTGTGTCTTCATAGTCACTTTAGAGCCTAGCACACGGGTCAATAATAAAAAAATTTTTGACTGACGGGTAGGTAATAAAAAGAAAGCAGGGTAATATCAAATATGGATTGAGTTGGTAAAACTAGATCAATGGCATTAAAACTGATATACTTGAATTTAATAGAAACCCTTGGTTAGTGGGAGGAAAATGGGTTTAGAAGCATCCATTTTTTCAGATTTATTCCTCCCACTGAGTAACTCTGAGTATATGCTTTTACTCAGGTGCTGAGGATCCAGTGTTAGATGAAAGAAAGAAATTTTGGCCTTTGGAGAGTTTAGAATTCTAGTGGTAGAGATAAGTAAAAGCAAAGAAACGATACATATTATGTTAGAGAGTATAAACAAAAATAAGCCATAGAATGCTAGGGGACAGATGCTACAATTATGAACTTAAAATTTAAAGTCCAACAGATTTAGGTTCAAAACAGATTCAATTGTTTATACAGATTGTGTACTACTGAGTACTTAAATGCTGTAAGTTTATCTTTCTATAAAATATATAAAAATGAATATTTACTTGCACATTAAATGTTGCATTTAAAAATATAAAATTCTTGACATAAAAATCTATAGAGATGGAAGTACTCACATATCTGTATAGTTGTAATTGTGTTCACTCTTTCATCTCTGTATCCTAAAATACAGCCATACATTCCACCACCTCTGTGAAGCCTTCCTGATATCCTCCAATACAAACTGGGCTCTTTCTGTATTCCCCAAAGCTCTTTAGATTTATATCTCCCTTATCTGTGTGCATATTATCTCCTTCCTAAGGTTACACATTTTTAAAAATATGACTATTGGAGTTTTATCATTTTTTGACATGATCCTCACTCACCACTCACCATCTACGCACAATCCAAAACCGAGTCTTGGAGATCCTTCCTGTAGAATAGCTCTTGATATTGCCCATTTTTCAACAGTACTATTCAAATCTAAGCCTGCACTCTCTCTTCCTTGATCTGTGACCCTGCAATATTCCTTCACTGATCTCCTTATTTTCATTCCTAATTTCCTTCACTTTATTTCTACATCACTACCAAAACTATCCACTTTAAATATGAATCTAATTAAGGCACATCTTTTTCTTAAAACCTTCTGTAGATTTTCATTAGACTTAGAAGACTATGCAAACTTATTATGCAAAGCCCCCTGTGACCTAGCCTTGTCTGCATCTCACCAACCTCCTCACTGCCCTTCAGCTATTTCGGTCCTTACATTTCCAAGTCCTTAAATTTCCTTTTTTTTTTTTTTCCTTAAAGGATTTTACCAGAAAAAGTCTTTTCTCAGATCTCACATCAAAAGTTATCTTTTCAGAAGAACATTATGTAATTATTAATCTAAATTATTCCATCTACTTTCTTTTGTCTTAAAACTCAATTATGTTTCTTTATAGTACCTATCACAATCACTTTGTGGACTTACTTTTATCCACGCATTAGACTGTAAGTTCCATGAGGTCAGAGCAACAACTATGACAATAAAAATTTGTGTCATAAATTGATGTTGTAGATTTTCTTTAATCTCTTGACACCTATCTGGTAGGTGCTATTAATTTTTTACTAATTGGATTAATGTTTATCTCATTTTAAAAATAATTTAAAAACATACCTAGCATTATATAAACAGTATCAGTAGAGGCTCTGATGTTTGCAGCTAAGGTTAGGAGCCTAGTAGGCCTTCAACTACCCTACTAAGTGCCACCAGCCTTGCAGCTGGACACTAATTATGTATTTATTCAACCTTCTCCCCAAAGCGCATCTTCTTTTAGTGTCCTGTTCTAATTTTTTTTTATTAGCTAATCTAGAAGGAGAAATATATGTCTCATGTAGGTTCTATATTTCTGTACATAAGACTATACATTTGTCTACATTTTTTATAAATATCATTATATTTTAATTTGTGACATGACTTAAGTAATAGTTTTTTGGTCAAAACAAATATGTCACAAGAAAAAATTAGTATCTACAGAGGTTTTCATAACCTGGAATGATGAACCTAACCAATTAGATGAAATTTCATATGAAGAAATATAAACAGCTGACACCATTTGCTTAAAAAATGTAGAGGCTGGGAAAAGCATAAGTTAAATGCAGCATGGATGAAATAGGCTTGAGGCTTTCAGCTGTCTCAATATGTTTCAGGAATATAATACCTGTGGAGAGCAGAAAAAAAATATATTTGCTTTGGGATGAATTAAGAAGCAGAAGATGGAGAAAAGAAGAGAGGCTACTCCTTTAGGGGACCAGGTCACCTCGACTAAAGAAACAGTTCAGGAAATGATAATTTAAGAAAGATGTTTACAAAAGGAAGGAACACTGAAGGTCACCAGGAAGGTAAGAGGGATGAAAACATGAAATTGAGGTAACATAGATACGTATCTTAAAAGAGAGAAAGAGAAACCATGCAATAAATAGGCAGAATAGCAGTTGTAGAAGCAAAACTTAGGAGTCCTTCAAACATTGATTTAAATTCGCGCCTCTCTAGTTTCTTGACATATGACCCTATGCTTTTGTTTTCTCATCTGAGAATCAGGTATATCAACTTCATTAATTATTTATGAGGATAAAATGAAAGCAATTAGTCTAAGATGTAGCAATTATGCAATAAATATTAGATTTCATTATCAATATTTATGCAAATAACCTTAGAATGAGTATGCTTATGAGGGAGTGAGTTGTCTGTCAGTCTAGGTATTCAAACGGAGATTGGATGAGCTCTTGTTGGGGGTAAGAGTAGGAGATGTGGAAGAAATTCACTATCAAATGGAAAACTATACTACTAACTTTGCTTTGCTATTATTTAAAAATATTAGTATGGGGAGAGAGAGAGGTAGAGGGAGAGAGAGAGGGAGGGAGGAAGGGAAGGAGGGAGGAAGGGAGGGAGAGAGAGAGAGAGAGAGAATCTTTACTGAGCTGCTTCCCATCTTTCAACACACTGTGACCTTTTTAGTCATCTCTTCATCTGAGATCTCTCTCCAGATACCTTATAGACCACTTCCTTACCCCATCTTGTTCTGACTACCTCGACTCAGAGAAGTTTATGTTCCATGCCAGGCTTCCAGGAGACACTGGGGCCTCAGAGGTGGCATCCTAACACACCCCGAATAGCCCCATTTCTGGAGGAGAAGAGGACAGAGTAGTGGAGGATTTGGTTTCTCCTGCCTTCCTTTTTTCTTCAGCCCCTCCCTCCTGTAATGGTTTCAGTCAGCGAAAATCACCCTGGGGACAGATAAGGCTCATGTAACCCGTGGCAACCAGCTGCCTTTGGATAGAAAATGGCTTTTCCATAATTTCATAATGTGCGTCTATGGAAGGGGTAGAGGAAGAAAATGGGGAAATAAATAAATAAGTGTAGCTCTGAAAGCTGTTGCACTCAGCCTGGGAATGAAGGGTTGTCACATCTTCCAAGTTCATTATGCTGCCTTTCATGGGGAAATCACTCTCTCTTCCAAGAAACTCAGAAAGACTCTCCTTACTGTGCAGCCCAAATGAGCTCAACGACTACCCACATTCTAATTATTTTTACACGAGTATGGCAGTCTGATTTGGAGAAACAGGCGGAAGCCAACCCTAAGTTGTCCCCAAGTTTTCAGACAGGACTTTAAAATGTTACTGAAACGTTAGTTATTTTCCCCGATGAGGCACCTTCCTCAAGCCTATTTCATTAGTTCCCACCACCCATATATTGAGAATCACAGAATTGAGAAATGAAAAATGCAAGGACCGTTATCTTGTTTCACCCTTAATTACCTTACATTATATTATTGGTATCCCCTGGATGAAAATGACAGTCTCAGGTGGCCAAGGAGGTTCTGAAACACAGGTCTCCTGATTTACAGTATAATGCTCTTATACTTTTTCTCTGGAACCATCTCCTTTGTTTCTTCTCTCTTTATGTCCCCTACTTATAGTTTCTCTTTATTTTCAAATATCGGTAAATTTAACAAATAGTGGCTTAGAGAAGGGGATACGTATACATCCAGTAACCTAGCTTTAATAAAGAATAATAAAGGTATACTCGGGTTTATTTAATTCTTTCATTGTCCCTAGACTTTTTTGTTGATCATTAGGATTCCAGTGGTTTTCAGAATGGCTTTCCAAGAGTTTTCAATAGATGTCTCACTGTTTCACAAATAGTTGATTAAAATATCATTGTTATTTATTCATTTTTTTATATGATAAATACTTATCGAGGACATACTCTGTATAGAGTCCTATCCTAGGTCTTTATGGAACATCTGATGATCTAAAAACTATAAGAGTGATGAAAATAATAAATAACATTCACACCAAGTTTTACAAGCCACATATTAACAGAATGAGAAATCTGTTATTCTTAACTTTAGCTACTTATTTAACTTGTTTAAATGTAAAAAGTTGCATTCAAGTTCTTTTGCTAATTCTATTTATTTGTAAAACATGCTGAATATTGCCCAGTGCATATCTAAAAGGTTGTTAGTGTTTGAAAGTACTTTTCTATGTTATCAAGATTTTATATTCTACCATAAAAATATACCTAAAAACAAATAGGATTCTGAGGTTGACCTAGCAATTAGGACCTTCGAAATCTCTTCTGCCTCATTTTTTTGTTCATCAAGATAACCATCTCCATTTTTATTTAAAAATTAATGTTAATTTTTAGTTAGACATCACAATTTTTAAGGAGTCTTCATATTCTTAATGTATGAAATATTTATAAATTAAATGATATAGTGAGGGAGATCTGCTTCAAAAAAATCAGTTTGTAGGGGAGGGGAGATTAAACGGAATTGGTCAAGTTGACAGTTCTTGAATCTGGGTCCTGGGTACCTGAGGATTTATTATGCCATCACTTCTACCTTGGTATATATTTCAACTTTATCATTTAAAAATATTATATGAAAAACTTTTTTCTCACCAAGAAGCTTTAAAACAAGTAAGCAACATACATTTGGGTTTATAAAATATTAGTTGTACAAATAAAATACTAGTCGTTTTTTTTTTTTTCAACATCCACACGCTAAGATTTGTTTGAAGTTTTGCTACTTGTGGATGGTGAAAAACACTGTGATGCCTCATTTAAGTCCAACACCCTCAGAGATGAGTGTACTGCAATCTATGGAAAGGAAAAGAGAAAGGCCCAGGGGACTCTATGACTTACCTAAGACCACACCTCCAGCTAAAGATGGAGCTAGGGTATAGCCTAGATTTCCTAGCTATTCCTCACATGTGAGAAAAAGCCAGCTACCCCTTCACAAGTTCAATTATTAAAGGAACAAAAGTTATGGTCTTATGATGGATTATAAATGAGGTCTATATACAATAGTCTTTTCTTATGTGAAAATGACATTATTATATTTTTACCATCCAAAGATCCATGCTGACTTTGGACTCCTACACTGTATTAAACACATTTATAGGCAAGGAGCTATTTCCCTTGCAAACACAAGTTTATAGGAGAACAGTCAACAGTCATTTGATGTGATTATGGCAAACAGGAACTATCTGTTGACATTTTTGTTATTCTATGTACTCTGTATGTATGTGTGTGTGTGTTTATGTAATTTTTTTTACATTAACTTCTTTAAATATATCTTCCAGGCAGCTACATAATTGGATTTTCTTTTGTTATAAGAAGTGAACATAAATTACTCCTGTTGGGTACAGATTAGGTTACAAGATTTCTTCTCTTCTGTCATCGTCAAAACCTGCATGTCAGAAAGCTTTAATATTTAATGCAGGACTAATTAGTCTCAGTTGGGCTCAGGGCACTTAGCAAAACCTGACACCAGCTATAGAGTCAAGTTCATTTAGAGAGCATAATTACCAGTTATTTCTATACTGCAATAAGTGTCCCTATTAGGGTAGCTAGCCTTCCTTCTTACCCCCTGATTTTATAAATAAATTGAAAAATAACACAAAAAGGCTTTGATTACTGATGACAGTGGACAAAGATTATGTAATTTATTTCTGGGTGCGACATTTATGCGATAACTAAAAAATTGTAAGTATAGAAAAATAAAATCAGAGATGGCGAGATAGATATGGAGAAGATGGACCTATAACAGGTTATTGAAGAAAGTTAGAGATTCATGAACATAAATTGTTGCCCATGACCAACATTCTGAAACTAGCTTTTACATATGTCTGACAAGTCATTTAGAAAATGTCTATTGAAAGCTGTTATGGGCAGGCATCATATACTAAGTCCTAAGGTTACAATGGTAAAAAAGAAAATATTTGTGCTCTTGGGGTATATATTCTAGCAAAAAAAACAAACAAACAACAACAAAAAAAAACAGTATTTAAACAGATCTCATATTTAATTTGTATTCACACTTCCGGTTACTGCTGCAACAGAGCATTATAAGACGCTAGGAGAGCAGAGTGACCCAACTCTAACTGGGATTTCAAGAAAAACTCCCCTGAGGTGTCGATATTTTACTTGAGATCTGAAGGAGGAAGGGGAGTGAAGAGGAATAACACAGAGAGAAATATATGAAGTCTCTGAGCAGAGAAGAAGCAGAGAATGTTCAGGGAATGAAAGCTCGGTGTGTGATGACTCCTCCAAGAGCTCTGGGGCACGAGAGGTTTAAGTAGATGGAAATTGGATAATGCAAACCCTGCTAGCGGCCATAATAAGGAACTGAACAATTGATTGTGTAATTAGTTGTATAATGTCAGTCTTACTTGGTGCAATATATCTGTCACATTGCCCTCCAAAACCTGAGAACCTAACACACATGCATTGAATGATTCAGTTTAAATGAATGAAATGATCAATGACAGTCACAAAGTCCAACACTCGAAGTCCCATCCCTGCTTGCTTTTTTTGCTCCATTGTATAATTCAGAAACACCCTCTCGCAATATGATGTAGTCCTCAGTGCCATTAATTATCTAAGGCAAGTATAATTATTGCCATTTAGATATAAGGAAGTTGGGTTTGTCCAAAATCATGCTACTGTTGTCTGAGCTCAGGAAGAAGAATAAGTTCACTTTCACCCAGAAAGAAAGTTTGTTTTTATAAACATTGGATTATGTTTCTGGAGAAACACATCTAAACTTATCTCTTAAAGCAAACTTATCTCTGCAAGCCTTCATCATCTTTTCCCTTCTATCACTGTATAATATCCTCAAGTCTTAGTTTAAGACTAGACTTCCTTTATGGGGCTTCCCAGCTCTTTTAGCTCTCATGTGCCTTTATAATAGTTCAAGTCTGAACTATACATTTTATCACTTGAATGTTCATGCCCATCTATAGTTCTTCAGTTTCTTCTGATGGTGCCTTTCTGCTCTAAATGGAGCAAGTGTCCCATGAGGGAAAAAAACATGTTTCATTTTGTTCTTTTGTTCATTGTTTTTGTTTGTTTGCTTTTGGTTTTTGGTTTTCCTGTCTGAGTTTTTATTTTGTTTTGCAGCCATTACACAAAGCAGAGGAAAATTAGAATAAACACTTGATGGGATGATCCCTGGGAGAAACAGCATTCCTTGGCTAGAGTACTAAGAGTTCTTACCTTACTTTTTATTTACCTACAAGATCTAAAAATTCTCATAAGAGACTGAGTGTGGTTGAGTTGGGTCAGATGAATAGTGATCTGCAAGCAGAAGAGTCTGAGGTGGGAGAGGTTACATTTTTAATTTTATCTGAAAACCTTTCCCAGCCAGAATCTGAAGCAGATCCTCTGAAACAGCCTTCTTGATGGCTATCCATGGTCTTTTAGTAGTCAAATCCCATGTTTAGTCTTCACTCCTACTTGAATCTCTGAAGCATTTCTCACTGTTAAATTCTACCCTCACCTCCCCGTCCCCCTTTTTTATTTTGGAATTTCATTCTCTTCCACCTTATAAGAATGTTTGATTATAATCCTATTTATTTTCACCTTCTGGTAATTTCTTTACTGTTCTAGATACAGTGCTTCCCTAAGTTTCCCACCTCCCTCTTTATTAATGTATTTAATCAAAATGTTTTTGATTTAGAAAGTCAGTCATTCAAGCTTTAAAAATAAGTAGTCCTCTATTGCACTTTTTTTCAGAGTTCTTATAACATTTTTAAATGGTTTCTTCAAATATTTACCTCCATATTTCTAAGACAGAAGAGTATACTGTTTTATTTGTGTATAAAAATGCTTAGCTATCTTGAAGTCATACTTTGAAGAAAAGAATTTGATTCTCTTACATGGTCCACCAATTAAAATTCTTCATCCTCCCAATATAGTTACATCAATATTATATTAGATTTATATTCATACTTTATATTATTATGGTGATATAAATATAGTTCACAGCTGAAGCATATAGCCTACTGTGATTATACGTGCGTGCGTGCGTGTGTGTGTGTCTGTACATTCATACATACTCATTCATTACCTTTCCTAAAATTAACAGTGGACTCATTTTTTTCATAGGCTGACTTTTCCATGTTCTTATCATTAATTCAGTCTCAAATCCTTTTTCCTAATGTTCTGAAATGTCCTAGGTAACAGTAATGCATTGATTTCCTTTCTTTACCTTTGTCTTGTAGCTATCTGCCAGGAGCCCTCTATCTCCGCTAATCAGCACCACTGGTCTACAGCCTGCTCACAGCATTTGACCTAGGACTCTCCTCGGCCATCATAATGGGTCTTTCATGTTGGAAGCCCTGTTTCCTGATCCTTGTCTTTCTCTTTCTTGGATTGCTCTCTCATACACCCTCTTTTTTTTTTTTTTTTTTGGATAAAATGTACATAGGGGTTAAGTTTTTGAGTCCCTAGCTGTATGTCCAAATAATTGTTAGTAATATTACATAATGATTTGTGTATAGAATCTTAGTTTTGAAATAATTTTCTTCCAGAATTTTTAAATTATTGTTCAACTCTCTGGCAAGTTCCAATATTGTTTTTAGAAAACCTAATGCCATTCTGATTCCCAGTCCTTTGCATGTGATCTGTTTTATATCTCTTGGAAACTTTAAAAATATTTGATTGATTTGTCATGTTCCAAAATCGTATAATGATATGCTTTAATATACTGGGTACGCCATGGGCCCTTGTTGAATTATTTCTTTGGTAAATATATTCCTCCCATTTTATCTGTTATCTGTAAATTACTTTAGTCAGATATTAGACTTCCCGTATTAATCTTCTATGCTGTCTTTTATTTCCTATTTTATATATACTTTCTGGGAAATTTCCTTGACCTTAACATTGCATCATTATATATATATATATATATATATAATTTTATATATATATAAAATTTTTATTTTAATATATATAATTTATATATATATTAAATATATATAAATTATATATAAAATATATATATTTTAATATATATTATATATATAATATATAATATATAATATATATGATTTATATATATATAATTATATATATAATTTTATATATATATAAAAATAAATAATGATGTGTGTGTATATATATGCATATGTTATATATTTATATTCCTATATAATTATATATATAATTTTTGCTGTCATGTTTTCAGTTTTCAAGATCTCTTTTTCTTTTTCTGTAACATTTTTACATTTGTTTTTGTATCTTATTTCTCTCCAAGGAATATTATATTTTTCCTTGGAGAGAAATTATATATTTCTTTTTTGCTCTCTATATTTCCTTAGAATTCCTTTTCTAAGATATATTTGTTTTTATCTCTTTTTTATATGACCTTTAATTTTATATCTGTATCTTATATCTACTCTATCATCCATCCATCTATCTATCTATCTATCTATCTATCTATCTATCTATCTATCTATCTATCTGATCTGTTTATCTCACTATCCTCAGAACATTATGTAAGGGTACACCTTGTCATCTGTGGGTTTCACTAAAAGGTGATAGGGCCATGCCCGACTGACCTGGCCTTTATGTGGGCAGATGTCTTCTTACATAGGTCTTCTCTATTGGACCAGTCATTTTCCCATGATATGAATGTCTAGAGAACATAATCTTTGTTTCCAGCATTCTGGAAACCAAGTAGGAGCAAACTTTCAATCAATATGTTTGTCTTCCCTGCATTGCCTTTTGTCTAGCCTCATATTAGAAACTAGAGTCCCCCTGATTCAACATTTTAAGGGATTAAGTCTTCTGTATTATTTTGGAAAGAAATAGGATGCATTTGAAGGAGATTTTCTGAGAGTCTGCCAGAGCCTCATATACACTTTCCACCAACCTTATTTCCAGTCCCACTAATTATACCTACTTCATAGGTGCAGATCACATTCAATTCATGACTCTCTCCAGGTTTTCATGATGCCAGTCACTCAGGCTTCTCTGATGGACTAAGCCTTTCACCACTTATAGGCTTTTACCATTAACAATTCTATTGATATTCCTTGTAATCAATCAACTCTTTTTAAATTCTCTTTTACTGGGTAGATTTAGTTCTTTTTTGGTTAGTCACTATCATTTTAGTAGGGTTTGAAAAAGAGTGGGAAAAAGTCTGTGTTCAGGCTACTGTGTTTAATTCCAAGTCCCTGGTTTTCTCTTCCATGCTTATTTCTCTTTACACAAGCGTTTAGTCACATTATGCTCAGAGAAGCCTTGTATGTACAGTCTAGCCCAAGCTAGTCCCACCAAACATGTCATTTTTTTAGTTAGAAGTCATGTTTTGCAAACATCTTAAATTTATTGTATCTAAATTGGATGAACACATCATCATTTTTGTCCACACAATAAACTCTTGGTTAATATTTTTTTTAGGGTAAATAACTTTAAAAAAATATTTTTAAAAATATTTATGCCATGTATCAAATTAATGTCATGTATCAAATTTTAGAGTCAAGACAAGATTCATCCCTGCTTTGCCTGAGCTCTTTGTTAATACTAAATAGCAAAACACAAAAGAGAATTAATCATTTTGCCCTTAAATGTGATGAGTAGAACTTGCAAAGCCTACATTGAAACTTAATCTGAACTTTCTTATTTAACAAGTGATTATTGAGTATCTTCTCTGTGTCTAGCACTGTGTTAAAACTGACTAATAGATAAATAAGACATTCACTCTGCTCTCACAGAGTTCACATACTCATGAAGGAACCAAATATGTAAGTAAGGAATTGCTATGCAATGTAATATATGCCATAATGGAAGTGAGCAGAGGGGTTATATGGGAAGGGAAGACTTCCCAGAGAACAGAACTGAGTGGAATATAAAAGAATGATTACAAGTTCTATAGATATATAAGGGCATGAAGAATACACTTGGCAGAAGCAGTACATGCGAATTCTCAGAAACATAAAATGAGTGTGGTTTATTAAGAGGAATTATAAATAATTCAGTCTTACTAGAACCCCAAGTGAGAGAGTTGGGCAGTGGGAGAGGGACCCAGAAGTCGATCCCAGGCTAGACCATGAAGGTTTTGAATGCTACTTTAAGAAATTTGGGTGCATGCATAGATTTAATTTTTCATTTGGTAGAGAACATTAACGAGTCCTCCAATCTAATATTAGACACTTGAATGTTTATACAAATACACACTCACAGACATGTGCTCACAAATACATGCACTCTCATGTTTCCTGTGAGGGCCAGATTCCTTGATTTTCATATTCCCATGTTAAACTGGATTGTCTGGAGGCAAATGGAGGAAAGGCAGAAATGTTGTGTTGTCCTTCTCAAGACATGTAGTACAATGTAAGCAAAAATCAGAACCAAAGTAACTGGTAGAACAGTCTATGGTGTGCATTGTGGTGGGAATCAACAGAACACACATCTGGAAAAATCTGAGGCTCTAAAGGAACCAAACTGACCTTCTTTACAATTGGATTTCTTAATGATAATGCATAATGGGACTTGCTCCTGTGAGTATCATCAGAAGCCACATAGGCATTCTCAGGGGATAATGTACACAGAATTTGTACCTTGGGTGATATAATCTTTCCAGCTCTAGGGAAGAACGGTACTCTAAAGCATATAAAGAAAATGGCTTTCCCTTATTTCTAGGTTTTAAAAAGAAGCAATGTGCTCAAAATTTCACAAAGTCTATGCCAGGAGACCGTGAGGACAATGTCCAATAACTGGAAGATGATAAAAGAAGAAACCACATCTGTGCATAGCTTATTATAGTTTATAAAATATTTTCATACCTCACTTTTAATTTGATGCTTTTAATTTGATACAATCTCTTGAGAGAGATGGAGCTGTTTGCATCATCCCCACATTTACACATATACACATAAAGAATATATTTCAGGAAGCTGAAATTCTCTCAGGCTCGTTCAAGTACAGTGTCAGCCTGAATTGGAATCCTAAGCCTCAGTCTACTGTCCTGGAATGTACCCTTCACTCTTCTTTGCCCCAGTTTTCTCACACGCTAGGAATAGGTATGTGGAGGTGGGTTTAAGATGTAAGGATTCGGAATGGGCAGTGCTTACCTCACAGTTTTATGGCAGCCCTGGTAGCTGACATAGATTCCAGGGCTATTTTATAAGAAACTCAATGTTCCTGAGACCCTGTCTGCAGTTCTTTAAGTTTCTAGAGAGCTTACATGCATTGGACTTCATAAGAACAGGCAACAACCGGTTAAAGATGAGAAAGGAGGGAGTATAATTGACATGTGGGTCTATTGGTCTTTCCTCAGGCCATCTGGGAACTTAAATAGCCAACAGTTAATTAAAAATAAACTGACACTTTACTTTAAGGATAGTTTTAATAACCATTTATAAATGTTACATTAAAAATTCATACACTGTTATCAATTCCTGCTAAGGATTTACAGCACAATGAAGGTGTTATGAATGTTTTATAGGTACTGGGGAGAAGGCTCTTCCTGCAGAGATATTTTCAGAAGACTATTTGTCTTTTCCAGGCCACATCATAAGTACTTAAGACAATAGCAGCTTGTGGAATAAAAACAACTCCCAAAGTTCAGGTTGCAATCTCGCCCTCATACTTCTAACCAGCTACAGCTCTTTCCATAGTGTTTCTTAGCAGAGTGTTTGTTCCAAGTTCTAGAGGATGTAGAGAGAAAAAATGGGCTGGCAAAGATAACTCATAAATGACATGAGTGAAACCGCCCTTGCCTCCCACCCCCAAAATCTTGCATGTCATTGATGGAGAAAATGAACAGAACTGAAGGTGTGATGTAACTAACAATCAACTGGAAAGTTATCATATCTGGTGACCTAGAGATTCTGCTAAAGAATGATATTCATTTCTACTTTTAGAAATTCTGTTTGTAACATGAAGCACTAGATTCTTATCTGTTCTTCTTTGGTCACGTCTTGTAAATTGTGTAGCAACTCCCCATGCTGTAGACACAGCTTTTTGGCCATAAGTTTGGGTATAGACAGGTTCAGTTTGCAAATGGCAATTGAGCAGAAGTTAGGCTCAGAACTAGGGACTGAGTCTTTTCTGACTGTTGCCTTTTCTTTTCAAGAAGTGGGAGCAGGGATGGCAGAAGAGAACCCCAAATTATCTGCTTCACAGTTAACAATTGGAAGGTATATTCCTTGTTCATGGGCCAGAAATTACAAACTTTACCTCTTTGCAGTTTAAAGCCAGTGACTTTGTATGACTGAATTTTAAAGCCCTGGCTAGCTGCCTCCAGTGGTAGCCTACCTTTCGTGGTAAAGCAAAAAGCGATAGAGATCTATGGTATGTTTATTTTATCATGTGCTTGTAAACATTTAAATTCTACTCTCAGCAAATTTCAGTTATACAATAGGTGTTATCAAGTATAGTCTCCATGATATACATTGTATATCCTCAGACCTTATTCGTCTTACAGCTGAAAGTGTGTACCCTTTTACTAACCTATCTCTATTTCCCACAAACCCTACACCCTGGAAACCACTCTTGTACTCTCTGTTTCTATGAGTTTGACCTTTTTTTTAGATCCCACATATAATATCATAGTACATTTGTTTTTATTTCTGTTTTCCTTTTAGTTCTGTAAATACAGATCAGTGTTATTTAAACTTCTACAACTCCTTGATAAGGAATTTCTGAACCATGGACTAAAATCTAGCTCTTGATGCCATTCTGACTCATCAAAAATATCAGTAGGAACCTACAAGTGGAGAAACCCAACTCAAATTTTATTGTAATAACCTAAAAGGACTTAATGTGATAAAATGCGTTTAGAGGCGCATCAGTTTATATTGAAGGCATCATTGGATTTTGAGTCTTTTTTTGCTTTATTTCATTGGGGCTTATTATGTCCCCCCCCCTTTGTAATCATTCTGTTCTTTGGAGTTTGTATGTGTGTGCTTTTACATATATCACGCCTATTTTATTTTTTAATTGTGATGTAGAAAATCATAATTATTATCACATATTCTAGGGCATAAAAGCATCTCGAGATCCTGTTTTCTTTGTTTCTGGACTCCTAAAACAAGCAATACTAATCTTTTAAAATTTCAATATCATATCATTTAAAGTGAGATTAAATAAAAACCTTATACTTTAATTTCTTCCAGTGGAAATAGAAAGACTGAGGAGAGAGTAAAATAGATGGAGAGGAAGCCAGAATGAGAGCCAGGACAAGCAAGACAGAAAGAGAAAAAACGAATGTGAGAATGAGAGAAAGACCATATGTGTCAGAGAATATGAGGGGAATAGAGAAGGCACAGGGAATACAGAAAGCGACAGATAGAAGAAGAGACAGAGGCAAAAGTCAATTTGACATTTTTAAAACCAGTTAAAATAATGCCTACTCATTTCAAGATTAAATCTGAAAACCATTAGATTGGTGTCATAATGCAGTTGAAAGAGTACTGTACTTGAACTTGTATTGTACTTCTCCTGCCTCAGTTTCCTCATTTATAATATCAGAATGCGTATAAAATATTCTCCCTAAAATAGGGTAATAATACCTTCCCCATGGTATTGTCGTGAGAATCAAATGAGATCATGAACATAACTTAAAAATAGCACTTCAGAACTGACACGTTTTTATACCTAAGATTGTATCTTAAAGTATCACCTTGTAACCTACAATTTTCATATGCAATATATTATTATTCTATAAATATAATGGGGGCACAATAGAATTGCGTGTAAAGAAACAAAAGCAATGAACGGTAGATACCCTGGTCCATCCTGCACAGTGCCTCCCTTCTCTTCCTTTTCCCTCCCTTCCTTCTGAGACTTTGCCTGTAAAGCTGGTTTTCCCATCTCCATGGCTGCTTTGTTCTTCACAAATCTATATCTGGAAGGCCAAATTCACTAAAGCATATACAAGAGGGATTACTGCTGCTTGGGCTTCAAAAAAAGTTTGTTTCATTTATTTCATCCTTTTAGTCAAACAAACTGGATTGGACTCCTACTGCTCTTAGCCTTATCAGTCACCATATCTGTTAAGATTTTCAGGTAGTGTCAGAAAAAGAAAAAGAGCGCTTACTTCTAGCTGCATTCTTACCATTCTTATCACATATACAGATGGATTGCCTTTCAATGAGCTATCTAATATCTAAGCTCCTTCCCACTTGCACTTTTTCACATGGTGACCTATGGAAATACATAGTATAGATGTGTCTTTGTATGCATTTAAAAATAATAATTAGCTCTTTGCACTCAAGAGTGTTAAAGTTTTATAACTGATTACTCTTTAGATAAGTGAAGAGAATATTGCACTTGTATTGAGGGCAGAGGCCTGGATTTTGTTTAGTCTGTGTGATCTCGGGAGGATCACTTCCTGTTGACTCTAAGTTTTCCATAAATGAAGTTAGAGAGAAGAACTCAGTGGTGACAGATATTTGGAAGTGTGTTGCTACTGCTTACATCTCAGCCCATAGAAGCCAATCTAGTATTAGAAATTTTATATATTCACTTACCTTTTTGGATTAAATATCTATGTTCCCCAATCTTCATATATTGAAACCCTAACCCCCAATACGATGGCATTAGGAGGCAGAACCTTGGTAGGTGATTAAGTGAAACCATCATAAATGGGATTTGTGCACTTATAAAAGTGACCACAGAGAGCTCTCTCATTCTTTTGCCATGTGAGGACACAAAGAAAAACCAGCCATCTTTGAACTTTCAGAACTAACAAAAATCAATATTTTTTACTGAAGTCATTCAGTGTAAGACACTATTTCTATGTTGCTTCAGGCTGACAATTTAAAGATGAAGGCCGTAGCTTTTGAACTAGACCTTAAATATTGAGTGGGAATTATATAGGTACAGACAGATATAAGGCATTTCAGATGATTTTTAGAGATAAGCTAGAGCAGGATGTTCATTCTTTTTTTTTTTTTTTTACTCATCAACATCTATTAGTTGAGTGTCTACTCTGTGACAGTGACTGTTATAGGAGTTAAGGATTCAGCATTGAACAAGACAGGCAAACATAATTCAGTTCACAGGAAGTTTGTTCTAGTTGGGGGAGAATTTGGAATTTTATTCTCTGGAGTGTAGAATGTGTTAAAGAGAGCAGTAGTCATTGTGTGGAATTATATTGGAGCTGGACAGCGGAGGGCCTTCAAGTCCAGGCTGTTTGAATTTCATGGTGATGCGTCGCTACTACTCTTAAGACCTGTTAATGGGCCATAGGAATCTATGGAGACCTTATAACTAGGGTAACTAGGTACCTTGCAATGATACAGTCTCCAAGAGTGATCACAGGCAATGGAGCTATAGGTTTGGGATGGCTGATGGAGAAGAGAAAGTAGTCCATCATAGTGGAAATAATTCAGGTGTCAGGGTCAGATTGATAGAAGTCATGAGTCTTTGGAGGAGCTATTTAATCTCTCTGGATGTTGATTTCTTCATTTGTAAAATAAATCCCAATTTACATACTTACTGTAAGTATTAAATTACAGCTCCACTCTACTCAAATTTCCCAAAGTTGCTCAATAAATACTAATGAAGTATTTTAGTGCCACCTTCTCCAAGGTGGGTTAAGAACTTGGCAGAGGGAAGAGCCTTATCAGATGTTGCTGAGGAAGCAAATGGACAAGAAATTGTACTGAGAAATGAAAGAGCCCTTCTCCTCAAACTGAGACATCTTGGGGGTTGCATTTTGCTTTGCTGAAGAGAAGAAACAAAGGGAAGTAGTAGTCTGCTAAAGCATGACAGACACGAAATTTATATCACAAGCATGTCTTCTTAAATATTTTCATTGTGAGCTATGTAAATTTTAACGGAAACATTTACCAGCAGATTACATTCTCTTTATGAAGAGTCCACTCATGAAATATGATCACATCCTCAGTGGAAATCTGTGAGGAAGGCAGAGCTAGACGGCAGCGTCTTTCTTACAAATTTAGAAACAGAGAATCAAAAGACAAATTCAAATTTTAACCCATGGCCATACAGTAAAATGAGAATGGCCCAAGAATGTAAGTCTTCTGATTTGGATTTCAAAAGTTCTTCTGCTAGATCCATCCACATCTTTTCTGTAAAATACTGTTCAATGAGGAATATGAATCTTCTGTGCCATTTCATTAATACAAACCATTAGGTGGAGAAGAAAATAGTAACCAGCAGAACCTATAGATAATGGACTCATGAATGCCATGAATTAGAAGATTTCAAAAACCTAGTTTCAAATTCTAGCTCTAAATATTACTAGTCATATGAAGTAATAGGAGTCTCATATATTTGCTGCGATAAGGATAATTATGTTTATTAAATAATTTAGCTCTGTGCCTGGCTAGGAATTTCAAATATATGAATGATACAAGTAATTCTGCTAAAGTTTCACCCAATGAATTATACCATACACTGCTCCCTTCTACTTTCCAAAGTCATCCAGTTAGCATTGGTTTCATCAAACCAACAACAAATGGCACAATATTTTCAGGGCAACTTGTTTAATTGCTGGAGAGCACTCATTAGGACATACTTTTTCACTTCTTAAATATTATCTACTTCTTTATTTTCTCACTTTCGTGATACCCTTTCTTCTCTTTCTTTCTCAACTTAATTATATGTGCTTTTGGCCTCTTATATTGGTGGTCCTCAACCTTTTAGGCACCAGGAATAGGAGCTCCTATGAGAATCTACTGCCTGATGATCTGAGGTGGAGCTGAGGTGGTGATGCTAGCGCTGGGAAGCAGCTGAATATACAGATGAAGTTTTGCTCACTCACCTGCTGCTCATCTCTTGCTGTGCGGCTCTGTTCCTAACAGGCCACAAACCAGTTCTGGGGTTTGGGGACCCTTGTCTTAGAGTCATACTCTTTTCCTTGACTATTTTGTGCATGTAGTTGAATAGATTACTGTGCATAATATATTTAATGTTTTCATCTTTTTAGGGGTTATATCAATGGGTATAAAGGTCTTATCTTTAATTTTTGTTCTTGCTGTAAGTCTTATTTTTAATCAGCCCTTACTACTCAAAAGTCTTCTGGATTTCATTCTTTGCTGGTTGGTATTGAGAAGTAATTTCTTTTCCCAATTCTGAAAATCCCTGAATTAATGAATTACCTTTATTCCCTTCCATTTTTTTTTTTTCTTACCAGCTGGGCCACACTTCAAAACTATCTCTTTTTCAATATATTTTTAGATGGAGCCAGAAATACTAAATTCTCTTTCCTGGCTATTTCTCCTAGATCCACAAGATCATAAGATACACTCATGGTTTTCTTCCTAAGTTATCACAGGTGAGGGTTTTGCCCAGTGTTTCACCTCTGCAAAATAGAAAATACAATCTTTCCAACTTTGATCAGCTCTCTTACCACCTGTCAGACAAGTGCTAGGTCAGTGCCTCATATGTCAGAGTTCGTTGCAGCTGTCGTCCATTTTTAGGCATTTTCTACATCAGTCAGGATAGGGGAAGCAGTAGTACAGCAATTAACAGCCTGAAATTCACAGTGAATTAAGCAACATCTACCTCAGATCAGCTGAGGGCTCAGCTCCATGTCATCCTCAGTCCAGGATCCAGCATGATAGAGGAACTGCCACTTGCATTTTGCCAATTGCTGTGGCAGGGTTCTAAAAGCCGCTACCTGGAAGATACACAATGCCATTTGTCCACATCCGGTTGGATGGCCACAGACAACTTCAAATTTGGGTAGCAGCAAAAGAATCATAATGCAAAACAAAGAGAGGCAAGAAAGGAAGAATCACAGTCAAGAGAGTTTGATATCATAGAATTCAAAGCATGAACATATTTCATAAAAAAAGATTGCCATCAGCAACAGCAAATATGAGTGAAAAGTGAAGATAAGGATTTACAGGTAAAATGTGACACAATTAGTAATACTTAAGAAACAGTAAGAGAACGTTGAGAGACAGAAATGTAAGCTCACCCTCATGAATACAAGTTTCAATTTACCCAAGTTGCCTCGAAGTTTACCTGTATCCAATATGAACACTTCTACAGACCAGGAATTCTGATGTGTAGAAATCCGTCTTAATTTTCAAATAATAGAGACTCAGGCCCCCACAGTATTTTCCATTCAGAGTTTCTCACTTCCCCTGAATGGTAGAAGAAATTTGGAGGCCACGTAATTCAAAAGAAAATTCAACCTCCTCAACAGAAGTCAGCCACTGTTGGTGACCATCACACACAATTTTGTGAGAAGAAAGAGGCTCGGGCCCTCAAGAGATGTTGGTTGACTGCTGGTCCAGTTCCTTGAACAGGTTTTTAGATCTTCAAAGAAGGCTCATGCTACTCCCTTAGTGCTAAAACGAGCCCTAGGTATTCCTTACGAGAGTTTTAAATTTGCATGTCTTGGTCTTTGCTTCTTTCATTCCTGTATGCTGCCTTGAAAAGCTGGCCTACTCATTAACTATAAGGCACATTTGGCTTATGCTTCTGTCTCTGGAAAAATATGAACTACTGTCTCTTTTCCCAAGGATCTCTTAAGACTTGAATAGTATCAACTTGCCAACATTTGAATTCCAAACAATCCTAGTTCATTCCCATTCTCAGATAATGGGAAATCACACACACTTTTCTAAGGGCTGTTCACATCCTTCTAAGGTCTTGTATGTGGGGAGAAGGAGAGAAGGGCACTTTCATGGACTCAAAATGAATTTATTCTCCTAAATGTGACCATGTGGACTTTCCGTCACAGCTCTCTCCTGGGGGAAAGCAATGAAGAACAAAACAGAAACAAATCAATAAACGAGGAAAACCTAAACAAGCCTGGTCTTCTGCAGAGCCCTCCCTACCCAACCACCACTAATAGCTCAGAGAAGGATTCTCCATTAGTGACCATTATACATTTTAGACTTAATGTTTTTGAAGTGCAATATTTTTACTAATGGAAAGGTAAGTTTAATCATCAAGATATACCTGACCATCAATGGTTGTTGAATGAAGAAATGCTATGTATCCACAATTACATACTGCTCATAGCTCTAAACGATATCTTCAATGCACCAATACTATGCAAAAATACCTGAATTGCCTGGGAACATTACAACAGCTGCTACATCAGAAGTTATTTTGCCAGTTGTTTAGAGGCTGTGAAAATGAACACAAGCTGGCAGAACCCCTGGCACTGTCTCTGGGAGCCATTTTTGCCTAGAATAAAGGTGATTTCTTTAGAAACACATTATCTGAAGGATCATAGAAGATGAGAGGCACACTGAGCAGTACTAGTACTAAGAACAAAACGCACCATAGGAGAACAAGATACCATGTGCTGCTAAGTAGACTGCAGCTCAGCTCCGATAGCACACAAATATATAATGTGCTTACTTACGAGGATGGAGCATATGAATATTTAGGTAGTTTAAGACAACACTGTTAAGGAGAGGCTGCCTGAGCTGATAGTAAGGTGTTCGTGTATGGATTCAACAGAATCGAATATATGGGGAGTGTTTATCGTGGATCAGGCACTGTGTTCAACTTTTGTCATGCAGGAGTAGACCTAAGACACAGCCCTGACCTCTGGAAGCCTACTATCGTGTATTTAGTGCCTACTTTATAAATCTCTTGACAAAAGGTAGAAGAGAAAGAAAAATCAGATTGACCTTGGCCATTAAAGCATGAGTTCAGATGTTGCAACATATTTGCTGACACCTAGTTCATGTTCCTCCTTTGCATCCTTCTTACCCCTCTTGCCCAGGGGTGCACATCCCTCCCTTCTCATGCTCCGTCTTGGTAATTGATGACCATACAAGTGCCGCCCATTTCTTGCTGGGTCCCAGCGTTTTTGTCTTCCTTCCTTCCAGAGTTTGTCACTCGGAGATCACTTACCCAAGTCTCCCTGCAGCACTTTTAATATAATCTTATTTGTAACTCTGAGGTGAGGGTCACTGATAGATATATTTAATAAAAACGATTTTCAAATAAAATAAAAACCAGAACTTGGTCAAAAAGCCCATTAGGGCAATAGCTGAGGTTTGTCTCCCTCTGCTGTTCAACTAGGGGAGCAGCAAGGCGTTTCTCCGCTGTTCTGCGCCCGGACTTCTGGCTGCGTTGGCGCAAGCCTGATTACCTCTTTAAGGGCAGAACATGGGACTGGGAATGAATGGGAGAATCACACTGCTACTCAGATCGTCAGTTTGCTAACCCTACCGCGCTATCACTGATGCAAAATTCAACTCTCGAGAGCTGACAAAATAGGTTTTACTTTCACCAATTCTCTAAGCCTTCAACTGCACTCTTCCCCTTGGTAACAATCTCAGAATCTATCTAGAAGGAAGACTGTCTCAGTGACAGAGGAGGAAAGCATAGAATTATTAAGCAGAAGCCAGGTCCCCTTTCAGACTCTGTTACTCTCTGGTTGTCTGTCTTGCCTGGCTTTGGGGAAGTCACATTTACTATCTAAATCTCAGTCTCTTCACCTGTAAAAGGAGAAAGTAATCTGTAAATGAGAAAGTGAAATAAGCAGAAAGACAAAATTTAGGAACTGTGACTTTAAAAGATTACTTAACCTAACTTCCTTATTCTTATAAGCAAACCAAAGCAAAAGGGATCACAAACCCCTGGCTCATGAGAATGAGCATTTATAACACTGCCCTTGCCCAAGTTTACAGCAATCTCATTTAAATAGTCCAGGATAAGGCTCAGTATTGGTCCGTTTTAAAGGCATTCTAAGCAACGCTAATGTGTAACCAAGGATTAAAACAAAACAACACACGCAGAAACATAACAAAACAAAACAAACTAACAAAAACCACTGTCCTATAAAGGAAGAAAACACTGCTCAGTATCTGCTGAAGGAGCTCCTACAGAACAGAATCAAGATGCGAATGCCTATTGCATGTTTTCTGGAACAGTGCTGTTTCTGTATCCTCAATGGGCAGATAACCCACCGTACTCCCTCCAACTGGTTACAGTTTCTCTCTCTAGCAACCTACCAGAGTAGTTATCACTTCTTTCTTATGCAAGTGATGTATTCCCATTCTTTATATAGACTCTTATAGAGTGTAAGCTTGTTAAGAATACAGACCACTTCACTATTATTCTACATATCCCATATAACCAGGGACTGTGTTACCACACTCTGCAGAAAGAAATCTGTTTTAAACACTCTGTTTTATCAAACTCCCTCCTCTTTCCACTCTCTACCTTCGTCATACCTAGACGTCTTTTCTTTTTGGCTAAATCATCCAAATTCCTTTTATTTTCCTCACTGCTTTAATTTTTTAGGCCTTTCATCACATCTCTGCCTGACGTCGCTCTTTTCTTTTTTTCTTAGGCAAAGGAATCTAACCCTTTGAACTTACCCGCAAATTACCAGCCACAATGACTAAAACAATTAGTGTCTCTTCAGTATTTTGGGATTAGTTTCACTCTTCACTTAATATTCTTGGGATTATGGTTAAAGGGCCGTGAATGGATAAGCTCTTTCCTCCAAGGAGGCAACTGGAACTCCCCTGAGTCAGCTGCAAATCTGTTGCACATTCTAATATTTGCTATTGCTCTATTCTCTAATTATGTTTTGCTCTTTGCTATGGGTATGACTGACCTCCACTTGCCACTTCATTCCCCCCAACCCCACACACACCCTACCTTTGGTTTTGTTACTTATCCAATACCCTCTTCCCTTTTTTCATTAATCTACCCCTTACCCATATTTCCAGGGGCAGGTAAGATTCTAGCTTTCTTTTTCTTTTTTCTTTCTTTTTTTTAAAACTCTTTCTCTGACCTTTCTAGCCACAATTGATTACTGTCATCTCAACACAACTGACTCAAAATCACCTATCTCATCAGGTGAACACTCACTTACACAATCATAGTGAGAAACTATTTTATTAATGTTTTTTTTTAAAACTAGAATGTAAACTCAAGATTAGAAGTCTTTCTTCTGCTTCTTCTCTATTCCCAGTATCTTCCAATACAGCATTGGGAAACCAATATAATAGTCCTCAGAGGTCAGACATGCTGCACACTGATTCTGTGCTACATCTAAGTCTGAACACTACCTACAATTGACTAATTTAATCCTCCTAACAAGCCTAGGAAGTCATCACTAATATTATCCTCACTTTCCAGAGAAAACAATACACCAGGAAATCAACTATCTCAAGTTTACCCAGCTAGCAAGTGGCAGAGACAGTTCTCAAGTCTGGACCATCTGACTTCATAACCCATGCCCTAAATCAAAGTGCAGTACTTACCTACCTGTTGTATTTATAAGTACAATACCTGCATAGGAACAAGGAAAATGATAACGTAAATCCCTTAATATAGGGCCTGGCTCACAGGTCCTTAGTAAGTGGTGGATGTTATTATTACGTAGAACAATTCTGGCTCTGCTCCTTACTGTGTAAAGAGATGGCGTAGATCACCAATAATCTCTACACCCAGAGGCTCCATGCAGATTTGGACAATCGGCAGTGACTTCTCAAAGTGGGTATTTTAAATGCATGGGAGAATTACTTTCACAGGGGGAGGGATTTCTGGTTACCATCATGACAGTAGTGCCACTGGCCTTGAGCAGGGGAAAAGGCAAGGATGGCAAACACCGAATCCTTTTCAGGCCTACAAAACAAAGATCACTCCTGCCCAAAACTCAGACTGTACTCGCATTAGGAAACATGGGACCAAATATTTCTAAAGCCCCTCAACATCTTAAATTAATACCACAGTATTAATATTGTAGGTTTTTTGTTTTTTTTTTTTTTGCTAAGATATGATTGCCTGTCAAGGTTTTAACCTTTATCACTGACTAAAAATATTAGCTCTGCACTACTCATCAACTAGCCAGTATTTAAGACATAGGATTATGTATTTATAATTAATATGGATTAGATACTATTTTCCATGAAGCGTGGAAGACAAGTCAATTTGGAGAGCCACACAGCTGCTCAATAATACATATGATGCCTGTTTAAAAAAAGTGTATTACATTGCTTTCTTAAAGCATGAGAAGCAGCATGGTGTAGTTGGAAAAGCACAGTCTGGAAGCAGAGAAACCATTTTCTAATTCCAGATCTATCAATTATTAACTATGTAAACTTAGGCATATTATTTACCTTAGTGGGACCCTGTTTTCCTGAATGGGGTACAGGAGCAACACGATATGTTTTAAGGATGTTGTAAGAATTAGAACGACTATTTAGAAAGGCTGGCACGAATTGGTGGCTCAATAAATGGTATCCATAATAATTTTTATTATTCTTTTCATCATGCAGAAGATATTTATTGGTTCCTCCCACTGTACTAAAAGAGGAAATGTGATTTTGGATCTGGGCCTTGAAAGATAATTAAGTTTTGGTCTGGTGGATAAGCGAGCAACTTTACGACCAGAGAATGTAATGACCTTAATGTATGTTTGCACTGATTTGATAAATATTTGTTGAGTTGCTATTACATACCAAACACTGTAATAGGTCCTAAAGATAGAATAAAGATGGTCTTTATATGCATACAATTGGTATTCTGGAAGATTTTGCTTTATATCTCTACAAGATGTGGTAACAGCATGCCACATTTTCAAAATCTGTTTTTATAATTTTTAGGACATCATGCTAGACTTACTGAAATGTTTCTATTCATCAGCCTTATTTCTTATACAAAGAAATCATAAATCCTCCAAGTTTGTTTAATCCAGCAGTTGCGCCTCCCGTAACGTAGCACACAAGCGTGTAAGTGCGCACACACACATTCACACGTACACACACATTATCCCTGTCCCTCAATATCATGAATGTCAGTTGGCACATTACTTACTCATGGTTTCCTTGATTTTTCTCATTATAAAATTTGATTCGTAAAGCTCCTTGGTCTATTACTTGAAAAAATTGATTTAGCAGTAAAAAATGGTTAGGGAATACAGGACTTCACTGGGTCTCTAATGTGCACTGGGATTTTCTAAGAGATTGATATGCTGCATTTTATTTCACAAATTTAACCTAGGAGCCCTCTTAAAAATATTTTCCCCATTACATCTGACTTGATAACAAATGCTGGTAAATTATTATATAACAATTACTCTTGTCTCATGGCTTTCTCTGACAATTTTAATGAACATTGTTTTGAACACATGGCTTGCAAGATTATATTTCTCTTCCTGGAAAAGTGGGAAGTAATTGTAATTAATTTTTAAATCTGTGTCTAGAGCAAGCTAATTTTATTTTCAATTTAAGGAGGAGACATTGAAGCCAATATTAAATGTTCGAATTATCCCATTTAGGTCTCTTATTTGTCTCTGCTCCCAAATACCAGTGATCTCTGAGTGACAGCCAGCAAATGCTCAATCCTATAAATTTACATTTAGTAAATAAGACTCGAGTATCCATTATATTACATGTGCAGTAGTAGGCATTGAAGAAAAAGATAATTTAATTATGGCTCATGCCTCGAGGAGCTTATAATCTAATAGTGAAGACAGTTAAGCTTATAAGTAATTATAATATATTATAAT
Source organism: Rousettus aegyptiacus (assembly GCF_014176215.1). Lineage (NCBI taxonomy): Eukaryota > Metazoa > Chordata > Mammalia > Chiroptera > Pteropodidae > Rousettus > Rousettus aegyptiacus. Next base: position 13,816,511 of record NW_023416306.1, read on the forward strand.
AAGTGTGGGTTAGAAATGAAATACGTCATAGAGAAGGAAGTGATTATCTGGTTGGACGAATATCTGAAAAATTTTCTTACAACCCAAGCAGACAGTTTATTACAATTGAACAAATACTATTTAAACCAAATTCCCTTGACTTGGAGTTTAGTGAGAAACAAGAGAATATCATAAACAACAACAACAGTTCAGGATGCTTGAATTTCTCTTATTCACCTCATTTCCTTTACAGGAATGACTGAAAGATTTATCGCTTAATAGAACCCATGAGGGCAACTGTACTTTGATGAAAGAGAGTCACCTAGAATAAGAAATGTCTAAAAACACAGTTTGAATTCCACCTCTGAAGAGCCAACACTGGGTAACATACCTTCACTCTAAATCATCATCCCATCTGTTACCTATCAAAGCCATTCTCTCCTCACTCACCCAATATCCCCTCACAATACTTTTTGTACATTAAACCCAATTCATCAAAAACATATCACTGAACAACATGATGATAATGCTATTGGTAACGATAGTAGTACTCTGCTACTTTTTGTAATAACCCATACTGTAATATTTAATCTGTACCAAAATTCTGCTCATTGGTTTATATAATTTACCTTTTAAACTTCAGAGAACTAAGACTCAGAGATATTGAATGCGTACTTTCAATTCATGTAGCTACAAAGTCATGGAACTAATGCACAGTGTCCAGTCATTTGATTTAATTTTGGTGTTTTTAGTTTTCTTCAGCCAACTTTTGTGAAGCTGACATATCTGAATATTGAGCTGCCAAGAAAGCACACTAAATATCAATTGTGACTTATGGCCATCATGATTTATGAGCGAGAAGTTGTTCTTGTTCTCAAACTATCATTATGTGAAAGATTATATCAAAACTCTTCTCAGATAAAAACTACCCTCTCAGCCTAATAGACCCATTAGAATTTTTATAGTGTTATAATTGAAAACAATGGTCTTCAAAGTTATGTAACTCACTGAACTGATTAGATCATGAGTTCTCAGTGTTAACATGAACGCATTCTTGGGGTCTTCTTCAGGTTGTATGATAGAGCTATCCAATTAACTATAAATCCACGTTTTTCTCACCTACTCAAGAAAATATATTGGAATTTCAAATGAGTAGCAATGTGATGTATAAACTTCTATATAAGTAATCATAAAAAAGTAAGTTATTGTAAACTTTTGTACCTTAATTGTTATTAAGACACTAATTGTGATAGTCATGACAGATTAAGACTCACCAGGGTGCCACAATACAACCATTTAAAAAATTGATTTATTCATGTATTGCATAATATTTGTGATCTGCTTTATCTTTTTATGAAGTCATTTAAAAAGTACCTTTAAATATTAACATAGTTATTTAATCCTTTACTTTCACTCAATTTTATTTAAAAATTCACAGAAAGAAAAGCTGATAACAATCATAATAATAGAATGACTAGATAACTAGCATTATGTGCTTTATAATTTAACAAGTATTTTATGTCTATTACACTTGATCTCCAATAACCTTGTAATACATTCAGTAATTCCCATTTTGAAGACAAAGAAGCTGAGATTCATAAAGGAAATATCAAAGATATGAGATAGAGTGTTTATTTACAACTTTATCATTTTAAGGTTAGTGTACTTATAGAAGAAAAAATAGAATCATACAAACTCAGGGAGAATTACCTCAGCCACCAAACCAGAAAGACTAGCATTAACCTGGGATTCTTCATTCCAATTGGTTTGTTCTGCATCAATACAGTTAATTAATATACAACTCCAAATTAGCTTTTGCAGGCAGGGAAATGTCAGCGGGTTTCTTCTTGTCCTCCTGCTAAGTGGAGGACATTAAATCATTATTACACATAATAGTTCCTAATTTGCAGGTGGAAATATTAGCTTCCAAATGTATAAAAATCATTATGAGCCTGAAGGTCAACAGTTGCATATTAGATTGTTTCGGTTTCCTGCTGGTCACTTTACAACTCAGTTTAATAGTTACCGTAGTATCTTTGGTCTAAAGCGAACTATGGCCTACACCTCATCTCTTCATCTTTACTTACCATGAGGTAGCTAGGAGACCAGACTGTCAGCTGTACTTTTCTGACATAGAAAAGGAAACCCAGAGAGGTTAAGTGACACAGCAAAGGTCACACAGAAAATTCAACCGGTCAGTGGCTCTTCCAGGTTGGAATGGTACAAGCCTTGGAAAGAATCGATCAATTTATTTCTTCTCACTTATCTAAGTGTCTCCATACTCTCCTTATAATTCTATACTCCATGCCGTTCAGGGGAACAGTGCATGATAAGAGGAAAATGAATGACTTTACCAGCAGCAAATGCACTCTGTAAATAAGACTGCAATTACCGCCCGAGAAGTTGGGACTCGCTGTTGCAGTATTTTATCTGCTGGGTGGCCAATTCATTAAAACAGATATCTTGTGTTTTAATCACTCTGCCAAACCACCATCTGTTTCCAACCCAACCTCTCCCCAATCCTAAATATTCCCCCATACCTCCTGCCACAGTCTCAGTCAGGTTTTGGTATAGGAATGGACAGCTTGTGAGTGAAATGTCAGGGGACTGTATGATAATTCATCTTTTGGGCATGACAGAACAAGCTGTTGGCTGCTGTGAATAAGCATAGCAGGCCTCACTGGGCAAAGTCCTGGATCTAAAAAGAGGACGGCTCCCACTTGGTAGAAACAAATGCCTCCTCGCCTTCTACTCAGAATAGTTACCAATCTTTCTAGAAAGTCTGAGAAATATTTCAGAGCCCAGGAATAAGGATCTAGTTTAAGGGGCTCTGAATTTCAGTACTTAAGAGATGAATCAAAATCAAATGTGTCAATATTTAATATTAGTAATATGACTAGCATTTAATAGGTTTTTCTATGAGTTAGGACCATGTCAAGTACTTTACTTATACTATCTCATTTTAGTTCCTAAATTAACCTTGCCGAGTAATATGTTGTGTGTCCAGTTTTACAGATGAATCAACTAAAGACTCAGACTGCTCAGGTCATTAACCCAAAGTCACAGGAATTCAATGACAAGAGATTGGATATGAACTCATGTTTCTTTGACACCAAATCCTGTACTCTCAATGACTATATTACCTGCCGAGCTTCATAATGCCACAGAGGTACTAGCACCGAACTGCCTTAATAATAGTTTTGTCCTGTCATGTGGGTTACAATATCATTGCTCATTATTATTATTATCATTGCAACCAGTTAAGGCTTTTTTTTTTTTGGTTAATTATCTTTTATAAAACAACAAAAACCACCACTAACAACAATAAAACTTCAGGCTCAGAAAGTTAAATTAGTTTTTGTAAAACCACTGAGCAGAATCTTAGCAACATAGGTTTTTTGGTACCGCAGACTAAAGCTTAGAAAAGCAATGCTTAGCCATGAACGCCTGTCCAAAACCTGGCTAAGTTGGACAAAACTCTTCTAAGTTATGACTGAGCCTCAGCTGTACCACTTCCCCGCTTTCCTAACCTACAGGTGCAAGGTGTACACATATATGGCCAGCAACTTACTGGAGCCATCTCACACTGGCTCAACATTCTGGCTCCATGAAGTCAAATTGGTAGGTCAAGCAGGTCCAACATAGGATCCAAAACAACATAAAACTATGAAGCGCTTCGTTTCAAAATTATTAAGATTTTCAAGACAGCAACAATGGGGCATTAAACCAAACATAGGAACCTTCTGAGTGTGGAATCCTGTGCACCTACACAAGTCACATGCTAATGACAGTTTCAAAGTCCAGAAAAGGCCCTCTTTTCCTCCATCTTGTTCTTCTCCTAAAACCCAGAATGGAAAGAATGCTGGACTGAGAGATTATGGCCCTAGGTCTTGGTTTAGGGTGTATGGCTAACTGGCTCTGTGACTTTAAATTTGTCATTTAGCCTTTGGTACTGAGAATCATAAACTCTGGGAGTTGGACTAGGTAATCTCTAAAGTCCATCCAAGCTACCTGAGTCTACAACTTTTTAGAGCATCCAGTTGCCTCCCTCCCTCTACTTAGCTTCATTTATTTTTTTCAGTTTCCCTCTCCGCCAGTGCAACTATAAAACGAATCAGGCCCCCTAACTCCTGCACCACAATCGACCACGCACGTCCTTCACCTCCATGACTGCAAAGCACTCCTCCCACTTCAATTACCAGGTCACCATTGCTCATGCCAGTCCTCCTCATAGCCTCACATGCCTGCCCTGGGCCATTTAAAGAAAGTTATTTTGAGACTGTTAAAGAGAGAAAAATTGTTCCAGCTTAATCTACTAACTCCATGATAGTGAAGCAAGCACCAGGAGATTTTCCCCAAAGGGATATATTTGTTAAAATCATGTGTTTCTTGTTTTCTCTTTTAAACAAAGATTTCTGTATCATGAAGATAAGCAAAGGCAAACCAAAATTACTTATTCATGTATATTTCAGAATAAAAGCCTTACTTCAAACCATAAACTCTATACTATGAAAAATTATAGTGATACCAATTATCTTTTCTTCATCTCTAATTTCTTTCCCCCTGTCCTCTCCATTAAAAATGAATAGGTCTGTCTGCTTTGATCTCACTCCTATTCCCAGATCTAGATTAAATGACATCCCTTTCTTCCTATAAACTCTTCTCGAATCTTCTGCAGATTCCTCCTTCCACCAACCAACACCACTACCACCTCCTACCTAAGACTGTCAATAGCGTTTTTGTTCATTTTGCCTTAGAGAACATATATCCTTTACCTCTGCATTAAAAAAAGTATATATGCCTTGCTTTTTATTTGAGCGAGATTTTGGATTTTTTTAATTTTTATTTTATTTTTATAAAACTTACTACTCCTTTAAAGAAGAGCTCAAATTTCTACTTTCTGGCTAAATTTCCTCCATTTCCATCCACCCAAATTGGTATCATCTTTCCCTTAATATGACCCTTTCAGAATATTGTCACTTCTTAAAATTGCTTAAAAATATGTATGCACATGCCTCATATCCCCTAGCAAGCTTATAAGCAACTTGAGGACAAGAAATAAGCTTTCAGTGGCTAAAAGCATGTTTTGATTAGATTAGAGTCGCAATGAGTGTTTGTTGAGTGAATGACTGTGAATTATTATCAGAGAGACAAGTTAAAACAGGAACAACTGGATTAGCGTCTTATCTCAGCTGACCTCTCACCTTTGATGTTCCTTGTTCATGTTTCTCAACTTCTGAGTCTATCAAAAGCCAAGTGAAGATGCTATTTCTCTGAGATCATTCATCTGTCCTGTTAATTTGTGTTAAGTGGTACTTTATCAGAGCCAGGCTTTTAAGTCCATTAAAAGTCTTACAGCTTGTCTCAAAGCTGGGAACACTATAAAAGACAACATCAATTCTGCAGCTCTGCCCTACACTCAGGACAAGCAGATGCTCTCAGTCTAGGTCTTGAAGTCAGCATCCAGGACCTCCAGAATGACCGAACCCATGAAATGACACCAGGCTGTGGAGTGTCACCTCTTCTGAGATATGAAGCAGGCTGCCCTGAACTCAAAATTTTTTATAAAGATATCAGCCGAAGAAGAAACCATCCATGCAATTATCTTTAAATATAGCATCCTCATTTCTTCAGCCTTTATAATACACCTTTATAAATTCTTTAAAAACAACAAATTTGGCAGACTACACAAGGCTCACTAACCTGGGAAATTTATTTTAAAAATACAGATTCTCACATACCATTTGTAAAGAATGTCTGGAGTGAGGCTCAGCGTTGTATATTTTTAAAAGCTTCATACATGTTTCCTATTCGTAGCTAGAATTTAGAACTCTGGAAGCTCATTGCAGAGTCCAAAGTAATTTAACATCAGTTATTATTTCATAGAAATAGCTAAGAATATTATTCCCATTTTAGTCATGAGCAAAGTAAGGGTCAGAGAGATCTGATGACTCACCTAGCAAGAGTCTCAACTTTGGTCTTGAGTTAGAACATAAGCTCAGATCTTCTGACTCCTAGTTCAGGGCCTGTCTACTATTCACTCTGAGGCCCAACAACTGTAATCACTAACATATTAGCATGAACTAAGTTATCAGATTGCACTAAAGAGGATGAGAAAATGAGGGTAGTACATTTTAATCAGAAAGAGAACCATGTATTGCAAGAAAAGTTCAAATCATCGGAGGCTCTTTAAATGCCCCTGCAATCTGGGAACTAAAGAAGGCGGGAAGGAGGAAACAACTATCAAATAATCCTATAAATGGTCAAGTCTTCTATTTTTTTTTTCCTCCCCTTTCTCCATATCACATTTCCTTTTCTTCCTTCTTCCCTGGCAATTACTTAGATCCATTACCAATACAGAAAGTATAGACTCAGCTTAACAAAAGAAGAAGCTAGAAATGAATTTTTGCACTCATGTGCCAAGGTTGTTTGTTCTGAATCATTGCCCCATCTTCTCATGCTTGTTGCCTCTATCTTTCTAATAACTCCCTTCCTAAGAGAAAAGTAGTACTGATGTGATTGATTAGAATTCAGAGCTTTTATTGGGCCATATTTCACTAGTGGATGAGTTCACTCTGCCCTAAATATTACCACCTGTGTGGATCTCTTATCTTTTCTCAGTAAGACATGCAAATATACAATATACAAATATATGAAACTTTAATGTATGAGTGGTAAATTGGATCATTGGAGAAAAGAGAGACTGTTTCTAATTGAGCTGAATAAAATAGTTAATTATGTAGAAAAGAATGAAATTGGACATCGCTATAACTTCACATATATAAGAATTTAGGCAGGAAAAAAAAATATTTAAAAAATCCAGAATCCAACTGTTTCTCCCCAATATGACCACCACCACCCAATAGCCTCCTAACTGGTTTCCATCTTAACCCCAATGTCTAATTTCAACACAGCAACCTTACTGATACTTTTAAAAATAACTCAGATTACAATAGCTTAAAATTATTTAATGCTTTCTCAATTCATTCACAATTGAATCTAAAATCCTTAATGTGGTCTGCGAAGGCATTCTATGACTCTACCACAGACTGCCTGTCGTACTTCAACTCAGGCTTCCCTGACTCATACTACCCCAGCATGCTAGCATCCTTGCTTTCTGTCAATTTAGCTAAGCTTGTTTTTGGCCTTGGGGCTTCTGCACTTACTCTTTCTTATACTTGAATACTCTGATTGTAGACATCAATACAATCTTCTTATTTACCCCAGTGAGGTTTCTGATCAAATTTATTATTATAGAGGTCTTCCACGACTACAAAGATATATTTATAGTTACCTGTTCTACCTAACATTTTGTCAGAAACGGTATTTGCCCTTAGAATTCACTGATTTCATCACTCTATCCATTAATTCTGCCACTTTTTTATTTTATTTATTTGTTTGTTTACTGTCATTGGACATATGCTTAATTGTTCTGCATTAGTGAGCAGACACAAATTCTTGGTGACTTAAGTAAAAAGAGATTAATTGTACTAAGTTCTTGCCACAAGTCCATTTCAGGCTGGTGACAAGGAGAAGAGTTCTTCTCTTTATCACAGTCACTCAAGGACCCAGTAAAACCAGCAACCACCATTGGAACATTTCCAATTGCTGTGTCAATTAAAAAATATATGATGAAGTTCAACCTTGAAATGACCTTAAAAATCGCTTTATTGGCTGTATTTATTCGTTTGTGAAATTCCTGCTTCTATTTCTTGCCCCTTTTTTCTACTGGGTTTGTCTTCTTAATAATTTGTAAAAGCTATTTATATATTCTTGGTACTAATCCATCTTTAGCCATATTTTCTTTGACAATAAGGAAAAAAAGTTAGTTTTATTAGCGTTCAAATTATCAGTCTTTTCTTATCAAGGTAGAACCATGGAGACCAATTAGGAGGCTGTCGAGTACTTATAGTCAAATTAGAGAGAAACGGTTGGCTTTTGGATAATTCAAGGATAGAACTAAGAGAATTTGGTGATTAATTAGGTATGGGAAAGACACATGAGAAAGGGAAGCTGAATCAATTATGACATTAAAATTTGGGACTTGATCAATTTCAAGAATGAGTAATTTGTTGAAATTATAAATGTGGAGGGGAAGATTTAGGGAAGAAAATCCAGAGTTTGGTTTTGGCCTTGCTAATTTTGAGATATCTATTAGACATCTAAATGTCAATAGATGACTCATATGGATATATGAAATAGGGTTCATGGAAAATATCAGATTTAGACACAAACATTTGGAAGTTGACAGCATATAGAAGATATTTAAAACTATGCAACTATAAAAAAAAATACACGTTCTACAGAGTTAGGTAAATAGAGCAGAGAAAAGTCTAAATACGGAGTGGTGGATAACTCTGATATTTCTGATTAGGACAAAGGAGGATTCACTAGAGGAGACTAAAAAAGAAATAGCCAGTGAGGTAGGTAGAAACATCAAGAAAAAACAGTGCTTCAGAGAAAAAGATCAACTATATCCAGGTAACAGAGCAAGGCAAAGACTAAGAAATTACGATTGCATTTGGTAATAAGGAGATAATGGGAAACCTTGACAAAAGAGTGATTACAGTGAGTTTTGGTGACTAAAATTCAAGTATAGTGATTTGGAAAGATTTTAAAGCTAGGGAATTCTTTTTTCTTTTTACTTTTTGTTTTTTCAGGGAATAGAAAATCCATCAGTAATTACATCGGGTATGATGACAAGGGAGGTTTTTTTCATGTTGTGAAAAAATTCACATAGCATGTCTGTATGGTGATGGTAATGGTTTAGTAAAGAAAAAAAATGGCAATGAGAAAGTGATGTCCTCAAGTCAGTACAATGGAAGGGATGGAGGGACAGCTCATTTACTATAGCTGAAAATTAAAGGAAGTGTGTGGGTAATAGCATCAAATATGTAAGTATATTTACAGAGGGAGACTTTTCCTTTGCATTATCACCTGCCTCTCTAGATCTATGAGTCCATGATTATACCCCAATACCATCATGTAACTGATTCCATTAAATGATGGGGGAAGAAAATTAGAGACACATTTAGGACCAGAACCTTAATCTTTTCTGATGACTACATCTCTGATGTTTAGGTCATTCATACATTCATTACGTAGATTGTTATTGAACCTCCTTGGTCAATAACTCTTCTAGATACTGAGAATATGTAGTGAAAATCTGATTTCTTTCTTTCAGAGTATTTTCATCTATAGTATGAGACAGGCATAAATTGCATAATTAATTACTCTGAGTTGCCATAAATAAAACAAAATCAGTTTTCAGTAAGAACAAAATATGGGGGCTGACTTAAGTTCACTTGGAAGATAAGTAATTGATAATCTGAGATTCAAAGGATAAATAAGATTCACATGTATGAATTAAATGTAGTGCAGGTAAGAACATTGCAGGAAGCACGATCATTGCAAAATACTCATAAAGTGTGGCAAGAGATATCAGAACAAGAAGTTTAAGTTAGCGAAATAGACTGAGACTATATTACATGAAGGAAATGGTTTAAAAGTTTATATTTATCTGAAGGATATTAAGAAGAAATCAAGGGGGATTTAAGCTATGGGTCGCCTAGAGCAGTTCTGTGTTATAAAAGGAAAACTGTTGTATGAAGAAAGGATTAAAGAAAATAAATACATATGTGGAGAGACTGGTTGGAATATTATTAAAATCATTCATGCTTTAATGATGGTAGTACGAAGCTAGTATATGGGGAGCTGGGGAGAGGGGATGAATTTGAAAAGTATCTAGGAGTTTGAATTGATGGGATATGGTAGTAGGTGGTTGATAAGAGGGAGAGATACTTTTGAGGATGACTTCCAGGCTTTGGACTTGAATATATAGGTTGGTGATGTTGCCCTTACAAATAAGAGAAGATTTTGGAATTGTTAAAGAAATGAATTGATATTGGACAGATAATATTTGAGTTGTCAGTGAGATTGTCATGGGAAGATGACAAATATAATGCACCAAATGTCCGCCAAGTGCTATGCTCGGATTTGTGAATACAGAGATAAATAAAAGTCTCTTTCTACTCTCAAAAAGTTAATAGTTTAGCAGCTTATATACTCTATTTTGCTGTAACTCCTCATTCAAATCTTCTGCTAGATCTGAAAATAAATTTTGCTCATGAATGGTTAGAAGAAAGAAAGAAAATTTTCCAAGTTGTTATCTGTTAACTAGGTAAGTCACTCGTAAAAAAAAAAAGATCAAAGTGTGGTGTAAAAGATGCTAATAACATTTATGCAAATGAAGGTTCACTATATTAACTGTAAGATCAAGGGATAACTGCAAGTAATTTGGTAATGGGCTGTAATTACCCTTCCATCCATAGCATGGGGGATAAGGGTGATACATGAATCAAACACTGTTACTGAATACTTTCACATTTCATCAGTGCCTTCTCTTTATCATTGTACTTGAACATACCCAAAAAGCCATCACAAAGTAATCAAGTTCAGTATTAGGTTAAACAGTAGAGAAAATGGTTTATTCCTACTTTTTTCCTTTTTGTCTTCCCCCACCCATTTTTTTTTAACTTGGTAATATCTGACAGAGAAGAGGTCTTTCTTAAATTATTAGTAATTAGAGTTATAATTCCAGGTATGCCAAGAACTAGCTGTGTGACACTGAGTTTCCCAATTCTTCATGTTACCGTTTGTGATAATCTCTTCAAAAGGTGTCAGAAGTGACTGCTTTTTTCTAATTTGGAAATAATTTTTAAATTGCAAAAAAGTTGCAGAACAATGCTTTTTCCCCCTGTTTCTGAGTCATTTGAGAATAAGTGGTAGACATCTTGTCCCATTACCCCTGAAATACTTAAACATGTTTCCCTACATCTATGTGCTATCCTACATCGTCATGGTATAGCCATAAAAATTACGACATTAACACTGATGCTATCTATTTTCTACTATCCGATCCACAGAACACATTTGATTTCTTTCAATTGACCCAGAGATATTCTTTAGAGCAAAAGGATTCAGTCTAGCATCGAGTGTTACATGTAGTCCTCATGTCCCTTTAGTCTGTTTCAGTTTGGAACAATTCATCAGTCTTTCCCTGAATTTCATAATCTTGCTACTTCTGAAGATGAAAGCCAATAAAATTTTTTTAATAAAGTGTCCCTCAATTTGGATTTGTCTGATCTTTTCTCATAATTAGATTTAAATTGTGCATTTTGGGGGGAGAAATATGACAGAAACGATGTGTTCTTTCTATTGCATCTTATTGAGTGGTACACAATTTCAATTTGAAGTATTACTGGTAATTTTAATCCCTTGATTAAGATAGTTTCTGCCAAGTTTCTCTTTTACAGAGTTATCGTTTTTCCCTTTGAAGTAAGTAAGTATTTTGCAAGGAGATATTTTAAGATATATAAACATCACATTCATCTTCAGACTTTTATCCACTAGTTTTTGCATGTATTTATTTTTTCTTTGCCTGATTTAATTATTACTCTGATGGTTGAAATAGTCTTTTTAAAAATTTCATCATTTGTTTAAAATTTATTCTTGGCATTTTATTATAATGAGATGCTTTTTCTTCTCGTTTTCTATTCATTTAAGTTATATCAGTATGAACTCGTGGATTTCTATTTCATTCAAAGTATTATAATTTGTTATTATTTTTATTTACGTTATCTTAGATTTGGCCAGTGAGACCAATTTAAAGACAGATTCTCTTTTTATAAAACATGTTTTCATGATTCTCTAAGTTTTACTTTACTGTTGGCACAATAAGATGTTCTAGGCTTATCTTTTAGGTCTCTTGCCTCAGCTTTGGAATTAACCAGCTTTCCAGAGATCCCTCATTCCTTTTAGTGGAGAATGGAATTTTAAAACCAAGATCTGGGTACAAGATGTGCTCACTTTGGTGAATGATATGATACACCACACAGATGCCAGCCACTCTGGGAGTGCTGCCCCAAATATCCCTTAGCTGTCAAACACTTTCAAGCAACACTTCAACTAACCAACCTATCTTTTCCTAGGTACTCACGCTATATATTATTAGAGATTCTCCTGCAATAAAAGACTTATTATTGAAAGCTTGAGATCCTTGCTCCAATTCAGGGACACTGAATGGCCATCCCAATTCCAGATCCCGTAGAGTCCCCTGAGGCCTTTGTTGGATCAGCATACCAGCTTAACTTTACTCTTTGCTCAATCCTGATTCTTTTTCCTTTCTTCCATAAATGTGATTTCCCAAAGTACTTTCTACTAAGTGTTCTGTCTCAAAGTCTGCTTTCAAGAGCAAATAACCCTAGGAGAAGTGGGGTGTTGCTGTACCTAGATTCTCTCAATGGACAGAGCTAAGAAATATATACACGCATTTACCTCTACCTATACCTCTATTAATATCTATTTCTCTATATATTTATCCACATATTGAACATCACAATAGTAGTAGGGAGAAACCTTCTCTCCTACTCTCCCTGCCAAAAAGTAAATTCATATCTCTGGAGTGTGTGACTATGTTAGGTTGGCTGATCTTAAAATAGGGAAATTGACGTGGATTATCCCAGTGGGCCAAATGTGGTAGAAAGAATCCTTAAAAATGGAACAGGGAGCCAGAAAAAGAGAATCAAAAGACGTGACTATAGAAGGTCTGAGTGATAAAAGGTAAAGACCTGACCTCCAAATGATAGCTTTGAAGATAGAAGAAAGCCAAGGAATGCGGGTGACCTCTAGAAACTGGAAAATCAGGGGAAGGAATTCTCTCCTAGAGCCTTCAGAAAGGAATCTAGTTGAGTCAACAACTTAACTTTTGCCCCATGAGAACTCTATTGAACTTGCAACTTTTTTAAAGCCACTACATTGTGGTAATTTGTCACAGAAACAACATACAACTAATATAATAAGTTTATATTGATTCCACAAATTCCAATCCAACACCACAGAGTTTATTATAGTTTTTCCCCTTTCCATATTTGTAATTCCCTTTTCCAGCACTAAGAGACTTGGCTCTCATTATGCTTAATATATTTCCATATTTGATCAATCAAAAATATGATGGGGTGCTTCTTTGTGTGGCGATCTTTCTCCTTTTCCCAGGTACCACCATTATCCTATACAAATGTCTTCCTTGTTATGGCCCCACCTAATGGCTCTTAGGCTAAATTATTAAGAATGGAGGTACAGAAATATGGAAGGAAGGAGGAAGGAAGGAAGGAAGGAAGGAAGGAAAGAAGGAAGGAAGGAAAGAAGGAAGGAAGGAAGGAAGGAAGGAAGGAAGGAAGGAAGGAAGGAAGAGAGGAAGAGAGGAGTCAGAGAAGAAACAAGGGCAGCCAAGTCAGGGTTGAAAGTCTATGCACAGAGTCTATGGATGGGCCTTCGGTTGTCATTGTATTATAAACCCCATCCCCAAAATTTTCTTAAAAAAAAAAAAAAAAAAAAGCAGTGCTTATGTTTGTGTCCCTAGGGTTTATATTTAAGGTTTTCATCACTTTCTCAAAAGAGATGCTTGAACCTCTAATAAGTTAAAAAGCACTGAGTTTATAACTATTTAGATAGAAAGTAGAGTGATGACCTAAATGTCCTTAAAAAATTATTTACAAGCCTCGAAATAGACTGCAAGGGATCTTTAAAACACTCACAACAGCCACTCTCATTAGTAGTCATTAAAATTTTACGTTCTTCCTCACAGTTTCATCTAAGAGCCTAAGGATCAGGATAATACCTATAGGTGCACACAGTCCCCGCATTTCAAAGAGAGATGGTAGACCATTTATAGGGATTGCTATAGGATTGGAAACCCAGTTTTTTAAGCTAGTGTTACCAACTTCTGCTTCTACAAGGACCCTAGAGACCAAAGAGACCCTAAAGCATGAATTTAGTAAGGATAATTTTTAAAGTGTGCACCTACCCCTCCCAATCTCTCCCAAACTATGGGTCAACTATAGAAGGAAGTTCCAGTTAGAAGCCCTAAAACTTCCCATAGAAAAGCAAACAAACAAAAACAGTTTTCAGTGTGAGCCAAGTGCAGATGACAATGATCCTGGCCACCAAAGTGTGTGCTTTCACTTTTCCTGCTTCTTCCCTGAGGCCCACCTTACAGAGGTCAACAAACATGACCTACAAGGGAGAGAGAAGATGAAGCAAAAAGGAGTCAATTGACCATAATCCCCTTGTCCCCTGATAAACATCTGTGATAAAAACTTGATCACCATTCAAGGGGGAAAAGCTCTAAATTAGTCAAGAGTTGACAGCCTTGGGATTATTGTACTCGGCTCTAAATTTTAATCACAGAAACAAGATTATGTCTGCAACTGGAAGTTAACAAAGGACTACTTTATTTTCTAAATGGAGGAAAAATATTACACCTGGTCCAAATTACATACAAGCATTGGGGGGAAAATATGTTCATGTATTGTGCTTGAGTCATCTGTGGAGGAAAAGTAAATCTGTCTTCTTATTTGGGGGGGTCAGTTCCTGTCAAAATACCTCCTTTTTATCAAATATGATATTGAAACTGTGGTAGATACTAATCAACTCATAGTCTTCTGTTGCCTGACTGGGGGCGAGGCGGGGGGCTGGGGGGGCGGAAACCCTTAGAAGCTTATTAATTCTTTTCTTTCATTGACACATAAGTGGACATGTTAGCTTAATTCTAAACCAAGCATACTGCTGGAACATTCTACAATCCCAAAAGCTGTTACTCAAGGGTCTTTAAGTGCCCTGCAAGAAGGTTTGAATAAGTTGATGTTTCAAAAACATTGAAGGTTAATTACACGTTCATCAATCTTGGGATATTTTAGTACTTATTTTGTTTTCCTCACCTGAAAACCACTTAAATACTGTTAAAGTCTTGAGGATTAATTATTTTTCTTGTTCAAATTTACTTTCTAATGGCCAAGGCCATTCCATGAGTGTACTACTTCCTTCTACCTACCTTCCCAATCACCAAGTTACCTTTTATATCATGAAAATGCAATGGTTATTAAGAGGAAGAAGAAATGAAATAAAGAGTCTAGAAGTCATTAAAAATCATTAATCCTTTTGAAGGATTATTTCAGCAATTTCTCTGCCCTTAAGCTTGGTAGCATTAAATGTGCTTCAAGATATAAAAATTTAGTCATTGAATAAATAATTATTTATGAAAAATCTATGTTGAGCAAGGCCCTGAGCTAGGGATTCAGTGGAGTACTTCTTCAATTGAAATAATTATCTTCATTATCTAAAGCAATTACACAGACATTGTCATCACATTTCTTTCATAGCCTGACAACTCTTGTTGTGACTAACCCATTTCTAGTAGTACACATTATGCCCCAATCCTAGATTCAGAGGACATTGCTATTATTGCCTGAAATTATCCATGCATAAGCTTGTCAAAAAGGTGTGCCTGAATGTATATGTGTATATATATGTATGTGTGTGTATATATATATATATACACACACATATATACACACACATACATATATACACATATGGATTATACTATTTATAGCATGGGGAATAAACAGGGGTATTCTGAAATAGGCTTTCCTTTATGAGTGGATGGCTAAAGAGAAATTTGCATCTACATTATTTAGAAGTACAGTGGTTAATCTCCCTAACTTGTGTGTCAGACTGGCCTGGGATTAGTTTTATCTGTGTCTGCTCACCAGCTTTATGAACTGACACAAGTTATTTCTTTTCTGTCAGCCTCACTATTCTCATCTGAAAAACGTGAACTATAATCTACCTCATTGAGTGTTATGAGTTATTTAATGAGAGAATATGCAAGTGCTTAACCTAGTGTCTGGCAAATAGTTTATGTTCAATAAATGATAGTTTTTTTAGTGCTTGCTCATGATCATGATAACCTTACACAGTAGCATGAATTCATTTTCTATGAACATTTTTTTCCCCAGATGAAGAAAATTAGACCAAGACAATTTTGATAATTGCCTACATGTACGTAGCTAGTAAGCAACAGGATCCTAGAGTTCATCCTGTCTGTAACCACAGCAGCCTGCTAACTCCTTCTCTGTCCCTGGTGCACATGTATTCCCACAAACATATAAGCACAGGTGAGCCTAGACCTTCCACCTTCTTGTCACATTTTAGAACTGGGGAATCCTGGAATTACAGAGATGGAAGAAATCATCAATGGTTATATTGGAAATGTAATTCTAAATCCTTCATATTTTTGTGGAAGTTGATGGTTCTAACAGACTTTTGCATATTTTATGTATTTCAGTTCTAAACTTCCCCAATATATCTTGAGATGGACAGAGCATACTCTATTAATGCCAGTCTACAGAAGAGGAAAAATAAAGATTCGGTTTTCTTTGGCTCTTCTTGGTTCTCAATGGAGTGACTTGCTGAAGGCCATGCATCTGGTAAGTGATGAAACTCCAACTCTAACTCACTCCTTGTAATTTCAAGTGCACTGCTCTTGTATACATATTACTTAACAAATGATTTACAATACCCTCATTTATTGACAGCTTCAGAATTTGCTCAACATTCTTCTAGGGTTTTATGTGCCTCAGTTAATCGAAGCTTTGAAACAAACTTTTGAGGTGTGTATTATCAGTCCTTTATTTTCCCAATAAGGACAAAAAAAAAGCCTCGGAGAACTAAAGTAGACTACTCAAGATTAACAGAAAAGTTTTGAAGCAAGCATATGAGTTCAGATTATACTACAGATGTTAATTTTGAACCCTCTCCCACAAAGCCCAAACGCTAAGAGACCAGAGGGCTTTATCATGGGAGATTTTCATACTAACACCCCACTGAAAACTTCACATTGCTACTTCCATGCATGAATAGCTTTAAAACTTAAGTATATTGTTCAAGGTCAAACAACTATTTGATAGATTCCTTCTCCTTTCTGTTCAGATTCAAGCCATCATCCAATGTGCATAAAAATTGAAATTAACTTTCATGGAAAAAATGTAATATACTCATTTCCCTGCCACTGCAACCTTTCCTTTATCAGTATACTCTATTAAAGATGGTTCAAGACAGTGGAAATAATTTTTTTTTTTAAAGCATGGTGTCCCAAAAGCCTAGTTTTAGTTTTCTTACTTTCTAGATTCTAAGTGGCCACTAGCTGAATCTGAAAAATAAAATAAATTTCTGTGGAACATCTTTTGGCTTTTGTCTTAAAGGGACAGACTGAGAGGAAAGACATTGCTTTTAACATCCACTTACCCCCTGACACATTGGGTGTCCTTGCTGCAATACAACATGGAGCAGAAACTGTTTAAAAATGACAGTGCATATTGGTGGGAGTATAAATGGGAGCGCCATTTCTGGAGGGCAGTTTGGCAACATAGATCAAACTGAAAATGTGTAGATCCATTAACACAATGATCTTACTATAGAAATAAATTATAAAGAACAGTTTGCCTAAGAGTAAGAGAGAGAGAAATTGAAATATTGACAAACTGGAAGAAACCTAGATACTATTCAGATAGGAAATTAGTTGAGTAAAGCAAGACAAATCAATTCAATGGATTTATGTTTTTTAAAGAATGATATAAACCTATATGTAAATGCAGAAAAAGTTGTTTAAGAATTTTTGATAAGTAGAGACATAGGTCACAGATAACTACGTATGTATATTTACAAATGCAACACGTGTTTATTAAGCAATGATTAGATGCCAGGCATTTCTCCAATGTGATCAAAATTTTTGTCAGAAGTATTTTGCGTATACTTGTTTTATACACAGTAAGAGAGATATCTAAAGAGCTGTTCATATAATCATTAAAAGTGTGGGATTTGAGGAACACATTTTGCTCTTATTCTATTTTCTTGTCAGAATTGTATGCATTTCAGAAATAATTAGCATGTTTTGCTTTTATAATTAGAAAAGACAAATTCATTTAGAGACAAAGTGTAAGAACAGTCCATTGGCACATGGACCTTTGCCATGATGGTTCTATTCCAACAAAGTTGGAAGAGAAGGCAAGGGACAGAAATGCCACCAATCCTCTTATTTCCCTAGAAGCGAAAAGATAATGGCTCCTCCCAGTTCTACTCTTCAGGGGTCATATTTTAGATGCAGGAAAGGGGTCCAAGAAAGGATGCCTAAATTTCTTTACATGAAACACTGGTGAAGCAGTGAAATTTTCTGAGTTAGAGAAGCAACAGCATTAATTACAGCTAACAACGTTTACAAAAGGAGGCCAGAGGAGGCCTGGGTCAACAACTATCCCTAGAGCTCAAAGTCACTTCATTATGCTGGACTTTAGCCAAAGCTGAGATCTGTTCACTTGGCCTCCCTGATGGAAGAAATTCCTGCTCTTGAATATTAGGCCCAAACCTACATGCATGGGGCCATCACCTGAACACTAATAATTCCCACCTCTGCTTTCAAATCATTTGAAGGAAGATTTTCAGAAAACACTAAAGCTTGAGTTAAACATGTCTTGATTCCATTATTCTGGTTTGTTTTGAGCCTGAGTCCAAGCATATTTTAAAGGTGATTGAGAACATACAGTCAACATTAGAAGGAAGAATTCTTGCATTCTTTTCTTATCTCTTGTACTTATTGGTTGGGTGGTTTTGGACATAACATTTAATTTCTCTGAGTTATCACTTGAAAATCAAGATGAAGATAAAACTATCTGTTTTACTGAAATCATGGTTGATTTGAGTATTACATGAGAGAATATGTATAAAAATCTTGTAAAACGTTAAGTTAATAATATTATTTCATAAGTCTAACAAGCTTCCCCCAACCCTCACTGAAATATATCACTTAATTCAAGGTCAATATACTAAAGCACTGTTTCTCAATATGTGGAATGTGAACTGTCCGCATCAAAATCACCTGGGCCACTTGTGAAAAATGTAGAGTAAAACTGAAATAGAATCTTTTGGAAATGGAGTCCGAATCTGCATTTTAAATAGGCAATCCAGCATGCTCTTGCGAGATTAGATTGAGAGTCAGTGCTAAATTCTTGCGAGTAGATGCAGTAGACTGTGGTAACTCTCTGGTATAAAGCAAAGACTGGCAGCAGTTCAAAAGTAGCAGCCCTACCAACATCCAGTTAATATTAATACCAAAGGTAGATCAGAATATATAAATTCACTCTCAGCTTTTGACCATGTCAGAATGGATTCTCTTAGTGCCCTGTTGACTTTCTGTGCTGTGTCTTGTGAAATAGATTTATCTCGTTACTGTTTGACCTAACACAATAGAATGGCTTGCCATTGGTGAAACTGCACATAAGTTAGATGCATGGTGTCAGTTGCTTATACATCATTAACAGTACGTGCTGCAGGCCTTTGTGAGTGGGTAATTATGTTCACTCTACTTTTAGAGGTCTCTAACTTCGTCAACCAGTTCAGCACCTTATCTAGCACAATGCTTTCTCATCTCTGATGTTACTGTCTCTTCTACCTAGAGAGGTGTCTACATGGGTTAAAAATGCTCTGAGAGCCTCCTTAGGAAATATTGAATTCTTAAGTGCTGTATCCTCTCTCCAATAACACAAATAATCCCCCAAAACAGAGAAAGAGCTTAGAATACTTGCTTCCAGCATGACCGATTCTTACTTTCCTAGTACTTAGAATAATTGCCTAGCAGACGGTCAGTTCTAGGGGTGCAAGGTAGCATGTACTCTAGAAAAGTCTGTCAAACATGCCATGCTATAGAAATAAAGAGCACCAGGCTGGGTAGCTGAAGATTTGGAATCATGTCCTTGTACCTATCATTTGTGAGCTAAGTCACTTCACCTCTCTGAGCCTCAGTTTAGAAATCTGTAAAATGGAGAAAGCAAACCTATTCAATCTTTTCTCAAGAAACAAAAAAATTAGATTAAAATTAGAAAATGACCAGCTAATGCTTGGAAAACTATTAACTGCTATACAAAGTTCTACAAGATTTTACATGACTACAGACAATGATGTGATAGCTAGTCACCCCTCAACTTATCAATACTCTTCTCTCAAAATAGTACCCGCCGTAGGTGTTCAATGACTCCCGAAATTTCTTTACATGAAACAAAATCCTGACCTGCCATAAACTGAAGTTCTAATTTGAAGTGCAAATGACTTGCAGAGCATCTATTCTCAAGAGGACTTAATGACGCAAGGCACCAAGAGCAGCCATGTGCTTCAACGCTCCCAGGGAGAGTATATAGACTCATATGGCCCCAAAGTAAAGCCGATGTAGGAGACAGGAAGAATAAAGGCAGAGAAAGTAGGGAGATTCAAGATTCCTCAGTGTGAGTGTGTTAGGAATGTTCTTTGACACAAAATTCAGATTAGGTTTAAAATTAAGAATAACCTTTCCTTTCAAAACCTCCTCTGACTTGGAGGAAGTCTGATGATGACATGGGAATCTGAGAGGGCCCCGTATGGAGCAGATCGGACATCTTCTCTCTGGGGTCATGGTGACAAGGGTGGGAGGTGAGGTAGTGGGCCTAGCATAGCAGAGCAGATTAGTGGCAGGTCAGCCCTTTCACAAGGATACGCTATTTCATGATGAAAGTATGCTGCCTGACAGACAGGAGAAGGAAACACTAATTCACAGGCTTTTAGTGGCTGACAGATACTTCACATTCAATAACTCGCTCTTTGCTTGCAACAGACATTAAACCAGCGGCAAGAGGCTTGGGCCTCCAAAGAGAACAAGATGACCTTGGTCTGGGTTGGAGGAGAAGAGGAGAAAGAAATAGCATGGAGAGATATTGAGATCTACTTTTATAAGAATAAAAATAGAATTAAATGTATATAGTTCACACCATTGCTCCTTAACCCTAAAAAACCCTCACTCAACTGACCTGGGTTTCCACATTAAAAGCTCAGAGTTAGATGGTCACAGTAGGCAAAAGACAAAAAGAGAATCTAGTTTACTCCCTTCTTTTACTCAGTTTTTGAGAGGACAAGTGACCTTTCCTTAGATACCAATATATTCAGACATCAGTATATTAGATACCAATATATTCAGTGGCATGTTCAGAGTGGAGATGGTGGTATAGGGGCATTTCTTGAAATACATCATTTAGCAGACCTGAAATTACTTCAGAGTAATTGATCATGCTACATTTTGAATGTACATTGTGATTTTTAAATGCTAAATAAGTGAAATATTTTACTGAGCTCTCTCAATTATAGGCAAATGAAATCCATAGTTATAAAAATGCAAGTATTAAAATGTGTATTCGATGCTAATGTACCAGGCATTGTACTAAGTACCTCATGTGGATCATCTCATTTAGCCCTCACAAGAGCTCCATGAATCTGGGTGATTTATTTTCCTATTTTGTGGAAAATAAAACCAGGGCTCAGTAAGGTTAAGATACTTGTTTATGATCATCCAGTTAGTGAGAGACAGAGCTGATAATCACACTCAACTCATAAGCCCTCAATAATGCTATAGACATATTCAGATGCTAAAAAGAAACAGCCTTTTGCAATGATTATGAACATAAACATTCGAGGCCAAAGTATAAGGTTCATTATGGACTTTGCCATTTACTAGCTATGAAACCTTGGACAGGTTACCTACTCTCCTTGCCTTAGCTTCTTCATTTGTAAAATGGGGTTATTATTGATACCTGTGTCAGAAGGTTGCTATGAGAACAAATTAAGTCGGCAAAGGATGTAGAACAGTATCTGTCATAGAGTTTACGTTTTATACACATTAGTTGGTATTACTACTAAATGGAAAATCAGAAGAAAAAAATTTTAAGTGAATTATGTTCTAGAATTTGGACCTGGTCCTTATGATTCGATAAAGAAATATTAACCTACTGTAAGCTAGGCATTATGGTGCCTGCTGGATAAATAATGATGAAAAAGTCTAATATGGCCCCAGATAACAAAATCACAAGTTTAATAACAAGTAAATGAAGCCTATCCAACTGTCACAAAACATCGTAAGTATTTCATAGCTAGCTACTTTGCAGATGAGGAAATTTAGGCCTAAAAGGCATATTTGCCAAAGGTGGCAGGAATAATGAGGGACTGGATCACAATTAAAATTTGAGTTCAGATTTTTCTGATTCTAAAAACCTGTTCTCATCTCCTCCATTATCCTGCATTATAAATATCTGTGTATGTGCATGTGTGTCCTAACTTAAAACAAACAACAACCAAAAAACAAACAAACAAACAAATGAACAACTAGTAGCCAAGATGATGCACAGAATCGTATTTTGATACTTAGTTCAAAGCTCTTTTTATCCACGTGATTGGTAAGGGGTGTAAACATACTAAAAATTATAAAGAAAATTGCAAGGTCGTCAAAGCTACTTGGATATCAGAACTGAACTATAGTTAGATTTAGATTAGGTTACAGTAAGAAATGTTACTCATATCTGATGGTTAGCCTGTCCATTCATACTGTCCGCCATATGCCTCTTTCCACAATTAGGAAGCACAAAGTCAACGACCTTAACAGTGTAAAAAGGCAGCCTTCCTTTACATCACATCCTATACAAGGACGACCTCCAGAGAGACTGAATTCCTAAATGAGAAGGATAGAGTAATGAAAGTTTAAAAGGTGGATATCTTTATGACCTTAATATTAGGAAGCATTTCTAAAATTTAGAGCTCCCCTCCCCCAAATCATAAACCACAGAGGAAAATGTTGATGGATACATTAAAATTATATATAATTGTTTAGCAAAAGATAGCATAGGCAAAGTTGACAGGTGCCAGACTCAGAGAAGATAAAGAGCAAATTAATAACTGACAAATAATCAATTAGAATTCCTGCAAAAGAGCAAGAAAAAAACTATGAAACTCAAAAGAAAAGTAGACTAATTATTTGAATAGCACATGAGGAAAAAGTCGAAAGACTGCTTTCTTAGAATAGATACTCAATCTCAATACTGATCAGAATGATGAAAATTACAACAGTAATGAGACGTGATTTTAAACACTCAGAATGGTAACAATTAGAAAAAATGAGCCCGCATGCTTGTGATTATAGGTCAAAATGGGAACCCTCGTGAACTGCTTATGGGATAAGCTAATAGGCCACTTTAGAAAAAAAAATCATGTTCTATTTGTCTCATTAAGTTGTCCCTACTCTAAAATATAGCAATTATGCTCCTATGTATAGGTCTCAGAGAAGCTTTTACAGGTGCATGAAAAGCTGTGTGTTCTATTGTACACTGCCTTTCTTTCACATTTGGTAGTAAAGAGTTGTATACAATCTATGTTCTATCAATAAGAGAGCGGATTAATAAAATAAAACAAATACCTAAGATTTATAGTATGCACTGAGCAGAAAAGACTGAACTCTATGTATATGTGATGATATAGTTTGTTCCCCAAAATATGATGTTAAGGAAAAAATTGTGAAAACAATATTTATAACATAATACAATTTGTCTTAGTTTAAATGTCATATAACCACTCAATAAGCCATATATTTTTCAGGCTTTCATATAGGTAAATAAATATTTGAAAGTATATTAGAAGGAACTGGAATAGAAAATTTATAGGTCCCCACCAGGAGAGGAAAATAAGATTATAAATGTAAAATGCAGGGGAAATAATAAACTATACACTGAATGTGTACCCTGAATATTAAAGTGGTTATGACTACCTGAAGAGAAAAACAGTAAAGGAATTACATCAGATCTTTCACCATTTGTTGAGCACTTACTATATATGCTTGACTCTGCATTATGAAGTTTCTATTAATTATCATGTTTAACTGTCAAAGATATTACAAAGTAAGTGTTACATAGCTATTTAACAAGGAGGAAATTGAGGCATTAGGAGACAAAGTAGCCAAAGGTTACAAAGATAATGAGGAATTGATACAGAATTGATACCTAGGTCACTGTTTGTCTGAGTCCAAACTCTGTGTTTTCCCCATTGTCCTGTCTCATGATTATTTTAAGAAAGAATCTCATATGAAAGGGAACAAATGAGGAAAACAAAGTTAAAGCTTATTTTGGCTAGAGTGTCTATGAATTATTTTAGTTTCGATTTTCTAAATACTGATCACCTTGGAGAATTTAGGCATCATAACAAAAGCTAACCTGGAATATGCTTTGCTCCACTTTGCATAAGGAGGCAGTGGATGGGGTTGAGGTCTCCAGCTCCCAGCATTATGTTTGATACTGGTAGGTGATTGTTCTCCAAATGAGAAAATGGCTCAATTAAGAGCTACACACCGAAGTTGAATCTGAAGTGAAGTATAAAGTAACTCAAGTTTTTAACAGTAGGCATGTCTAGACAAAGAAGATGTGAATCAGAAACAAAATTAACAGTTTTGTCACAGGTGGAATCACAAAGGGTGTAATTTATTTGAACACCTGAGGAATCATTATAAGCAAGTGTCAAGACAGGCTCAGTAAAAAAAGTTAATTGTGGTTTCATCAATGAATAGAATGTAAGACCACAGGTTAAATGCCAGTGTTGACATTCCATCAGCCCCATGGACAGCATGATAGGTCTTACTGAGACCAATGCCTTTGTCAGCTGCACTACATATTACATATTACATATTTTCTGCCTAATCCACACTGCCATCCTCTGGGCACTGAAGAGCCCATGTCTTTTGAGACAGATCCCACCTCTCAGTGTAAGAGTTTGCATGCTCTTCTTTCTAAGGATGCACAACTTGTGCTGTGGTTATAATCTAAGGATAAGTAAACATTTCAGCTTGAGAAGTTCCAGTAAATAGGTAGGAGCTGACTGTAGAAAGTATCTGAGGACTGTCTTCATCAGTAGGCCCTTATTCCTCCAGAGCTTGCCCATTTTATCCCTCCCCAGTGGATGTAGCTGATGCCTAGAATGAAAATTCCAACCATCATTTAGTGAGGACAGAAAACACTATTTTCATTAAAGCCAAACTTTGTAACAGAAATGCACAGATTCTCACTTGACGTGTCAAATTTGTCTCTGTTTCCATTCACCTGTCATTACACTATCAATATATAATGTTTCCCAACTCAAAAGATGACAGAGGGAAGAGAAAAAAAAAAAAACCTCGATGAGAGAGTAAGTGGAGACATGTCATGTCACCAGGTATCATGAAAATCAAAAGGAAGCAACCCCAAAAGGTAGCGTGCAACTGGAGGAAGCACGGGGGCAGAAATAATTTCTGGATTCTGTTTCTGGAATTTCCAGTAATGAACTGGGTAACTTTGGGTTAGTCATTTTCTCTCACTCTGCTTTCATTTTTTATCTGTCAAATGGAACTAATTAGACATCTTGTATGATTCACAAGACTATTGAGGGGAACGGAGATAATACGTACGGAGGCTACTTGGAAAATGTTAGATGACTGCTATTGGAGCACAATAGATTATTATTAATGGCAATATGTGGCCAAAGAAGGTGCATTTTCATTCAAAATGGCTTAGGAATATCAAGCAAAAATTTTATTCTCACCTATGTGGGGATGCAGAAGTAGCAGAGGTAGAAGTGTCAACATGAGAAATTTAGGACGTATTTATTCAAAATGAAGTAGAAAGATATTTTGTCACACTAAGTTTTGTAACAACATGAGGAGACCTCACGGATGTCTTTAAGGCCAAGAAACTACACAGAGAAACCCGTGGGGCAGTCAAAAATAATTAGATATCTTCCCGAGGGAAATGAGACTGTCTGTGGTGAGAAAGAGAAAATGGAGCCCACAGGTAGAACATAAGAAGCTAGTAGTGAGGCAGTCAAGAAAGACCTGGTGGAAGGTGTCTTGCTTTCCTCAAGAGAAGTTTGTCAGACGTTGTTAGTCCCTCAGCTGTGGGTGCAAGAAGGGAGGGTCACGTTCCACATTGTGTCTTTCATGAAATGACACTGTCAGATGTTGAAAGAATCTTATCATTGAAATGGTCTCAGAAATTGATTAGCAGTTTCCCAATTCATACAGAAATTATGGATATGCATTTACTTACTTTCAGAGAAGAGGAACACACTACCTCATAAACTACTCTGTCCTATTAGCATACAGCACGTTTTGTTCAATATCTCTTATTTACACAGCTGACATTTGCAGCTGTGCTATGCTTGTCTAACTAATGGCTGTATTCTATACTTTGAAAATATGCTCAGCCCACCTACCAACATCTGAGTTTCTGGTCTGTGCCAGGCATGGTACTAAGCCGTAGAGATTTAAAGATAGAAAACATATCCTTAAATGATTCATAGACCTAGGATAGAAAAACAGTGATAACTATGAGGAGGGCAGAACCGCACCCATCTCTGAAGATTTTCAAATTACTTGAATGCAATATCTGAGTTTTTCCTTGATCTTTTATTCTACTACATAAATATATAACAGTTTATGTAACAGTTTACCACAAGTTACTTATTTACCATTGTTTCCAGATCTCATGTTCTTATTTATTTATTTATTTTTGGACATGATGCAGTTTTTCAAAGTTCTCTTTAACGTATAGTACCCAATCTTTTCATGAGCAGTTCATTTCTCTAGAACTTTGTATCCTCCTGAAATTAAAAAAAAAAAAAAAAAAATGTACTATCAAGAACTTCATGATACTAAGAAAAGACAAACTTGGGAACTTACATACAGCCCAAATTTTGCTACCTTCATAGTCAAGCTATCAATAATAGAGAACAGCTATAGATTTTAGTAATTTGGGAAACGTGGTAAGATGAAATAAACCTTGACCTTAGAATAAACAATCTGGATTTGAATCCTCTATCATTTATTGGCTGTAATATCTTGGCCATAATACCACTCTCTCACCATGTGTGATCTTATTTAAAATAGGAATATTATCTACCTATTTCATAGAACACCGAGGAGAAAAATGAAAACAAAATAAGATTATATCTATGTAAGTGCTTCATAAACAATAAAATGTAATGTAAATGTAATATGGTATTGCTATTCTTATAATCAAATGTGTTGACGCAGAACAAAATGTTCCATTCTGTAATTACCTGAATTCCATAAATGTGTGTTATATTCCAACAAATTAAAATCCTAGTAGTAGTAATAGCTATCATTTTTTGAAGTTTTATTATGTGCCAGGCAATGCAAGGTGTTTTACAAAGATTATCCCACTTGGTTCTTGAGATACAGACAATACTATGCATTTACCAAACCTGTTTTGTTTTTCTTTTGGGCACAAGGAAAACTACATATTCCAATTTTACCTCCAGTTAATTGGGCCCAGGTAATTAAATATTGTCCTAAAAATACATAGAGGATTTTGCTCATAAAATCCTCTGTGGTTTTATGGAGAAGATCCTGCATGATCTCATTCCCCAACAGTTAGATGGATATAAATGCTCAGGCCAAGCTCTGGTGCCATTCACTGAAGATTCCAGTTCCTCTATTAGCCCTCAGTTCCTAAATAATGCTGTGGATCCCAGCCTCCTTCCCAAAGCCTCCACGCTAACTGACGGAGAATGTGCTCTGAGCAAGAAATCAACTTTTGTTGTGCTAAGCTAGAAGCTAGGCTTAATTATCTTGCCTTTTAGAGTTCCTTAAAAACTTTAATTTTTGCCACAATCAGTAAAGAATGTCCATAAGATCCCACCACCATATATGTCAAGGTACCAGCAACTACACTTATGAAATTCATTTTCCTCCTTTCCTGACCATTGAGATTTTTATCTGCTTTGTTCATTGCTTTATCTTAATTTCACTGAAAATGACTCAATTAGTATTTGTTGAAGAAATATATAAATTTATGAATCTTTTGAAGTACGTGCTTGCTTTTCCAGCCAGTTTTCCAGATAAGAAGATGATAATGCTGATGTCTATAGTATTCTAGAGTTCACTATACACTATACCTAGCCACCCCATTTGACCACACCAAACCTGCAGCTAGAGATGACAGTTACGTTTTACCAACTACAGCTTTCTATTATCCAGATGTTGTGACAAATCAAGGGCTGGCTCCCTGGTGTGCATAGAAGCAAATACTATGGCACTAGCTTTTACGAAAAGAAAAATGCAAGGTCAACCAGCAAGAAGCCAGGAGGCAGAGCCCAAATCTGCCTCCCTGATGCAGGGTTTGGGGTGAGGTCTAAGGGGTTAAGGGGAGCAGGCTGGTGTGTGGAAGTGATGTAGGACAGAGCAGATTCCTCCAAGTAAGGGGTGGGACTCAAGCCCAGAGAGAAGAGAGTTCTTGGTAGAGCGTAAGAAAGAATTAAAATACACACCAAAGTTAAAGTCAGAAGGACAGTTTATTAGAGAAGGGGTAACACTCCAGAGACAGAGGGTGGTTTCTTAGAGGCAGAGAGTTGAGAGAGCCTAAGAGAAACTTAGAGGGACAGAGACAATAGAGAAAGATGAGGACAGCAAGAGAGACAGAGTAAAGGCACCGAGATGGATGAGAGAAAGACACTGAGAGGAAGCCTAAGTGTTTGGGCAAGTCAGTTTATATATCATTCTTTAGTTCCTGTGAATTACAGTTTAAAAACTTCGTTTACCCATTTTTCTCTGACATGGACATAACAGTGAGAAAGGATGAGTGTGTAGTATGAAAAGATGTGAGTATGTAGTATGAAAGGCCTGCTAACAATTCTCAGCCTGTGATCTATATGTTCTCCATGGTTTTAGCCATAGGAAACGAATGATTTTCTTTTGTGTAGGAAGCCACTTAAAGACTCTGTTTTTTCTATTTATCTTTCAAGGGGTGGCACAATGTTAGCAATCCCAGTAGAAGTCTTCCTTTGATCTGCAGGTTTCCTCCCTGTCTGGCTACAGGGCTGATCAGCATATTGCACTCTTTGAACATAGCTTGATTTAATATTCTAGTTCTCTTGCCTCCTCCTTACATTAGAAGTGTTGGCAGGGCAGGTTTCAGTAGGAGACTGGGCATTTATGGTAAGATAAGGTAAAGGGGCGTCTGTACTGGATCTTCCTGGACAATGGACCCTTTACTTCTGAAAGTGTTCTAGTGTTTAGTTTCTGGTCATGTCCTGGTTCATTGGTTTCATAGAAGGTGAGAAACTTTGGTTCTAGATATAATTGGAGGCCAAAATTCTCTCTTCTGTGCATGCTTTCTTTGCAGTTTTGTTCTGTTGTCTCTGAAAAACAACACAGTATCTTATTAGAAACAGGATAGGGCCAGTTTGAGCTGGTTCTATGATTACAATGTTCTCTCTACTTCAGAACAAATTCTGTGGCTCATGGTGATGGACTTTTGTAGTACAGGGTAATAGGGTAAGGGTAGAGTTTATAAAAGAAAGTCAGAATGGGATTAAAATCTGACTGCTATTCACTAGCTATAAAATCTTGGGCAGTTCAATGAACTTCTCCGGACTTCGCTTTCTTCAGGTGTATGATGGGAGTTTTGTTAGTACTTACTGAGTTAATGTGTTACAACTCTTTCACAGTGAATATCACATAGTAAATGCTCAGAGTATAACTGTTTCCATCATCTTTATTATTCGAGTCAGTATCGCATTGAAAGTTTTTCGATGCTAAAGATTTGCTCTTCCTTCACTAGGACTCTGATTTTAATAATAGATATTTTTCCTTCTCTTGATTCAGTTCACTCATTTAACATAGATTTATCAAGCATGTACTTAGTTCCATGCACAATGTTAAATATTGAGGATAGCTGTGTCTGTGCTATCTACACCCATCAAACCTCATCAAAATTGCAAAACATTGGTGACAAAGCAACAAAAAGGGACAGGAAAACAACAACAACAACAACAAAATCACAGACCCAACTCAGCACATCCCTTAAAAATATAAAAGTTCCTTTCTGTGAAATGCAATTTAAAAGCATAATGAGAGCAGACATTCAATTTCAGCTCCAATATGTAAAGAGCTTGAAAGTCAACTGACAAGGAGAAAGTTCTGAGATGTCCAAAATTAAATTACTGTAGGCAGAGGGTAGAAGGAAGAGACAAGAGAGGTTAATCAGTTAACAACTGCAGGGCAAAACCAACAAAAGACTGCTTACATTCCTGAATGTCTGTTGAAATTTGAATTAACTCCTAGTGGGCTATTTCCCCTGTTATCTAAAGAAAATAGCTGAGTAGCCAACCCCCAGGCACCACCAACACCCTGGCAGCTCTGCTTCTGGCTTAGTGTGAACTTTCCCCCTTATCTATAGCCAATGAAATTTCCTTCAAAACAACTTACATCTTTTTTTTTTTTTTTTGGCCAAACTGTTTGCATACAAGAGCCCATCAAATCCTGGACAGCAGACATGCTTGTCTTCCCTGTCTAGTCCTGCTGCTGGTGTCTCAGACTCCATGCCTCAGGACCTGGTCCTTTTCTGGCTAGCATTTAGCCCAGTAAACCAACCCCTCTTTTCCCCCCTCCCACACACACTTTTTTTTTTCTCCAGAAAAGCTTTCAGCCATGAATGTTTTTGTTTCACACAATGTTCTTATTCTTAAAACAAGATAAACTTGGAGAAACTAAAAATCAAAAACTTTTCTTTTAGAATCAGCAGAGAATGGAGGTCGCAGGGTAAACCTTCACCCCCGAATCTGGAGAGACTGGCTTGTACAGAGAGAGATAAGCAAGTCCTGCTTACCTGGAGGGGAAGCTGCTGGAGCCATAAACTTGTAGGAGCAAATAAATGGTCATTTTGATGAGTATCTGAAGATAGTGTGGATTAGCATAAGAATGAGAATCTCCTGATTTCTGTAGTCCTAGAGGCTTCTCCACATGTTCCACAGGCTTTATCTTGAGAACCACATCAGTTTCTCAGGGTGAAAATGTGAGAAAGATCCTCTCTTGGCTCTGGCAGGAGAAGAGGAAGATTAATCACTGTGAGATACATTCATAGCTTTCTCCACAACAAAGGCCTACTCTACAGGAAGAAAAGATTTTGTGAAAGCTTTATCATAGTTGGGGGAAAAACATTCCTTCTACTCCTTACCTCCGTAGCCTTCCTATCTCATAAGCTGGAGAAAAAATATATAGTAAACAGTGGTCAAATGTACATGAAAATGTATTGGGAATGCCTCACCCAAAGTATGGAATATGGGTCATTTGAAGGGAAGAAAAAGTTATACCAGTGAACGAATATTTGTGAAGGTCGCATTTCCAATACACACAGTCTTATTAAAATATGGAGATTCAATCAGAAGATTATAGAATACTATTCCCTCATCCACAGCTTAAAACCACTCAAGCAGGAAGGACTGTGGAATAATATCAATGGATCACAGCAGAAAGAACAGCAAAACAATGATTTTCCCAAAGGAGAAATATGTAGAGAGGAGATAAAAGTTATTAAGGAAGACAAAAAAAAAAAAAAAAAAGAAAAAGAAAAGAAAAAAAAAGAAAAAAGAAAAGAAGACAATAGAAAGATTGGAAGCTCCTGGGATTTATACTTACAGAAAACCTGAAACAGATACTACTTTCAGTGATCACAAATTTTTATATTAGAGGCTTACCTACCTCAGTTTCTTTTACCTGATACATGTTCAACTTTAAACAAATTAAAGGTCATGTTAAGTGTCAAGAAAAAAAAACTGATGAGACAAAGCAAGTGTCATAATTGTGCTCAGATATAATACAGATGTTAAAATTATAATTTAAAATAACTATGATTAATATGTTAAGAGTTCTGGTGACAAAAGTAGACAATGTGCAAGAACAGATGGGTGATGGAATCAAAAGATGGAAGCTCTAAGAAAGAATCTAAAGAAAATACTCGAAATCAAAAACAAAGAATGTCTTTGATAGACTCATCAATAGACTCAACTCAGCTGATGAAAGAATCAATGAACTTGAAGATAGGTCAAAAGAAGCTTCTCAGACTGAATTGCAGAGAGAGAAAAAAAAAAGAATGTCAACAATAGCAACAAAAAGCAAGCATAACAGAGCATGGAAGAACTGTAGAACAGTCTCAAAAGGTATAACATATGCAAGATTGGCTTACCAGGTCGAAAAGACAGGGAGTATAAAGTAGAAAAAAATATTTGAAGTACTAATGTCTGAGGAAATTTAAAAATTAATTATAGGCAGAAAACTACAAATCAGGGAATCTCACAGAGAATAGAGGAATGAATACCTAAAACACCCACACCTCTAGTTATAGTTAAAGGAGTGTTCTGGTACCAATTCCAATGTGCTGGTGTGGGTGTTCTTCTGTTCCACCAAGCAGTTCTCGGGATATGCCAGCTGGATGTCTTACAATTCAACTCATTTTTTGCTCTATCTACCCTGGGATAGCATCAG
The DNA here is from genome assembly GCF_014176215.1 of Rousettus aegyptiacus. NCBI lineage: Eukaryota > Metazoa > Chordata > Mammalia > Chiroptera > Pteropodidae > Rousettus > Rousettus aegyptiacus. Next base: position 13,848,534 of record NW_023416306.1, read on the forward strand.
ACAGCACAGGCACAGACTTAGTCCTACAAGATTGACCCCCATCCTGCGCTCCCACTACTTCACATGTGAATCACGAGCCTCTGTTGTCACATGTGCTTTTGACCAACCGGCCACAGATTTGAGGTTCCCAGGACCTCCTCCGTAGAGTTCAGACTCCAGTCTCTAGCTCATATTGTTCCTTCGACTGTAAGTCAGAGATTTCCATGCCCTCCACCTCGGGTTGATTAATTTACTAGAGCTTCTCACAGAACTCAGAGAAACATTTTACTTACTAGATTACCAGTTTATCATAAACAAACAAACAAACAAATAAATAAATAAATAATTCAGGAACAGTCAGATGGAAGAGATGCAAAGTATGGGGAAAGGACATGGGATTTCCATGGCCTCTCCAAGCATGTCACTCTTCCCATAACTTTGTGTTCATCAACCTGAAAGCTGTCTGAACCCTGCCATTTGGGGTTTTTAGGGAGGTTTCAGTACGAAGGCATGATGGATTTAATCATTGGCCATTTGGTGGTTCCACTCAAGCTCCAGCCCCTTCTTTCTCCAGAGGTTGAGGGTTGGGATGAGAAGTTCCAATCTTCTAATCCCATTGTTGGCTTTCCTGGCAACCAAGGCCCATCCTTAAGTGACATAGGGGCATTCTAAAAGTCACTTCATTAACATAACAAAAGACGCCTTTAATACTTTTATCACTTAGGAAATTTCAAGGTTTTTAGGAGCTCTGTGTCAGAAATAGGTACAAAGACTAAATATGTATTTCTTATTATAAACCACAATGTCACAATATTCAACCTGCAGAAAATCAAAGACAAAGAGAAAACCATAAAAGACGCTAGAGGAAAAAAGTATCGTATAGTTAGTTACAGGGATAAGAACTATAGCAAATTTCTTGATAAAAACCATGCAAGCAAGAAGAGAGTGTGGTGAAATACTTACAGTGCTTAAAGAAAACAACAACATGTACTTACATTTACATGTCCAGTTGGGTTCTCCTTCAAGAGTGAATAAAGAATACAGGTATTCATAAGTAACTAAAAACTGAGAGAATTCATAACCAATAGACCGGCACTCCAAGAAAAGTTAAAATAAGTTCTTCAGAGAGATGGGAAATAATGGAGGCCCCAAAATTAGACCTACATAAAGAAGTGTATTAGTGATAGCATAAATAAAGGTAAACTATCGTAGTGCTGGAAAGTAAGGAAACCTCACCCCCCTCCTCTGAGCCCCTCCCCCCCACCGCCAAAATAAAGCACAATGTTGGGTATATGTCAAAGGAACACAGGGACTAACTGAAAGAACTCTCAAAGGTCAAAGTTTGAACAACTTGAATAACCAAAGTAGGATTGGATTATAATGGAAAGAATAAAATAAATATTTCTAAATTTATGTTGATGTGAATGAATGAATGAATAACAAATTGGAGATAATAGACAATTTTTCCATGCAGAAGAATTCAAAGTGATGAATAGATACTCCACCTTTAAGAGTGTCGAGCATAACCCCCAACTCTTCAAGGATGTGTTGCACAGAGTTTTCCTTTCAGAGGGTACAGTATTAAAAGGGGGAAATGTTAATTTCTTAAGGTCTTCCATCCATCAGGTATAATTAAATGGGACCAAAACTCTACAGTAATGTCTAGTAGTCCAGTGCCTTAAATGTCAAGAAAAATTCATTTTGACTTGTCTAGAGTATAGAACACATTTATAAGAAACATGAGTAGAGATGGTTTGTACATGTGTGTGTGTGTACATATGTGTACTCAGTACACATATGCACACATACACACATATGCACAGTAGGACAAAGAGGCATAAGGGTACCATTTTGCATACGCCTGCTGCCCAATTTTAATTTGACTCACCTCCTAATTTCTTTTATACCCTGAGCAGAAGTTATTCCCAGAACTAATTCATACATGCACTGTTTAGCATCTGCTCCTGAAACTTGTGGTTGCACCCAACACGTGTCCTATAAGGTAACTAGGTTCTGATATTGTCCTAGAATAAATACAAATCCTGCCTTTTCTTAAGAGAAAAAAAGAAAAGAAGAGAAGAAAAAAGGAAAGGAAAAGAAAGAAAAGAAAAGAAAAGAAAAGAAAAAAGAAAAGAAAAGAAAAAAGAAAAGAAAAGAGAAAAGAAAAAAGGAAAGAAAAGAAAAGAGAAACAAGTAACTAGCTTTCATGCAGTCATTTCCTTTGGCTTATGGGAGACTAGCAAGTTGTATCCTTACAATAACCTCATCAATGTATTCTCTAAAATGTTTATTGACTTGCACGGAGGATGTGAAATTGCGAGTTAAAAAAAAGTAAAGTCTGAATTAGGAAAAAATTCTAGTTATAGGAAATTTTTAAAGAAAAGTATATTATTTTGAAGTATATTTAAAAACCAAGCTTGTCTAGTATAAATTTGCCCAAACATCTATGGTTCCCATTTTCTGGATTATTTAGTTTGAGATCTTAAATAATTCACCTGACATTTCTGAGAAGCAGTTTTCTCATCTTTAACAATAAGGTATGGGGAATAGTAGCAGTTATAATCTTCTGATTATTATAATCATTCTAGTGATGAATGCGTAGAAACATTTCGTGCAGTGCCTGGCACAGAGCAAATACCCAATAAATATTAGCCAATTATATTTTTATATTATTAAACTCATAGGAAAAAATTAGTAGAAGTTTGTAATTAAACCACTATTATTACTGTAATTCACAAAGTAACTTTTAAGGGTTACTGGGGGTGAATGAATACTGGATAGCAGAGATCAAGTCAAAGTGTGGAAAAGCAGGGAAAAAAACCAGCATCCCTTTATTGTGCTACGTATCTGCTGGATATTTTATCAGGATTCACATACAATATTGTAATTAGTAATCTTTATTAACTCTATTTCATAGATAGAAAAGCTGAGAGTTAAGCTTCTTTGGGTTAAGAAATGTGATTTCAACCCAGATATGGCTGACTTCAAAGCCTTGAATTTAAAGAAGATTGAAGATTTTTCCTGTGTTTTCTTTTTCCTAGGTTATTTTCTGTTGCTTTTCATCACATTTTATCTAAATTAGTAGTCAGAATATCGGCCCTTGATCTAGACTACCACATTTTGCTCCAGCAAGTGTTGGGTTATAAAATGTCCAGTAAAAACATTCATTGAGTTTCCCATCAAAATTGACGGGGAAGTTCAAGAGGTTATAAACCCACTCTGGCCTGATGTAATCTTTTTTTTCTGAGAGGCCAGATATAGAAATTAGAGCTTAGATAATTCTGGAGAGTTAAGTACTAATGAAAAAGAAAGAGTCTGGAGTCATAGAGGATGACACTGGGGTCAGTGACCTAAAGATCAGATTTCTCTGTGCCAGTCCATAAGTAATAGGAAAAGATATGACCACTGGAATAACTAAGCAATAAGAACAAATTACATCAGTGTTCTGAGGATGGAATTAGAGGGCCACACATGCTGCTTTATGAAATTTTTATTCCAGGAAGACTTGCTCGTTTCACCTTACTGTAGGAAATATGAACGAAACTATCGATTGCTCCTATGTATTTCCTGTCATCCGGAGCATAGAAGACTGAGCAATTGATGTAATCATGGCTTTGCCAAGACTAAACTTCATAGGTCACAGCAGAGCTGCATACATAGTAGAAGCTCCCTAAATATCTGTGGCCAGTGATACAGTTCCATGTTTGTGTGGAAAGCACAGGAGAATAAAATAAAGAAGATCCAGCTTAATATGTTTGTATCAATTCATTTTAACTCTTTAACTTATGCTTTCTCATCTCCAAATCAGAACTTAGAGCATTGTTTAGGGTGAGAAAAAGAAGTAAGGATTATGAAAATGCTATTTGTATTTTCTGGACGAATCTCTTGGGTTGTTTATATATCTTTATATACGTTATTCATTACTGGATAGAAGACCAAGGTCTACAACCTGCAGTTCTGATGTTTGGGTTTAGTTTGCAGATTATCAAAGAACACTCTGCCCCCATCATCCATCATTTGACAGACCTGCAATAAGTGCCAGCCACTTACTTTCTAAGGAGCTCTGTTACCTTTACTTTTGGGACTGTTTTTCAGGAGTAGGACCTAAATGTGCAACTACTCAGTAACTCAAACCAGGAAGTTAATAGTCATTTTAAAAAGTTAATTTTTAAAATTTTTGTTCAGCTTTATAGAGATATAACTGATATAACACTGCAAAAATTTAAGTCGTGCATCACAAATTTTGATCTATGTAAAGTATATTACGAAATGATTGCCATATAATTTTGGTAACATAGTTCCAATTAATTTTTCTTGTAATGAGAACTTTTAAGACCTACTCTCTTAGCATATTTCAAGTATACAGTGCAGTATTAAATATAGTCACCATGCTGTACATTTCATCCCTAGAATTTATTTATCTTATTACTGAGCACTTGTACCCTTTGGTCACCTTATTTCCTAAGCTTCATTATGGGACACTACTTAGCGTGCCCCTTTCTTACTTCATCATGCCACCTCTCCATCTTACTCTCTGCTCCAGCTCGACTGAACTTTGTCTCCTGTTCCCCCCGAATATGACCTAATTATTCTACTGATATTTTACCCTTGTTCTCTCAACTCTGCAGGTCTCTCTGTAAATGTGATTTCTGAGCCCTAGCTCAGTTGAAGAACCTCTGCTATATCTTCTTAAATCTTCTTATACTTTTCTTATTATGATGTTCAGTACTTTGCACATATTCAAAACTGATAAATTGTCTGCTCCTTAAGGAATTAATGAATATGTATATGTGTGAGCTAAATGTTTTTTAAACCATATTTTTTACTTTTTTCCACAGCAGAAATGGCCCATGCCCGAGCATCATTTCTTAACTCCAGAGAATTTCTTGGCTCTCAAAAATTTAACGAATGATTGAATTTATATGAACTAGATTTCATTAGTTCATTTCTCCCTTTCCAGTGAGCCATGAGTTCTGCTCAGGTATATACAGCCCAAACTTATTATCAGTTACACAAAAAGTAAATTTTTGGTTCTGGTGGTCAAGCTGAGAGGGAAGAGACTCGAGTCTCTCTGTGACTAGCAAAAGAAAATTGAATGAGGCCCCTCATTTACTTTCCCTGACCTCATTCTTTATCTCTGGCCTCTTAGGTTTGAGGCCTGAAAAGATCTGGCTATTTAGAAAGATGTAAGGCTGTGAGTTAATTTATAACATCATAGACAGCTAGAGAGTTGGTTTAATTGAAAGATATAATTACCTGGTGTTGATGGCAAAGGGGTTCATTAATTTCACAGACATTCTGTTGACTGAGCTGTCCACATTTTAATTCTTCATGACACATCCAGAAGAGGGACACCAGTGGGTCACAAGAATGGACCAATTCTGGGCTTGCAGGCACTTAAAATCCACCCCGGGGCGAAGCAATCTTTCAGAAGTGGAAGGCCAAGTTTTCTCCTTTTTAAAACTCTTCCTTATAAAATTCTGCAATGATCCTCCATTGCTGTCTTTGGCTCTGTGAAACTCTTCATAATCTGGCCTTTGCCTACTTCTCCCACTTCAGTTTTCAATACAATTCTCCAAACCCGTGCTGTTTGCTTCAGACACTTTGAACTGATTATGATACAAATAATAATTATGGTTAACATAATCATTTCTCATTATTACTACTGCTATTAATATGCACTACACTTTCACTATATACAAAAACACTGCTCTAAGCATTCCTTTACATTAGTTCATGAGGTCCCCACTGACGACCCCTGGTAAATACTGTTCCCATTTTAAAGAAAGGAAACGTGAGTCTGGGAGCCATCAAATTACATACCCAAATTAAACAGCTAAATCAGAGCAAATTCAGGATTAGACTGCAGATTTTTATAATTTCAAAATCTGTCTTTTAAACACAAATTCTGGTGTGTTGAATCCTGTTGTCTCCTACATTTATTTGTGCATTTTTCGAGGGTGAATAGGGGCAGCAACATCTGGAAAGGAAAGGTTGGGTGTACAATTGTCATCACCCAGGTAGAGATGCAAATGACAACGCCTCCTGAAGTAAGCAGCTCAACTGAACAGGGTCCTTACAGTGAAGTCTCCAGAGATGCTCAGGTAGGGTCAACATAGTCTCCAAGCACAGGCTGAACAGCAGGACAGAAAGAGCTATATGTACACTACCTTCTTTGTCTTGGCAGTACAAGTCAGATGTTCTCCAAATTGTTAATATGCTTTCAAAACATGGACATATCAATGTTATTAGAGTCAGGAGGTCATCTCATGCACGGAATTGTGAGACCTTTCTGATATTTGACTGCAATCTAGAAGAATGAGAATAAAGATAATAGCAATATTAAAAATGAAAATAACAATTACAACTAATTATTACATATCCACTATGTGTCTGGTGCTACCCCCAAATCACCTCTAGTCTCTCACAATGATACTTGAGCTATCAATTAATATTACCTCTATATGACAGAAAAAGAAACTGAGAAATTACTTTCCCAAGGTTAACTGTCACCTGAAAGAGAAGTGATTTAGATTTAGGTCTTTCTAACTCCAAAAACTTTTTATAATTTTTTTCAGTAACCATTTCACTTCTTCAGCATTCTTTACCTTAATTTTTAAATATATTTTTAAAGTATGGCTATTGATTAAAGGTGTATTTTACCTAAAAGATGAACATTTATAGACAAAATAGAGAGGCTATTTTATAGAGAAAAGTGACAAGTTTGGATGTTGCCAGCCAAAACTATCCACACACCCCAGACCATGTACATACCTCAGTAGAGGCTGACAGTTTAATTAACCAAATATGGGGGAAAATAGCATTGATTTAAGTAGGAATCTTAGGAGGTGGTTAATTACAGTTCCTGCATAACTGAAGATATTTTGTGTTTCAGCCCATCTTAATGAAAATCTAAATATATCAGGCCCTTTGCAGAGAATAGATCACAATACATTTATTTCTGTGTCCTTGAAGCTTACTTAATCAGGCTTTGCAGAATATACACACTATCTTCTTCAATGCCTGTGCTAACTGTTATTGTAGTGTTTAGTAATGATTCCTGATTCCAGAGGAGAGATTGTTTTCTAATGTTTGAAATAAGGTGGAGTTATGACATCATACCACTGAAAATTTATATCATCCCAGGGAATCTGTATTTAATGATTAAAAATCCACAGATCTTCAATTTTATTTTTTGAGTGTTTTAGATGTCTTCTTTTGAACTTCATTTTTGCCTTATTCTAAACCTCACTTAAGTCAATGTGGGACAATGGATGCAGAGTTGTGAATAATTTCCTGGAAGGTAGAATAATCTCAGAAAATGGTCATGGCATTGTTGAAAATTACTAATCCCTGGAGTTTATTTAAACAATAGATCTTTAGCATTTATATTCTTATTTTGCTCATTGATTTGTTCTCATTCTTATTTTTACCTGCCTTCAATAATGCAACGTATTTACAGAGCGCACTCATTCCTATAGTTGCAACCCAAATATCTCACACCTTATCAATGTTCACAAATATGGCAACATTAATATTAGTGCTCAGATCCCAGTTATTCTGAGCCTGTCTGCTGTATTCTTCAGCCCCTTTATGACCAGAGTGATGTTTCACATGGATTTAGGAGAAAGTCCACTTATTCTCTCACCTCTTTAAGAAGTCTTCTCAATGTCTCTGCTTCATATGACACAGCTATCCTTACCTAGTGAGGATCCAAGCTGTACCTTGGTCCACTGCGGGTTGTTGGAGGCAAGAGACTGTCCACAACTGAAACTTCACCTGACAGACTTCAAAGCAGATTTAGCTCAAAGCCTTACAAGTTTTGCTTAATCACTGCTCCTTCCATTTTTAACTCTTTCTCTTAGTTCAAAGCCAATGCCTTTATAGGGCAGAAAGGACATCTCTGTTCCCACCCCTCCCCCACTTTCTCCCAGTTGATTTCTAGAAGAAACAAAAAAACTTTATTCACTTAGTTTCAGAACATATCTGTGAAGAACATGAAGAGTATACAGCATTCTTGTCATGTACACCAAGTGAAAGGTCTCAGTCCTTATCACTGATCATTCCAGCACTCTGTTCATACTCCATTTAGACGGTGTGAGGTGGGAAAAAAGTTGGCCACTTAGTGGACTTGAGTTAGAAGCACAGAGATAAGGATTGGTGTAGTAAAAAAGAAAAGAAAACAAAGAGACTAAAGCTTGAGGACTGAAGTGGCCAGAACCAGATTGCTAAGTCAAGGCCACAGACACCAACAATCAGAATTTAGAGGGTCAGAGACTCATTCCAAGACGGAAAATTACCACTTGAAGCAACATAGCTCAGAAAGGTGAATTGTGATGGGAAAGAGATAACCTGTACTCCTTTGGCATCGATCTTGACTTTCTGGTAGCATTTTCATTAGTATCATAAATGTAATTTTTTAAAAAAATATATTTTTGGGAACATATTATGTTAAGGTACTGTGTTGAATCCACTCTACACATTATCATATTATCCCTCGAAATAAACCTATGATTTAGGAATTATCCTATCTGTTACATAAATGCAGAAATTGATTCTTATTCATGTTGAGAATCTGCCCTAAGTCAAGAGCTAGTAAATGATGGGAACTCCTCAACTATCTATGTTCTACTGTACTTAGAGGGTAGGACAAAGATCAATATTATGAATCACAAAGGACAAATTTAGGTTAAATGCAAGAACATTATAATGATGACAGCTGTCCAACACAGAACCGGCTGCTCCAGTGGACATGTCTCCACCACTGAGAGGGTTCCAGCAAAGGGTAGGTGGCCATCTGTCATGCTCACCAGTGAGGTAGATTCTAACTGGCTGGTGGGTGGGACATAATGAATTTTCAGTCTTTCCAATCCTTGGGCTCATTTTAAATCCCTGGTAACCCCTGCAGTCTCTACTCCAATCCTGTTTCTGCATCTTTATACAGCTGACTTGCTTTTGCAATATTTTGACTTTCCTTTAATTTAGAGTGAATACTTTCAGTTAAGAGTGGAATTTGGATCGTCTAAACTTTAATTCTCATTGGAAAAATATAGACATTCAATTATACGCCGCGCCGGCATAACTGAGATAAAGCCAGAATATAGGGTCTGCCTCACCACACCGTCGCATTCAGAAGAAACTCTAACTTCACATGAACAAATATTTGAAAATCATAAGGGCTATTTAAATATTTAATAATATTGAAAAATGAATGCCAAGCATAATACCAAGAGAACGATAAACTCCTTACAATAATTTTTCTTTATGTATTTTTCTTGAATTTACAATGAATAGCAGCTGCCCCTCAATGTTTTCTCTTTTCAAAAGCCCCAAACTCTTCAAAATCTACCCCATGCTGAACTTTACCCTTCTTTTATTATTTTATTTTATTTTAAGTTTATTGGGGTAACATTGGTTAATATAATTATAGAATTTTGGGGTGTACATTATAATTTGACATCTATATATTCTACTGTGTGATCACCACCCAGAGCCCAGTTTTCTTCAGCTTTCATATTTTGATCCCCTTTACTCACTTCACCTTTGACCCCCTTTACCCTGTCTACCTCTTCCCTCCTCCCCTACCCCTACCCTCTGGTAAACACTATTCCATTGTTTACTCACTTCACCTTTGACCCCCTTTACCCTGTCTACCTCTTCCCTCCTCCCCTACCCCTACCCTCTGGTAAACACTATTCCATTGTTTATGTCCATGAGTATCTGTTTGCCTTGTTCATTTGTTGCTATTTGGTTCACTAGTATCTTATTTAGAATTTTTGCATTTGTGTTCATGAGAGATATTGGTCTATAGTTTACTTTTTTTGTGTTATCTTTACCAGGTTTTGGTATCAAAGTAATATCGGCCTCATAGAATGAGTTGGGAAGTATTGCCTCCTCTTTGATTTTTTGGAAGAGCTTGAGGAGACTAGGTCTTAAATCTTCTTTGAATGTTTGGAAGATTTCACTGGTGAAGTCATCTGGTCCTGGACTTTTACTTTTTGGTAGGTTTTTAATGATTGTTTCAATTTCCTATTGCTGATTGGTCAATTCAGATTTTTCAGGTCTTCTTTATTCAGTCTAAGAAGGTTGTATTTTTCTAAATACTGGTCCATTTCTTCTAGGTTATTAAATTTTTTTTATATACTTTTTCATAATATTCTTGCATGATCCTTTGTATTTCTTTGATGTCAGTCGTAATTTCCCCTCTCTCATCCCTGATTTTATTTATTTGTGTTCTTTCTCTTTTTTTTTTAGTGAGTGTAGCCAGGGGTTTGTCAATTTTATTAACCTTCTCAAAGAACCAGCTCCTTGTATTTATTTTTCTTATTGTTTTTTTTCAATTTCATTTATTTCTGTTCTAATTTTGACGATTTCTTTCCTTCTGCTGACTTTAGGCCTCATTTATTCTTCCTTGTCTAGTTTTTTAAGATGAAGCATTAGGTTGTTTATTTGGGCTCATTCTTCTCTTTGGAGATAGGCCTGTAATTATAAGAACGTTCCTCGAATAACTGCTTTTGCCATGTCCCAAAAGTTTTGATATGTTGTACTGTCATTATCATTCATTTCTATGTATCTCTTGATCTCTCTTTTTATTTCTTCCCTGACCCAGTTATTCTTCAGTAGCATGTTGTTTAATCTCCATGTATTTGTGGTTCTTCCTGATTTCTTTCTGCAGTTGATGTCTAGTTTCATAGCATTATGATCAGAGAATTTGATTGGTATGATTTCAACCCTCTTATATTTGTTGAGGCTACCTCTGTGTCCCAGTATGTGGTTGATTCTTGAGAATGGTCCATGTGCACTAGAAAAGAATGTATAAGCAACTGTTTTGGGATGGAAGGCTCTGTAAACATCAATTATGTCCAGTTTGTCTAATGTGTCATTTAAGGATGTTATATCCTTATTGACTTTCTGTTTGGAGAATCTGTCTATATCCGACAGTGGGGAATTTAGGTTCCCTACTATGATAGTGTTTTGTCTGTTTCTCTTTTTACTTCTGCTAGTAATTGCTATACATATTTCAGAGCTCCCTGATTGGGAGCATAGATATGAATAAGTACTATGTCTTCATGGCGCATGATTCCCTCTATCATTATGAAGTGTCCCTCCATATCTTTCTTTACCTTTTTAGTTTGAAGTCTGTTTCGTCTGATATTATATTAGCACAGCTACTCCTGCTTTTCTCTGAATGCCATTTGCTTGAAATATCGTTTTCCACCCTTTCACTTTAAGTCTATATTTGTCTTTGGAGCTGAGACGTGTCTCCTGGAGGCAGCATATGGTTGGGTTTTGTTTTTTGATCCATTCTGCAACTCTGTGTCTTTTTATTGGTGAGTTCAGTCCATTTACATTCATGGTGATTATTGAATTATGAGGTCTTCTTATAGACATTTTATCTTTTTCTTTCTAGTAGTTTAGTGTTTCCATTTCTTCCTTGTCCTTGTGTTTTTGTTTTCTTTATTTTGGTTGGCTTTTGTGGGTTCTCTTCTGGTTCTTCTTGTTTTATGTTATATACTTCAGTTCTGAATCTTTGGTTTGTGGTTACCATTACAAATATGAAAAGAATAGTTTAATATGTATGAATACATACATACAGTCGTCCATTTCTTCTCTGTGTGCCTTATCTCCTTTCCCCTTTGCGAATTTGGATCTTTGAATCCTCCCCTTTTCAGTCATTGTTATCTCAATTTGTCCTTATGTATGCTGAATGTTCATTATTATCTTGCTGTAGCAATCCTCTTCTTACTATTTAAGCTTATAATGCCCTGTTCTTAGTAAGGGTTACAACTCCTCTGCTTCTATTTGCCCGATAGTCACTTTATTCCTAATTATGTATTTTTTTTGTTTTATTTTGTTATTTTGTTTTAGATAAACTGACACCTTTCAGTATTTCCTGTAGTGGTGCAGGCCTTGTAGTGGAGAATTCCCTCAATTTTCATATGGCTGGAAAGGTCTTAATTTCTCCTTCATATCTAAAGGTGAGCTTAGCTGGATACATTATTCTAGGCTGGTAGTTCCTTTTACTTAATAATTTAAATATATGACTCCATTCCTTTCTAACTTGTAAGGTCTGTGCTGAGAAGTCCGAGGATAATCTAATGGGTTTTTCTTTATATGTTACCATCTTCTTTTCCCTGGCTTCCCTGAGAATTCAGTCTTTGTCATTGATTTTTGATAACTTTAATACAATGTGTCTTGGTGAAAGCCTTTTGGGGTTGAGATAATTGGGGTGTTCAATTGACTTCTTGAATTCCAAGTTCCAGCTTATTCCTTAGATTTGGGAAATTCTTGTCCACTATTTGTCTGAAAGTGCTTTCTAGTCTCTGCTCCCTTTCCTTGCCTTCGGTAATGCCCATTATTCTTATGTTTCTTCTCCTGATGGTATCAGCTAGTTCTTGTATTTTTCTTTCATTATTTTTCATTCTTCAGTTTCTCTCTTCTTCCTTCTGATTTATTTCTAGATTTCTGTCTTCGATATCACTGATCTTTTCTTCCATTTGGTGGACTCTATTTCCTAAGCTTGCTATTTCATTTTTCAGTTCTTGCAGTGTGTTCTTCATCTCCAGAAGTTCTATTTATTTCCTTTTGAGGATTTCAGTCTCCTCGCTCTGTTCATCTAGTTGTTTTTTCAATTCCTGAAATTGTTGATTTGAGTTGTTTTGGACCTCACTGAGTTTTTTCAGAGGCACCATCCTGAATTCTCTGTCATTTAAGTTGTATATTTCTATGTCTGTAAGCTTATTTTCTGGAGATTTTTCTCTTTCTTTCTGAGATGTCTCATCACCTTGGTTGTTGGTTGTTCATAGTGTTTAATGGACTATTTATCTGCCTGGGCATTAATGGAAGTGTATTCTGTTGTTTTCCCAGAAAGAAGATTTATTCTATAAAGGTCTCTCTTTAGTCTGCTTCAAAGAAAGTGCTTTTCTTTTGTTTTCCAGTAGGTGGCATATAAGCTTCTTGAATCCGTGCTTTATATAAAACCTAAATGTCTTTTTTTATTTTCTTGTAGACATTTAATCACACTTGCTATTCTCAGTTTCATTCTCTGTCAGTATTAGCAACAGTTTTGGTAAGATTTGCTTTTGCTCAGATTCCCCTGGGGCTCTGTGGTGATCAGTCTTGGAGGGTATGTGGGGAAGGGCCCTCTGGATTGGGAGTTGGGAGCTGCATCTCAGCCTCGGTTTTGCAACCAGGGCCAGTAAAAATCAGCTGTTATTTCTCTGCGGTCCCATCCTGCTTCCCTGTTTTAACCCCTGATGACTGGGCCCTGCTGCTGGCTGCTAGAAGTTCTGGCACTTCCAGGCTTGCTGATCAAGGAAGTCGATGCACCTCCAGCCCTCTCTCTCCTCTTGCAAAGTGCTCTGGTGGCTGCCAGAAGCAGCTTCTTTATTTCTCTGAGTCCATGGCCCAATACCCGAAGTTCTGACCTGTGATAACTCCTATGTGCAGATCCCATTCTCAGACATACTGGTGTATAGTTTGGGTGTTTTTTGTTGAGTTTTAGATGTTGAGCTTATTGTTGTTTCAGGGGGAGAGATCTGAGGATGTCTCTCACTCTGCCATGTTTCCTTGCCATCTATTATTTTATCCTAAGACTACCTCTCTACTCTTTTCAGTTTAAAAAGTTGATCTCGTCTTTATTCCAGTTCTTTATTTCACCCATTAACCCTGAACATTGCTCTGTTACAAGGCAGAGAATAAGGGAAGCTCTGAATACTTGTATTTTATAAACTTTAGTGAGATTTTTTAAGACCTTCCTTGAAGAAAGGAACACATCTATTTGTGCCACTTGTAGACCCTTCTCATCCAAGCCTGAATTCATTCATACTCACCTTTCTTCTCATTCTCCTGCAGGGTCCAGTGGGATCTTCTAAGAGCCGAATATTGACTGTATCCATTAAAGTTATATCTAACAAACCTACATGTGAATAACTTAGACAAATCCAGATTAATGACCCTGTTGGTTTTCAGATTTGGTCACCTCCCAGTCCTGGTTCTTCTTCCTTAGAAAGAGAGAGAATATCCATCAAGTTTGTGGTCCCACAGCTACAGTGGATCATTTGGTGTTCCTCTTTGTCATCAGTTCATCTCTGACAGCTTCCCCTTCATGCTTGGGTCTACAGAATGCCCAGGAACCTTCTCCATTTTCTCACAGCAGAAACAATTTAGGAGATGCAGCTTCTGGTTGTATCTGAAGCATTAGCTGATGGAGTTGAAACCACTTATTCCTTCCTACCGGGGTCACATTTTGAGGAGTCTAAATTCAGAAGTTTGTTACTCCTTCAGGTTCTTATATATTATCTATCGATAGTTTCAGTTCCATTATCTTGAGTTCTGCTATTTGATTTATTTCCAGAGAGACACAATAATCACCTTTCCCCCAACCCCGTTACTCCCCTTCTCTAATTAGACATCTCATATAAGTGGTGAAGTCTGAGATAATTTTGAAACTCTTGGCTATAAATTGCTACTGCGCTGGGCTAATCTAGTAATTTCTGGTCCTACAGGCCACCTTCCACCACCTGCTGCCCAATTATCAGCTGCAGAAGTCCCTTCGGTCTGGAAAAGTACACAGCTTCTAAGTCCCTGTCCTGTCAGTGAGCACCTGGCAGCTAGACATGAACATTCCAGCCCCTCTTCACTCTTTCTCAAAGGTTTTGTCAAACAGTCCACTAGCAAAATAGACTGCACAGAGTGCATAAATAAATCCTAATTCTGGACCCTACGGACTCATTTAATTGACAACATTTCTCCTCCTTCCTTCCCCTTCTGGTTCGCTACAAGTTTTATCTACAACTCAAATGTTTCATTTGTTTGCTTTTTTTTCTCAGATCACCATTATAGTTATCCCTGGACATTGTCAAATTCTGTGGATTAAAAAAAAAGGCTCACGAATTTTTTTTTTTTTTTTTTTTTTTTGCACAAAGACCATAACTTTAAAAACATCACATAATTAAAGACTGATCCTGACACAGGGTGTCAGGTCTTCCTGTTTAACAGCTAGAATTATGCTGCTCTGCGGCCCTATCAAAGACACAGTTTAAAACTCACTGAGCCAACTTGAAAATTATGAAATTCTTAATGAATTGTTTTTAATTTAAGCGAGTCACATAGTGTTAAATATTGTGCATAATGTGAGACTTATTGATATTTTATATGATGGTATTTCTAATTTGCAGAATTCAAATTCACATAAAATGTTATCATACTGTAGCTCGTAACATTCAAAGTGTGCTTGATGGAATACCCCAGAGCTGCAGCTTAATTCTCAAGGATTTTATTTTAAAAATTTGGCTGAGGAAAAAGCCTTGAATTAGTCCTTTATGTCATCCACTGACTACCTCTCCCTTGAGAGAAGTCTATAATTCTTTAAAATATTAAACAGCCATAGGAGCCGGGTTAAAACACTAGATATATCTAGCCGAAAGTTCACCATGGTAGCCATAGGGATGTGTGGCTCCAGTTGCCTGATTTGGAGAATCTAGTTGGCAGATGGCACCACTGGACCCATCACCTCTGAGACCACACTTCCCCATGTGTGGCGCTCCCAGCCAGTGACTGAGCACAACGAAGGCGCTAATGCCAGCCTGTTCCTATGAGGTGTTGGACTCTTCTAATGGGTGATTGTGGCCCTTCCCAAAACCTCCTTAAACAACTGCAGTCTGAGACTGTCCTTATTGAATCTTCTTTCTTCTCTCTCTTCTTTCCTGGTATCAGAACTGCATCCCAGACTGAAGGCTCTCCCTTTCTTCTCCTCCTCCCCACCCTTTAGTCTTCACAGGCAACCTCTCCCAATAAATCTCTTGCATGTTAAGTCTGTCTTTGCATCTGGTGTTCCACAATAATCTTCTTTAGCTTTCCTCATTTTAGTGAACGTAATTATAGTATAACCCAAATACTGTAATTATGACCTCAAAGTAGAGTCCACAGTATCTCTCTGGCAATGAAGAGGCATCCTTAGGACCACTGTTGCTCATGTTGGATCAACATCTATCCCATGTGCCATTAGTCCATTAATCTGGTAGCCATGAAGAAGAAAATACACTCTTGGCTCAGTGTGCAGGGTGATGATTTAATCTGAGTTGGATCTGAATTCTGTACTTTTCATTCCGAATCCCAGATGTGTCCCTCCAGAATAATGTTTGGCTATTCCATTTTAGTACAGTGTTGCATTTGTAAAAAAAAAAAATCTGTTCTGACAGCTGAAAAATTTGAAAAAAATTTACATCTCATTTTGTAACCCCTTGTAATTCTTCAAATAGAGAATTTTTGAAATACAACAAAATTTAATGAAATCTCAATTCTTTAATTTTTTTGACCATTGTTAAATACCCCATCTTCTCTCCAAACTTGCTAAAATTCTTCTTTCATACCCACCCAGCCCACAATGATTAATACTGTTCTCAATCCTAGTACTTACCTTCTATATCCTTCCTTTTCTCCAAAGAGTAACTTTGTCCCTCTCAATGTACATAAAGCTAGCATTTGGGTTCTCCATGTAATCCTTCACTCATTGCCTCTTTCTTTTAGGAAGGAGAAAATGAGGAAGAATGTCAACATTACGTATTAACAATTGCCTTCGTCTCCAGTACTCCATCACACAAGTTAATGGTTATTCCATTTCCAAGTGCTTTAACTATAGTATCCTCTCACTCTAAGCAGCCATTAGTCCTGTGAGAGGCTCTCAGGCTGACCTTTGGGTCTTTCCAAGTGAGGGACTCATGACATTAGCCCAAATATTAGCAATTCAGCACCTTTCATGATGAAAAATATCATAATCTGAGAAAATTCAGGAGGCAGCAGAATGCCTGTCCTTGTGGCTAATTCAGTAGTGGTCTCTCAGTCAGGGGTTGACTAAGGCTAGAAGAGAAAGAAGTACATCCCTGAAGGCTAGTCATGGTCCTCCTCCTGTCATCCATCTCTAGTTCATACCTCATAATCAATCCTGGTCACCACTGCCTGCTTGTTACTGCTTGGCCTGAATTGGTATTCTTCTTGCCTTACCAGTCTGCACTTAGATTTATGATTTATTTAGAATTGGATTACATCAAGGCTCAAGGCCAAGGCCCCACAATCCGTCACCGTCTCCACTGTGGCCAAACATAAACATTTGTTTTAGCTGCATCAGCATCCCTAAACCCTGTTGGAAGGATACCCATTGTTAATCGCTATAGCAACTGCATCTTCTAGTGTTTTTTTTTTCTTCATCAACCCCAACCTCATTGCCTCCCTCCTTCCCTATTCCAAATAAAAGCACTGACTCCATCAAGTGATAGATATTCATAATTTAACAGAATAGTGGCAAGTCTAAGTTATGCTCTTGAAATACATCACGGCCAGGGCTGCTATGCTATTTGTTTTTGTGCTGAATAGCAGCAAGCATTTTAAGTTATGGGTCTCTCACACACATAGGAAAAGAAAGGAGGTATATGTAATTGTCGTCAGTATTGATGATGGTTTCGTGCCTGCCTAGTAAAGTCTCAAGCAGAAAAATTAGGGTGCTGCTTCCCTAATTGGTGGTTATATTTTTTATACTTTATTTTGTTTATTAATAATAGTGAAAAAGCCATATTTGATTTTCCTGTAGCTCATCACAATTAACAAAGAGCAAACATTACCTCTTCCATAATTTAAAGAATTTGGTTAAATGAAGATATTTGTGCTCTGCTTATGGATGAAGAAATGTAAATTCAGAGAAGAGAAATAGTGAGCCTAAGTTCATAGATTTAGTAAAAAAAACAAACAGGAAACTGAAGGAAAATTTTCAGATTCCAAGCTTCAAGTGCCTTCTCTTATATTGTTATTGCCTCCTTAATGAAGGGGACATCTATGTGGACTAAATAACATATTAATTTAAAACTGATCTATTGAAAGACATCAAGAGTGCATCTTGATAAGCTACATCTCTTTTAAGCAATACAAAAGTAGATCTACAGTGGACTAAGTGGCAATACTTTTGAGGATTTTGGGCATACTTAACTATCAAAGAAATAAACCAAACAACAAATGATATAGAAAATGAAATGGATTGAGGAGACCAAACTTTTAGTCAATCTCAGCTATTAACTCACTGGGAGTTAAATTTTTTTTTCCTCTCTAAGACTTAGTCTCCTTATGTGTAAAATGTGGAGATTAAAATAGATTATTTCTCAGTTGAAAAACTTGTAAATTCTCAAATTTTATTTTAAGCGCACATTGCTACTTAACCTTGAGCTTAACACCTTGAGGAGTGAAAACAGAAGAAAAGAATGGATTTTCTATTTGCTAGCATCTTATAATTAATGTTCACAAGGCTCTGATATCGTCATAAACATACACACCAAAACGAAAGGATAGAAAACTGTATGTAAATGTTATGTTTTAAAGTTCAAATATATATGGTGTTGTTTGGCCACAGAAATAGGAGTTCAAAGAAGGCTTGAGTGGTCAAGGAAAATGTTGATGGTATAAGAGAAATCTTAGCTGGATGATGAAGGGTGAGAGGAATTTGAAGGGGTAGGAAAATTCAAGTTCACACCCCGTGGGGAAGGTGATGTAAACGGAGTCCGAGTTAACAAAGGGAACTGGGACATTTCCATTGAACTATGAGTGTTGACTTTTCTGTACCACAGCTGATTTGTTGTGAACCTTTAAAATTGGACAAAAGGTAGGTGCAAAGGGGGTTAAAATGACTATTCTCCATTCATTCAAAAGTAAATCTTTAAAAGCACATACAGAGAGAGGAAGTAAAGAGGGGCGAAGAATAGAAAAGAATAAAATGTAAAAGCGTAGGATAAAATGTTAGTGTTGAGAGAGAGATATAATCCTATCTAAGCTGACCAACTAAATATGGGAATAGAGCCCCAGAAAACTTAAGCGACTCTTTCAATGGCATGCAATAACCATTGGCCACAATGATCCTCCCATAATTTCTGTCCCCATTCTGGCGCTCATGGGCTCTATGAAAACCATGAAAGGAAACCAGAAAGTGTGTGTGTGTTGGGGGGGGGAGTTGGTTCAAAACTACCAAAAATTATGGAAAACTGGAATGATACTCCTGCTCTCATTTCATTGTGTTGAGTGCCTTTTAAAATCTTTTGATGACTGATAAAGACAAGTGTGTGCCTCTTTCAAAAATTCCGATTTAATTGGTCTGGGGTAAGAATCAAGATTACTGTTTTGTTGTTGTTGTTGTTGTTATTGTTGTTTATTTACCAAGATTTTTTTTTAAATAGCTTCAGAGTTACCTTAATCAGAACCAGTATCTGATTACCCCAGACAGTTGTATCTCGAACATGAGCCAGCAGCTCAAGTGAATAGATATGAGGGTCGGAACTAGAGAAGATCAATCATAATTCACTCTTACACTGACAAATTAAGGATTTTAGGGAACTGTGTGTTCACAGTTGATGCATCTCTTTCCTGTCAGCATGTAGGACCCTCCCAGAGAGGATGGGCCTCCTATGAAAAGACCATGAGAAATTAATACCAAAGCCTCCAGAACACATTACCTACAAAGGCAAAATCCTTATTTGAAAAGACTGGAGAGGTTATTCATAATCTGTTCATATCCCGAATTGAGAAATATGTGGCTCACCAAAGGTCATGTACTGCTGGTGATGACTGGTGTGAACCACCACAATAAAGATTCAAGGGGGAAGTGAAGGTCTCTCAACTGGCTATACCCTTGATTTCCCCAGGTTGGCTATGTACTTAATAGAGTAGGGTTGATTTTTCTAGGACCCAGACCCTGAGCCTGAATTGGATCTGCCTTTCTACTGAGAATAGATATTGGGGGAAAGGGAACATTTATCTCTGAGGCAAAGGGTGAAACAAGGTCCTACAGGTTAGTGGAGTTCCTCTATCTGTATTTTAAGCTGAGAATGTCAGCACCTTGACAAGAGCTATCAATGATTCCAACCCCCTCATGAGCTCTGCACTTTTGAGCTTCGACCTTGCTTCTGGGAAATGTAGAGCTCAGTCGGCTTTGCTTACCTGAGGGGTAGCTCTGCAGAAGTTTCATTGTTGTTGTTGTTTTTGTTTTGTTTTGACATAAATTGAATGGCATTGCCAATAGAAGAAGGGGCATCATGACTATGCCTGAGGACATTCTGAAGGCAAAGCATCCCAGAGTTCTTGTGAGGACTCTCACTGAAAAACTCTTGTGATATTGGTCAAATTGATGACAATAATAATAAATCATTTGTAACTTTATGTTTGCTAACATGCTGCATGTTTATATTTGCTAACATGCTGACATATATATATATATATACACTTAACTTGAAAACAATGAAAGCTCTTACTATTAATATGTGCATCGTAAGTTGAACTAGAGAGTTGCATATGTAATATGCATCCATACCGTTGCATTATTATATGCATATCATTGATAAGAGCTATCAGTTGTAATGGGATTGAAGACGTTTCAAAGAGCCTATTACTTCTGAATAAAATTTTGAGGTTGAGGTAACTATGCAGGCTGGGAATAGTGGGGAGAACATCCTTGTTGGAGGAGAGCCTGGGAAGGCAGACTTAAATTAAGAGTTTCTAGATTATCCAACTATCTTGGAAGGTTTTTCTGACGTGGCTTGAGGACACAGCCCAGACAGCATAAGCCAGACAGCACTAGCACTTCTTCTAATGCTTCCCTGACTCCCTCTTGTCCTTAAGACAAAGTCAAGTCTTCTTAATTTGGCCTACAAGGCTTTCAAGAGTCTAGTCCATGCTTCTCTGCTAGGTTCATCTTATACCTCATTTCTACCTTCTCCTTACTTAGCTACCACTCAGGCCCAACTTTTTTTTTTCTCAAAGACTCCTTGTATCTTCTCATCTTAATAAGTTCCAATAGGCTTTTTTCTCTACCTGGAATAATCTTCCTCCTCAATCTTCATCTTATTAATTCCTCCTCAGCCTTAAGATTTCAGCTTAAATATCACTTTCTTAAAATGACATTCACAAGTCTCCAGAATCAGCCCAGCTTTCCTCCTACTTTTCCTTTTCTAACATTGATCATCCATAATTTCCTATTTCAGGGTTTCTGTCCCATTAGTCTTAGAAAGAGACTATGTCTTGTTTATCAGGGTGAATTTGTTACCTCGTATTTTCCTTAACATCTAGTAGGTTTTCAGAAATCTTCTTAAGTGAGTTAAGTCCAGATTGTAAAGGACCATGAATGCCAGGGTCAAGATATTATCCTACAGGTGACAGGGATCCATTGCAGATTTTTTAAACCAGAGGAAAGCACTATGAAAGCTGAGCTACAGAAAGCTGTCTATGCAGGTGATACTGAAATCACAGGCAGCTGAGGCCTCCAGCATGGAGAGACTCCCTGACTGTGTATCTTAAGAAGCCATGTTAGTCTATTGCTAGACAAGAACCCTGTGTTGTCATTATTTTTACTGCAGAAAATTATTCCTCTCCAGCCTCCCTCCCCTATCATAATCCCAACTGATGAAAAGTGCAGCCAATCAGGTGATGTAGGGATGAAGGAGGAAAAGGAAAAACCCTATCTTCAATCACTTCCAAAATCTCCCCAGTGCTTTGATTTGCTTTCCGAGAACACTTTAGCTCAACAAACAATTGCAAACTACCCAGTTGCAAGGTAAAATGAAAAGCCCACAGGCATTAATTATATATAGAGATATTAAAAAAGAAGCTACTGCTTAATTATTGTTTGCAAATCTCGGTATTTAAATTGAGTTATTTGCAAATGTCTGTTTAGAAATTGACTTTGTAATTATAAAGTTAGTGCAGGGATGTCTAAGGCCCTGGAGGAGTCTCTAACGAGGAATGATAATGTAACAGCCAGAGTGAGACATCCTGAGCTGCATTTTAATAACTAGAGGTGGTTGGCAGGGGGGCCGAGATGCTTAAAGGAAAATTCTTAAACAGGCAAATGAGGTGGCCAGGGTCTCCCTGATTGACAAGGGATCATTGGAAGAGACATGAGGGGACAGTTAGGAGACACAGAAGTCTAAGACCTGGCAAGTGTGGGGGTTGGAGCTCAGGGAGAGGATAGGAAGGTGCTCTGTGGTACATGAGAATGAGTCCTTCTTTGGAACCGGCCTTGGGGGTTTCACAAGGTCACCAACCATGAACCATGCCTTTTCCAATTGCCGAAATTTAGATCCTGGTGTTATGGATAGAAGTATGTCCCCCTAAAATTCACGTAATAAAGTTATAACCTCCAGAACCTCGGCATGTAAGCTGATTTGGAAATAGAATCTCTGCAGACATTGCTAATTAAGATGTGGCCACACTGTAGTGAAGGGGGTCCTTAATCCGATGACTGACATCTTTATAAAAAGGGGGAATTTGGACAGAGACATGCACACACAGAGAGAATGTCATGGGAAGATGAAGGCAGAGCTTGGGGTGATGCTTCTACAAACTAACGGATACCAAAGACTGCTGGCAAACCTCCAGGAGCTAAGGGAAAGGCTGGAACAGATTCCTCAGAAGGAACCAAACCTGCTGACACCTTAATCTCAGGCTTCAGCCTTAGGATCTGTAAGACAAAACATTTTTGCTGTTTAAGCCACTCAGTTTGTAGTACTTCCGGCCCTAGGAAATGAATATAGCCAGTATGTGTGATTCTCAATGACATAACTCTGCGAAGGAATTAGAGACAGACCAACATGGAAATAAACAGAAGTTCCCTCAAAATACTAGAATATTGTACATTGAAGGACTCTGCTGACCTTAAAACCCTTGGAGTAATCAATGGTTCTCAAATATGGTTATGTTATGAATTCACCTGTAGAGTTTTTAAAATGCCAATACATGTATCCTATCCTCAGAGATTCTGGTGTAATTAATATGGGGTGCTTCTAGGACATCAAGCTTTTAAATACCCTCAAATAGTCTAATTTTCAGCCAAGGTTGAGAAGTAATCTTGTAGATTTTAGGTTATTTTTCCCATTTAACAGTTGAGGAAATTAAGGCTCAGAGAGGTGAAGGAATAATTGTCCAGGGTCACATTGCTAGTGCAAGAGATGAGAGGCAACCCAGAGACTCTGACTTACAGTTCAGTTTTTCTCACAGGGCAGCACTGATGTTCTCTTGGCTCTAGATGTAGAGTATAAGAACCAATTTCTCTTTTCCTGGACATCCTCTAGTTTTAGGCAAATGGTGACCTTGACCATTATTCCTAAAGGAAATTTGTCCACCACTACATGTACACAGTAAGCTTAAAACAGTATTTCTCACATATCACATTCTCTGGCATAGCAACTCTATAATATTAGGTAGGGCAGGTATGTTCCACCTTTTAAAGGAGAAGATGAGTAAGTACAGGGAAACGAGGCAGGGCCCCAAAGCACACCATTGGTTAATAGCAGAACTAAGATTCGAACTCGGGCCTTTTGAAACTGATCAAGTATCCTTTACATCACTTACCTAGTGAGAGTGAAGTTAAATTGTCTTGATCCAATCTATGTTCAAAACTTTTCTAAACATATTTTACCACTTCATCACTTTCATGAAAAAAATATATGAACAAAAAATGTATTGGATTCCACACAAATGAATATAGTCTATTCTTTCTCAAAAAAATAAATAAATAAAAATTTTGCATAAATGCTGAGCTTTCATTTTAAATATTTCTCATCTTGGAGTGATGATAGAAGGTCTGGCCATCACGATATTAGAGGAATACCCAACGAAGAGTATTACCCTACTACAAGATGGCCTTGCTGGTTCTCATTCTGTCACTACACATGGGTGTCAAACTGGAGCTACTTGATTCTTATATGTAATGATAGCTGTACACTAACCCTAATCTTGCATAGTGGATAGAATTCAGGCTTTATACTTATATAAAGTACAAATCCAAATCCTGGCTACAGTGTTCAGTAATTATGGAACTGTGGACGACCAGGTATTTTCAGCTTTCATTTTCTCAACTGAATAATAGGAAAAGTAATGCCTATTTCGAGTTGTCTGATGAATAAATTGAGGTAATGTAAAGAATAGTTCTAATATCTACTGAGCCTTCAACAAAGTCAGTTGTAATCTTTCCCTTCAGATGATTAGCTTAAAACAATGGGTACAAGGTGGTACAGCAAGGTGGTACTGCTTTGGACCATTACATTCCCAAGCACTATCTTATTTGCTTCCCAGTTTTCGAGCCTCTGCTTTTGTAAATGTTCCAGGACTCAATTATTTTGCACTGAATCCAGACTTCTCACTAATCCTTCCAGTGGCTTACATTCTGTCTGAGCCAGCTCCCAGCTTCTACTTCTCTGTTACCCCTCTGTAACATCACCTGCCTTATTTCATGTTCCGCCTGCTGTCTGTTATACTTCCTATTCCCTCATGCTAGATACCCCTGTATCTTGACAATCTGACTAAGCCTGAATTTTAATTATTTCCCAAAGAAAAAGAACATGAATGGGGGAACCTTGATAGGGTGAAGATGGCCACATTCCTGAAGAAGTTGTCTCGCCAAGGGGCAAAGAACAAAGGAAAGATGGTGGGACTCAGAAAACCAGTGGAGAGTTAATCCTCACGTTGTTAAAGATCAAGTGCTCAGAATAACACTGGATGCACGTTATTAATTATAAAGAAGTGACCTTTGATATCTACTGATGGATACTCCTTTCCTCTTGAGTATCCTCTGGACTTTTTTTTTCTTTATTATGTTAAACCAACCTAGAGAAACCAATCAAGCTTTTGCAAAACAGGAAGGTGTCATTTGATGTAGGGCATATTATAACTTTTCATATCTTGCAATTAGACTTGATTCACTGAAAAAAAAATAAACTTTTTTAAAAGAAAATCTCATGATTTGAGTGAACATCCTCAACAATATGTACATATTCTATTTCGGCCTAGTATACAGGCCATAACAGTGAGAATATGCATATAAAATAATGTTGAAATATCAGTTTATAGGACACATTCTGTAGGCCAAACACTTCTTGAATCTGCATACTTATGACAAAATGCATGTTGTTATTTCCATTTTATGGATGAGAAAACTGAAGCCTAGAGAAAATAAGTAATTTATTCAATGCAAGTTAGCTCATCTGAAATCATGTAGTAAGCAAGCAGTGAAGGTGAAATTTTATCTAGTCCTGTGGGAATTCAATATCTGTGCTCATAACTACTAAATAATACTGTTTAGGAAATCAAAGAACTCTAATTTTCTTGTTCCCTTCATCCCTACCCCAGAACCCTTTCAGGAAAGAACAGGATAGGAATTCAGTACTATTAATTGCCTATATACCTATACTCTTTCCCATCCTGTTTCCTCATTTGTAGAGGGTTTCACTCATCTAGAAAACCCCTTTAAATCTCAATGTTTTATTATTCAGATGCAAATACTTTCAGTCAAAGCAAGCAGCTACTCCTGAAGGGAAGGAATTAATGTAACACAATTAATACTCCATTTCATTAACAATTAGTTATGTTAAATGCCATTCAATTTGTTTGCACCATCATGTGCTGGGAAGGTGTCCATGCTTCTTGTAACTTTCCAATAACTCTCCATCACCAGCTGAGTTAATTTCCCAAGCAGGCAGGCATCAGATTTTAATTCCCAACCTTTAATATTCTTCGGCCCTTGGGCCACTGGTGGACCTACATGAGCCGATATTGTCAGCTTCTCTCTGAATCCAAGTTAGGACTCTTCCTTTAGAGTAAGAATAGGCTCTCCTTGCACTGAGAAAACCAACTCTAATAGAGTCCAGGTATGGAGCCATTTTTCTCCCTGACCATGCCTACCACACTACACAACCCAGTGATTTTGGGGTGGCAGGCACTGTAAACTTATGAAGGATATATTTTCAGATCTAATACAAATATCACCTCCTCAATGAAAGTTGCACCTATCACTGTTGCCTGAAGTGAAGGAATCAGAATGCTAAGTTTGGAAGAGATTATAATAACAACCATAATAATGCGAACAGCAGGAATAGTATTTATTTATGCATTAATCATATACAAAACACCGCAGTAATTACTTTGTATACATTTTTGTCCTTAATCTTGGCAATAATCCAATAAGATTGGTATTATAGTTATCCTTACTTTTCTTCCGAGGAAATTAAATGGTTATTTATTGTATTGGTTATTGTTTATTTATTGCTACATAACAAACTAACCCCTCCCCCCAAATTTAGCAACTTGAAACAATAAATATCTTACAGTTTCTCGGGGTCAGGAATCCTAGAACAGTTGAGACAGGTGTTTCAGGTTCAGAGTGTCCTGTGAGTTTGCAGTGAAGATGTTACTCAGGACTGAAGTCATCTGACTGCTCAGTTGAGGTTGGAGGTCTGGCTTGGAAATTCGGTCGTTAACTAGAGACTGACCTCACCACTTGGGCCCCTCCTCCCAGCACGGTGGCTGGCTTCCTCCAGAGAGGGTGCAACCAGAGAGGAAGAGGCAGAAGCTGCAGTGTCTCTCATGACCTTGACTCGGATGTGAAATACCATCACTTGCACAGTATTCTATTGGTCACATGCACCAACCCTGGTACAGTATGAGAGGGGACTATACAAGAGCATACATAACAGGAGGTGAAGGTCACTGGGACCCATGTTTGAGGCTTCCAATCATACAAAATAAGGTCACACAACTGCTACAGTGGCAGTGAAGAAGCGGATTTAGAAACTCGAGTTATGTATGACTCCATAGCCTCTGCTTTTAATGGCATATTGGTGTCTACCTCCTTGAAAGGTCTTCTTGTGCAATTTGTTTTCTTGGGTCTGTCAGTACCAATCAGGGTTTGACCAAAAAAGTGGAACCACTAAAAGTGATCTGGAATCAGGGATATATTACAGGAAGTTGATAATTCTGGATGCTGGTTCTATAATCTGTGTAAGATAGTTTCTTTGGAATCTGGTGCTGTGGCCTAAAGTAGTGTCTGCATGGTCAAGAAAGATAAATAGACATGACGTGAGGGAGAAAAAGACAAAACAAAACCATAAACACAAGCCATAACCCACAGGGATGAAGGGGAACATGTGTGGACTCTCAGCACCCCTTCAAATGTGATGGGGTGTGGGGGTGACCGGCAGGAGATGCTGGCGCCCTTCTTCATGGGAAGCTGGAGAAATATAAGGAGGAGATCTGATAAGAGCTGAAGAAGCTGCAGTTCTGCTGTCGCTGATGCCTTAAGATAAGCCAGGAGAGCAGCAACAATGCGGGTCACCTGCCATGTCCCCTGGTGCCTCCACACAACTTCCAAGTCAAAACAGACTATGGTTGCTACTCCACTCCCTCCTTTCAAATGTTGTATAAAATGTCTCTGGTGGCTCACAGTAACCATGGATTAGTCATGAAAGGGAATCCTTACAGACTCAGTACTAGCTTTGCTAAATTGCCACAATATAAACCCACTACGCTATCACTTCTGTTTTACTGGCCGTCTTCCTTGTAGCACCTATGAACCCATGTAAACACTGTATCTATGTACACATACCACACTCCAACAAGACCCCAATACATCAGGCCTCTGCATATCTCCATGATTTTGTATACACTGATTCCTCTGATTGGAATATCTTACCCCAACCAGGGCCAGTTTTACGGGCATGAGATGAGCACAGGGCCCTGTCCTAAAACCCAGAGCTTGGCTTAATGCTCAGCATATTTTAGATCTTTAATAAATGTCAATTGAGTTGAATACTTTATAGCACCTTTGTCACCTCACTTTCTAGACTCTGCATTAATGACTAATGGTCAACTCATTATTTCACTAAGAAGCCAACTTTGGACAGCTTCGAACAGCTGTGGTTGCTAGAAAATTCTTCCTCATAAAGAAATCTAATTTCATCTACGTATATCTTTCTAGAGTGTCTACACACTAGTCTTAAGTTCACTTATTTAGCATAGAAAAAAAATGAATCTACTCTCTCTTCTAATGATCTCCTTCAAGTATGTGAAGACAGAATTTATAGGATACTTATTATTTGCTTGTATTTGCATATTTAAGTGTATCTGTGGCTTGGATCCATGTCTAAAATATTCCTGCATTATTCACAGGGCCTAAGAGTCCTTAGGTTGGCGGCAAACCTATGCCGCTCTCGTTGGGGCTAACTGGAGTGACTTTGGCTCCTCTCTCTGTGTTTCTCATCCCCTTGTCCTTATCCCCAGCCTGTCCCGGATATTTTTTCATGGTGATGGAGGAGGCAGAGAAGAGAAGAAAAGCCCACCTAGCCAGTTCTTTCCTAGTTCCTACATAAGTCACATACCATTGACCAGTGGGGTGACCAATTATTCTGTTCATTCTGCCTGAGGGATTTCTCTGGGACTGAGGAGCTTCCCAGAATGCAGTATCTCCAGTGCTAAAACCAAGACAGTCCAGGGAAAACCAGGACAGTTGGTCATCTGCCCAGTCATGTGACCTGGTCCAGAGTCAGAGTAGAAGGCACTCAAAACAATAGGGAAAAGGGTATAGATTTGAAGGCCAAAGAATTGGGGCCATTTATGTAATCAGTCTGCTGTCGATGGGCTCTGCGCTTTTCATATTAATCCTAAACCAGCCTTTTGACCAAATTGGTGCACATCGTCTTCATACTTTGTCTTAAATTTAAAAGATTCAAATTGCAACCAAGGAAAATGGAAAGCACATTGATTTAAAAAAACACAGTAGATTTTGTTTATTTTTTTAAATCTTCATACAGCTATATTTTGAGTTAACATCCAAGGTCTGTTGGTTAGCTGCTCCCTAGGGCATTTACAAGACAAGCTTATGGACTTTCCAAATAAGCCCAGGTGAACTAAGACCTGACCTGTATCTTTGAGTGTCAGGGCAATGCTGGAACAACTAGGTGAAAATTGTAAAATACAGACAGCAGAATTATTATTTTTGTTTTTATTTTTGTCTCCATTATCCAAACAATATTTTTATTGGGTTTTCTCTCAAATCAGCTCAAACCCATGCAGGATGGCCTAATGGGCAGAGCCTTCCTCCAGTACTGCTGCCTACCTCTCTCACTTATTTCTTTGTTATTGACACTCTGCTCCTGACAGCAAGTGCTCATTCATTCATCAACCACTTACTGTGTACCTATTATTGACTGGATACTGTGATAAACTCAGGGAATATAGGGATGAATAAGTCTAAATCAGTAATATCGAAGAACTAATAGCAGAGATAGACTACTAAACATAATGCATGGAAATGTTTATATAAAGTAAATTCAAAATTTGCCACAATAAAGATATGTATAAAATAAACATCAAAGGCAGAATTGCTCTCTTTGCCTACACAAGTTAGAAAACATTCCAGAGACTAAGAGCTTGTGGACTAGGACTAGAAATGCACATCAGAAGCAGAACAGTTAAGAACACCAGCTTCAGAGTCAAAGTGGGTTTGGAATGATACATGGCCACTGGCTATCACTGTGGCCTTGGGTGAGTTAATAAACTTCCCATTTTCCATTTCAATTTTCTCATAAATAAAATGGTCTTTTAAGAATTAAACATGAAATCAGGTGTGTGGGTGCATATATGTGCCCCCATACAGAGCACTTAGCACTGTGTTTCTCGGTGAGAAATCAAAGCGTAGATATTACCATTACAGTTACTTCTGATACAGAAGGGGCAAGAGTGGTTTGAAAAGAAAATTCCAGAAAGAGAAAACACTAAGTTTAAGAGTGTGGAAAAGCATGACATATTCTTGGAATTAAAACAAACAAACAAACAAAAACTAAAGTCCGATTAGGAACTTGAGTGTTATGTGTCAAGATGCATGATGGAAAGCCTAATAGATTATTAAGGAGATGAGGTTGGAGAGGTGAAGATATAACTGAGTGGAGGACTCTAACTGCCATGAATCAGTAAATACAATTGAGTGGTGTGGTCACTACACAAGAGGGAAGAATCGATTTAATGTCCTAACAAGATCCATTAGAATATAAAGATACAGGTAATATAAAAAGATAAAAGTCATATCTGGTTTATCGCTTTCCCTGGAAACCTCACAGAGTGTCTTTCTCAGTTCAGAAGCTCCACAAATATTTGCAGAATGAGAAAGTGGGTGACTGCCAGTGGCATCCAGAAGGTCGTCAAACAACAGAACTTGCTGTTCTGGTGAATACCAACCATTCGACCTCTGCCAATGGCAACAGCAATATTTTAAGAAAAACAGAAAGTAGAAGGCAGAATTGTTAGGACTTTGTCACTTGCTGTGTGTGGGTGGCAAGAAGGATGGCATCAAGGGTAATCCAGACTCTAGCATGGTTCTCTAGGCAGAATCCTAAGGCAACAGGATTTATAGTGAATCAATCCTTTTTTGCTTGTCCAGGTAGAATGTTTTGCCATATTTGTGTGTTAGGGATATTAGAACACAGAATTGCTAACATTTTGTAAAGATATTTATTCATTCACAGATGGTTTGATTGCCTCTTATGTGCCTGGCATAATTCTAAGTGCTGGAGATATAGTATTAATCAGACAACGATTCATTGCTTATACAATTTGCATTCTTTTGTAATAAGAACTGCTTTGATTTTAAATTAGCCAAGAATCACACATGTACCTCCACTCAATGAGATTTGAACTCTTTCACTATACAAAGAGTTTTCTCGATAGAATTTTATTTAATTTTGGGAGAACTACCAAAATAAGTATATAATCCCCATTTTAAGACAAGAAAACTAAAACTTTAAATATTTAGGCAGCATGTGCAGGTTTACAATGCTACAAAGCCAGAAACCAGGATTTGGGTGGGGAGGAGGTCATAAAATACTCTTTTGGGGAGGAAGAAAACCGTGTATAATTTGGAAATGCATAATAAATACTAAAAATGCATATTTGGAAACTAAAAACGACTTTATTTTTGTAATATAAGCTATAAATTAAAAATTTAACCAAACCCCTCAGGGTCATGGGTTCAAAAGACTAGAGAACTCTTTCCTAGATAAAAGATTAATGGGGCTTTCATAAGGACGCTGCCCAGTTAAGAACCTCAGCCACTTACATTTTCAAACTAAATCTATTAGAACAACATCTCAACAACCCCATGAAGTTAAATACCCTTGTTAAACTGATCACATGTATTTCAGTTAAATAATAGCTGTGGGAGAGGGCAATTAGCAGATTCGGTCAGGAGAGAAAAAGATGTTTTCAGATGAGATTGGAAATGAGATGGGAAGTCAATGAGGCAGAAATATACAAGACTCTTTTTTTTTCCCCCCTGAAGTTTCCTGAATTGTGTTATTAATGCTACCTTAAGATTTGGAGGGCTTTGACCGGAAAAGACACTGTGATAGAGGAGGTTCAAGGAGACCGACACAAAGTCTAACGACAGTCTCTTTCTGCATAGTTCTTTCTGGATAGCGGTGTTCTTGCTCCATCCTTGTTACATTTGTTTATCCTTTGAACTGAGAAAGAGTTAGGCATTATGTCCTGGCAGCTAAGCCAATGGAAAGAGGGCACAAGTCTGCTTTTCACTTTCAGGAAGAAAAGCCATCAACCTGAGGACCGCAAACAAGGCACCCAGCTCAAATTCAAATCCCTAATTCTTGCAAGTGTGCTTCAAATCCCCCCACTTGTTGCCATAATTTTGGATTTGGACGTTTTTTGGTCTTCTATTCTGGCTGCAGAATAGAAGAACATACCCATATGTGGTCTTTCACAGATATGCTATACTTTTAGTTAAGAAAGGCAAAGGAAGATAGAAAAGATCTTCGTGGGTCAGTGAGGAAAAAAAGAAAAGCTTACTATTCCTATGAACTGGGTTCAAATTCTGACCCCTACATTTACTACCATGTGTCTATCCCATTCATCACTGTATCTAGTGAACCAAAAGTCCCTGACGACAATTCATAAATATTTATTGGGAAATGAATGTGTGACCTTGGACACCTCTCTTTCTCACTTTTGCTTTTGCACTCATTTCTTCTTGCATGCATGTTCTCTCTCTCTCTGTCCTCGTGGCAAAAGCCCATTAGTAGTATAATTTGAAGCACTGGATGAAATAACTTGTAAAATTCTGACCCAGCTCCTGATCCACAATAAATATTTTAAAAATCTCATTTTCCTTCCTCTTATAATTAGAAAAGTTCAAGTCTCAGCTATACTATACCTTGACCAAATCAATCACCATCTCTGAGACTCGATTTTCTTGTTGTTACAAAAAGGATAAAGACATTATCCACCTCTCAGAGTTGCTCTGAAAATTACAAGAGTTTATGGAGTTAGATACATTTAGAAAACAGTAAAATGCTGTTTAAATATTTATTATCATTATCCCTATCTTGATTTTATAGATTTGGGTTAGATTCTCTCTCTGGAAATATATCTTCCTTTGGTTATGGGAACATCTACTGTGGCCACGGAAATCTTATAGTCATTATTAAAAAATCCCACTATGTTTTTATTAACTAAGTCTACCTCTAAGAAGCCGGATGCTTTTTAGTGCATATAATTGCACGAAGCAAAAGATCCTAAAGGAATTTATGTGGCCTCAAGGAACATTATTAATGGAGGTCCCTTCTAGTGATGTAATTTTGGAAGCAATTTTCCATGAAATTGCTGAATGTGTGTATCCATATAAATTTGAGCCCATTTGGTACAATTTTCATTTAGTCCAATGATCACACTAATGATATTTTTCAATAGATATTCTCATTTAAGAGGAAGGGATACATTTATTTATCACACATGTCTGGAAAACATACTTCAAACTGGATTGTCAAGTAAAAGTTTCTATGAGGATTTCTATACTTTCCCCCAACCCACACACACTCACACACTGTCACTGAGAACACCACCTTAAGGCTTTTACAATCATCTAAGAGAAAGGTCTGGGTCACTGAGTTGTCTTCAGTTAGAGCTGAAACATATGTCAGTGAAAGGAATTGCATTCTATTCCATTTTGTGACCTGACAGACTAACATAGCAAGTTGTTTAAAGGATAAATTTTAGCACCAGAAAGACCCAGTTTTGAATTCCAGACCTTCCCTATACTGCAGATTGCACTGAGCTTTATTTTTTTTTATCCTTAAAAAGGAGCACAGTGATATCAATCTCCAAAGGTCTCCCAGGGTTATTGTCAGAATAGAAAAGAAGCTAAAAATGTAAGTAAAGTGCTTAGCACAATGCCTGGCGTATAATGCACTCATTAAATGATTGACATATATGACATCCTCATAGAATATTGATGCTGAATAGACCCAAAATAAAACGTGTGTGTGTGTGTGTGTGTGCATGTGTGCACATGTGTAACGTGAGGTGCAAAATGGTTACATAATATGTTCAAATGACTCCAAAGCAACACAATTAATTAAGAAGTAGTACAGGAAGTATAAAGAACTTCAAGGAACCTCAGAGATGAATCCAACCAGTCTCCTGTGTTTCAAGTGAGGAAACTGAAGCATTCCCTTATCCCCTCTTAAGCTTAACTTTTCCAACAAAAAATCTAGCAACTTGCCTATGCATCCTCCCCAATTCCTCTAGCTCTCCAAGGCATGGCTTATGCCTCTTTTTTCTGATGTCGATCTCTCTTCAAGATAGTAATAGTTCCCCATTGATAATTGCCTTTTTTATCCTTTATTTATTTTGCCTTTTAGAACATGTGACACTGTTGATAACCCTAACCCCACTGGTATCTAAATTTGAGCCTTATATGGAAAAAGGTGTCCATGAAAGAGAAAAAAGTAAGAATGAGAATTTACTGGTGTGACTTACCAAGAAGCTTAACAAGGAAAAATGTCTGCTTTCGTAGCATTGCACACTGGCAAAATGATCTTTTAATTTAAACATGAGCACTCCAGTTTCATAGCCACTCTTCATTATCCAGGATTATCCCACAGGATTATCCCACTGGGGTGTGTGTGTGTGTGTGTGTGTGTGTGTGTGTGTGTGTGTGTGTGTTTTAGTGTTTAACTTTCTTCGAGTCTTTTTGACACTCATTTTAAAACCAGAAGGCCTTATTGCCCATTTGAAACACAGCACCGACGGCAGAATCTGGGTCTTCTCAGTTTAGGTTTTATTTACTTGTTTAATTTCATTTTCTGTTTTACCCTTACACAATTTATATTTAAAAAAAAAAAAGCAAACAAAGAAACAAACAAAAAAACACTTTCTCCAATTGCATTTGTTGATAAAGAATCCCAGTAGCTGGATTTTGCTGTCTTGTTTGTGTTGGCACACCCGGGTTCTAAACCATCACGTGGCCTTATCCAAACCACGTTAGTGTCTGTAGTTCTTAACAGCTCTCATCTGAATCATAGGATCAAACCATTGGTTTTTAAGTTCTTAAACAACAGAATCATTTTTATAACAAGAATTTTTGTCCATGATATTGAGATTTTACCTGCAAACTTTCTTCTTCTTTTTTTTTCCTAACTTTCTTTTGTGAGAAAATATAGTCGGTATACTGTACAATTATTTTGAATTTGCAGAAACTCCATTTGGACTTTGTCTATCTATATCGCTAGGTAGAGACAAAGTCCATCAGTGTTTCACCTTCTTGGTGTATTGTTAAATTTATAGAGATGAAATGTTCTCCTTTCTCCATTTTTAAATTTTAGTTTATCTGATATTAATATATCTATTCAAACTGTTTTTTGGTTTATATGTTCTGTATTCATTTTTCCCTTTTATTTTGAGAGGAATAATTCTTGTGTCTAGCATCTAACTGGCTCTCTTTTTAATTAATTTTTTTCTTTACCCACTTTCTTCTTTTTAATTCTTTTTTCTGTTAAATTGATAATGTTCTCTTTCTCCCTCTTCTAGTTTGGAAGTTATATATTGTGTTTCTATTATTTTAGGGGTTTCCTAAATTTTTACTAGATGCTTTTTTTTCCCTAGCAACATTGAAGATTAAATAGTAGTATCTATAGTTTCCATCGATTCAAGACACAAAATTTAGTTGTGCTTTTGTCTCTAATTCTCATCACTTGGTTGACAGCATTGGAACGTTAATTCTGGATTGTTATAAAAATACACATATACACATATGTATTTTTTATATCTCATCTGGACACCAATGTGTTATTTTTTATTTTTTTCTTTACTCACATTACTTAGTATTATTTCCTTCTGTATTCATTATTCTTTAAGTGCATGATCTAATCATTCTTTAGAAATAGTTTTGCTGGTGATTCTATAAGTCCTTGTCCATCTATAAATATTATCCTCTCTCATATTCAAATTATAATTTAGTTGGATATTGAATTCTTATTTTAAATTTATTTTGTAACAGATTCACATGTTCTGCCTACCACACCTGTGTATCCATACTCCATGTTTATTAGCTTCTCTGTTATACATTTAATTTCTACACACCTGTCTGATGCTGTGGTAGCTTTGGTTTTCTAGAAATCAGATGTTGTGGTAGAATTAGAAGTGCAAAAACTTTAATGAGTAGTAACACCTGTGATATCAAAAGGGCATGGCAGGTTTGGGTTGGGGAGAACTGTCAGAATACTATACTTACCTGATAGTTCCTGCTAGCTGCTGACTCTTCTAAGGGTAGAACCTTCTACCAAGGTCTTTCTCCGACTTTTTCCAATAAGATTAAGAAATGGGTGAGTTGTAGAAGCAGAAGAAGGGCTTCTTCCACTGATATTTCCAGAATTGCTGGCTGTTTAGGTTCTGCTTTGTCTCCTACATAAATATGCACCCCCGCCACACACACACACCAATAATTACTGCTTATTCTGAAGGCCCGAAGTGAGGACAGTTCACACAGCCTGACCACCCCTCAACTTATATCAGTTCCCTCCTTCCCACATGAACTTGGCATTCACATCCAGGGGTTGAAATGCCCATGGTGCTGCCCCTCTGCCTGCTGGTTTATTCCATAGTTACGAACAAGCCCCTGGGGCTTCTGCTTCCTTTGGTCAGATCTCACCTGCCTGAGCCTGTCTTGTATTTCTCCCAGCCTTTATTTTGAATATATCTCTGTACTTGCTCAATAAAAAAAAAATTTTTTTTTGACATTTCAGGTGTTAGATGCCGATCATGAAGACAACAGAAAGAACTGCAAATACCATGTTGACTACAAATTCTATATTAATGAAATTTACCCACCCCCTCGCCCCCCACCCCATAGGAACATAGGGCTGCTTTCATTAAAGTGAAAGATGAGGGCTTGAAACCTTTATCTCCTGAGATCCATTTGCCTCTCCCCTATGGCTCCATGGAACACAGTGTTTAAAATTACTTTACTGGATCTTCAGGGTCACTTTTACTCATTATTTTATGATGCCAGGGTCCAGGAGTCACTGTGTTATCTGTGAGAACTCTGAAGCCTCAAAAAGGTGGTATGAATAGAATTCTCCCTCTTACCCTACTGTTTCACAAATAGACCATTACAAAGCAAGGAGGTCCCATAGGTTGTTTCGTAGGTCCAGTACTAAACAAAGACCGTACTCTCAGTTCCCTTTAACGTTGGGACCTCTTTCTCCACATCTGTCAGGGAACATCTGTCTATGTTTCCACATTCAATCGGTCTTTCTCCCATTTCATTCCATTATTGAGTATCTCCATGGTAATCATAGCTGATAGATACAGAGGAATGCAGACAGAAGAACATTGTGAATATCAATTGTACCTTCGGTCCAGGTCGGGGCAACTACTTTAGAAATGGATAGCTACTTATGAGAAGCTTGGTAAATTTTTTTCTCATTTGGATAAAAATTATTAAGTTAAATTTGTCTTTTTTGGTAACTTTTTCACACATTTTAGCAGTAAAAGTTGAGTTCAAGGAAAGCACTCTGAAAAATACCAGTTGAATGGCTCTGTTAAATGTCTCTGGTTAAATAAAAACGTTCCTGTGGTGTTTCAGAAAAAAAAAAAAAGTGAGAAAGAGAGTCATGAAATTTCTTGGAAAGAAAAGTGTGAGTGCCATTAACATTTCTCACACAACATGGAGTTACGTGAAGACAGGTCTTCTCCAGATGTTCCATGAGATTTATAACATACACGGGTAGAAAGAAGTCTGGCCAAAATAATATTCTATAACGGGGTCGGTTGCCTGCTTTTTCTCATTATGAGCACCTACATTTTGGTAATAATAATTAAGTGGTGTTTAGTTTAATGACATATCAGTCTAGGAAAGCATTTCCCAATGTGCGTTGTACAGAACAGTTTTCTTATGAAATGTGCTATGACAAAAGACCCTATAGTCAAATAAATTCGAGAAATACTTTGTTTCAATTATCCTTTGAGAGATCTAGCATTCATATTATCGTATTAAGCAGTTTAATTATATTAACTCAGCATTTCTTAAAATAATTTACCATAGCTTCATTTTTGATAAGGTTATTTGATATCTGTTGATGTAGACTGGTGATACATCCTAGCATTTAAGAGAATGAGCCATAGAAAGAAGAACTTGATTTCCAATCCTGGTCCTTCAACTGCACATTAAACTTTTTCAACCTCACTTTTCTTATCTGCAAAAGGGAAACAATAACAATTATCTTGCAGAACTGTTAGGTTTGCAGGAATTAATGCATCTAAAGGAATGAGCTCCGTACCAGGCATGGACAGGGGGCTCAGAAAATAGTAGCTGAATGAATAAGTAGTGATTATCTTGATGAGATTCATAATAATGACAGAAACTCAACAAAAAGCAAGACCTGGAAGACTACAGAGTGGTAAATGCATGGATATTGTATTCTTCCTTCATGTGGTTCTGGCGATATCGTAGTGTAAGAATAGAGACAAAGAAACGATTTGCTGTGGGAGAAAAAAGAGAGGGGGGGGAGGGAGATAGGCATACTTCTTAGAATCAGTTTTTATTATTTGTCCCCTCAGTGGAGTCCTCTCTGCACCCCGTATTGCTTCCATAGAATTCTCTACAATGCTTTCTATTTTCTTTCTGCTACTTTCGATTTACCCTGACAAGGAAGTTGCTTTCTGTAATCCCCATGTCCTTCTTGTCCCACTATTTCCTTTTTGGCGATGAGCTCTCAGTGTTCTTAAACACAACCACTATTTTTGTGTAGCTGAGGAAGTCTTAGAGTAGCCTGAGGAGAAGGACATTTTTGTCCTAAGTTGAATCTTGGTTTACATGTGAATTGAGAGTTTCTAACAGCTGTGTTTTAATAGAACAGCTGACCCTAGTAGGAGTTGGTAGATTAGTTTCTGCCCTTTACCACTAGATTAGGTAAAAATAAAACAAATTCATTTGGCATCTGGCCTTATAACACTAACATAGGTGCTTGGATTTCGGGCATTAAACCTGATTAAGCATTAATCATTTTTGAGAGTTCAAGGAAAGACATATAGAGTAGGATAATGATTGAGCATATGAGCTTTGGTGTTGATATTAAAGGCTGGAATCTGTTTATATTTGGAAATTCACTTGGCCTCTACAGGCCTCGCTTTCCTTACTTGTAAAGTGAGGGAAGTTCCCTAATTATGAAGATTATTGTTAAAATTAAATAAAATAGCACAAAATATTTGCTATTCTGTTGGTTTAGGAGATTATTAGGTTTCGGCAAAGTATAAAATTTGACAGTTAGTATTTTTGCATGAGTCAGATTGCTATCCTAAAGTGAGAGATTTTGCTAACCATTGAATGTATCCATCCAGATAATGTACCTTCTGTCCATTAGAGAAGATGCAGAACAAGTTGTAAACAAGATGTTTTGTTCCAAAGTTAGAAATGTTAAACCAAAAGACAAAATCTTATCTGAAATAAGACCTTAACATTTCAGTTTATTAGCAGATGGGCATTTTTTTTTTTCTGAGAAGTTGTAGAAGCCTTCCAACATCAAAGAATTTGAAGGCTGTTCTGTTAAATGGATGATTTAGGGCCATCCTACACGAATATATGCAGGAATTAATAATTGCTCTGATCAAGGTCTCTTTGGCCCTGGTTATTTTCAAGCACATGGGAGAAACTGAGACAGCATGACATAGTTTACAGATGAGGAACCAAGGTCCTATTCAATTCTCTCTTTGGCTGCTGCTCTTAAACTGCTAGTCTACCTGTATGATAAGTATTTGATAGCAAATGACTATATTAATATTTATTTTTATCTACCTGCTACTTTTGATCATATTTTAGTCATGTTTTATGGTTTTAATTCCCTTTGTATGTCTTTATTTTAAAAAATATTTTATAGTTTACATCATGTGGTTCCATTACTTGAAGTGGTAGCAGATCTAAATCAGCTGGCTCTCACATTTGTTGCCTTTTGTTCATGCTGGATCGTTTCCTCTTACCTTTTGTGATTTGAGATTTTAAGGTTTTCTTCCTGTACAGCCTGAGTTGAGGGCATATTGCTCTAGAAAGTATTTGTGTTAGAATTTTCCAGATGCCATCTATGGCCATGCCACCCTGAACAAGCCCGATCCCATCTGATCTCAGACCCTAAGCAGGGTCAGGCCTGGTTAGTACCTGGATGGGAGACCACCTAGGAAGACAAGGTGCTGTCAGCGTTTTAAAAAAAAACCCATAATTTTCCAGGTGCCCTAAAAAGGACCACAGACCTGGGATCATTAGGATGTTAATAGCAAAGCTTATGGCCTCACAAATCATAAAGATATGTAAATTAAAACCCTATGCCTAAAAGAAACAGGATTATGATTTTAATTTCATAGATTCTTGGAGGATGTTTTTTCACTCAGAGACTAGAGACAGATGGACACGTTTTTATTCTTTACATGTTTTTATACAGCGTAAATTTATGCTATACTGAAGGATGGTTTCATATACCTCCTTCTTTCCATGAGGGAGTTCCATTTTAGTGGATCTTAGAACCAATTCTCATCTTCATTCTTGGTGAGCACAAGGTCATGTTTACTGCATCTAAGTGTGTGTTAAACTCTCCAGTCTCTAGTTTAGGGACCACCCTCACTCCCAGGTACAGTGTTAGTGCTTGCATTTCTACTCTCGTTTGTAGTTCCAACTTAATTCACAGCAATGGGCGATTTCCTTTTTGTTCTGGCAAGCTGGGATATGCCTTTATAAAAAAGTTTGCATCATTTTGTTGGGACTGTCTAAGCATTTATTGTGGCAGTGCTTTAGACTTCTGCAGTTGACCATGTTGTTCCAACACAGAGTCAAGCAGGATTGTTTTAACCTAGGGTCTGTCAGTGATTCTGGGGCAGTTAGCAGCACCATGGGTATCTCGTATGTTGGCTCTCAGTCTTCTCCTGCTTCCAGCACAGCTACGTGGCTGTTGTCTATTTTATACACTGGGATTCTGAATAAAAATTGATTGTGCATAAAGGTTCTGTGTTTTAAAATAAAGTTTTAAGATCCTGCATTATATTTTGTAACAGAAAACACGGAGTTGTGGAGTGAAGAACATGAATCTTATTGTCAAACGGCATGAGCATCTAACAAATTCCAAGCTGCTACAATTGTTTTATGAATAAACATACACCCTCTTTATGTTCCTGCAGCAGAAATCACCTCTCAACTTGGGATGCAATTGAGGCGATCACATTTCCCCAGGGAGTAAACTTCTCCAGGAATAAGTTGAGCAAGGCCAGAGGCCCATTAACTCTTGTGAACTAGGAAAAGTTCCTTCATTACTGCTGGCAGCAGTTGGGGACCTTATGTCTGGAAGAGTCAATAATGCATTATGTTACTTGAGCTGTAAAAAAAGTTCATTGACTATGTCTTTTAAAAACTATTTTCAAGGGATGTAATGCCAAGAAGGCAAGAATTCCTCCAGTCCCCAAGAAGGCTCCAAATAAGGTGGAATAATGGCTGTAGAGGCCATGTCCCATATACAACATAGCAAAAGAGCAAACACAGGGGGTTGAAGAAGTTTGGTAAAATAGAGAAGTTAAAAGTAGAAGAGGGAGCAGAAGAGTGAACAACAGGAAACGTTAACACGGACAAATCTTCAGATGTTAGGGGTGAGATGTAGCATGTCTTAGAGTCAGGGATTTGCTAGACTGGATAAAACAGCCTGGACCAACTCACTTACAAGTGTAAATACTTGCCAGATATGATAAATCTGAGTAAAACCAGCCTTGCTTAACTCTAGTGACAGCCCCTCCTACAGTCTGTGGTTACACTGATTGGCATGTACTTGGTCCCTACTCCAAACCAAACTTCTTCTGACACTGAGCCACTCAACATGCTCTCACTTCTGTCAGTTGCATTTCTTCACTTGGACTTCTTATTTTTCTACAAATGCTACCTGCTCAGGGATGTTGTCCCTGTTTTTCATACCTCCACACAAAGCTAACAGAGGTTCCCCTTTGACATGCTTTCTTAGCACCTGACGACTTTTTTTTTTTAACACACTTATCACAAATGTAACTATTAATTTTGTCATCTTCAAAAAAAATTATTTTTTTACTCGAATGTATAGTCCATGAAGGCAAGGATAGTCTTTTTTCAGTACCTGGGATAGATCCTGGCACTCAATAAATTATACCTGGGTAAATAAATTAAAAGATGAGAAAGCAGAAAACAGTTTTAAAAGTCGAATACAATTAGTCTTATAATAAAGTACTTCATAGATTCTACTTTCGATTCCCTAAACGACCACTAGAAAAGTCAAGGAAAGCCAAGTTTATTAGACTTACTGCAGTAAAGGACACAGAAATATAAAAAGTCTTACGGTCTGGAATGGGCGAATTGGAGGTAAGCATTGCAGAATGGAAATTAGTTGGGGTTGGGGAGAGATCGTGGCCTGATATTGATGGGCACAGTTAGGTGAGGGTCTTGAAGTAATTCTTGATTATTAGAGTATTCATTTTGATAAGTAAACTGTGTAGTTCACAGTCCTATATTCTAGAAACAAATATTTTCTAGAGCAAGCTGTTAAACTATGTTTTGTTTATTTTTAGCATTGTTTACCAAAGAAGCATATGCATCAACCTAGAGTTGCTTAGCCCAGGGAGAGTGAAGTATACCTGTGTCCCACATTATCAAGCACAGGAGCAAAGGCTTGTTTTAGTTTAAATTCTCAGTCCCCCTTTTTTGGTTATACTTTCGTCTAAGTTTAAGGACAGACCATACTTGTCTGGAGACTTGATTGATCCAGATTTCCACTGCTGATTGATTGTTGTATTATAGAGAATTTCAGAAATCAAAAAAAAGTGTCAGATTGCCACATTCTTCTTTGCTGGGAGGCAATTCATCAGGTAATTTGATGAAACAGTGGCTTCATTTGGGCACTTCAACACAACTGCTAAGAGAAGAATTATAATTAAACTGTGCAGTCTGTTTTTAAGCCAGAGCTGAGGGGTCCAAATTAAACCAAGAGAACAGATCCCATCCCCAACTGGAAGAGTCCACAGAACCACATATGAGGGATTGGGTCAACTTTCTAATTTCTTGATTTCTTTTTTATGCTTAGTCCACAAAGATTATTTGCTCTTCCCAATCCTACTTCCAAAAATAAAACTGCAAGTACTCCAAGAATTTTTATTTCCATTGCCTCAAAGTCTATATTTAAATTTAGTCCTTTAAACTTGGGGGCTGACCCAAAAAGTAAACCTCTTGGGAAAGAAGTTAGAGGGAAAGGAAGTTTGCCTTTTGAGAACCTAATATGTACTGTTGTAGCAACCCTAGGAGTGCTGACAAAATTTGAGGAATAGGAAAGGGAAGCAATTTTCTAGACACTGAACAACTAGTGAATATTGAATACTGGCTATAACCCTGAGTCTCTGTTTCCAGAGACTGTGTACATCCCACTATACCATACAATCTCCTTTTAAGGAATAACACACAGTGTAATTATGAGTTGACCCTACATATATACTTTTCTTATAATATAGTTAGAATTATAGCACTCTCACTTGATATTTAAACTATTTATCTTTGTCAGGATAAGTGGGGGCTTGGGTTTTTCCTGGAGACAATGGGAAGCCACAAGAGGGACTAAGAAGTTCAGTCTTCTCTTTTTATAGCCATGTGTGAGATGATAGCAAACAGAATTCACTATTTATAACCATAGAGGGTTAAAAACAAACTTCTCCTTAGAGATAAGTACATATGAATAGATCCACTGTCAGATGGGAAGGGCTGTTGTTTTCCAACTTTAAGAAGGATGCATAATTTAGGCCAGGATAATCACCAGTGATGCATACAGCAGAGATTAATTTGCAAATTTAATATCCAAAGATTGGAGGACTTGCTTATGAAGCCACAGCTTCTAAATTATATTGAGGCATTGGTTGGTAACAAGTGCTCAGGAGCCTCAATGTGCAGAAGAATATTAAAAGATACCACATGTCCTCTAATTAAAATCACAGCAAAATGGAGTAATGATTGCAGATATGATATTAGCAAAGGGTAGGAGGATGATTGGAGAGCAGTGCCCGGCAGCCAACAGGGGCTGAAAACCATGGCCTCCATGGGGAGAGGCCTTTCTCCAATTTGCTGTGAAGTCCCTAGAAATTAGCAAGAGCCAGAGGGAAAGCTAATGTTCATTGCTGGCATTATCGGAAATGAAAATATTGTTCTAGCACACGATTTAGACAAAGGTTTGGTCTGTTCGTTCAGTGCAAAGTGGCAACTGGGAGCAATAAAAAACTGAGGCCGAGCTTG
This sequence comes from Rousettus aegyptiacus, assembly GCF_014176215.1. Lineage (NCBI taxonomy): Eukaryota > Metazoa > Chordata > Mammalia > Chiroptera > Pteropodidae > Rousettus > Rousettus aegyptiacus. The sequence goes on from NW_023416306.1 coordinate 13,891,924, forward strand.
CAAGTGACTCACTCACACCCAACAACAGCAATCAGATGTTTCCATGCACTTGTTGCCTTAGGAATTTATGGTTGGTTGACTGTATTGTCTTTGTTTGCTTTGTGATTTTTTTTTTTTTAAGGGAGAGGATAGGAGAACAAAGCCAGCAAAATGGAAAGTGTCCATTCATTCCTAAGAGGACAGTAGCAGGGCTATTCAAGAGGATTGGCAGGCTAGGCACATATAAATCTTTCCATGAAATTGCCATGAAAAAAATGTGTTATTAAGAACCTGTCCAGCATTTTAGAGGCATGGATTTCTAGGGCAGTGGACTGTATTTGGGATGAAGTAAGAAGTTATTTTGTTGTTGTTGTTGTTGTTGTTGTTGTTTGATAGTTTCTCTTCAAATTGGAGAAATCTAGTCGGAATTAACATGACCCATAATAGGTATTGAGATAATATGAAGGTGGGTAAGAATAATCATTTATTTTTTCATCGGCTTGACCGATATCCTAACCAGATATTACTCCTTTATATGTTGTACTTTTTGGGTCCTAACCAAAGATTAGAGTGAGAACCAGACTAAGATCATTTTGAAAGCAGTAGATATTCATATATAGTTAACATATGCTACCATCTCCCTTTGATGTCCACAGCAGACATCATTAATCCATCATAGCACTCTTTCCCATTGACTCCAGAAACATGCTCAAATCCTTCTCAACAGATGACTCCAAAAGTCATTATTAACCTTCAGAGATGACATGCAGGATACTCTCTAGCCACATGCTAGGGGAATCCAGAAAATTTAGGTGCAAAATACTTCTTATCAACAGAAAAGAAAAATATAAACAGTGGGGTATAGGGAACGGGGCACTGGATTAACTGTCAAAAATCCAGGACTTCTATTTCCTCTCCTACTTAGTACTCTAGTGGTTTTGGACAAGTAATAGTACCTCTTGGATCCTTAGTTGCTTCAACTGTAAAACTGAAATAATGTTTACCAGTAATACTTTGCAAGTGATAAAACAACAAAATGCAATAGTTGACAAATATTTGTGAGCTGCGTGATGATATGAAGGTGTGCTCTAATAATCATAATTCTTGACTGACTTTCACAGCTGCAGGAGAGTTGATGGAAGAGTTGATGCCCTAACTTCTGCTACTCTGCTTTATACCACATTCCGTATTTCATTTTCTCAAACTTAAATGGTTATCAGCATCGCCTCGGGGGGTGGGCATCTTAAAACACAGATACTCAGGCCCCACAACCAGAACTCCTGATCTATTAAGACTGAGGGAGTGGTGCCCAAGAATTTACAGTTCTACCAAGTGTCCGGTGATGCTGATGGTGCAGGTCCCAGAACAATAATTTGGGAAACGCTGCCTCACTTAAATTCTATGTTATAATTCTATGAGTTCATGGCAAAAAGCATCTGCCATGAGCCAAATCCCAGAGATCTATTTTCCCAGAACTTCTACCATTCCTATGAGGCTTCGTATGTTTATATATTTTTAAAAATCTTTATTGTTCTGTTCCCTTTCTGAATAATTCCCCACTTTGCATCTGCCAATGTTTTTACCCAGACAACCACAGGTGTTTGCTTGGAAGGCCCTGCCTTGAGCAAAGATTACCAGTTTGAGCCGGCACAGTTTGTCCCTATTGCTTATTTGTTAAGATGAGCTCGTCCATCTGTCCATATGCCACACACCCTGGGTGGGGAAAAGCAGTAAAAGAAAACCGCTCTTTGACAGCCCTCCCAGCATAATGCCTGCATGAGCAGAGGTTATTATTTTGTAACATTACCGCTATTTCCAATGACCCCTGGTGGATCTGCTGACTGTCAAGACAAAAGGGAGGACATTGTTAACACAAGCTGCCATGCTTTGTAAGGGGCAGTATTGTGCGGGGCTTTCCGAGTGACTCGTATTACCTATTGATTGGCAAACTGACTCCAATTCAATGTCCCTTCTTCCCATTGATGACGCCACTGGTGTATTTATTTAATAGATCCCAATTTAACAGGTCCCAGCTTGGGCTATGACCACTGCAGGCGTGACTTGACTTCTGTGCTTCTTGATAGAGTGGAAAGAGAAATAGGTTAAAAGTGTTCAGATGTTCTCCAGTCCCAGGTCAGCCATGAAATTGCTATATGATCTTAGATGAATCCCATCTCTTCTCTGGGCCTCAAGTCCCTTCCTCTATATCCCAGGTCTTATCGAAGAGGAGTCGATGATCCCATGTGATTCTTGTTCCAAGACTTTCAGCTCCTTTTGGTACAGCATACAGTGCTTGAGAAAGCCCCCCAAATAGCAGCAAAGTAATTGCATGTATATTCTAATAGCAGCAGCTGTAGTAACAGAGCTACCCCCTCCCTGGATTTCCTCTTTCGGGGTGATATGCCAGAATGAGAAACAAAATTACTATGTCTGTTCAGCAAATTCCTCCTGACAAAATCTTTAAGCGTTGACAAGAGTAATATACTGAAAATTAGTTTAGAAGTGTTTCAAGTTTCAAAAATCAATCAAAATCAAATTAGGTTCTGAAGATGCTGTCTGTTGAGTTTTAGGAAAAAATAAAGATCCGCTTCAGCAACTCAGGAAAGTGGCTCTGACCCCAAAAGAGGTGACTCTTGTACAGAAAGTGATTGTCCTTTCTTATGTCTACCTTTTAGGCTCTCTCCAAGGGCTTGACTGACTATCCCCTTGTCATTCCCTATCATCTGAGAAGTTTATAAATAACTTGCCAGCCGACCTACATTTTAATTCTGTTTCTCTCCTTTTCACGTCCCAACACCCAAGCCAATTCCAAAGCTGAATGAGAAAGAAATTTTAAAAAGTAAAAGAACTAGTTTTGCTTCCTAGGATGGCAGAAAAGAGAAAAAAGCCTGGTGGTGGGGAAAAAAAAAAAAAAGAATTAATAGTTTGTGATCTCCCCTAACTTGGTCTGACTGTCAAGTACAGAAGAAAGGATAATGGAAAAAGCCATATCTAGGGTGAGGGCATGTGTGCCTCTGTGGGCACATCAGGAACAGGAGTGCAGCTTTGGCTTGGTTACTTCTCCAGACACATAACTCATAAGTTAGGATCTTTCCTAGCCTTGGAGGACAATAGCAACCATGCTGACATTTGTGCTCAAATTATAGCACAATGGCTCAGCCACCCTGATGACCCTTCACCCCTTCTTCATGGTTTTCGGGAGTTCTCAGAGGACTTAGCGTTTGTTCACAAACCAGGCCAGCAGCCACAGTCACCATACAGAGGGTTCTTTGATTTGTCTCTCCTGCTTGTCAGTGCCTGTTTTCTGTGAAGCTGCCATAGCTGATGTGCCCCTTAAAAGCTATGAATTCCTAGGGGGCCTAGGGAACTATTACCCAGTAGTTCAGAAGTGACTGATCTTCTGGGTAGAGCTGAGACAATGGCCCCCTTCTGACCTGAACAAACTGGATCTCTGCTTGGATCTAGAATTGCTTTGTTTGCAAATATTTTGTTAAACATTATATTCAGTTTCTGGAAAATCCCTCTATCCATCAAAGCTTAGACACAGACAAGGGGCTAACAGCATGTGTGTGTGTGTGTGTGTGTGTGTGCACGCGCGTGTGTCGGGGGGGCGTGTATTGAAGGATTGGACTTGCATTTCTGCTTTACCTTGACCTACCATTCTCAACTAACCTCAGAGCTTACCTTTGGGTACGTTAACATGGATTATCTCCCAAATCCCCCAATATAAAATGGTGGGATGGGGTTTGCTTTGTGTGTGTCTATAATAAAGCCCTTTCAGCTGCTAATGTGGAACAAGAGAACAGTCTGTCCAAGAGAATAAACTTCTGCAACTTTTAGTAGAGTAAAAGAAATGCCAGTCATTTGAAATGATATTTTCAAGTTTCAAATTTTCCAAGATCTCAGGGTTCTTAGAACCAAGTTTTACTCAGTGCCTTCATTATATATGACATTTCTATGATGAACTCTTCATGACCAAATTTGTAGCTTCTAACCTGTTAATGTGAATCCGTTTACAATGCCTTCTCCCTCTCCCTGCCCTGCCCCAAAGGCATTTACCTACATGCAAACTCACCTGCACACAGATGAAAAGTTCCATCGTCAGGTTGTCATCTCTATCTACAGATCCCAAATTTCAAATCATCACACCTCCTTCTCTTCTGGAAACTTTAAATTTCTAAAGATTTCAATGACTTTTCAAGTTACAGTAATTTCTCTTGGGTTCCCACAGTCCTCACTTTGGAATTTATTCCAATTTCTTATCATTGTCAGCATGTTGCTTCCCCACTACACCAAAGATATTAGACCTCAGCCCTCCTCTCAGCCCTGTCTCAGCTACTCCAGATACATGTGAAAGATTTATCTGTGGGTTCTTCCTCTCCCTACATAGCTAACTCTGTTTTTGACAAATATCTTGAGAGCCAAATGGCCCTCTTTTTGTGTTTGATGTGCTCCCTGCCTTTGGCAAAGCCCGAAGCCAGAAATATACTGAAAGGGTTGATATTGATTCTCCACCAGTGACTTTGTGGCTTCAAGAGTCTAGAGGGTGCTGTCTGTCCCAGCAGCCTATAAAAGAACTTGGCACACAGTGTGCACTCAGTATTTCTTGACTGAATGGATGGTTGGGTGGATGGTTGAATTGATGGTTGGAAGGGAAAGAAGAAAGGAAGGACAAAGGATGAGTGAAAGGCTTGCAAACCTCAGGGGTTTCCAGGGTAAAATTTGAAACTTGACCCTATACACAGAGGATAAGAAAGACCAAAGAAAGGGGCCAACTATTCCAGATTGGTAGTTGGAAATTTAAATAAGAAAGGGAACTTACATGCTAGGCTTGTCTTGGGCAACTCACAAGATGAGTAGATCACATCTGCCTACCAGAATCTAAAAAGTTTGTATAGGAGCCTTAATGGGGTTTAGTCACATGTACAGCTCAGATAGTCTCAACAACACATAGCCATCTCAAGGTTCTGTCCTTAAAATGGCTCCAGCTATGGAAACAGTGGGCAGAATGAATATTCCAAGGACAAGGAAGAGGGTAAAGAGCTCCTCATTGCCCAGGTCCAGCTTGTGGGTTAACTAGTGGTCACATCCTCTTAAGGACCTCCTCCAACAGAAGGAAAAATAGAAAATTGAATGACAAAATTAGTATATATTTTCCAGCAATACTAATAACAATCATGATTATGTTATGCCAAAAAATTATTAAAAATACAAATTTAATTCTCCACATAAGTACCATGTAAGCATTTGAACAATTCAATGCAATGTAGAAAACTAAAAATTACAGTTAGCTCCTTGTCTGAATGAAATTACTATTAACATAGTGTTGTGTTTCTATGTGGCCATTTTTCTATTCATGTAATACAATCATTTTCCTTATCAAAATTCTCGTTAGTATATTCTGCTTTATAACCTACCTTATTTTGACACTTACATTATACCATGGGAGGTTTTTCTTCTTTAATATGTTTTGAAGTTTCCTTGTAAGACCTTTCTTTTCATATCTTCTTAGTATTCTATTATATTAATGTTTTCAGGTATGTTTAACCAATAATGTATTCTTTTAGATTTGTTTTTGGAAATTTTTAAAAAATTATAAATAAAGATGCCATAATAACCTTACTCATTTGTGCGCATATTTTAGAAATGTTGGGTTAAAGGATATAAAATATTTATCACATAGATATGTACAGATATGTGATATATATATACAATATATATGATAGATATAGATAGATGATAATGATAATATAGATAGATAGATAGATAGATAGATAGATAGATAGATAGATAGATACAGACATATCTATGTCCTATCTATGCCATGCAGGTAAGTGCTTATTCTAGGCAATTCTCATTTTTCTCACTTTTGAGTACTTCTTGAAAGCAATGGAAAAAAAAAGGAATACTTTAATTCTAATAGATTTCCACAAATAAATTACTTTGGGATCAAATGATGTAAGTAGCACAAGACCACAATTTCCCTAATTAAAAGCTCAAAAATAATTTCGGTTTTTCCTTTTACTTCTTTCCTTACATCCATTTAGTCATTAAATCTCACCCATGTTACTTTCAAAGTGTGTTCCCTAAGCCTTTCTTCTTCCCTGACCCATCTGGCACTATTGTAGTTCAGGCGTCATGCTTGCTTTCCTAAGTTATCTAAATTGAACCTTGTAAGGGCTCATTGCCTACAGTCTCTCTTTTTAATCTAACATTTCCCATGGTGTTTTTCATTGAACACTGGTCCCCATGGCTTACATGATAGAAGAAGCCTGACAAATAAAGTTATGAAAACTCACTTATTCTTCCTCCTCTCGGAGATATGCCAAGCATATCAGTGTATTAAATGCTCTGGGAAGTTCTATAGTTAAATGATTTAAACAAGCAAAATTGACAACAAAAATCTTAAGTAGCATGTTTGACCCTAAAATGTACTAACCCTAACTCATTTATTCTTTCAACAAATATTTGTTGTATGACGACTATGTATGATGCCTGTTGTTAGTATCTAGGTATGCATGTGTGACATTATTTAATAACCAGTTGAATTTGTGCCTTAAGAATACACTTTGGAGGATACTTTTATATTGCATCTTTCACACAACTAATAAAGTAATTTTCTAAAGATTAGATATAAGTGTGTGTGTGTGTATATGTGTGTGTGTATACACACACACACATATACACACACACATATATACTGTAAAAAAGCCTAAAAGAAAAGTTAAACTGTAAAAAAGCCTAAAAGAAAAGTTAAAATCTTAAAAACTCTTTTAAAATAGTTATCCATTATAATATAAATTTTATACTCCTGCCATGGCATTCAAGATCCTTTAAAGTTTGGCTTATTCATAATTTTCTATTCTTTTTTTATATTGCTCTTCTGTATTGCCAGAAAATTCAAGCCTATCAAAGTTCTCTCTCATCTGAATGTGCCATATATTTTTATCTTTTTATGCCTTGATTTCTGGTGTTTCTTTTGTTGACCTTCTCCTGTAGTGATATTTGATCTATCTTCAGTAGCAAATATCAAAATCTTGCAAAATCTTACCCACCTTCTTCAGCGGTCACTGCTTTCTTATCCTTCAAATTCCACCTAAAACGGCATTTCTACAAAGCATTTTCTAATGTCCCAAGAAAAGCTACTAATTTTTCCATAACTGCCTCCAAAGGTGATAAGGCTAGTAAACATCATTTTCATTTTATAGGTGAGGAAACTGAAGTCTGAAGAGAGATTTGCTAAAATGATGGACAGGAAGAATAAGCAGATTTTCCTGTTAATATAATTGTGGCTTCTCTACATACACTATGACCTTTGCTAACCACCTAAATGCATTTCAAGGAGATGAAAGGTTAGAGAAAGGAGGAGGTAGATGAAGTTAGTGTCTAGGAACTTCCTGGAATCCTGGACTATGAACGCTTAGCTCAAATACAAGAGGTCTTTACTAAATCCTGAGTTTGTTTGTGACTGTCAGAGTTGTGCTTGGCATGCTTAGTCCAGATTTTCAGGGATTTAGGTTTAGCTGGCAATGGAAATTGTATAAACTCTGGAAATAGGAAGGGAAAAAGAGAGAGAAAGCCAGCTAATCAGAAGCTATTAAGCTCAAAAAAAAAAAAAAAATGTTGGCTTGTGTCACAGTTTGTAGAGGAGATATTAGTTTCAGCTCACTATTCAATAACTATTGACCTTTTGGGTCTCCACATTAGGTGTTGAATGACTCATTTAAGCCAAGAGTTAAAATTGAGTGGCTCATTTAAGCCAAGAGTTAAAATATGAGGATCCTGGGGGCTACATGATAAATACTGCTATTTACAACCTACATTTTATCGACATATAATACTATATTGAATAATTTTGCATCTCTTTGCTCGTTTGTTAGAATACCCATCATCACAACCATTTTAGAGGGTCAAAAACTAAAATGCAAATGTGTCAAGTGACTCTCCAGTGTTGACACAAGCAGGAAGGGCAATGTTAAGACTTGAGCCCATGACCTCTAAATTCTAGTGATGCTAAGAGGATTCCTTTAGCAGGGTGTGACTTAAGGAGATCATGAGTCAGCAGTTATTTCTCAGTTTTTAGTACTTCCCAGATTTTGAAGTAGCAGAGACATTTATGAGGAATAATCAGGGGGCATGTAGCTTCCATTGGTTGGTTGGGTCGAAGCTCTGCAAACACGACCTGATAGGCAGAGGTTAGGGGCCAGAATCTGTCCTCTTGGCTTGCTCTCTTCCTCCTTCCAACTCTTGTCTCTTGCATTCTCTTGTCAAGAATGACAGCATTGTTGTCTGTGTTATCTGTGCAATGATCTAATCTCTTTAAGCTAAGATTTGGCTGGGAGAGTTTAATGCAAAGGTTTGAGTATGTTATTAACTATGAATAGCTAGATTTAAAAATATTAATGATACAATTCTCTGTTTTCATTAGAAAGAGCGTTATGTGTGTTCATTATTCTAATTACTCATTTTGCAAACATTCATTGAAAGCTTACTCTGTGTCGCACTCTGTGCAAAGTTCTCAGGTATGTAGCAAAGACAAAGCCATCTGCATTTAAAGAGCAGAGTCTAGTCTAGCAATATAGTGGTAAGATAGGTCTAAACCTTTCTGAAAGATCTAGAACACTCTCTCTCTCTCTCTCTCTCTCTCTCTCTCTCTCTCTCTCTCTCTCTGTCTCAGTGATGGGAGGAGGGGATATCAGAATCTATTCAGACCCTCTAAAGACCAAGGATTGTATTCTTAGAAGTCCACAAATCTCAGAAAAAAGCATTGTAGAACAGAATATCATTTGAATGAATAAATGCTTATTGCACGTCTACCATATTCAGGGCGGTGGAAATGAAAGAGCAACACCCATTGATTGTCAACTCAGATCACTACCATCCTTTCTAAGGTCACATTTGCATTATGGAGGAAAAGCCAAATTGCATTTCCTAGAACCTGTGTGCACAGTATGGTTCTAGCTTAAAGTCTGGCAATGGGAGACACTAAATTTGGAAAGCAAAAGGGAAAAGAAGCCAGTATCTGAATAGTTGCCGCCAGATACGTTGGGAGGTCATGAGATTTACAATGGCTTGCCAGAAAGCTGTTAAAAACCACACACTCTCACTACTGCATACCTAGACAGGGCAGGAACTTCCTAGAGATTCTTACGAATTGCAGTAATGTCATGGAGGATGATTGAGAACCATCTATTTCTGTGTTTCAAGGTGAATTCTTCTGTCGCAACTCCCTGACCTTTGCTCCTTGGGCATCCAGTGATTGGGTAACCCTTTAATTTTGATATACAATCATCCTTACATAGAATACATAGAATGGCTTCTGTTTTTTTGACTGAACACTCTCTGACACAAAGAATAAGGTGTGATCTCTCTTCTCTGTTCTCTAGGGTGCAAACTTTTTTCTTTAAAGAACCAGATAGAAAATATTTTTGGCTTTGTGAGGTAATCTGTCCCTATTGCAACTATTCAACTCCGCTATTGTATCACAAAAACTGCTATAGAAAATATGTAAGCAAGTGAATGTGACTGTGTTCCAATAAAGCTTTATTTACAAAATATGGTGGCAGGTGTGATTTGTCCTATGGGCAATAGTGTGCCAGCCTCTGCTTTAGAGGACCGAGCTAAGCATACTGCTCAGTCCATGATTTATGGTTATGATTGATCCCTGCAAAGCTCTTTACTTATTTCTTTGTAACATATAGTGTCTTTCTGTATCGACTCTTTTCTTCTACTTCTGTCTTTATATAAATAAATAGATGATACATAGATAGATAGATAGATAGATAGATAGATAGATAGATAGATAGACAGACCAACCTATAGGTGGATATACCTATAGGTAGATAGATAAATAGGTAGATATAAAATGGATATATGTAGGTATAAGATGGATACAAATAAATCCATTTTAATATAGTCATTATATACTTTCCCTTCTCCATATTCTTGTAAAATGTGTAATGCTTTATTGCACATATTTTAAATTTAAATGGAATTAAATTTTATATCATGTTCCGTTTCTTCATATAGTACTATGTTTTTAATAGTCTTTCTTTTTGTAATGTGTCCATCTAGTTCACTACTTTTAACTGATGAATAGCATTCTGTGATGGGTGCGGTAGATGTTAATACTGTTCACCAATATCGGGTTCTTGTTCACCAGTATCAGGGTTGTCAGCTGATCAGCTGCTACCCTGAAGAGTTTGTCTAGACACTCCCTGCACTCTTCGGGGGTGAAAAATAAATTTCTGTTAGTGCTCATTTATCATCATGGTATTACCTAGCCTATCCTAGCATGTTGCTTCTAAGTACTGAATGAGTACACCATGATATACATTCAAAACATGACACCCATCTAGTAATAGATCACTGAGATGCTCAGGTAACATAGCACAGTGATTAAAATCACAGTTTCTGGACCCCAAGTGCTTAGGTTCAAATTTGTTTGCCACACTTACTAAATACATAATTGAGGGCAAGTTTCTTTACCTTTTTTTGCCTCTGATTCTTCATCAGTAACATAGGGATATTACTAATACATACTTTATAAGGCTATTATTAAGATTAAATTATTAGAATAATATTTTTAAATTTTAAAGTAACTTTTAGCATTTAAAAAGTGCTCTGTGTGTGTGTGTGTGTGTATGTGTGTGTTTAATTTCAAAAAAACAATAAACTCCTTGCCACTTAAAACTTCAAATATAGGATTTAACATCTAAGATCTTTTCATTGTGAATATTCCCTGCTTGTCGGGGATAAAAACACTACAGGTATTGTCACCCCCATCCAGAAAAGGAAACCAAGACTCAGGTGAAATCAGTTCTCTAAGGTAGCATTGGTCATTGTGACAGAGCAAGATTCAAATCTGTGTCTCCTGGCTCCATAGCAATAAGGGGACTCTGTATATGGGGAAAGCTATCCAGCAGATGGTATGATGGATATTATCACAGGAGCTCCAAAAGGGAGACACGTGAATTCTAACCAGGCAGTGGTGGAGGTGGGAGGAGGGGGATGAGGAGAGGGAAGAGTGAACGAACAAGAAGTATGGGAGGGCAGACGCCAGTGAGGTGAGATGTTTCCCCAAGGACAGAGGGAAGGAAGGTTAAAGGCATATTGATATCGAGTGGGAAAACATCCTACTGATTTTTCATCCTGCTTTCAGATCATCTGGCATCAAAAAAGGGTCTGTTACTGAGCTTAGCTTTAGAGATGGTGCAAGAGATTGAATAGACAAGCTGACATGGAAGGCACTGGAGTGGCTTTTGATGATATGAGCTGAACTGCAGGGTAGAGGCAATGTGGAACCTGATAAAACGTGCAGCCAAACATATGAATCCTCTCAAAAAATAATCCATTTCCTGACCTGAGATAGGACTGACTTTCTTTTCAAATCAAGTTGCAAAAGTACCCAGGTCAATCCCAGAGAGGAAACAGAGCATGTTACACATTCCAAGGTACTTCCCCAACAATTAACTTGTAGGATTTTCAAAGCTATCCTGTGAGAGTAGGCTGGGCTTCATTTATGATTCTCATTTTACAGACGATGAAACTGAGGATGAGAAAAGACAAGGACATAGGGCCAGAGAAGCAGTAAGAAAAGGTAGAAACAGATCATGGCTTCCCCGTAATTGCTCAATTATCTTCGCACCACAGCACATTATATCTGGCCAAATTGACTTTTCACAAAATAGGGTTGATATCATCCCTGTATGAATATATATGCATATCTATCAATCTAACCCAATTATATATTCATGTGTCTTCATTTCCCAGTCATCCTTATAATCTATTACTGATGATCAGTTCCCATCACTTATTAACATTTTTATAATTATCTGTATCAATGTCTATATAATTTATCTATCTATTATACATACTGTTTGGTCATCTTTACATTGGTACACTGACTAATGTGATGCATGTATGATTAATTACATCATAGGGGAAAGTGAAACAGCATTAAAAACATCAATGCGTGGTTATAAACCTTGTATTTTTTGCATTGTCTCACTGATTTATTTAACCTTGCTGAGCCTTAGTTTTGTACCTTGCCAAGTAGCATTACAAATTTCCATCTCCCAGGGCTGGGAGAGATATAACAAGGCAGTGGTTATGAGATACTGAGCCTAACGTCTATATCAGAGTAGACCTAATATAATTGTTCCTTCCTGCTTGCTTTCATCAGAACCTTGCTTTTCCTCTTGGTCATCTAGCTTTTCACTGATTCTGGTTGGTTTTAGTTTATCTTGCATCTAAACCTCAATGTCTTATGTAAGTCGATTATTTCAACACTTTCCACATGCTTGCAAGGATTATCCTTCTTAGATCAGATATTCTAATTTGCAATCTAGCTATAAGATTCTTGAGGTAGAGCTTTTCATTTACCAGTTAGGAAACTAAAAAGTAATTCTGAATCCACTCTTATGAAGCATCTGAAGACTGTTGTGTAGAGCTTTCCTCACAATTGGTGACAACTAAATATTTGATAGATTGTATAAAGAAGGAGTTCCCAGGTAGCATTCTTGAACCTGGGAGAATTTGGCGATGGAAGCACACATGTACATAGAATAACTGGGATGACAGAGTACTATGCAATTTTAACAGACAGTTTCTTTATCTATTTCTAAATCTCTGTTTATTGAGCAAGTAATCTATGTTAGAGTTTGTGATATATGCTGGGAATACAAAAGTGAATGAGGCATATGTATGCAATCTGTAAGAGTAAAGACAATATTCTAATGGGAAAATCTCTGTGATGGAGTGATTCATGGGAAGCCTTGGGAGTACAGAGATGATAGGCATCTGATATTGGTCTTCCAGTATTTCTTTGCCTCTTCCTCTGGTAAAAGCACCCCCTTACTTTGAAGAGCTGACTCTCTATCCCTTTCTGTATGTAGTTCATGTCATTCATTCATGAGACCAGCTCTGACTAATTATAAACCCTCTCCTTAGCCAGAAGCATTGACTCAAATGTGGGTATATGATTCAAAGTTGTCCAATTAGACTCATTTCCTGGAAATTTGTAAGCAGATGCTGACAGAAGATCTCTCATTCTTCTACATAACCAAACTTGCTTAGTATAAGCAAAGAGATATATGCTGTTTGACCCCTCCACTCTGAAATGAAATTTCCACTCAGGACAGTGGAAATAAAAGAGTAATACTCATTGCATAGAAAACCTCTTTGATATAAGAAAAGTAAGTCAAAACTTTGGGTGACGCCGGTAATAGAGATAAAGAATAAACAGATACTGGATACTTTTTAAGTACCTAGCATTCCCTGGGGCCATCTGTACTTTTGGGTTTCCTAATTACATGAGCCAATAAGCTCTAATTTTTGCTCAAAATTTGAATTTTTTATATAGACATTTTTATACAGCCCTTCTATCATTTAAATCTGCACGGAATTTTATACTGTTTCGAAACCATTTTGTGTATATCATCTTGCATGACTTTCAAGACAATATTATGAGATAGACTGGTATCATATTATGATTTCACTTGATGAGAAAACTGAAATCATGAAAGGAATGACGCAACTGAGGCTGAGAAAGTTAATTATGGCTGAAGCTGAGAGAGAAATTAAACTTTCTGATATTTAGGCCAGAGTTTTCACCACAATCATCCCAAGGTCTGGTTACCAGACCACACGTTTAAATTTCATCCTTGTCACTAATTGGTCACATGGAGCCTATTGCAATGTTCTACTCTTTCATGTCCAGCAAGGTGGGGATAGAGTTTACTTGGTCTTTCAGCATCCTTGACCGTACGTGGGTTGACTTTCTTTGTCCATCCCTGTTTCTCTATCTTCTCTCTCTCTCTCTCTCTCTCTCTCTCTCTCTCTCTCTCTCTCTCTCTCTCTCTCTCTCTCTCTCTCTCTTCCCTCCCTCTCTCCCTCCCTCCCTCTCTCCCTCCCTCCTTAAGAAATATTTTTGAGGGTTTTAGTCAGAGTCCTCTGCTTAGATTCCTATGCAAATGCCACTTGGTAATGAAACTTTCATTTATGTTGCTAAAATTTTAAATGAAACTGGCTGATAAAACTTGACCACATTACGTCAGATTGGCTTTAGGTGTATGGTGCTATGTCTGAAATGTAAGAGCATGAAATTGGTTTTAGCAATCTATTTTAAAGGTTTGGTGAGTCATTTATTTCTAGGCATCGCAACCTCTGAATTCTGGGCATGCTTGTGGTATATGGTCAGCCCATGCCTGACCTCTGTTGAAAAGAGGCCAATTACCTAGCTGCAAATGATTGCAAAGTGCTTTTAACTGACCTCAGTCCTGGAAAGGAGATCATTGAGAAGCTTGTTATTGATCTAGTCTTCCAAATATTCTTTCTTTGAATCTTTTATTAATTAGACCATCAGAATCTTGTTAATATAGAACCTGTCCACATAAGTTGATTTAGTTTTTCACAGTTTTAAAATATGCATATACTTATTAAGATTATCTGTGTAGTCACTGTTATGTGGGTATGAGGGAGAGTATTTGCTGGTTTGTTAGTTGTGAGTCAAGGGTATAAAAAGGTATACTTTGGAAAGATTGATTTTCTTTTCCAGCCAAAATATTGTCTAAGACTTCATTTAAAGTGCTGTTCATTGACTCTTTTGAACCACCTAGCCGATAGCATCTATCTAAAACTGAATACCAGAAAAAGTTGTATAATCTCAAGAACGGATATGCTTACTTGTGTCAGGTCAAGTTTTACCTGTCTTTTACCACTTTCCTTGAAGTTATAGTCCAAATTTAATGCTAAATTTGAAGTCAAACAGCATTTTCCCCCAAACTTATTTCTTCAACAATTATTATACCGAGACCACCACTCACTGAATAACAACTGCCTGCTAAGCCCTTTGTTCCCTTTATTATCTCATTTAACTCCTCAATGGAAATGTTTATATTTGACTTTTTATTTTACAATTTAATCAAAGTATGTACCTGACCATAGTTTGAGAAAATGACCAGAAAGTTTTATTGTAAATCATGATGTTCTCTATTCCTGCTACTCGAAAAGGAACCTCATTTCTTAAAATTATTATTAGTATTATGTTCTATTATGTAGCACCATATTTCTCAACATTATAATCCTAGTAATATTGCTTTATTTATCAATTTTAGGCATTCTTCGATCCACACTTACATCTTTCTATAAAACAAACATAATTATAATATAATTTTAATTTAAATAAAATGGCTGTGTTAATATTATCTATCTATCTAAATGATTATGAAATTTGCTTTTTCTTTCTTGACTATGGAGTGTATTTTTACTAGAGTTAACAATTGCCTATCTTTATTTTCGTGACATTCTATTAAATTAACATTACTGTTACATTGATACATTCTAATTCTTATTGTTTTTTATGGATGCTCTTCCCTATCTAAAGTGGAAGGTTTTAGAATCTTCTATTTGCCCTTGATAAAGATCAAGTTATAAAAGTTTATGATTATGAAATCTTACTGGGGGATTTTAGCTTTTTAAAAAAAAAAGATCCGGTCACTTATTGGGAACTTTCAATCTGAAAATTCTTATCTTTGAATTCAAAACATTTTCTTTGTTTTCTTTTTAATAGAATTTCTATTATCTGTATATTATTCTTCCTAAAATGGTTCTTTAATGTTTTTATCTTTTACCTCCTACAAGAATCCTTTGGTCCAATCAAGAGCCAGAAATCACATAGTAATTTTAACAGAGAACATTGAATATGAAGAATTATAAGTTATAACATGGCATTGCAGTAATGGGATTGGTTAATAAAAGGTAATGAAGACTCTAGAGTAAGTAGGGGCCACTATCCCTAGTGCACCAAGGAAGAACTCTCTCCTCTGTCCCCTCTGCGAGATCGAGGTCTCACTGGAGAGGATGTACCATGGCTCAGTGGATAATAGAGAAGCTCACTGAGGTGTTTTATCAGCAGGACTCACTGCAATCTATTCTTTAGAGTGGGGAAGCCCTCCACAGAGAGGTACCGCATCTAAGAACACATCACAAAACCACATAAGAGGGTTCTAAAGGAGAGTCCACGTATTACTGACCCCTGGCTACCGTACTCTACAGGACCTGGGTGCTGTGGAAGTTGTGTGCATATAGGAGCCTGGGAAAGGGGCAAACTGGAATCTGAACAAAAAGCCCTTCACTGTTCAGTGTCCTTCCAGTTCCCTATGCTGGCAAAGTGTAACATCGTGTCAAGAGGCAAAGGAAAGAGATTTGAGACCCAACTCGCTCCCTCATCTCAGAGAAGGCTGTGAAGGCGGCATTTGGAGCCGACAGGCAATACATGGACAAATGGCTTGCACACTTTTTTTAAAAAGAAAAGAACTTTATTTTTTAGATCAGCTTTAGGTTCATAAAAGAATTGAGCAACAGGTACAGAGATTTCATATATTCCCTGCCCCCAAGATGCATAACCTCCCTTATTATCTACATCCCTCACAAGAGTGGGACATTTTTTTTGACAATGGATGAACCTTTCTTGGTAAATCATTATCCCCCAGAGTCCACAGTTTACATGACAGTTCACTCTTGGTGTTGTATATCCTATGGGTTTAAGCAAATTCATAATGACATGTACCCATCATTATAGGACCATACAGAATGTTTTTGGTTCCCTAAAAATCCTCTAAGCTCTGCCTGTTAATCCCTTTCTCCTCTTTAACTCCTGGCAACCACTGATCTTTTTACCGTCTCTATAGTTTTGCCTTTCCAAAATAGGTCACATACTTGGAATCAAACAAAATATAGCCTTTCAGATTGGCTTCTTTCACTTAGTATCCATTTTCAGTTTCTAAAACTTGTTGAAGTCTCTCAATTTAGTATCCTATTTTCTTCTTCAATTCTCTTGGTTATCTTTAATTCTTTGGTTCTTGATTTATGTGATTTTTTTTATTCTATTACTATCACTTGAGAGATGCATTTGGAAAGAAAAAGATAAATGTATTCTCCTATTTTATTCCATTTTCTAATTCATCAGCCCTATTGAACAACCATTTATTGAAGCCAAGATTCTTCTTAGAAATAATCTGGTCACAACTGATAAATAGTTTTAAAATTTTTTGTTGAGAAAATGATAGTATGGGACAGTGAGAAAGAATAAATAAATGAGAAAAAATTGGGTTAGCAAATGGAGCAAAATTTAAACAAGAAAAGAATAATTATTATTAATTATTAATTATCATTAGTGGACAGTAGATTGTGGTAAAAAGGACATTGGGCTGACAGAATTTTTGTCCTGGATTTGTATCTTACTTGATGTAAAGCTTTGGGCACGTCATCTGTCCAGCTTGATCTGAATCTTGTCATCTGCACAATGGATCAGGAAGGTTGGGACTAGAAATACAAAAGATCCTGTCAGGGCTCCTCATTCTTTACCTTCTTTTTAAAAATTAACAAATTTAAAGATAAGGGAATCCTGGATTTTCTTAGATCACTAGCTCACAACTATTGGGATGACATAGACTCCACTGAAAACCTCTTCTTTAAAAGCCTCCTGCTAAAACAGTGCACATATGCAAACATACAATTTGTGTATAATTTCAGAGGACTCACAGGAATCCCGAAGCTCACAGGAGGATCCCTATGGAGTAATTTTGATCTCAGAATCTTTGTGTACTTCCAAGGAAATCTCTGGTCTTTGCCTTGTAAAGGGGACTGCTGGTGTGTGTTTCCTTGGGAGTCTGAGGCTTACCAGAATACAGCTAGAAAATTGCAAAGAATATTTCCCTTGCATACAAACCTTGTCATTCAGGTGAACCGATTTTCTCTTTGTAAATCAGGACATTTGCAAATGTTTCATTAGCTTTGGCCCAGATAGCTTCATAACAAATGCTTTGCTGTGTGGTGCAGATGATGTATCAGTACAAACAGCTCACTGGGACTCTATTAATTATATAGGGAGAAAAAGGGACTATTTAAATGGAGACACAGAAATTCCATTTGGGGGTACATTTCTCTGGGAAAGGAAGGCACTCCCATGTTGCAAAAATTCTGTACGGTTCTTGATCTATTTCTTTTCCACAAACATGACACTGAATCATTCATTCATTTTTTTTCTTTCATTTATTTACCGAATCTTTATTGAGCAACAGGCAGGGATGCTAGATATGGACAATAAAGTAATAAACAAAAGAGGTATAGCCCCTGCCCTCGTGGAACTAACTTGTGGAGGTGTCAGTAAAAAAATAACCAGAAATAAGAATATAATATTACCATAAGTATCAGGAACCAAGAGAACAGGAAGAGGTGGAGATAGGGCTGATCTAGCAAGCAGAAGAGATCCAGAAAATTTTCCCAAAGGGAGTGACTTTGAAGCTGACCTCTTTCTTGAGGATATGTAGGAAGTAAACTAGCTGATTCAGGGGAGTGGAGAGAAACAACGTCCTGGGCCGAGGCAAATGTGCAATATTTTTTGAACAGAAAGAAATCCAGTGTGGCAGGAATATAAAAAGAGTGTAATTAGAGAAGTCTGCAAAGTACATGGTTTCACCCATGAAGGGCCCGTAACCATGTTAAAAACTTGACTTTCAATGCAAGGGCAACTATAAGCCTATGGTGAATTGAAGGAATACAGAAATTACTCAGAAACCCATGCAAGAAATGCCAAACTAAGAACTGGTGTGTGAAAAGCATTTATTGAATGCTTTTTATGTGTTCCATTAGACCTGGGATAAGTAAACTCTTTTACGAAAGACCGGATAGTAAATAATTTAGGCTTTACAAGTCACATACAAGTCTTTGTCTCATTTACTTTCTTTTTCTTTTAACAACTCTTTAAAAAATGTAACACCGATCTAAGGTTAAAGACTGTGTAAAAACAGGCCAAGGGCAGGATTTGGACCATAGACTGTGCTGTAAGCTTGCCAAACCTCTGTACGAGATCATAAGCAATATGAGGGTATGAACTATATCTCTCTTATTCATTGTAGGATCTCCAGTGCCTTTCACAGTGCCAGGCACGTAGTGGGTAGGTACTCGATATACATTTATTAAGTTAATTAATACCTGCACTAGGTGTTTTAAATATTTGATATCTATTTATGACAAAACCCCAGTGAGATGCTGGAATTATTGCTGACTTTGCTGTATTTGTTACCATTATTATTCTTGCTGTTGTTGTTGACATACCACAGATTTAAAAAAAAAAAACATAGTTAAATTTGCTCAAGATCACATAGCAAATGACAGAGCCAGGATTTAAACCAGGCCTGTAGAATATGTATATTCTTTCTTTTCCTTCTAAGTATTCTGCCTCTTTTGTAAAGAACACACAAACAACTATATGTAATAGAGATAAACATCAAATGATAGATACATGACCTAATGTTATAAGAGAGACACTCCTTCAAAACAGGGGTTAGAAAACCTGTATCAGTCTTCCCTCTGTCTCAGCCATCCCCTGGGTGGCTTCAACAACAAATGTTTATTTCTCATAGTTCTGAAGGCCGTAAGTCCAAAATTGTGAGATAAGGGAGCCAACATGGTTGGGTTTTAGCTGAGAGCCCTTTCTCTGGTTATGTCTTCATATGACCTTCCCTTGGTGTGTATACATGGAAAAAAAGAACTTGTGCATCCTCCTCTCTTTATAAGAACATTAATCCCATCATGAGGGCCCTGCCCCTAAGATCTAATCTAACCCTAATTAAGTCCCAAAGGCCCCATCTCCAAATACCATCACTTTGGTGATTAGGGTTTTAATATATGAATTGTGGGAGCACCCAAGCATTCGATCCATAGAACTTTCCTCCTGAGATTCCTATTATAATAAATGTAAAGGAATGTTTAAAGACAGACCCTTAAACAAAAAGTAAGGAAGAACAAGAGTGGGGGGAGTGACAGAGAGAGAGAGAAGAACAAAAAGAAAATAAAAGTAGAGGCATCAGAAGAGAGAGGCGTTAAGTGCTTTCAGGACTAGTTGGAACTACTGACTAATAAGACAAAGTGAGAAAGCCACATCCTAGGACAGGCACGGAGCAGACTTGCTGGAGAAGGAATTGACCTGCCCAGTATGTTATAAATATGAATCCTTCTCACAATCTCTTACCAGGTGTTCCTTCAAGTTCTATGTCTTCTATCTATTAGGGAAGGAATATGTCATTCTTCCCTTTAGGCTTTCCAAATCCCTATGAGTTATTTTCTTTGTGTCTGCATTACCTGGCTCAGGGCATGTTGAGAATTTCATTTTTCTTCCCTTCTTAAGAGTTTTCTTTTCTTTGAAAAGGAAAAACCACTTATCAAGGAAATTACACTTTTCACAAGGCCAGCAATGACTCAGGTAACTGTCAATTCCCATCTCTTTAACCTACCCTAATTATCTTCTTAAATAGACTGAAAATAAGGAGGAGGGATGCTGGTTTCTACGATAATAGGATTGGTTTCTGCTTCTTGGAAACAGGTAGGGCTCACAGAAAGGGGAGCAAAGTTGGTGATTCTTAGGTTTCTCTTTTACAATATTAGTGACCCTGGATATTTTTAACTTTTGCTTTCAGATTTAGATACAATTTAAGACAACAAAAAATAAATGTTTTCTCAAATACCTTATTATGGAAATATTTAGTCCAGTTTGGAAAAATAGCACAAAAAATTTTAGGAGGAAGTTTTCTGAGGGATATTGATGGTGCGGTTGATTTGATAGAAACCATATATAACTGCGAGCTTGGAAAAACTTGAAGCTATAATAAAGGGACAGAACATAAGAAAAAAAAGATAATGAAAAATTTTAGAAGTAAACACATAAATCAAAAATTAGCAACAATTTGTTTCACATATGAAGCTGACTTAAGGATGTTGTGATTTTGAGTCTTTTTTTTCTGATTAGGGCTGTATTTGTACTGGTGTGAGAATATCCTCCTTGGAACAGCGTTATAGTAATCAGTGACGTTAGGACGGAGGCAAAGGTGAAATATGAGCATACTCTCTGCCTCTATGTTAACTGAGGTTTCAAATTTAATTGTTAGAATCAACTTAGATGCAGAACGCGGCAAGCTAAACAAGGAGGCACCCTCTCGCAGGTTCCAGAGATTGCAAAGTCAACACTTGCTCAAATTTGCTTCCTCGGATTTCACTCCCTTGTCACCTTGCTTGCCTGACCCCAGTCTCAGTCCTGTTTATGCATTCCTAACCCCTATGCAGTCCTATGTTAATTAACCTTTCTATCATCACCCTGATGAACTGACTGAGATCCCCTAGACTTGCTACTCAAGAGTGGTCCAAGCACCAGCGGTATAAGCTTCATCTGGAACCCCATTTGATAGGAAAATCTCATGGAACCAGAACTGTAGAGGAAGAGTAATATAGTGGTAAAGATCACACAGTTTAGAGTAGGACAGAATTGACTTCAAGTTTCAGTTTTACCACTTAATCACTAAACACCTAGTCAAGCTCTCTGAACGTATTTCTCTTCATATGGGGTGTTAGTTGGTTTAGGCTAATTAAGTCCCATACTGTATAACAAATGATCCTAAAACCTCAGGATTCTTTTTTATATGTCCACATATGGCTATGACTTTCCTTTGTATTGTCTTCACTTTGAGACCCAGGTTGACTGGACAGCTTCAATCTGGGACCTTGTTTTTTTTTGAATAGCAAAGAAATAAAGAGATATGACAAAGCAGACTCAGAATATTAAAGCTTCTACACAACAGTGACACCTGCCACTTCCACGCACCTTCCACATCACCACGTATGTCTTCAGTGCACAAGAAACACAATCCTGCCACAGGGAGAGTCACCGCAGAAAGAGAAACAAGCAAGAGCGGTAATGCAATTGACAATGGTCAGAGTAATAGTAGCTACCTCACGTTATTGTTTAAGAATTGAATGAGTTAAAACATAAGAAGTCTTTGATCCTTTGTTTAGTAGCTTGGTAGCTACTTTGCCTTTTTGAACTTCAGTTTCCTAATTTGTAAAATAGGGACAATAATACCAGCATTTAATAAAACTTCGAAAGGGATGCTTGTGTGGCACATAGTAGGTGCTTAAAGAAAAAAAAAAACTGTGAATATAATAGAAATGATTATCTCCTTTTAAGATGTGAGAACTAGAAACATGCTCATCCTCACAGAAAACCCTGAATTAGAGATGCTGGGGGAGGTGGAAACATCCATGAATTGCTTTATTGCCTGCTTCCTCTGAGTCTGCATCCTTCCTTGTAACAGTTTGACAGGAAGCCTGCTTCTTTGGAGGCATAGGTTGGAAGAGGGTGTGTGCTCTCAGAGATAACATGGGACGAGTTCAGGGGTTACTAATTGAGTTTCTGCTTACTTTTCATATTCACTCAGTCCCAGCCAGAAGAGGGGTTAGTTACAGCAACCTCTCTCCCTGTCTCTCAAATCCCTCCCTCGTGTGCTGACAGCACTCGTGTCTTTTCCAAAGTCACTTTCCCACTCAAATTGTAACTAATCAGAAACTGATGTGACTGCAAAACTGCAGACAAACATATAGCCTATGAGGATATTCCGAGGTTGGATTTGCTAGTACAATAAAAGCTCCTTCAAGGAATTTTAAAGTCTCTTCCAGCAACGAAATTTGCCAGGGCCCCAAGCCTGGTCCACACAGATACTCCTTAGGTACTATTCATGGTTTGAGACTGGTTCAGAGAATCGAGAGTATGATGTCAAGTTGTAAAGTTCCTTAGAGTGTACAAATTGCTTCAAAGTGGTGTGAATCATTTAATCCTCCCATGGACTCTAAGGAAATGAATGTAGCTATCATGGTCCCACTTTACGGATGAGGATACAAGAGGTCAGCGAAGCCAAGTAATTAGAATGAGGGCACAATTAGAAAGTGAAGTAGTAAAGGCAGGGCAAAAGTATCTTCTGCTCCCTTATCATATACTCATTCACCATATACCATGTTTTCTACAGAACCCCATTGACTCTTTGATGGAGAGGTAAGTTTCTGAAGCCGCAACACCGAGAGATTAGGCTTCAGAAAACAGTGACACCTCTGAGGCCATCCCTCCATCCCCAAGCTCTAAGTGATGAAGTTTTCCATTTCCTCATCACTTCTGTCCCTGCCACCACCTAGCGTCTGGCTTCCATCCTCTTTCAACCACCATCATTATCCACAGAACAGAGGAAACTTTCTAGTGTGGATATGATCATGTCACATTACAGCCCTTCGAAAAGATTGCCTTCAAGATAAGGGACTCTCTGGCGTAGCCTGTGAGGGCTACTATGCCCTGCTATCCTCTTTAGCCATAAATCTCTCCGTTTCTCCCTTCACACATTTGAGTTCAAGAGGGATTGAACTACTTCAAGAAATTGTATCAGCCCATATTTCTTCTTCCTCTGCATTTCACAAATGCCATTTCCTCTGCCTTTATGGTCCTTCCTCCATTTCTCTTCCTGCCCAGCCACTCACTTATAGTGACTCTGCGAAACTGGCACTTAGACGTTTCCCATCATGTGCTTCTCATCAGAGCAAGATGTTCCGAAAACACGCTGTGTCCCCTCTAACTCAGTACTTCCTGCTGCACTAGAACCGTTTCATTGCAATTCCTCCTTTTCCATCCTCAGTAAGCACACTAGACTGGAATTTCCTTGAAGACAGAAATTTTCTTATTTATTTCTGTACCCATAGTTCATAGTGCAGTGCAAAATACAGAGATAGCCCAATAAATGCCTGGAATGAACAAATGAATGAATGAGAAGACCTAGAGCCAAGGGCATGTATTTTTCTAAATTTCACATTCACCACCACGTCTCCAAAAATCTGAGGACAAATTTTAAGTCACCTTTTCCTAAACCTTTTGGAGTGAGCTGGAACCAGCTATTTGCAAGTTGAAAATTGGAGAATTTCTGTGGTATTTTGCAGGAAGGTAGAGAGAGGTTGAAGATAAAATTCATACCACTTAGCATGTGTAAAAAATATGTCTCTGAGGCAATTGAGGAAATTTTAATATGAAAGAGTCCTTAGTATTAAAGAATTAATGTTAATTTTTGTAGTTGTATTAACAGCCTGATCATAGGTAGATAGGGTACATAGATAAATAGATAATAGATAGACAGACAGACAGACAGACAGACAGGCAATACACATGCAGTGATCCATTAGATAAGCATACTAAAATATTTGTAAGTAAAAATGGCATAATGTCCTAGATTTATAGAAAATAAGTAGAAATCCATATATAAGACAAAATTGGAAAAATGTTGATAATTGCTGAGGATGAAGGATGGGTACATGGAAGTTCATTATACGTTATAAATTTCTCTCTAAAATTTTTTCTATAATAAAAGGTAAAAAGATATACCCTGTCAGAGTTATGTGAAGTTGATCTTTATCAAATGTATTGAAAGTGATTCCTGTATAGTAACTGTTAAGGTAGATTAAATGCATATGCCTCGTTTGTTTGCACTCACGTATTCCCTTGCTTTTGCAAACTTAGTCACACTCCTTATCTGTACACATTCACTTATTACAAATTATGCCATAATAACAAACACTGAGGTAATAAGGATGACAGCCAATATTAAGAAGGTATTTACTCTAAGCTAGAACTACAGAAGGTACATTATCTTCTTTTGCCCTCACAGAAACCCCAGAAAGTGGGTACTATTTTAAATTCCTCTTTTAGATAAGAAAGTTGAGGCACTAAAAGATTACATCATTTGCCCAAAGTTACTCAGTTAGTCAAAATTAAACTGGAAGTCAAACTCACAGTTGTCAGATTCCAAAGCCATTACTGGCATAAACAAAATGAAAATCATGGTTTAAATAAGGGTAAAATTGAAAGATTTAACCACTTTCACTCAGTCTTCTTTGTTGGCTTGGTCTAGTGTGAAACCCAACCACTTAATAATTCCTACTCCCTTTTGACCCAGTCACCTGAAGGTGAACTTATGTTACATGAATGACCCCTATTCTCAGAAAAGTTAGTCTGCTCCTTTTCTATAGCAAATCTCTGTATTAATCAGTCTGATCAAAACTCTTCAAACAGTTGGTTCATATTCAATCCATAGAAATGTTTTCCTGATCACAGAAATGTAGAACAAGAAGGTACTTCAGCCTTCACGTCACCCCCCTGCTTTAAATCATCCAAATTGCCTTGAATTTAAGACCCAAGATAATTTATGTGCAAGCTGGACATGCCAGCTTTACCTTCCCCTCTCCTTGTTTATCTACCACTTCCTCTATCTGAATGAAAACAAAAACAAAAACAAAACATACCCTATGAATGCCTGGAGTGCTTCACCTCTTTGTTTGCTGCTGCATCTCTAGAGCCTGGAAGAGTGTTTCTTCAAACTCAGCTGCATATTACAATTCCCTAGGAGGTTTTAAAAGCATTCTGATGCCAGGGCCCCACCCTACCTCAATTTAATAGAATTAGTTGAATGGGCCAGGGATTCGTTTTTGTTTTTTGTTTTTTGTTTTTTTTTTTTGTCTTTTTTGTTTGTTTGTTTTTTAAATGCACAAGTTTATCCTAATATGCAGCCAGGATTGATAAACACTGACACAGAATAATGCCTGACACAGAATAGGTATTTAATAAACATTCGCTGAATGAATGAATAAATGAATGAATAAACATTTTATCTTAAAAGATACTTACTTACTAATGTGCATTCTTAATCAGTTCCAAGCCCCAAGCATACATGCATATACCAACTGTGATCTGCTTGAGGGTGGGCACTCCGTTTTATATATTTTTGATTCCTTAGTTCTTTAAAGCACATAATAGAATCTCAGTGTTTATTAAATGAATGCGCTTTCTTACACACCCAAGACAAGGAGCAAGAACATCTATTGAACAGATGGAGAAGAGTGATATAAATGAGGCTACATGGAAAGAACACACTTTGGGAGTCAGATGGAGCTGAATTTGATGAGCTTTTCTTACCTACCAACTCTCTGAATTCTGGGCATATTTCCTCATTTGTAAATGTGGTAACTTACCTCTATCAGCATTATCGTGCAGCTTAAATGAAAAGACAAACAAAAGTATACAGTCCAGTGCCTGGTGTATTACAGATACCAAAATAAAATTACCATCCCTTTATTCCCCTTTTTTCCCTTCGACAGAGGTACAGCTAGACTGATATGAGAGAGAGAGAGAGAGAGAATGAGAGAGAGAGAGAAGTGAGCAAAGAGTAGAAATGAGTCAGAGGGAAGTCTGTAGAAGTACTGGATGGCAAGTGCTATGAACACTGTAACAACATTCATCACCAGGTAGGCAGCTACATATTGAAGTAGCTTGGGCCAAGCTTCCAACCGTTTGGAAAAACTTGAATCACTATACCGTCTGTCCTAATCTTTCTTGGAGGGAGGGGCATGGTCCTATTGAGACAATTCTGACCAGGGAATCTGAAGCAGCTAAGTCCTAATGTATTCATCTGCTAAATGGAGGCCAGGACTCAATGAAATGGTCTCTTGACCATTGAAATGGACCTTTCCAGCATTCCTTAAATCTTGGGCCCTGAGGCTGGTTAAAAGTTTCTCTTATCCCATTTTAACATTTAGTGATACATTCAATTATTTCTCTGATGATTAGTGACCTTGAGTATCTTTTCACGTCTATAACAATGCTACTTTTAAAGAGCTTGTACTTGGTCTCACCAACACTAAAATTAGATAAGTTCCTTTTTTGTTTTTATAATGAATTGATCTACAAACTTGGGTGGAAAGAAGTTCTTTAGTTTTTCAAAAGATTTGCATAAGCTCTCACTTATCTTAATAGCATTAATTCTAGTGTCTGTCTCTTGAAACTTCCCTCAGCCTCTGATCTGACCAAAACTACAAGGTCTAAGTATTCCAAGAAAGTAAGTTAGACCAAGGTGTAAGATGGCCCCAGAGCTGCATCCAAGGGGTTATTGGTTATTGACTTCATCTTTGGAGGCCTGGAGTGAACATCTTTCTCTGTAATCTTGAGACCAAATGTTATCTCTCATTTATTCTCTTTCTCTCCTTCCCATTTTTTCCTATCTTTTTTTTTTTTTTTTATGAAAGCTATACTTGAAATCGCCCAACTTTCATCTACCTGGAAACTAGACAGAAGCAAGGAAATCTCATATGTTGACAAATTTGAACAACTAAGCTCTCAGCCTTAGGGAGAAAATACTTTATCTCTGATATATATCCTTCTTTGATTTTCTCCTTGGACTTGCCTTTTCTCGTCATGGTAGTAATACTTTGGCATGGGAAAAAGTAGTTAACCTATGTGGCCCAGCTTAGTCTGCCCTGGAACCACCTTGTGGTTTTGAATAGAGAACATTAAGGGTGTACTTTGCTCCCTCTCTTTTCTCCGGGAAAATACCTTTCATTGGAACTCTCATGGGCACTGGCTAGGTCAGGATTGGATTCAAGCATTCAAGGACCCTCAGTCACATCAATTGCCACTACTCACACCACAATTTATAGACAGTGGAGAATAAACAGTATGAATAATATGAATTTAGGAAACCAGTTAAGGTCCAAACATCTTTTTAACAGAACTTATTCTGCTCTGCCTGTCAAGAAATTTTATTTGGATCTTTAGTTTTTAGTTATTTTTTTTCCATTGCAAAATACTGTCTCTCATACACATGATACAATTTGTAAGATCTCCATGGTCTCTGGCTCCTGCTGCCTTTCCAGACTCATCTCCCACCACTGTTCCCTTGCTCACTCCACTCCATCCACACATCTCCCTATTTCACAAGTGTTCCAAGATACTTCCCACACTGGGGGATGTTTTTGCATCCCCCAAACACCTCCTCTGAACAAACACATTTTTTTTTTTTTGGTCTGGATTTTTAATTCCAGAATGCAAGCATTCTTATCTGCTTTGCTATTGTTGTATCTGTGGTATTTGGAACAGATTTTGACACATGGTTGATATTCCCTAAATATTTGTTGAATAGATGAATGCTAACACATTTATAGTCTTTATTTATGAAGTAAGGCAATTGGGCAATTGGATAGAAATAAAAGTATAAATACAATAATAGGCCAGGAACAGCTGGGAAAGGGGACACAAGGAGACAAGCTCAGAGATCTCCTGGTCAGCATAAAGGCCCTTGTTGGGTGTGAAAACTCCTCCCAACAATCTGGCACCAGTCAGAGAAAAGAATCTTCTCTTCATAAACAAATTCATTTGCAAATGAAAATAAATAAAACTTTATTGAAATATGAAATTGCAATGAAATGGCTAGTTGGAGCCCTTTGTAGCAATTATGCAAAAGATATTCATTTTCTTGTTTTTATATGCAAGTGAAAAAGATACTTTATTTTTGCAATTTATTTACTCAAGGAAGATTAGCAGGGCTCAGAGGTTTGCATGCATTTTGGCATCTAATTTTCTGATCAGATAGAAGGACAATATGGTTTTATTAAGCACTAGGATTCTTCCAAAGTAGGAAGTGAGTTAACTTGGAACCATGATCCCTGTGGATTGTGTGGATTGAAAAATGTCATGGTCAGTTATCAAAATAGGGTCTTCTTTATGCCATTAAATTGACCATCTTGGTGCAGTGGTAATAGAAGCATGCAAAGCATGTTACATTTTGCCCTTCTTGCCCCCAGCTCATCTCATTCCCAGATCCTCAGGCGGCCTTTCGATAGCCTTGTATCTTAAATGATGGGGTTTGAATCATATGGTGACAGTGTTGGTTATTAGTGGTAGCTACAACTGGGTATGGTAATGGCTAAGATAAATATCCCTGGAGTCAGACAGACCTGGGTCTGAATCCCACTTCTGCTTTTTGCTTGCTACAGGACTTTAGGCACGTTGTTTCCCCATACCAAATCTCAGTTTCCTAGCTGGTAAAATGTACTCTGTGTTGATGGTAGCAGCAAAGAGTAGTAACATTGAAAGGATACACTCGAAGAAGCAGAGATCATGAAGTTCAGACAGACCCTGTTTACAATTCTAGAACTAAGACTTACTGCATAATCGTGGACAAGTCACTCGACCCCAGCTTTCTCATCTGTGAGATAAAGACGATATCTAAACTTACCATATTGTTCTTGAGATTGCCTTTGTGTGCTTTCATGCTTGTAAAGCTTCCTACCTAGAGCTTGAAAGGTACTAAAACAAAAAGGCAGTTGGGGTTGTTGTTACTGTTGTCTTTGCTCATTAGTCTCTTTGTGCCTTGGTTTCCTTATTGATAACACATAATGATGATGAAAACCCCGTTTCCAGTGCTGCAATTTGTCCACTCTATGATTCATCCCTCCCAGGTGGAACTTTACTGCAGGGAGCACTGGCCTTCAGCCCAGACTCTCAGCTCCTGTTTCACCTTCTTCCCCTGCGCTCTCATTAACTACTACTCTTCACAATTAAATTGTGCAATGAATGTCGAGTTCTTGGGTTGAAAGAATTCTAGCTCACCACCGTGAGTATAAATTTTCACCAACAGCCTTTCTGGTCGGATCATAATTCAGGGGCTATTAATCACCTAGCTGGCCTCCAGGACTCAGCAGAGGCAGAGGAGTTAATAAAGACCTCTTAGAGAAAAGAAAAAGCATCGCAGCTAGTGTTGGGAGATCCTTTGATGATCATGGAGTGGCTGGAGATTGCTGGAGAACACCATGGGTAATTAGAGACCTCAGAGCTAGATATGGTATTGAATCTACCAGAGGTAGCAGAGCTTATTGTCATATATATGAAGGCATAGACAATGTTTGTCTATTTGTTCTAAACTAAGAGTCATTTGGCAAGAATGCCCCCTGCTATCTATAAACCCCCCCTCTCCACGGCCAGTTGTTACAACAATGAAAATTCTACCAATAGAGATTAGTTTCTCTGAATCATTATTAGTAACTTTAATTAAGATGATAATATTAATCCTACATAATATTTCAAAGCACTTTATAATTTATAAACTGCTTTCAGTTTATCATATTTAACTGTCAAATCAGGTAGGCGGGTGAGAAATTGTTTCCTCATTTCATAAAGGAAGACACTGAGGCATTAAAAGTTTAAGTGGTTTTCCAAAGTTCGCCCAGGTATTACATGGGAGATCAGGGATTTCAAGCCACACTGCTGAACAGTACATCCACTGTTTTCTCAGTGAGCACACTGTTTAGACTGAGGAAGAATTTGCAGGTCTCAGGGTGGTTAAGCACTGATAACAATGATTCAGGAAGGTTGTTGTAGGGAGTTAAAACACACAGAATAGATGCTAACCTTTCAGAAAGAAATGAGCTACAGCTTTGTCTCAAGACAGAGAAATATCACAAATGCCTTTGGTGCCATGTTTTGTTTTGTCTCATGAGCAAAAACATGGTAAATTGCATAGAGAATATGTCCTGGTTTTGACAGAGCTACATTTGCTTCTCGACTCTTCCTGAGACACTGAACCTCAGTTTTCTCAATAAAAGACTACTGTATAAAGCAACCTTCCTTTATATGAGGCTTAAATGAAAGACTGTGAAGCGACTGACACATAGTAGGTGCTCAAATAATGATAGATATGATTTGTTTTATTGAACTCGGTTGTTTTCCAGTTATTGTTTCACACAATTATAATAGTATGGATACGTTTGACTCAAATGAGAAAAATCAAACCCAAACCAAGGTCAAGTAAATAAATTTATTGGCTGAAAAAGCTAAAACTTTCAGTTACTATTGAATTCCAGTGCACATCTGATATTATTCCCAGGGTGGAAAGGCATAACGTGTGTAACAAATAACCTCCAGATATCTTAGTGGTTTAACATTTAAAGGCTTGCTTTTTGGCTTATGGTACATGCATGTTAGAGTTTAAATTATTGTTTAATAGATATTCCCTTCCCTTCCCCTCCCACTGTGACTGAGTGTATTCTGCACCTCCTTGAACTTGGGTTTAACAATGACTTGTTTGGCCGATGGAACATTGCAGACGTCACACGAGCAGAGACCATACACATACATATCCAGTCCACACTCTTGTGATATACCATGAACAGAATACAGCTTAGGTAGGTACTGGCCATCCACTTGGCCCCAGCCTGAGACACACAGAACATGCCTCATGGCCCAAACAGCTGCTGCTCTAAGGAGAATAAATGACTCATGCAACCTATCTGAACCAAACCCTTAGCTTAGGTCCTAAAGTCCGGCTGAAATTAGCTAAGTTGCAGTTAGTCCACAGACCTGTAAATGTGATAATAAGCAGTCAATGCGTAAAACATTGAATTTTTGGGTGATTTGTTATGCACCTTTATTGCCGAAAGACACATATGTAGCGTGGGTCAGCTGTTGGTGGGCGGGGGCTCTGCTCTTCCAGGAGACTCAGGCCAACACAGGCTCCATCTCCATTTAGCAGCTTTATTGCAGTATAATTGACTTATAATAAATTACACATGTTTAAATTGTACAATTTAACAAATTTGACATACACATTGCCGCAGTCAAGACAATAAACATCCATCGCCTTCCAAAGTTTAATCACAGCACTCTAAAATCCTTTCCTAACCCAGTCCTTGCCCCTCACCTCTGTCCTCAGGCAGCCACTGACCTACTTTCTGTTAGTATTAATCAGTTTGCATTTTCTACAAAATTTTATAAATGGAATCCGGTATCCGGTATTTATTTTTTATCTGGTTTCTTTAACTCAGTGTAATTATTTTGAGAGTCACTCCATTCATTGTATGTATGTGTTTATTCCTTTAAATGCTGAGTAGAGTTCCATTTTATAAACAGAATGCAATATTTTAATCCACTCATCTATTGATAAACATTTGGGTTGCTTCCAATTTTTGACTGTTATGAGTAAAGATACTATGAATATTTGCATAGAAGTCTTTGTACGAACATATGCTTTCATTTTTATTGGGCAATACCTAGGATTTGAATGGCTGCATTATATAATTGTATGTTTAACTTTTAGTCGCTTTATTTTTTGGACATGCATCTCTTCTCCTTGGAGGGTACCTCACTTCTACTACATACTGTTGACCTGACCCGGCCACACTGCCCCACCTCCCTGCAGGGGCCTGTGGAATGTGGGGGTAGCCATATCTCTGCCCCATCAGGCTTTTTTCTGTTTGTATCTCTGTCCTGCTTTTCTCCCTGAGAGCTTCCTTCTTAGGCTTTTATTACAAGATGATCAGAAGGTCACTGACACATCAGAGTAATATTTCCCTAGATCAGCATCTCCGGGGAAAAGGAAGTATCTTTTTCCTACATGTTTAGCAAAGTCTAGTGTTCACTCTCATTTGATTGACTAGGGTGCCATGATTATTCATGAACTGTGGCAAGGGAGATGGAGTAAGCCAGTTGTCAGGCTGAGGCCAGGGAACTGGATCAGCCCTTCCAGATAATATCCTCAGAGAGTCGAGGAGGGTTCTCCAGGAAAAAAATAAGGCCCTTCTGCCAAAATAAAGATGAGATAGGCAAACACATACTTCAATAAACAAACAAACAGAATTCAGGAGATTATGTCAATATTTATGCCTTTGTTTTGTACTAAGGGCCACTCAATGCCAAATTGAATCATACCACTCGACCCAGTCTCTTATCCTCTTTCTGTTTTTCAGTGGACTCAGATGCTCATTATTATGTTAAGAAAATACCATA
Source organism: Rousettus aegyptiacus (assembly GCF_014176215.1). Classification (NCBI taxonomy): domain Eukaryota; kingdom Metazoa; phylum Chordata; class Mammalia; order Chiroptera; family Pteropodidae; genus Rousettus; species Rousettus aegyptiacus. The sequence continues at coordinate 13,924,376 of NW_023416306.1, forward strand.
TTTTGAATTCATCCATCTTTAAATATCAGTACAATATAAAAGGGAGTTAAGGCTATGGGGCAGGGGGATGTTGCAAAAAAGTAAAAGCTAAACATAGTAGAATATATTATATTGTTCCAGCCACCTCTGAGAGTCTATTAGTTTATGGCTCTACAAGTCTAGTTGTATTACTGTAGGATTCTCTGATATTATGATTTCGGTATGTCTAAATTCTTGAGGCAGCATGTGCTCCTGAGCAGTCCATACTCTAATCTTATTACTGAGTTCAGATCATGAGGTTGGTACACCCCTGAGGACAGATTGACATTTTGATGCTCCTAGTTAGCAAAAACATGAACTAGAAAGCTGCATTAACGAGCAAATAAATTTATGGTATGCTGGCACTAAAATGAATCTTGCTGTTTGTCGGCAGTTTTTAAGAAGTGAAATATGTATGTGACCAATAGAACTGGGGCAGCTCTCTGTTCACAAATATCTTTCTCCTCTGTTTCCCTAAGATGCAGAAAGAAGGGAGAGAATGCAGTAGACACTGTGAAGCCACTGAATTATTAATAAGAGACCACCCCAAGGAATCAAAGGGACCTTTTGTTATTATCTTTCCTGCTCTTAATTAAATTTCTATAGTACAGACTGTACCACTAGGCATTCCTTTTTTCTTTCCATAGACTCCAAAGGGTTCAGTCTGATACCTTTTCCTAACAGTGACCACCTCATATTCAGTTTTTCAGGATTTCTTTTCTACAAGAGGGTGCCATCTTGAAGCCCTTTGCTTTTCTGAGACGTTAGCATTGTATACAGGGAATGCAGGGCTTTGGTGTTAGGACATCTCAATTTGAATCAGTGATCTGACGCTAACTATTTGAACCCTTGAGCAAGTGAGGACAAGCCAGGGTATGGTCATTTGTAACAACTTCACTGAGAACATATAGTGAATCATCATTTGTAGGATTTGGGGGACAGAGGAAGAGTATGATAAATGATAATTCTCTTCCACCACTCCTTACTGTACCTACGGAATTTAAACAAGTTCCCTAAGGCATTTAAACTGTCTTTAAATAATTTTAGTGTAGAGAACAGAACGTAGGTGAGTAGACAAATCATGGAGACTTGTTTTAAGATTTACACAATATCTATGTTTTCAGACTGTTTGATTTTGGTTAACATAGAATTCAGTAGAGTTTTCCTATCATAGTATGGTAACTAAACCAACTGGATTTTCTGTGACTATCTTACTTTCAGATACCTACTCTTTTATCTAATAAACCAATAAAGTATGGCTGAAAATCTAATATTTCAAAGTCTAAAATATACCCAGGACTTATATATTGAAATAGTTACTGTATAAAAAATCTTTTTTGAGAATTTGGGGTTCATAAATATGATCATTTAGATTTTTCTTTCTTGATGCTTGATTCAGAAATCTCACTAAAATCTCATAATATTGGCCCCTGCTAACCATTCTTGATTATCCCACTGGACCTTTTATAACTCTAAAAAATAGCAAGACCATTCTCTACTTTATAAACAGGGAAACTGACACTCAAAAGTATGAAACAACTCGCTCTAAGTCAATCACTTAGTAGGATATCGTGTTATGGAAATGAAAAAGAGAGAAAGTAGATATTCAAGAACTTTGGAAACGAGGAGGGAAAATATGCATTAGTCTACCATAGTGATAATTATTTCGATTGGTACAAGATTAGCAAGAATTTAGGTAAGATGCTAAAGAAATACCCCTTTTTCCAATGTTTATGTGTTTGATTACAAAATATGGCCACAAATCCCTCTATGCAGGTACCTTTGCAATGTGCCATTCCCCATCCTCCCTTCAGGTGGTAGAGTCTATTTCTCTACCCGTTGGAAATGTTGAACTTTTTTAAATGTGCACTGGCCTGTGACATGTTTGGATCAATGGACTAGATGCCATGTGATTTCGAAGGAGCTCTCAAGAAGTCCTGCAGCTTCCTCTCACAATCTCTTAGGACCCAACTGCCATGTGAGGAAGCCTAAGGTAGCCATGTGAGTTTTCACAGAGGAAAATCAAAGAGTCTATGTCAATAGCCCCAAAGACCTGCTAGATTTGGGAGTAAGGCCATTAAACACCCTTCATCCAATCTGCCAAAGTACTAGTCAATTAAATATGTGTTTAAGGGTAAATGAAACTCTTAGGCATACGCCATTTCTCACTTCTTTATAGCCAACTCAAAATTTATTATCCACAGTATTATTAGAAATTGCTAACTTAAATTCATATAGTAATGGAATCTTAGAATTGAAAGGAACCTGAGAAATCACTAAGTATGTGTATGGGATAACCTATGGTCCCTTAGTATACTCTCAATATTATTTATATGCTTTCCTCTCACTTCAAAAGGATTCTAGTATATAATCATTCTGTCTATGGAGAATCTTGTGCATTGTATCTCCAGTAAATTCTGCTTGTATACTTCCAGGCATAGGATGCTTATGACTTCATAAACTTTACCATTCCATTGTTGAATGGGTGCTCCAACTAATTTAAAGTATTTCCTTATATGAAGACACATCTCGCTTCCTCATATCCTCTGCTTATCAGTCTTTAGTATTTGAAGACAGCTATCATGACTGCCTTCCCTCTCAATACTAAACTCAACTCACACACAGCCAGCCTTCTTTTTCCTGAGCTAGCAATTCTAAACCCTTCAAATTTTCTCAGATGCAAAACTGGAAGGATTCTTAGTTATCCTTTGCCATTCTCTTCTTCGAATATAAGCTTGTAATAACATTTGTGAGTTAATTTTTCAATAATAATTCAAAAGTTATGATAAGATGATAAATTTATTCTCTGTAATGAACTTATTATGTAGAAACTTACTATTTTGTGGAATCATTAGTAAAACTTTCAAATTTCTTGGCAGCCACATTCAAGTGTTATAGATTTTGTTTATAGGAAATTTTTATTTATGGAGAATGGAATAAGAAAAAATGAGTTTATTTCTAAGTTTAAAAACTAAAACTTTGGCTGGAGAAAAGGGTGAGGGGTTAAAGTACAAGTAAATAATTTTTTTTTTTTTTTTTTTTTTTTTTTTTTTTTTTTTTTTACTGCAATGGAAGTTATTGAGGTTTCCAAGGAGTGTCTGAGTCTCTGATGAGGAACTTGGGCTCCAGAATCTCATAGAACCAAGTTTAATCGAGGCTCCATCTATTCTTCAAGTGTGCTTGTAAGAATTGTTTTATTCTCTCTGACACCACGCAGCTGAGGATGTAAAATACAGATTGTGATAATACATACCTCAACAGTATGGTTGTAGTGTAAACCCTTAATACAGTGTGTGGCACTTAAAATGTTCTTAATGAATGCTTACTTTTATTACTTGGAATTAGACATAATTGGAATAAAATTGTAGCTAGTTTTAGATAATCAAAGTATCTAATAGTGTAATTTGAGTGAGTTTCTTAACCTTTTCGAACACTAATTCTTTATTTTTATGATCTGATTAATACAACTTACTTTATAGGGATGTTAATTAGGAGAGTTGACAGTTGATAAATCATAGAAAAGAGCTCTGTAAAGCAGGAAAACACTTACTTTGACATAAGTCCACAACAGATACAGTCCTTGCTTTCATGGATTAGTATCTAGTGCAGGACAGGGCTGAGAAAATTGTCATTTAAGAACAGAGTACTTTAGGAACCTCGAGAGGGGTCTCTCAGTCAAACTTAGGGAAATGATCAGGCGAGATCTCCCAGAGGAAATGAGGTCTAAACTTATATGGGAAAGAAGAGTAAATGAGAGCCAGATGAAGAGATGTATTAGGGGTGAAGAAAAGGAAGCAACAGTGTAAGAGTAAAGAAAGGCTTAGAATGAGAGAGAGCCTAGCAAATTAAGAATTAAAAGGAGTCCATTATGATCAAGGCTACAAGTATATACCAGAAGCTATTCAAAGCTCCTTAAAATTATTATTGTAATTGACCCTTCGATAGCCCTATGAAATAGAGCCATAATTTCAAGAATAAGTAAATTGAATCCCAATTAAAGGCCATGACTTATGAAAAGTTCAAATAAAAGAAAGAGCCAGGATTGTGCCTTGGGTATTCCAGTTCCGAAGCCATTATTTTTTTTTCATTGACCAAGAGAAGGGCTCAGAAAGAAAAGAGAATTTTGAGGACTCAATATTCTTGACCCCAAGGTTTCCAACCATTAGTCTTAAGGGACATGGCCAGCAGGTAATCATGAGCCCCTGATGCATCTTTGTTGATGCTTGGAATGATGGAGACAGGTGTAGCCAGTGCCATCTTCCCCAGGGATCACTTAAAGCTTAAACCTTCTGGGATAAGAAATAGTCTTTTGCAAGCATGACTCTCAGATGGTCCAGATGCTTAGGAAACTAAAGAAGCTGTGAGAACAGAATAGGAAGGCTGCACAGTGAGAAACATGTCTGTAGACAGGATCCTGAATATTTAGACCTGATCAGCAACTGCAGTCTTGCTGAGAATTTGTGTCCCACCATGAGCGATTACAGTTTTTTGTAAGCACAAGTGGCCTTCCTGATAAAATGCAGCTCCAAGGAATTAAGGAAGAGCCTCTCATTTGCTTGTTTTTTCTAGGTCTTTCCTATCGCAGCCCAGCAGCTTTATTGTTCTGTGGTTGCTTCAAAAGACCCTCTCTGGAAAGACTCATACATTCTCTCCCTGAGCCTTATCGGCCTCCCCCAGACCAGCTCATTTGCCTAATAGTTCCTTCACAAAGGCAGCAGAAAGCTCAAAATCTGTGCTGAGCAACTTCTCACTTTGGGCGAGCTGCAGAAACTCTCTTGGCCTCTGTGTTGGAGGCTTAGAACTCACTGGCTATCCCATTTCTCCAAAGCTTGACCTGGCTGTAGTCAGCTGCAGACCTGAGAATTTCTTGGGACTCAGACATTCAAGACTCATTGGGTTCTCCAATATGTCATATTCTCCAATATTCATGGACTGACATTGAACCTAAGGCCAGCTTACAAACTGCCTACTTCTCTCCTATATTCAAATATGATCAGGGAATAGATAGAGGCCATATTGCGTGATGACAGTTTTCTAGTCATCCTTTGATAACTGGCTGTTGAATCTTGTATGTTATTTAAATTTTTAGAGTCTCATTCCCATTTATAAAACAGGAATAGCAAAACTTGCTTTATAGGAAGAATGTAAATGTGAGATGATATTATGCCATAAAAAATGCAAGACATAAATTAACTTATTTAGTCAAGAGATTCTAATTTTTAATTAATATCAATATGATTTTCCTTTGAAGAGGAGACAAAGAAATGCCATGGAGCCCAATAACAATGGTTTATTTATTTTCTCTTTAGTATTGATGTTTGATGAAGTAGATGTTTGAAAAGTAATTGTTTGAATTGAACTAAATATCTATAGAAGACCTTGGAAACAGAGAGGGAAGTTAGTTCAGAGTCAGAACACCAGAGTTTACTTTATGTGATATTAAGCAATCTGAATTAGGGTCTAGCACTTTGCAACAATATTTGACATTGAGTAAATTACTGCATCTCTGTAAGTGCCAGTTAGTTCTGCAAAATGGGTGTAATGATGCTCTTATATTTGTAAGTAATAATCATAAAACAATACAATTGGAAGTCCTCTATAAAAGAGAATGTTTTCAACTCACTAAAGAAGAAAAATACATAATAAACTATTAAATTTCTCCTATCTTAGTCACTCCACTTATATTCTCTGACTCCATTGTAGAGGACTGTGAAGTAGGATTTAGTACCTTTATTATAGAGATAAAGAGATTGAAAGTGAGAAAAGTTAAGTGTCTTGCCAACTGTCACACAATGATACTCTATCCTTCTCGTTGCTTGGGTCAACATGGGAGGCATCCCCAATATCGCTTTCTCATCCTCCCAGATCAAGTTTATCTAAAAATATTAGTTAGTTCTACCTTCAGATTACATCTGGAATCGGGTCTCATACTCCATCACCTCCACTTAAGTCCCATCATCTCTTGCCGAGCCCTCCATGTGGTCTCCCTAACCACATCTCTTGTCCTCTCCAAGGATTTTGAAACCTCAGTCAACCTGTGTCACTTCTCAAGTCCAAACCTACTCCTGGTTTTTCATCTCAGGTAGGAAGCCAACGTCCAAGCAGTGGTCTCGATGGCCATATGCGTTTGGATTCTTTTCTTTCTTTAAGACCTCGAGTCAAGCCTCATTGCTCTCCACTTTGTATTCTTTGCTCAACCCAACTGCTTGTCCTTTTGCCTTCTGTTGGTTAGGAAAATGTGTCTATGCTTTGGGGTCTTTACACTTGCTCCCCTGTTGGTTCAGAATGCCTTCCTTAAATGGCTCACATTTTCACTTCATGCAGGTCTTCTCGAATGTCAGCCTATCAGCAAGGCCTTCTCTGATCATTTCACATTAAAAAAAAAAAAAAAGCAACTCATTCTCTTCTGTTTTCTGCTAAGCCCTTAAACCTCTTTATTTTTCATCTTTACATCTTTTGCCACCTGCTATGCTATTAGGTAAATTTAAAATTCATTTACTTTTTGTCAATATTAGAACACAGCTCTGTGTAGACTGGGAATAAATCTTTTCCCCAACTTTATAGAATTGTACCATATAAGAAATTAAATGTATTTTTTTAATTCACAGTGTAATGAGTTTTGATAAGTAAATATACTATAATCAGATATAGAACATTTTTATCACCCCAAAAAGTTTTTCGTGTCTACTTGTCACTTCAGGCAAGAAATCGATCAGATTTCTAGAATTATAAATTAGTCTTGCCTCTTCTGGAATTCACATAAACAGAATCATACAGTATATGCCCTTTTGCATCTGGCTCCTTTTGCTCAACATCATGTTTTTGAGATCCATTCACGTTCTTCTGAATATCAATAGTTTAGATTCTTTTTATTACTTAGTAATATTCCATTGTATTGACTATACCACAATTTGCTTATCTGCTGACCTATGATGAATATTTAGATCACTGCCAGTTTTGGACTATTATGAATGGATCTGCTATGACCATTCATGTACAAGTCTTTTTGTGAACATCTTTTCCTTTTTTTAGGTGAATACTTAGGAGTAGGATTGCTAAGTCATAGGCTAAGTGTGTGTTTAACTTGGCTCTAAATCTGTTTTTCACGGAAACATCCCTGCTACCTAGAACAAATGTCTGGCATGTAATACGCACTCAATAAATATTTATTAACTGAAAACCTTCAACAATTAAGAGTGAGAGTGGATATAAGTCCAGATCTCTCTGAGGCTCAAGTTAGAGTCCTGTCTACTGCTCCAAACTGGCCAAACAGAGGAAAATTGTCGATTCATAGCATCCTTCTCAAATTCGTGTGTGCAATCCTGTGTGGGCGGCTCTCATGAGTCCCTTGATGAAACTATTCCTGATGGAGCCTGAGTGGAGACAACCTTGACCCAAGGCAAGGTTTCCCCAGCCTCTATGTTTAACAGGCCTTGCCTGACTGTTTCCTTCCCACAAAGGAGCCACCTTTATAATCCCCATAGTCCTCTCTCCCCACTCTCGCAATCCCATCATCCTCCTGCCTGGTGAGACAAGCAACTTCGAAAGACAGCGCTGCCAGCACGGAGACTCATGTGGATGTATTGAATTCAGCACCTGGTGACTACAATTAAAATTCCTCTCCTTTGATTTATTTTGGTTGGGGGAAAAAAATCATTTAAGTTCTTGGAGATGGAGATAAGAGATGATACATGTCCCATCCATTTCCCTGATAGCAACACTTTCTGCTGCTAACGCAGGTAGAAAAGAAACTTCAATCACACCCACACTTGACTACCTATAGCAAAGGAAAGATGAGGTAGTGAAGGCAAGCAAAGAGAAGGGATGAGAAAGAATAGTCCAGAGGAAGCAGATAATGAGAAACATGCATGGTATTTCTGGGAGTAGGATTTAAACCAAAGAGAGATGTACATCTGCTTGATTCACAGAGTTGTCTTTTCCACTGAGAATGCAGTCCCTCTTTTCAGTCAGTTGAATAGAGTCAGATAACACCTTGAAAATGATGTAACCCAGGAGCTCTTATCCTGGGGGTCTATGGATAGGCTTGTAGAGGATTCACAAACTTCCTGTCCTGGAGAGGGACAGTAAAGGCACCTGTCTTTCCTCAGACATTCAAAGGTGTCTAATGACCACAAAAAGTTTAAAAAGTAAACTGATCCAGTAAGCCCCTAAATTTTACAGTTAAGAATACTTAAATGCAGCAAGATGAGGAACTTACTCAAATTCATATTGCTGACCATATATGTCAGTCTAATTAGCACCCAAGTCTTCTGACTTTAATATTCAGTCTATTTCATCTTGCCATTCTAATCTACACATCTGCTAGTAGGAGGTGCTGTGATTCTGTCTGTATTTCAATCAGACCACCATAACAAACTCCTGGAGGCGTGCAAAGCAGATATAGCTGATGTCATTTGACAGATGAGGGAAAGAAGCTCATAGTAACATCATCAACTCAGTTCTCCAAGATGTGCTTGGTAGACCTAAATTGGTGTGACTTCAGGGGTCATGATTCCAAGCCCTTCTTTTAACAGCAGATCCTTTACCTCCATGCATCTTCCCTCATCTCCACCACTACACAGAGTGGGTGTGACACTCAGGCTTGGGCTCATTGGAGTATGCCCCTCACTTGGTGACTATAAATGGCACAAGAGGTGGACACATGACCGAAGCTGGAATTTTTAAAAACTGAAATTAGAAGTGGGTTTCTTTCTTCTCTCTCTCTCTCTCTCTCTCTCTCTCTCTCTCTCTCTCTCTCTCTCTCTGTCGTAGGAGATTGAGGAAGAGACTTGAGATGAAATGAAAATTGCATAAGGAAGGCTGAGAGAATAAGACCTACTCAGCAAGATTGAGGGGGGAAAATACCAAAACGCAGTGTTCTGATCCCCTGGTTATTTTTACCTTCCCAAGGCTTACTTTTTATATTGCTTCCTCATCTCTGAGCGACCCAAGTATGATCTTAATAATTCTCTTTTGTAGGGAGGTGAATTAGGGGAGAATGTTTGGATAAGCTAGTTCCAGTTAGATGTGCCATTTGTAACTGAAGGAGTTCTGTCCATGTGTGAATGGGGTGACCCAAGCATAGTCCCTTGAACACATTTTCTTTGAGAAAGTCTTTGATATTTAAAACAACTACTTAAACACTTTCAATGCCACTATGAAGCAGGGGATGCCTGAATGCAGGATCCCCATGGAAGGGCATTCATTGTTTTTTCTAATTTCAAAGTTACAGAGAGAGTTTCTCATCCCTTTTCTCTAATTTCTCTTTCAAACTCTCTCCTCACTCTTTTCTCATACTTTTTCTCCCTCTAGCATCTTTTAATATCCATGGAGTTCTGACGCCCCCTGCTGCTGGCTGCTGGCTTCTTACTGGCTGCAAAATCCACACATTTCCCTGGTTGCTGGCTTCTCTCATTTTTGCTTTCTTCCGCCTCCAAGTCATCTGTGTTAGTTCTTTCTTCTCTTGTTTTGTTTTTCTCTTTAGTTATCTGGCTTTGTTTCTTCATCATTTTTCTGCGCTGTTAGTGTCTTATTTCCCCCATCTTTGCTTCAGCATCTCTCTCTCCATCTCTCATTCTCTTTAAATTTCAGTTCCTGATCGTGTTCTCCTCTCTGCCTCAATCTATGTCCCAGTCCATATCTTAAATTCCTGGGTTCCCGTTTCTTGGTCTATTTCCCTGACACAGTTTCCGTCACACAAACCCTCATCCACTCTTTGGTGGAATGTTACTTTCATAGAAAAAAGAAAAAAAATACATGTAACATGTTACTTGCATTGTCCTAAGACAATTGAACAGGGAGGTGGCCAGCCTTACTAACTGGGATAGTTAGTTATCCCTTTGCATTCAGAAATCCTCTTACTGAGGAAGCGATCGCTTTCACTAGATTCTGGAAAGTTAGATTTCTTCTGTAGTCTTCACCAACCAGTCAACTTGCTGTGTGACATTGAGCAAGTTATTTTCCTTTTCTGAGTCTCCAATTTTAAACATGTATGTGTGGTGGAGGCTAAAGGTAGGGCAGGAGTATGTATCAGAAGACTCTGGGATGTCTGCTAGATCAGAGAAGGGAGCTCTTGGTTCTTGGGCTCCTTGGGCTCTCCATGAGAGGGTAGAGCTTGTCACATCTGTGCCTCCAAAGCTCTCTGTATGAGGTGCCTACTCAGGACATCCTGTTGACAGATAGAGTCTTTTGTTAACAAATAGGACTAATATTCCAAGAACCCTACTGGCCTGAATTTGTTTTTACTTCCAAAGTGAGCTATTGTTAGTATTTGAGGTAAACCCCTAAACAACTTAACCAAAGTGCATCTGCTTTTAGTTGGGTTCACAGGAGGGAGGACCCATCCTGTTAAATGGAGGGCACGTGATTTGCAATAGTCCCTATGACTTCTCAAATGAGAATGCTGACGTAAGGTGGTACGGAAGGGTATATATTAAACAGTGCCATGTCAGATGCACCACACACCTTACTTCACTGTAATGCTCCCAGTCATCATGAAAGGTGTTATTTCATGACTAAGAAACGTGAGCTTTACTGAGGTTAGCTAAGTAGATGGCCAGGAAGTCTGAGTGAGGGTTAGAAGCCAAGTCTTTCCAGTATAGACACTCAAAAATGTGAATCGAAAGCATAGGCTGGTCATGAGAAGACCTTGGACTACATACACTCTTTCCTCACCCGGGCTGAAGTTTCTCTATCTGTAAGAGCTGGGAACCCCACGTTCTGGTATTCTAGGATCTCTTGACGTTGAAACATATTGAGGTTCCGTCACTCTGTCTATTACTCACTACCTTTGCTGACTTCCCTTGAATTCGTTCTGCCATCCATTACTGGGACCTGTCGTGGTCCTCCTGTACTAAGGGCTGGAGGTGGTATGGGGCAACAACATGAAACCGACATTCGGGCACACTTCCTTCTCCTCACAAGGGGACAACTTACCTACTCTAAAATTCCAGTTTTATTTCTCTACCGATGTAGAGAAATAAACTCCCTATCTCTGTGCAAGCTTCAGGTACCACAGTCCTAATACATGACTGCCCATTTGTACTTGGGTGACAGAATTGATTTTCTATTATGACTTCTGTTTCCATCAGTGGTCTAATGAAACTTTGAGTGACTGAGACTTACTTCTGAGTCATCCCCGACTTCTTCTTCTGCTCAGCTTTTTCTTTTTAGTCATCTTATTTTGATTTGTCCTCTAAATCTAACCCCTTCTCTCCATTATTTTTGCCTCCCCTCTGGAGACACACTTACTTAAGAGAGCGTACAAATATCTGTAAATTTTACATCAGTGGGTTTCTCTGATGTCAAACACTATGTCATAATCAACGTTTGATTTCCCATGATGCTTAACGTCTTGTTGTTTTAAATGTGGTAGACATTCCATCTTTGTTTTTGTTTTTGTTTTCTGAAGATCAAAAGAGTGAGATAAAACAATCCAAGCATGAAAGAGAGGGGAAGAGGGAAATATAAAACACAGAAAAGAAGGAAGGAAGTGAAGAGAAATATTCGAAAATGTTGTATTCTATTGCAGGACTCATTTCAGACATAAAGCATACTCCCTTATTGGTTCACTTTTTGCATTTAAGTGAGGGTTGCAGAGAATGAGAGCGAAAAATACCGAAAGATAAAGAATTAGGAGCCAACCAAATATCAAATTGGGAAAGACAGTTTCAAATCTCTCAAGTCCGAAAGTAATTCAGTAAGAAAGCAGCACTTTTGTTCTACAGAGTTCTGCCTTTGAAAACACCTTTTGTAGGTGCACGTTTACCTGCAAAGCAAGATGTTTCTGTAGCCCAGGCACACTCTTTGTGCCACATCAGGAAATCTGCTCAGTGTGCTGGAGCCCGTGGTGGTGCCATTCCCACTATTATCGTCGCCTTCCCCACAGCACCGCCAGCCCAGGACGGATGCTGGCAATCGATACCAAACGCCTCACACTTAAGTCCATCGATGAAAAGGCTGTTACAATAACAGCAGCAATTTTATGTGGCTACTGATTTCTTTCAGGCCGCCTAGACCTGAAAGGTAGGAAATAATAACTGGTCATTTTTCATCAAGACAGAAAATACAGGAGGACAATTGGAGCAGAGGCGCTTCCTGTGAACTGTACCGCCCATGCAAGTACTGCCTGTAGGAAGATAAAAAACCTACCTGCTGGGAAACCTGCCTTTCTGTGCACATGTCCATGAAGGACAGCAATAGAAATCCTCACCAACACAATAGTCAAGGCGACACTGGGTGATCCTGCATCCCTGGGCTAACCCATCCCTGTAACTCCTCATGAGCCTCCAGACGGGGCTGTGTGACTGATAAAAAGGCGTCATCCCCATTTAGTGGAGACACATAAGAGAGGCTTATGAGGTGCCAGAACTAGGGCTAGAACACAGAGCTTCTTTCTCTTAACCAACTTCCTTTTTGTTTCTTCTTTTCCCCCTCAAATTAAATAGCCAGGGAGATGAGCCAGTGATATAGATCCAAATATTAATGGAGTCAAACCACATTGTGCTTTTGAAGAACATGTAATGACCTGGGAAAATGTTTATGGTGTAAATTTAAGTGAAACAAGAACTATGTGTGCATGAGTGTAATATTATAATCTGGTTTTAAAAATTTTACATAGACACATATACACATGATAGATCAAATGAAAACTATCTCTGGATGGTGATATTTTTCCTTATGCTTTCGTATGTTTTTTATAATATGCATTTATTCATACATTTTAAAAGTTAATTTTAATATATAATGTGAATTAATATTTTATATGTTTGTATACACACATATCAGAACCAGATAATCTCAAGAGAAAAATCCTTTTTTTTTTTCCTATGGAGGCAACAAAATCACGAAGTGATAGACTCTGGTGGTTGTCTACGACCCTATCACTGATCACACCCCTGGCCTAAGTCAGATAGATGCTTTAGCTCTCAAAGTCTCACAATCTTCATCGATCAAAGAGGCATGTGTCTATGTCTTACCTGATTTATACGATTTTTGGAAAACAAATGAAGAAACCAGATTGAGCTCTCAAGTGTACAGGCAGACAGGAAGCAGGGGTATGAGGTAAGAGGGGGACTCCTGCTACTAAAACCAAAAATATATTCAAGATCTCTTTCTGTCTTTTGCAAAGCTGTCAGCTGTAGCAGCCTCATGATTATCTCCTCACAATTAAATGGGTGCAAATCTAGGGCAGCAGAATACAGCTCCAGTGCAGGGGCGGGGAGCTTTTAATTGCGGGGATTTACAGGGGGTGAGATTTCCCCGGAGGCAGAGAAACAGACTGCAGTGGAGACAGCAGTTGTCATTCCCCAGAGCAGAGAAGAATGGGGAGGCTTTGACAAGAGGCTGCCCTGTTTTTGGCCCTCAGTGTCCTCAGAGAAAGAAAAGGAAGTCAAACCTGAGACTGAGTGGCACACGATTGAATTTAAAATTTAAGGAAACTTTATTGAACAGCTATTTTCTGTTAGGCACTATGGGGCTAAGAAGGCAAATAATACAATAGTAAAGAAAGGAGAGTTGAATTAGTATTTTTTCTAGTGACTATCTTGTGTCAGATACTCCATTAGACTCATTTTTTTAATCATCACATTTAATTGTAATAATCAGTTTGTGAGGTAAAGATGAAACAGGTCACTCATGGTCACGAGGTGTCAGCTGTCTCAATGCATTTTTCTACATCATTCCTATTAGAATGCCCTTCTCACCTTCCCCACTTAAACTAACTCGCCTTTAAGAATTAGTTGGACTGGCATCTTCTTTAAGAAGTCTTCTTCCACCCACCTATTCTCAGGCTAGTTGAGATTTTCAACTCTGTACTCCAATTAATATTATTTTGCATAATCGTGCATTTGCTCATCTGTGTCCCTAAGTACACTGTGCACATTTTTTTTTCTTTAGAATCCCTGGTGCCTAATACAATGGCCAGAATATAGTAGGTGCTCAATAAATATTTGTTTTCTGAATAAAAGACTAGACAACGTCATGAAAAGAAATAAAAGAATAAATGGATGAGTACATGGATAAATAAATAAATGAATATGTGAATCAAAGCACCAATGAAAGATCACATGAAGGTTTCAGATACAGCTCTAAATGCAGATATACAGGTGGTGAAAGGAGGTACAAATGACTGGAACGGAGCAGAGATGGCAGAAACAGATAGGTCTGAAGGATCGACTTCAGAATAATGCCACGTCCAGAAAAACCGTGGCTATCTTCAGCTTCTAGTTTCCCAAACGTGGCATCAGATTTCTTGCAATTGACCTGTGCGTTTTGAAATGTCCAGCCATACTGTCAATTTCTTATTTGGTGCATCCTCTGAGGCTAATGTAAAAACTTCAGGCCCCCAGATATGGACAGGGGCAGACACGTGCTCTAATTCTTCTGAACCAGTCTGCGTATGTATGAATCTTCCCCGCCGATTCTCATAGTCATACTTAGGATCTTCTACTGTAAAGGAAATTTTTACATCAGAAAGAAAGCTGCACCAGATAGTCCTTTATACCCCGTAAAATCTATCATTTTATGGTTTCATGGTAATATAAACACCAGTTATAAAAAATATTTCTTTTTTTTTTTTTTTAACCATCTTGCCATTCACAAAGGGCTGGGGTCAGAGATATGTGCATTTTCTTATTTAATCTTCACAATGCCCTTAGTGTGGTAGATGAGATTACCTTTCTTTGAGAGATGAGTAGACTGAAACTCAGTGAGACTGCCTACTTTTCTTTTGTCCTCGCCTCTCGAATACGTTGTGGGTTTCTTTTCCTTTCTCATTCTCTTTCCTCCTATACTAGAAACTGTTAGTGCACGTACATATCCTGTCCTTCTCTCCTGCTGTACACAGAGAAGGACTCCCCCTTCTGGATCTTTATTGTTAGAAAGGGCCACCTGACGACATAAAACATTTCATTGTTAATGCAAGACCTTCCAGTCCCTGCTTCCCCTGTTCGAAATCTCATGTTGAGGAAATGGAGTCATAAAACACAAGCTGCCTGGATAGCTGAGCTACTGTCCTCCAGAGAGGCATGGACTTTATGTAAAGTGAGAATTAAACTTTAGTGATGTTAATCCTAAAATCTTTGGAGGTTGTCTGCTAATGCAGTATAACCCATTCTCACCTGATAAATGTACATGTTTCTATGAAGAATGGCAAATCTAACTTATGGACTCTAAGCCCCCATCCTACATAAGAGTCTCTGTACCCACACTTTCTAGCGCCTTTTTTTTTTTTTTTTCTTTCAGTTTTCTACACTTAGTACTTCCCTGGTGAGCTTCTATAGACCATTAATCATGGCCCTTTAATCATCTGTGGAAGTGCACTTAAAATTCAGTCCCTGATCAATATTCCTCCCTTAACTTCCCCACTCCTTCTCCCTTTCTCTACATCACTGAAATAAACAAGCTGGGCTATCCCCAGGTGACCCAACTCCAGGCTGCCACACCTGCCAGATCCCCATCTATACCATTTCAGACTCACTGAGCTTGGAATTACAGAAGATACCATAAAGTCAAAAGATCTTTTGCAAATTTGAAAACCTGTGGAACAAATATGCTCTTCTTCCCTACTACAGCTCAAGAATTTGAGAAAAGTTGCCGGGTCTTCCTCAGCAGTCCACAGTATCCCCCTTTCAGTCTAAGCCTTCTCATTCTACACATAAGAAAATAACCCCCAGAGGGAGGGAGACGTAACCAAGATCATACAGCTAATAACTAAAGCTTTTGACTACCAATCCAGGGTTATTTGTATTTATATATTCAACTGTTTATTCAACAAATATGTTAAAGCACATAATATATACATAACAGTATAATGCAGGGTAATGCAGGGCTTACAATTTGAATATGATTCAACCCCTGCCCTAGAGGAGCAAAAATTCTAGTAAGACACGTAGACAGTTGAAACTGCTATAGTTAGAAGGTGATGGTGGGGATTATATTTGTTAAATGTCTTCTAAATGTCAAGCACTGACAGGCACTTCGCATAAATTATTTGGTTTAATTTTCAGCTACAGTATTCCTCCTCTTACCCACAGGAGATAGATTCCAGGACCCCCAGTGGATGCCTGAAATCCTGGATAGTCGTGACCCCTATGTGTACTGTGATTTTCTTATACATACAGACCTACGATAAAGTTTAATTTATAAATGAGGCACAGTAAGAGATTAATAACAATAATAATGAAATAGAACTACTATAACAATATACTGTAATATAAGTTATATGAATGTTCTTGTTCTCTCTCTTCCTCCCACCCCATCCCTACTTCCTCATCCCTCCCCACCTCCCTCCTTCTCTGTCTCTGTCTCTGTCTCTGTCTCTCTCATCACCAGTCTTATAACTGAGACATCTACTAAGTGACTCACCAGCAGATAGCATATACAGAGTGGATATGCTGGGCAGTGGGGTGATTCCCATCCCCAGTTGGACAGAGCAGGATAGCAGGAGATTTTATCATGCTGCTCAGAATGGCATACAGTTTAAAACTTATGAATTATTTATTTCTGGAATTTTTAATTTAATATCTTTGGACCATAGTTGACCATGGGTAAATAAAACCATGGAAAGCCAAACTTCAGATGGGGATGGGGGTGGTGCTCTGTACCCGCTAAGGTTGGCAATATCACCCCATCTTGCTGACTTGAAAACTAAAACCCTATTCTAGTTGTCTGTTGCTGCCTAATAGACCATCCAATCATAGTGGCATAAAACCATTTTATCCTGCTCATGGATTTTGTGGGACAAGAATTAGGACAGGGTACAGTAAGGTCAGCTTGTCTCTGCCACGTGATATCAGGAACAGTGGTGAGTACTCAAATGGCGAGAGGCTGGAATCGAGAGATCTCTTCACTCCAGGTCTGCAGCCTGAGCTGGGTTGAGTTGAGATGGGACTATCTATCAGACACCTGCATTTGGCCTCTTCATGTGGCTTGGCCTTCTGATGACAACTGAGTTCTGCTGGCATAGCACTGGAAGTACACAGTGTCACTTCTGCCACATTCTATTGGTGTCCATAAGGCAAGTGTGGATTAACTTAGAACTTAGACTCCAATTTGTAATGAGGAAATGGCAAAGTCACACTGCAGAAGACATTGTGGGATGGGAGGTACAATGGTGACAGATAATCAAAGTTAAGCTTTATGGATGGTACATCATGGATGTTGGGGTGTGAATTCAGGCCAATCTGGCTATGGCAGGTTTTGGTATGAGACTTCAGAGGATGTGTAGATCATGGTGCTGTTAAAGAAGGCTCCCTGGAGAAGAGGTCATTTGGAATGAGCTTTGAAAGAGGGGTGAGATTTGTACATGGAGACAACAGGTGTTCTAGATATAGAATGAAGTATGACGGAAGTCACATAGGCGGCCATCATGTACTTCCTTTCCTCTCTCTGGGCCCTTGTCTATTCCAAATAAGAAGATATGTATAATGATCCTCTCCCAACAGTGAATGGGAACACAAGACACTGGATAGCTATTGTAACTAAAAGCTGAAATTGTTTGCCAGATGGCAAGGTCCCCAGATAGCCACTGCCCATTACACAGGCAACTGAGCTTATGACAGTGCCCAACCACAGGCCGAGGGCAAGGCTGAATGAAAGGAAAAAAATGAAAATAGCTCCAGTTGGGAGACTCGGTGTACGCTGAAATTCTCCATGAGAAGGCAGAGTGTAATGGTAGCTACAGTCCATTGTTGTGTGGCAGTGGCCTTTTGAGTCTCTGAGCAATCAATATTAGAGAGTATTTGGTGTGAGAATCTTAGGATATTTTGTGGGCTGATAATGTACCCCATCCTGAAGGATTCAGGCAAAAGTTAGGTTCAAACTAAATCACAGATGAGACTTTCACATCTCACATTATAAACACCAAAATTATAACAATTTCCAATGTTTGCTTTCACCTATTCTATAATCTTTCCAACCCATTTCTATAGCCACTGACACCTGCATCAGAGCTCATTATATGATAAGTGTACTTCATTGCTTGTTTATTGACTGTCGCCCCCATGAGAATGTAATTTCCACATGGAGAGTCACTTGGTCCTGTATCCTCAGCACCAAAGATAATGCCTGCATATGGTGATTACTTAATGTTTGTTAACTAAATCAGTCTCTAGAGAGTGGAGGGGAGGAGGCTGACAAGCTTACTACTGTAACTTTTCCCCTCTCCTTAGTCTTGAGAGGGTATATCTGACCCTGTAATACTGTCAATGAACCAAGACTGTTTTCTACCCACACTCCAGTTCCAAATCTGTGTAGAAAACCTGACTTCAGACATATTTGGGATAAAATCCCAAATCTGCTTAGTAGCTGTGTGACCCCAGTTCACTATTTAGCTGTTCTGAACTTTAATATCCACAAAAATATCTCCATCAGAAGGTCGTTGTGAGAGTTCCTTGAAGGTGACAATGAGATAGGGGGCTCAGTAATCTGGTCTGGCAAAGCCCATGTTACTTACTACCAAGCTTGGATAAGGAAAGAAAAAGAGAAAGGAGAAAGAAAAGAAGCAAAGAGGGAAAAGAAAACAAACAGAGGAAACAAGAAAATGAGAAAGAGAAAGAGGCCAGGAGATAGGAAAAAGAGAAACATATACAAAATGAGGGGGAAAAAATGAAGAGCAGAAGAGAGAAAAGGGAGGTGAGTAAGAAGGGGGTGAGAAGTGAGGAGGGAGGAAGTGAAAAAATAGGGGAAAAGAAGGGATAGGGAGATAGGAAGTTTGAAGGAGGAAATGAGGGAGGAAGAGAAAAGGCAAAAGAAGGTGGCGGGAGCAATGTGATGACAGGCAGAAAGGAAAGGGGACAAAGCAAATTTAAGAGGAAGGAGTATAGACAACAGGAAGAAAAATATTGGAAAAGATCGAAGAGGGAGAAGATAATTGGAAGAAAGAGAGAGGGAAGAAAGAAATGGAAAGACCTCTCAAAGAAGGATCCCCAAATCCCTACAATGATGTTAGGACTCAGTAGTCACTTCCTGGCCCCAGAACCCTGACAGTGGACCCGTCTGTTAGAGCATTTTCCCCTCAATCTGGCTGTCCATGCCTTGGCCAGCCCTCTGACCGAGGAGCACTAGCCAGCCAAGAGGCAGAGCCAGGATCTTCAGAGAGGGTGGGAGCTCACCTCCCTGAACTAATCCCTCCTTCCATGCTTCCCAGCCCGTATGATCAGGCTTGACAATTAGCGCAGCCTTGGCTCTGTGTTTATGGAGGATGAAAGCTCCAGCGGACACCATTAGCCTTGACTTTGTGGGAATTTATTCAGCCTATTACTATGACTCATACTTTAGTATTAAGGTCTCCCTTCCAAGACTCAGTGCCTTACTGCTGGAATCCCTCCCCCTTGTTTTTTCCCCCAGTGGCTCCATTTCCATTATCCCCCATCTGAATTTCCTAGCTTCCCTCTTTCTTGGTCTCAACCACCATTCTGGGGTGTCTGTAACTCTGTCTTGCAAAGCAGAGCTTCCCAGAGTCACTCGGCCAGACCAAGTCTAGAAACAATGAGAAAACACACAATATGAAGAATATGGGGCTTCTTTTCTAAAGAGACAGAAGGGACTCTTGGACCTGCTACCAAGAACTCAGATCTGGAAAAGTGTTTATACCCTTTTATGCTGCTGGATGTAATTCAGAATGTCAGAGGAGGAAGAGGACTTAGAGACAAACAACAGGCTCCATGCATGGGCGGGGAAACTGAAGGGGAGGGGCAGGAGGGGACCTGCCCATGACCTCACAGTGAGTGGCAGGTAGATCTCGAACTTAGAACTTTTCATTCCTCCTTTTTCCCTCTTCTTTCAATTTATCAATCATTTATCTATTCAAGAAAATACCCAAATCAGGCCTCAAGGGCCAGCTCTACTTGGAAACTCTCCAAGCCTTAGGCTTAGCCTGATCCTTACCTACCCTTTGCACCATCTGAAACTTGTATGTATTTAGCAATATTATGGACTTAACACTGCATTTATAGTCTTTCGATCAGGAGGGAGATAGTCTTCCTCCTTAGACTGGGATCTCAGGGTGGAGCTCTGGCCTTACTTGTGTACACCTGTCACTGCACAAAGACTGAAACAAAGTAGATGCTGAGTAAATGTGATGAAAAGTCTCTCTTCTAATCACCCACCAATGATCAGAGCACTATAGATTTAGGAGGCTAACCCCTGTTGCAACTGCTATCCAGAACATAGTCCCCAATCTTTTATGAGTAGACATCACCCTTCCTTTTGTGCTCTTGATCCTTGATTTTCCCAGACTACCTGGGAATGTGTTCCACCTGCCTCTCAAGAGACCAATTAGTGCTGATTTAGAAGTTCATGGAGATTTATTTGAATTTCATGGGGGAAACAATAAGCCCTTGATCCCCTAGGAGCTGATATGAACATTTTCAAGGTTAGAAGTTCCCTTTGCCTATTTTAGTGAATCACTGAGGACTTTCCCAGGCAAACTGAAACAAATACAGCTTTTAAAAGAAACAAAGCTGGGTCATTAAGTCCCAGGACACAGAAGGGAAGAAAGAAGTCAGAGGGATATTTAACTCATCTGTCAACCTAATTTGGATGCTCTCAGGGTTACCCAGTGTCTCTCAAGTCCAGGGGGGAAGGTAACTTCTGGGGAAAAGATCTCACTCCCAAGACAAAGCCCCACAGTGGACTATGAGTGGGCAAGATATAAGCAGGCAGCCAGTTATGCCAGGTGGGCTATAAATCCAACCTTTATTACCTTTTATTATGTTATTTCAACAGACTCTTAAAGACAGCACAACAGTCAGTTGATAGCTACACTAAATCTCTTTCATTTTCTCCCCATATTACTTTTGCCTCCTGGATTTTTTTCCCTCTTTCTCTCTTCATGAGTCACATTTTATCAGTCCTCTCTAGAGGATGGAAGTAGAATAGAAACGTTGTTTATGATTGGGAAACAGAACCCAACAACCCCCAACCCCAAAACTGTAAGTAAGTAGTGAATGTGTGTGTAACCTATAGATGTATACATTTTATTCATGTAGATATATACGTGTGTGCATATGTGTACATGTAAATACACACACGTATATCATAAAAAGTAGAAAGCAGAGAAGAAGTATAAATCCAATTATAAAAAAAATTAAGGTAGAGGGATTGGCAGGAATGAACTTAAGAGCAATTTACTGCCAAGATATCAAAAGGCTGAAATGGAATAAAAATACACTAAGGACCACAATTCTTAAAAGCCCCGCTTAAAGAACAAAACATTTTAAGGGCTAAAAAGTAATTCTAAGAATACCATGAGATAGTGAAGTGAGGCAGAGAGGCAGAGGGAAGGGAGAATGAGAATGAATTAGGGAAAAGCAACTTCTAAGATCTCTCTAAGCTCTAAAGAAAGACTCAGAAACATTTCAGTGCACTTGAAGAAGCAGTTATTAAGCAGATTTTGAACAAACAGATATCTTCAATGAATTTTTCTTTCCTTTATAAATCGATTATTAGTGCCTCTTAAGGGACTGACTACTAGCTGCCCATTACCTTACTAGCCATCCTTAACTGTGACTCACATACGTATAAACACTCCCACAGCAGATGCTGACAGTCATCTTTCTTTAAAAACCCCTTAACCTACTCTCCACTTACCCTTAAAAAGTCAACTGTTCTACTTCATTCTTAAAACTGTCCCACATCTCTGATCTTCCTCTGAGCTCCCTGCCCTCTGTTTATACTGTCCCTTGAGGTCTCTGGTCTACCAGACCTGGAAGACCTTTTTCATCTTTTTACCATTCCTTCTTTTAGATCTGATTGTCAGTTCCCTGAGGATTTAGAATCACATGCATTCTTGATTTAGGCTGCCTTGTCCAAAGTTTGGAACCATTATTTACTAGCTGTGTGAACACCAGCAAGTTACAGTCCC
This sequence comes from Rousettus aegyptiacus, assembly GCF_014176215.1. NCBI lineage: Eukaryota > Metazoa > Chordata > Mammalia > Chiroptera > Pteropodidae > Rousettus > Rousettus aegyptiacus. The sequence continues at coordinate 13,946,259 of NW_023416306.1, forward strand.
CCGAGAACCTCTGTTTTCTTCATCTGTTAAGTAAAGAAAATGTCGGCCCCCCTGTAGGGTTGCAGCAAGGATTAAATGAGACAACAGATAAAAAGTGCTAGCCCTGCCCTGTTGTCCAAGTCTGTGCCGCTTTCTGGCTGAGAGGCAATAGGCTCTGAAGTTTGCTTTACTCGTTAGAAAAATAAGTGTAACTACTTTTTGGAACCTTATAAGGTAGAATAATACAGCAGTTTTAAGCTCAGACTCTGCAGCCAGACTTTATGGATTCAAATACAAGCTGTACCGCATACTACTGTATGACTTTGGGCAAGTTGCTTCACCTCTTTGCCTTTATTTTTTCATTTGTTAAAGATAATAGTAGTGACTACTGTATAGAGCTCTTGCGGTGGTTAAATGAGTTAATTCAAGTAAAGCATTTAGAACAGTGCCTGACATATATGAAAGGTTTCATACATGTTAACTAGTATTATTGTGAATTAAATGACGTGATACACACAGTAGGAGCTCATCATTTAGAAGGTAAAGTCTTTCCGCTCCTAGGGTGAATGTCTGTTAACCCAGATAACACATTTCAAGGGAATGCAATTTTTATCTCCTACAGTCAAGGTGAATGATAAATCCCATCATTACCAAGTATTTGCTTTTCATTTGTATTCCTTATACTTTAATATTTGGTTCAGGTAGAGTGCCCCATCAGACCTGTGCCCAGAACTTGCATATTCACCACATAGGAAACTTTTGTTGTTTCTAATGAAGAAACCAGTTCCTCAAGCCTTGTTAGAGTTGCCAAACAGGGCTTCCCGCTGGGTGGTTGCATTTACTGGCATCTCCCACAGAGAGACACCGGGGCCATTCACAGAATGGGGAACAGAGAAGACAGTCAACTGAACGAAAAATACCTACTGAAATGTGTCATCCCTTTTCAGAAAAGAACCAATTTTTTTTTTTGACAAAGTGAATTTTAGGAATTAGACAAACTCATTGCAGTTATATGCTTATAATACGTCAGTTAGACAATAAAATCTTAGAAATCATCTAACCCTACAATGGCATAGTTCCAATTGATTGATAGGAGCTGCGGGGGGCAGAAAAGAGAGAATGATTTTGAAGCTACTACCTAGCTCAATGGGAAAGCACTGTAATTAGTGATGTCTGCCATGGACAATTGTTGGATCAACTTGCTGTGTTTTTTTCTATTCCTGATCTATCTAGTCCAACTTCTTTTACAGATGAAAAGATTAATTGCTAGTCTGCTGATGTTTTCAAATCCCCTACATTGGGAAAAGAGAAGTTTAGACTATCTTCATGTTTAAATGCCATTTTAGTACATGTAAATTTACTGAGATATGAAGAACTGAATATAAATAAGAATGATTCGTGTATTTTTTGGCAAGCAATTGGATATGGCTACATAAATTTTAAGAACTCTTGAATAATGTCTGATTTCTTCAATAATTTAAACCATCTTTTCCCCACTCCCATTGGTAACTTTGTTTTCAATTTTTACTGCCTAAAAAATCTATTAAAAATAGATACTTGTTAAAATCTTCACTGATTGTAAAATATTAAAATGTCCAAATAAATTAGACTTTACTAGGAATTCAGGAATAAAGATAACAAGAAAAGCAAGTATGATATTCATGGTGAGTCTTAAAAGAGTTTTAACTTAAAGAGAGTTTTTCAGATCATTCAAGGATTCATAGCTTTTTGTTACAGTTTTTGTTGTTGGCCTAACGGTAATAATAACAATAGGATTTTTTTAAAACACTCTTCCTTATATATTATCTCATTATCTCATTTGATCCTCATATTAACCCTGTGAGAGAGGCATGGAAAGTAGTTTTATTCTCATTTAACAAAGAAAAAAATGAGCTTTAGAGAGGATTGGTTGGAAATACCAATTAAATAATTTGTCTCTCTCTCTCCTCTAATTTTGTGGGGAAGTCAGAGATTGGATAAAACTAATGTTTGTTCAAACTAATGAAACTGATTTCATCCCAAATTTCAGCCTTCTACATCTCTTTCATCAATCTTTATACCCCTGGACATTAAATAAGTATAAGTCAAGTTGCAAAATGTTAAATGCCAGATGAAAGGCACAGAATTCCAGAATAATAAAGAAATAAAGAAAATAAAGTTACTTCCAGTGGTGGAATCAGAGAAGCATTTATAGATTAGAGGGACTGAATTTGAGTCTCAGAATTAGATACAACATAAGGAAGGGGATGGGGATTAAAAGTATCCCAGAAGAGTTTCAGGAAAGTGGCATAAAATCTTTTATCTTGAAATGTAATAGAGAAAAAGATACCTAACACAGCCCCCTTGGAGCCGAACAAATGAAAGACCGTATCTGACTCAAGTTTCTTGGTTGTTATTTTCAAAACTACATGCAGCAGCCATAAGAGGTTCTACTGCAGGCAAGGACCCTGCTCACACATACCACATAGTTTTTAGTGACAAATGAACCTATTTCTTCGAAGAATCCATTCTTTGTCATTTGCTAGATGTGTTACCTTAAGCATATGATTTACTCCTAGACCTTATCTTTCATTTTCCTTTTTTCCCCCTGCTTTTTGCTTACTATTCCCAAAAGGAACAGTGATGTCCATCTCCGTGGGTTGGTGTGTGGATCATTCCTGATATGCAAAGAGCACCTGGCATAGAGCATGTTTTCAGTGCAATCGTTTTCTTCCTCATTTCTCACAGTCAAAATTACCTATTTGGCTCAAGAGGAAATATTTTATTTTCCATAAGTAGAACTAAGCCTGTAAATGAGAGTATCAGTGCTGAAATTGAATATTATGTGCATATGTGACATAGGGTAGAACATTTCATCAATGTCTAACGCTGTTCAGCTAGAGATTTAGGAGAGAGCTACAGGAAACCATGGAAGTGACTCTAAATTAAATCACCCTGGTAAATTGCTCAGGGATTGTGATGCTTTATTATTATTAAAAAAAAAAAAGAGAGAGAATCACATTAAATCTCCAATAGATTCCAGCTTGACCTAGCAGAAGTTATTCTTTAGAAATGTTAATAAATAATTATTTAATGAGCGTAAGGCAAGACACAATATAATATATATGAGAACAGATAATGCTTGTTGCATTAGGCTGTATTCCATTGAATCAAACTTAATTCTTATTCTTGAAACTTAATATGAATTCAATGGAATGAGGTAAGAAAACTGGAAGTTTAGAATTTCATGAGGTAAAAATATATATGCATGCTTCTTTACCTGTATCCATACTTATGTATGTATGCATGCATTTATTTTTTCAGTTATAAATAGCAAGTCAACCTATGATGTCAAAATATTTTCTCAGTGAAGATCTTTGTAGGATTCATAAGGTACTGCTTTAATGAACACATCATTTAATACCACACACATAGATGTTTTAAATACAGAGAAGTCATTTTTACTATTAAGCTATCATATCATTGCCTTCTTCACAGTCTTTTTAACGCTGTATGGTTTGCTAAATAAAACATTTTTAAGAGTATGTATGAAGGCTAATTTCAGCCAGCAAGCTATGATTTTAGAAACTGACTGTCACCATTAATTAGCATTCTTTGGATACAAATGTTCAATCAGATATTAGAATAAGTTTTTTCTTAGAGACGTGACATGTTGGTCCACCATTACTGGTTAACACTGTGACTTGAGAGACTCATCAGGTACGATCAGGGTCTTTGTAGAAACTAAAAAAATAAGAATAGATCATGTGTCTCTGGGAAAATGGGTGGAACATGAAGGCTGCCTAGAGAATGTCAAGTGGTTGGTTGGAGTGGAGATTGAGATAGCTTTGATCATCTGGCATGGGATAGAGATAGATAAGAGAAGAGTTGGCCCTAGGGCAAGAGCTAGCTGATGGGCACAGGTACCCACCCTTATTCTTTCATTTACATTTATAAATATTTCTTTGAACATGTACTATGTGAAAATAGATGTGTTTATATAACAGCATCTGTAAAACAATAATAAATGTGGAAAGCAGAGCCCTTATCCCTTAAAGTTTATGATCTAATGCGCTCTTCCTAAAAGTGTGGTTCCTGGAGCAACACCATCAGTACCACCTAAGAACTTTTTAGAAATACAGATTCTCAAATGTCACCCCAAGATGCATCAAATCAGAAACACTGAGGCTGGAGCCAGTAATCTGTGTTTTAATAAGCTTTCCTGGAAATTTGGAGACCCACTGGTCTAATGGAAAATGTTTTGTTACATTTTTCCCTTAAAGCTCTCCTGGCACAGAAAGTGTGAATGGGAGGCAGAGCTTAAAGTGGCAGGAAAATTATTGATAAATTTCCTTGATTTCTTGCTTGCCTCTGCCTACAAAAGTCATTTGGTACTTTTGTGATGTTTCCTGGTGCCTGGAGTCCCAAACTTCTCTTACCACCAGAATTACTGAAGAGCCACTTACCCATCAGTCACTTATTTAACTTACACTGTTCCAGGCATGAAGATGCAGTGGCAAAAAGAGATAAGCATTATCCTTGCTCTTCTGGAGTTCGGGGTCAAAATGAGATCTCAGAATACAACCAATATCAATAGTAAAATAACCATAAACATTGCAAAAGAAGAGAAGATATGAGACAAAACAGTCTGTATGTGTTGATGGTCAGGCAGAGTCAGGAAGTACCTCTCTGAAGAACCCATGTTTAAGGTGAGCTGAGGATGAGACAGTATCCAAGAAGAGAGACTAGCCTATGCAGTGATCTCGAGAGAGGCAAAACCTCAGCATGTTTAAGAAACTAAAAAGGACAAGTGCAGCTGGACTGCAGAGAACAAGGTAGAAGGTGTCTCCCTTTAGAACGAAACTGTATACGTTGGTAGAGACTAGAGCTTGCAGTCTGGGGGACATTGTGAGCAGGAAGAAGATTCACTTTAAGTTTCAAATGATCATTACGGTCGCAGAGAGGAAAACATTAAAATAGAGCAATGGAGGCAGGAAGACCACCTTGGAGGAGCCTGTGGCTCCAGTGCCTGAGTATAATGGGGGAGGGAGCTAACAGGTAACACAGTGGCTTAAAAAACAGGATCCCTGCATTGAGAGCAGACTGTCACTCACTGGAATGGCTTTCAAGCTGTTTAAACTGAGATTCCTCCGCAGACTTGACAATGGAATAGAGAGAAGGGCGTTCACCTACGTGGTCCTTTTTCTGTGACCTTAGGCTCAAAAATTCTTCTCCCATGTGCCACAAGCTACTCTTACCCTCTTAGTTTCTTTTTTCTAAATGTTGCCCTCTCGCTGTTCTTTTAAAGTGCAAATCTCCCGGGGGAATTAACACTTCAACCTGTCTTTAATAATGCTGAGCACATCAGTTCCCTCCTGACAGAGGCAGGTTACAAGTTTCCTTGGTTAGGATGCTAAATTCTCTGACATGACCTTGGTTTCCCTCTGACCCAGGTCAGGACAAGGGTGCAACGTGACTGACACTTCTTACCCCACATATGGCCTCTGGTGACTGGAGGTTGACACTTTCACCAGACCTCCCCCTCGGGTGCCAAGTCATCTCTCCCTGAGGAGCTGACAGCACATTGGCAATGCTGACAAATGACTCATTTTCAGCCACATAAAATGGCTTCAATCTTCTCTTCTTTGAAGTCTCAGATTACCTCTTTCACCCCCTGCTTTTCTGACAACTTCACTCCAGCAGTGCATTATGTTAAAAATTGCACTTGTTATGCCAGAATGGGTCTGGCACAATTAGAGTTCAGTTTTCATCACAGGTGTTGATATGCCGTAATGACCTTCTTGGATGTGTGCTCTTGTGACTGTCTGGGTAGAGACCATGAGACCCATTGTTCTCCCCATCATACAGAACGGCCCCCAAGGAGGTGGAAAGAAACTGTCCCCCCCCCCCACTTCATTTTAGTTCTATTTGATTGTGGGGTGCCACCATGAGCTAAGTCACCCACCTGAGAATCCAAGGTACTAACTCAGATTCCTTACCCACCTTGTTCCTTCTTAGCCAATCAGTCACTAAGTTTCCTTCTTTCTGTTGATTTGGCATCCCTCATGCCCACTGCGATGCCCCTGGGTCACACTGTCATCACCCTTTTTTTAGAAGACTGCAAAATCATCCCTGTCAGTCTCTCTATCTTCAGTCCTGCCCAGTGTGAAACAGTTCCCACAGTAATTGTTCTAAAATGCAGATCAGCTCATTCACATTGGTTATTCTCAATCCTTTGATAACTTCTCACTGACTTTAGCACAAAGTTTTCATCTTGGAATTCAAGGTTCTCTCTGACTTCTTCTTCTGCCTCTTTATCTAGGCCACCTGCCCCTGAATCCTGTTATGCTTCTAAGGTACCAAGTCACTTGGTACGCTCTCGCATGTCCTACTCTTAAATTTCTTTATATTTTTGCTCAAGTTCATTCTTATCTGGAATACTTGGTTTTCCTCTTTTTCAACCTCACTAATACCTTCTTGTTCTGTAGGTGTTACCTCCAAGAAAATTTTTATGACCACCACTTCAAAGGATGAAGGGCCCCTTTCAGAGGTTCAAAGACTCTGTACCCCCATCTATCCTCCCATGAATCTCATTAATATATTGGTTCTTTTACTTGCCTTTTGTCCCACTGACCTATGACCTTCTTGAGGACACGAATAGTGCCTTAGGCAACTCAGTATACCCAGAGGCACAACACAGTGAAAAATGATTGACTCTGGTGCTCATCCTTCTAGCCTGTAACTCAGCTTTGATAGTGGTTAGTGCGTACATCCTGGTCTTCCATATATGACACACTTTAGCATCTCTCACCCCATTTAATCTTTGCAACAAACCTATAAGGAATTCATTTCAACCAATTTTACGGATAAGAAAATTGAGCCTCAGAGGTTGAATAACTTGCTTATTTTCGTGCTGTTAGCACAAGTAGTGTAGTTCCTATGTACCTGGTATGGGGAATTTACATGGATGTGGGTACAAAATAGTTATAATTAGAGAGCTAGACCAGAAAGGATCAGAAAAAATTTGTCAGGTGAAGGGTGATGATTAGAAAGCTTATTCCAAGCAAAACAATGAATGTATTTTTACACGTTGATATCAACACAGGCACAGAGCTATGAAGGAGGGAAGCGACTAAGAAAAAGTTTTGTCTGACCGCATCACTGCCAATTACTGGCTATGTGATCTAGGTCACTTTCCTTACCTCGACTTCCTCCTATGTATAATGGGAATAATAAAAGGTCTGAAGTCCTAAGGTTATTGTGAAGATACAATGAAATAGTATTTATAAACCCCTAAGAACATTCTCTGATACACAGCAGTGGCTCAATACATGGTGTTTATTTCTAGCACTGCTACTGCAATTATCTACTGTTGTGGAAGCGACTATACCAAAACTTAATGCCATCAACCATTTTACCTTGTGCATTAGGCTTCCAGGAAGAGCTCAGCTGGATAGTTTGTCTCTGATCCATGTGATATTGACTGGAGCATCCACTCCTAGGATGGCTTCTTCAACTCAGCTGTCTGGAACTCAGCTAGGATGCCGTTAGTGTAGGGAAAGGATGCTAGTTTTCAGCTGGATGCTCAGTTCGGGCTGTTGACCAGAGTGGCTACAAAAACCAGAAAGACCAGAGTGGTTTCTGCAGTGGGTTGAGTTTCTCACAGAGTTGTGACTTGTTTCCCAGAGAAGAAATTGATCTTTGCTGAAGTCACAGGTTCTAATGAGATAGCCTCAGAAGTTGGAGAATGTCCCTTCTGACACATTCTCTTGGGCAAATAAGCCATTCAGGCCAGCCCAGATTCAAAGGGAGACAATTAAACATCACCCTTTAATGGGGTGGGGTGACAAAGAATTTGCAGCCATCTTCAATCTACCATATAAATAGTACTATGGGTACGATTATAACATGTAAAAGTAATAGCAGATTCTTCATTTCTATGAACATATAGAATGTGCATCGATCAGGGATGATTGGGGAACTTGGAGCTGCTGAGAACTTGGAGCTGCTATACTATTGAAATGTGCTATTTCAACCTCCAGCTACACCCTGAAAAGCCGGTGAGAACTAAGCAAGTGGATTTCCTAGCTCCAGGGGATTGGGACTTAGGGGTAGCACTCTCTGAATAGGGACACTAAGAGCATCCTTAGATTTCTTTTCTGAATCACCTGAAATGAAGCAGCCAACTCTATCTAGCCTCTTTCTGTCTCTTACATGATGGAGGTCACACTGGGTTATCTTTTCAAACTGCTGAGGTAAGAGGATGAAAGGTCTCAGCTATCTTGGCCGTCACAAGCTAGAGTTACTCATGGGGAACGAGGCAGGAGGTCTAAAGAGGACACAGCAAAGTGGATGTTGTACATAAAAGACACTTTCTAGCACAATGTAGTTCACATTTCTTCTCCTTACTGACTACTCTTTTCTTTCTTTCTTTTTTTTTTTTTTTTTTTTAACAATGTGGGGTTTTGTCACTACAAGATATGTATGGCCTCTTTTCTCAGTTCATTGATCTGGTTTAAAAAAATAATAAATTTTTGGGGCTGACTTGCTCTCACCTGTTATTTTTATTAATGCATCTATTATAAGTCTACAACTTGAAGAAGGCCTAAATAATTTAATGACTTCTACTGTTCTTCTGTTATTTGTGTAAAGTACTGACCCCAATAACATGTACAAAATTAAATACACACAATATCCTTTCAGACACACACACACACACACACACACACACACACACACACACACACACGTATCAGTATATCCTGGATTGGATTTCCAGGGCCAGTCATGGATTTACCTGTCATCCAAGTGTAATTATCAATCAATCACATGCACATGCAGACATGTCATTCTCAAAACATGTCCCACACGAGTGATAAATTATACAATCACCTTAACTTTTAAGTATACCCTACCCAATAAAACATATAATTCACAAAGACATGCGTGATTATATAAACACATACCAATACACTGAATTCCCCTTCTCCCCACAAGCACAAAGATATTCAACCATTCTAAAAGCACACATACACACAAACTAGAACACAAAAATGCCCTCAAATTCTAAATGCACACTTTCAAATTCTTTCCTAAATTATCCTTTCCACACTAAGAACACACATCCATTCACTCAGACGCTGACAAACTCTCAGATCCACAAACATGCACGACAGAAATCGAGGAAAATGATGCACAAAGAAAAATGAACACAAAATATACAGAGATATACATTTTTACACACCCCTAAATATTCCCTATACAAATGGCACCTTCTAGAAGGCTACAGACACCTCATGGACACACATACATACCATGCTCAAACGAACCCTCATACATTCATATCCTGCATTCAAATCTAAGCACGCACTTCAAAAAATATATGGTAGAATTAAACATCTACTTTTAACTATAAAATAATCACATATAGGATGTAATAAAAATACACCCGTGCATAGTCACACACACCCACATACACAGACTCATGCACACACTCTTCTGACCCTGGTTCTCTTCTCCTGCCAACATTTTTCCCCACTTCATCTTAGAACCCAGACTTCACTCAGATGGACTTTACCTCAGAAATCTCCCCAACACAAATGAGCCTTCTCTTTTCTTTAACACAGACCTTCTAATGCAGACAATCCCCTGCCTGAGATAGCTTCTACCTGCATTGTCACCCAGACTCACTGCCCTGGCCACCAGCGAAGACTCCAGGAAAACTTTTGCAAACATTAGTTTCAACCTAGACAGAGGACAAAGAAATTCCACGTAGGAAAGATGATGTTACTTTACTTCATAAGATTCCTAAAGCTATGCTTCAAAATATTTGGACATTTCTGAGCCAGAAACTGCTAGCAGGTAGCAACTCTTATTTTGATTAAATAAGCACATCGAATCCTTCTGCCTGAGTGGAACAGGAAAAGGCATGCAAAATTTGGAATTGAAAGAAAGCTCAGCTCAAATCTTAGTTCTGCCCTAAATTAATTAAACGAATCCATAAATTACTATTTAGCAGCTACCATGTGTCAGATGCTGTGCTGATTATGGGACAAAGACTCATCTGAAACAATCTCAGTCTTTATAGTTTAGATTGAGGGAATGATACATCAACAAAGAACCTGGATATAAATTATTTAAATGCAATGAAAGATGTATTATCATCACATCTGATTATTGAACCACATTGTTACATCATACGATATTATTATTGTGTTAGCGTATCTACAAAAATGCACCCACATCTTCTTTTTTCCAATCTCCCACTTCTTGCTGCACACATCTCGACCTCTGAAGAGCTCCAGGCAAGCTCCAAAGCCGCTTTCCAACCTATCCGTGGTTTGGCACTGGATATTTCTCACATGGCAGGAAGGGCTGAGCAGCCCCTAACAAGTTCCTGAAGTCGCGCAGCATTACACGGCACTGATATTTAATTTCATTACTTTTATTCATCCAGCCTTGGGTACTTCAGCTCGTTGGGTTCCAGCCGCGATTAATTGGTTGATCTCCCACTGACTCCTGATTAGCTGCTTTTGATTAGGGCCTAATGACTTCATTTGGTCCCTAATTCAGGGGGATGAGTTGCAAAACTGCCAGCAAACAGAACAACGTTTCCCAGGCCCTGAAGACATCACTTAAATTCAGCATACACTTTCTGTTCCACTTCCTCATTGCCTCCAGACCGCGCTGCACAGAACTAAGAGAGGAAGGAAGCTTGTGACCCAGCTCCTGGCTGCTAGAGCAGATGTCACGAGAAAAAGACCTGGAAGCTGACAGCCTGGCTCCTAGGAGGAAGCACTAACGCCCTCACTGTGCCCAAAGGGAAGGCTTAGTGTGTAAAAGTTTCCCCTTCTACACATGCTACTTGCTTTATCTGAGATCAAGGTACATCCCTGAGCTTTGCCTGGATCTTTGGCTACAAATACCTGGGAGCACCCTACCTGGAAGCCCTGACTCGTAGGTAAAGTCAGAAGACATAGAGAAAACAGTCTCTCTCCAGGATCCAAATTGGCTGTTACTGCTGCTGATCCCCATTGCTCACTCTGACCTTCAAGACCACAGCCCATTATATCCTACACTAAGGCATAAGATGGTCAGATATACAAACTTGACTAAGGATATGAAGCCCCTTATATGGAGCCTCAGCGTTGGAGGCCCTCTTCAAAAGATTCTTGCTAGCCCGAAATTCCATTCCACAAATCTACTTTTAAAAAGTAAGTAATTTGGCAAACATATATTTAATGCTTACCCTGTGCCAGACCCTATGTTAGTTTTCCAAAACACACAGATGACCAAGACTCCGTCTTTGCCCTCAAGGAGCCACAGTTTATTTACTTGGGACACAAATCTTTTGATTGACAATTCAACACACCAAAGTAAGTGTCTGGGTCACGATAGGTGGTAACTATAATTATATGTACACACACACACACACAGATAAACACGCACATATAAAATATAGACATATGAGAATATGCTAAATGCAAATCATTTTAAATGCTATAAAAAGAATTAATTCTCCCTTCCCCAAGTCTTCAAAGTGCTTTCTCTATAGAGTCAACTGTTGTTACCAGTCTCTTGTGTTCTCTTCGAACATTCTATATTCAAATGCACACATTTTAAACTGAAGAAAGTAAAATTTTGTTGGGGGAAATGATTTGCCCAAAGTCACAGAGTAAGGCGATAATGAAAGAGGTTACTAGGTTCCCATATTCCCAACATACCATGTGGAACACATCCTCCATACACGTTTAATAAATGATGCTGAAAATAAACGTACACAAAACTGATGAGAAAGTCTAAAGTGACCACAGCAACTTTGTCGAATTCACTCAAAATTCTCAATTGGGAAAGCCTCCAAATGGATCCACTTTGTGTCATTTCCTAGGACCGCGAAGAGCCTGGCACAATGCTCCAGGTAAAGAAGTAGAGGCCACACATGCCAGGCAGTAATCAGAAAAACAGAGGTGCAAGAGTTGCTGTTGAAATAGGCCTGCGTTTGGGTCCTGTACAACCGTAAACACACTATAGCTGGCTTTCTATGTCTTAACATCTCTTTCCCTACACAAATTGAACAAATTAAGGTGGCAAGAAATTGATGAAATGTACCAAATTGCATTTTCTTCAGCGTAGCGAATGAAACTAGGAGGATTTCAACCGGTCACTATCCCTGGGGGGAATTAGTGATGCACTCTTAACAAATCAGAGGATAAAGCTGGTATTTTGTGTGATGTTTTGAGACGTGTAGGGGAGGGGAAGCACTGAAAGGATGGGAGAAGATAGAAGGGGTTGGGGCGAATAAGCTGGCTTTTGCCGAACTTCTGCTACGCTTCTGTGTGACTCACGTCTTCTTCAATGGCACTATTTGTAATTATACTTGTCATTTATGGAACACTCGCTAAGTACTATAAACTGTACTAAGCACTTTACACACATTACTTAATTTAAGCTCCCAAACTACCCTGTAAGGAATCACCTTTAGGTAACAGATAAAGAAACGTTAAATCCAACAGGCCGATTAACTTGCCTGGTGTCATATTGCAAATTGGCGACAAACTGGAATTTCAGCAGCTGGTTTCTATGATTCTGGAGCCTCAGTTCTAACTCTTGACTTCCTTCCATTGCAAGGCCTGGTGTGAGGACTTGCCTTAGGGCAGAGTGGGGGTGTTTGCTCAGTGATGAAACAAATTAATAGTGAAGAATTGCATGTTTGTTGATATTCTACTTTGTAACCCAGAAAATTTGAGGCAGCTTTCAAAAATACCAGTGAACCAATTGAAAACTATAAATATAGGCAAAATAGAGGGACCAGACAGGAGCAGAAAAATACTCAAACCTAGATATGAATGTCTAGCAAATAAAGGTTATTAAATTTAAGCTGCAAAATTAACTTGAGCATCCCGTCTGATGAAGCAAAAAGAGAAACAGAATTAGTTGTTTAATGTCCAATATTTATAAAGAAACATACCAATTCTTCAGAAGAAACACATTGATAAATGTTATCATCCAGTAAAAGATGATAAGACAGTTAACAACATTCATTGAGAGTTTACTACCTGTCAGTCACAGAGATTAGGCTAGGAATGTGGTGGGAAAGTAAACAAGCATGATACCTGCCTTTTACAGTCTAATGAGAAAATAGCTCTAAAGCAAGGCAAAATAAAAATTTCAGCTATGCAAGAATGTGTTGAGATAACAGAATTACCTATCTCAGTCTTGGGAGAACGGGAAAGATTTCTTGGTGGAATTTAACTAGAGGCAAAAATTATACTTAAGCAGAGGTGGGAGAATGCATATTGGTTAGGCAGATAAAGGGTACTGGGCACCGAAAGTGTGATTGGCAAAGGAACAGCATTTGCAAATACCCAGAGGTGTGGGGCAGTATGTCATATTCAAGGTCAGAGAAGTCCACTGGCTGTAACAGAGTAAAGGGCAGAATGAAAGATGAGACCAGGCCACAGAAAACCAGAGTGTGCTGGGGCCAGTTTGTAGCAGCTGGCAAGAGCTTGTTTTGTACATCTCTTCCAACTAGGGTAGTAGCTTGAAATCAGCCATGGCGGGGATATTTATACCATGGGAATTAACAAACACTATATACACAGGACTCTATTACCTCCACAGGCATCTACCAGCCCACCACTGCGTGTGATCATATTTCAAGAAGTTAATCCTTGGATTTAGACATTTTCTAAGAAGAATAAAGACATTTGGTTAATCTCATAATTAAAGAAGGGTAAAGATATTAATCTTACAATTTGAAAGTTAAATATGCATGTTAAAACTTCTAGAGTAACCACTGAAAGAATACAAGTAGAGAATGTTGTTTTCAAGATGGTGGAAGGGAAGAATGGAACTGGTAGACGTGTAGTGGGGAAGAGATGACATTGCAGACTCGCGATATCTCAGTATATTCAAAATAAACCAGATTTTTTGGGAGGGGGGAGCAGGGGGAGATAGCAAACAGAATAAGAAAGAGAACAATGGGACAAATAGAAAGTACAGAGTAACATTGTAGAAATTACACCACTGTGGCAGAATGAAATAGATTTAGCTCATCTTGTTTTTTTAGCCAGATGTTACATTTATTTGCACGAAGTTGAACATGTCACTTAATTTCCTTTGTAAAATAGTTCGAACATACATGCAAAAAGAAAAAAAAAAGAAAGAAAAGGAAAAAGAAAGAAGGAGAAGGAGAAGGAAAAGGAGGGGAAAGAGAAGAAGTTAATCTTGCAAAAGAAGTACCTCAGAGAAAAAATCAACTGAAACTGAGGGAATCAAGGAAGTCTTCATGGAAGAGATAGCATTTGGACTGATGATAACCATGAGCAAAATTCCAACCCAGCAGTTTGGAATTCAGAGAGTTAGTCATCAGCCAACAAGTGGTAGAGAAGTACAAAAAAATCAACATTAGAGAGAAGCGATGTGCAGAGATATAGTATTCTTCTTAGTTATTAGGGATATCCCTTGCCTAACTGACAGGTTGTTGTGAGAATCAAATGAGATAATGCACAAGAAAGCTTTTTTTAAAAATTGCAAAATGCTGTTCAAATGACAGGGAGCAATTCTATCATCAGTGGCTCCTTTTTCTTTTTTGAGGGTTTTCCATGCTCTTCCAAGCCCAAATGAGAAGAGAAGCCCAAACATACCACACACCGTATGTTTACACACATCATAAGGGCTGACTGACCTTTTCCACAACTATAGGGAAACCGTAATTGTCCTCTCCTCCTGGTACAGTCTCTTTTCTCGCTTGAAAGGTGAGTTTCAAGGGAGAGATTAAGAAAGCAGCCTCAGAAAATAAATCCCCTACACACTCCCGCACCACTTGCCTGATTTGAGTTGTAAATGGCTAAGGAGGTGATTGCCCTGGGCTGCAAAAGCTCTTCCCTCAGCCACTACTGCCTCTGCCTTTTGCAGCCTCATCTTTGAAGGCTGAGGGAGGGGAAGGGCACAGCCTCTGTATACTCCTATCTACTTGGGTCCAGGAGCAACATTGTAAGCTTTTCTCCCAGGATGAGGCATCCATGTCAGAAGATCTGAAAGAACATTTATCTTCCTGAAACACACACTAATCTGTCAGCCACAGGTGGAGATAAAGGGATAATGAGCAGAAAGCGAAGGGAAAGTGTCCATTTGATGGGTAGGGAGTGTGTTCTCGGGGTCACGCGCCCTCCCCATGCTTGAAAAAGAGGGACAGCTGATACGACACTCATGGGGGTAAAGGGAAATACTGCAGTACGTAGGGGAAACAGAGTCAGAACTGAATTCAAATCTCAGCCACTTCTCAGCTGCGTGACTTCTCTGATCTTCAGTTTTCTACTCCATAAAACAGGAATGCTGCTGGTGGTGATGTTGTTTTCCTAACATTACAGGTTGGTCTGCCAGTTAACTGATATAAGGGGTGTGAAAGCATCCTCCCCGGTGCTTTCCCTATCCCATCATCATTTCATGCCCCTTAACTATAACCCGCTTCTTCCATCAAAACTGACCTGTTCATGTGGTTGATAAATTGACCTGCGTTGGCTCTTGAGAAAGTTAGTACAAATAGTTAATATTTCACCTTTCTGATAAAACAGGGTCACACGTTGTCAATGACCTTGTGATATCTTGATTCTTTAGTGCCTAAACTGAAGGGGGTTCTCTAGAATTGTACGAAGCTACATAGGATGAGAGGACAGGACCAGGAAAGACTGAATGAGTAGTCTCCATGAACCTGACCCCCGCTTGAACTAGAACAGACCCTTTATCTGTTTTACATACGGGGTTTCCTAGCAGGATGTCTTCTGGGTAGTGCAGGGCTGCTGCAAAGGGACAAATGATAACATTTGAAAACTACCTTAGAAATGCAGGGGCAGTAAGGGGACAACTTACGGCAGGATTTTCCAGACGCTTGTCTAGAGTTTAGTATATTAAAAGTAGATAGATGAATGAACAAGTGATGGAATGGATGTTTTAAACAGGGAATGGAGCTCTAGATAGAGGCAGGAAGCTCAGACATTACTGATC
Organism: Rousettus aegyptiacus; assembly: GCF_014176215.1. NCBI lineage: Eukaryota > Metazoa > Chordata > Mammalia > Chiroptera > Pteropodidae > Rousettus > Rousettus aegyptiacus. The sequence goes on from NW_023416306.1 coordinate 13,962,222, forward strand.
TGATCACGTGCTGCCATTACGCATATGCGTCGCTTGTCCCCCTGCTCTTCCAGATGTCACTACTGCTGTCTTGCACACGAGCTGATGAAAGGGAAATCAGAGGCACCAGCAGTCTCATCTTACCCTGAAGGCTTCCTCCAGGAAAGCCCATTTTCCAGGTTTTATCTGGAGAGGGCAGCAGATCTCTGTGATTCCCCCAGAGGACACAGGGCCAACAGTGCCATCCAGCGGGGTCCAAACCCACCTTTCCCTTCACAAATGAGCAGTGGCAGTAATGATAATACCAACCATGACAGTGGCGTGCCAGGCCCTGTGCTAAGTACTTATATGCACTCTCCCTTTCTCCGTGACGTCTCTGCGACATAGACATTAGCGCCTCCCTTTCATAAATGAGAGCAGCGGGGCTCAGAGCAGTTAGGTGTCACCGTGCACAAAGTCATAATGCCGTTAAGTAGCAAATGCTGACATTTAAACTCAGGTCTTTGTTTCACTCTCAAGCCTAACTTTTTAATATTATACTAAGCTGACTCACTCATTAAATATAGCCTTAGGCCGTCGAACAGCCTCGGATGAATACTTTCTGAGAAACGCAGCGTTACACAGATTTTAGGCTGCTGTCTCTGTCCCCCTCAGCCATTTTCACTAACTCAAACTGATACATGCATGCAAGAGTCCTTACTTATATTTTTCTACGGTGATTCTAGTCAACTTATACATTTGGTCTCCTTTGGCCCAAATGAATATTGAAAATGGGATAAAAAGTGAGTAGATTCCTAAAGAAATGCACGGATAAGTGAGTGAAGGAGAAATTAAGTGAATGAATGAATGAATGAATGAATGAAGTATGCATCCTGCAAAACAGGGAAATCCAGTTGTTAAGTCAACTAATCATATAGTCAAGGCTGAAATTTCAGACGGATATGAGAGAATTATATGAGGGGAAAGGGTGGTTATAGGAGGGAAACATAGAAATTCTCACAGAAATACTTGAAAGCTGAGGGCACAGGCCTATGTTATAGAACAGGGAGCTGACTGCGAATATTAGGGCTGGGGCCACTTTGTTTGTATAAGACAGGTAAACATACACAGGCAGAGCTTTTAATTGTGGTGGAGAGAAGGTAGAGGGGAGCAGCTATGACACCTGCTTGGTGCCTTTGGCACAAGTCTCACTGCAGGCTTCATTCCAACCTGTGTCATCAGGAATAGGACTCAAGTAATGGGAGAACCACAGGCCCTAGGAAGATCAAGGACACATGCTTTTATGCCTCAATTAATGTTCTCCTTGTAAGGCTTTGAAACACGATTTGGCCTTTCTTTGCTGGGCTGGGCGAGACACAAATACATGTGCTGGGTCTTTTTGGAACACAAAGCCCGTGAGCGTCTATAATTAAGCTTCCTCCTATTAAAGAGGGAATAGGGTTTTGGTACACAACATAGCCTGTGTGTAAGAATGGAAACTGTGCTATTCACAAGGTACTGAGTGGGCTGTCTGCCCAGGACTGCCTGTCACAGCCCGATAAGGCTTCAGGGCACAAAAAGTTTGAAGCAAGGAATTAAGAGGTAAGCGTTCTAACCAGGAAGACTGAGGATAAGAGATGAGTGTAAAGAGAATGACAATTCACCATGTGTGGAAAGAATGTCCATTTAGAGTCTGAAAACCTATATTTTGTTGTGTTCTGGTTTCACCACTTTCTGTATTTCCTTGGTAATCCATAAGAGATCCTTAAATCCTACATTCTTGAAAGAAGGAGTTAACCAGACCGCCCTCTAAGACTGTTGCATCGGATCTATATTCTTTCTTGGCAGCGTTCATTCAGCATGCTCTGCCAGGCTTATACCAATTCACTGATAAACTTCCAACGAAACCCTGAATAAGTCAATGTCATTCCAAACGGAGGAGTGTCCTGGAGCAGAGCGCTGACATTTCCTATTTTAACCCAGCACAATCTGCTGAACGGCTCTGGGTGTCCTCGGGGGTGGGATCGTGCTCCTAATACCAAGAATAGGGTGCCCTGTAAGATGGGGTTGACTTAGAACACGTTGGGTTTATAAAAGTACCTGTAAGAATATGGAAGCAGTTATACTAACTGGAGGGCATCACGAAAAGAACTGATCCAAGGGAAGCAATGGCGACCCGAATACTGCTAAAAAGTCAGCCTTTGCTTAGAGAAGACTAAGAATGACGTAATGAGGAACAAGGAAAAAGCTCTCTTCTGGTGTTGAGGGAAAAGGCTGATGTCTGCGACGTGTTCAGGCATCTTCTCAATGCGTTTCACCACTGTGTTTTCCCACTGTGTGGACAGACTGCTCATTCAATCAGGGGCAAAGGCAGGATGGAGGCTTTGGTTGGCAGCGACTCTCCTTCCTCTTGGCTAATAGAAACTGGTTTTCCAAACCTCAGACTGGGTTGGAACCATCCTGTTGAACTCTACATGTATCTGTGTGTCACCTCCCTCTACAAGCGGATCTCTAAGTAAAACAGTATCACTGAGTTTTGAGAACGAGAGAGACAGAGGGGCACAGAGAGAAAATTATATATATATATATATATATATGTGTATATATATATACACACACACATATATGTACATATATATGTATATATATAATTACATATAAATGGGATATTTCTATATATAATTATATATATGGATATATATAATTTTGATGTATATATGGATATATATAAATTATATATAATTATATATAATTTATATATATCCATATATATCTACATATATATATGTAGATATATACACGTATCCCAAAGAAAAACTTCCAATATTCTCACTTCAAATAGTCCATTCATCCCCCAGTGGCGGCTGAGAACTGCAGGAGTCGGACGTTTCCTCAGTAAATAAAGGCAAGGAAACGCGCGCGCGGACGCCCCCAGACGGCCGTCTTCCTTTTGTTCTCGCTGTAAACGCGGGCGCGAGGCGCGGGGGCGGGCACGTGGGGCCGCCGGGCCTCCCTGAAAAGCCGAGCTCGGTTCCCCCGTGCAGAGCCGGGGGAGTCCAGCCTTTCAAAGCCGCGTTTTGAAAGCGGCCGGCGTGTTGAAAGGCGGCTCAGATGTAATTTGCGGTTCGGCGCCCGCTGCACAATGGGCTGCGCGCCAGCCGGGGCCCTGCGGGCTGCCCCGACCTGGTGAGCGCGGCCGGTGCCCGCGCAGCCCCGCGCACATCCGCGGTGGCACGCGCCCACCGCCGCCTCAAAGCTCTGAGCCCCCGCGTCGCCTACGCCAACAGCCCGCACTAATGAGTTCCACCAAGAGTGGTTCCTGTGGCAAGGCTGCCCCTGGGACTTTGGGGAGTCAGGCTGTTTTCAGTTCTTCTTTTAAGCTCACTTACTTCAAAGTTTTCCATCTGAAGCTGTTGAGAAAGCCAGGTAGACGAAAGAGAGGAAAGAATAGCAAGATTTTTTTTTTTAATAATTTTTTTAAAAAAAATCTCTAACCATCTTGAAAAATAATTCCAACAAAGTAAAGGTGATTTAAAAAATAAATAAATAGCTCAAACAACTGAAAAGAAAACAATGAGGCTAATAAGAGCTGCCCCTCCCCACCTCTCTGACCTACTCTGTTCTAACTACAGTGAGACAGACTTCAATGGAAAAGGGAAGCTTTGGGTTTCCAGGAATTGAGGTAAACCCAATCCAGGGGAAGTAAGAGGGGAAGTCACCCAGGAGAATTTCAGTGGCTTCTTAGGGAAAACCACATATCTCTTCTTTAGTAGTTAGGTAGATGGGGAAATAAATGTGAAAATTATACTGTTTATCACTTCTCCATATTACTGATGAATCTTAATACAGGTTTTGCTTTGCTTCAGTCACGGGAAATCAAAGCTCAGAGAGGTGAGATAACTTACCCAAGTTAACACAGCCCGAACGGCAGAGGCCTGAGTTCAAACATGGCCTCTGTTGTGGGTTTTTTTTTTTTTCCCCTCAACATACAATTCTGCCTTGCAAGTAAGTAAGTAAATAAATAAATAATGAAATGGAGCAAAGGAAAAACAATGGCTGGAGTTGGATTCCAATCCAGTACTCTGAAGAGACTGGAACCTCAATGCAGATAACGAAGCGTGCAAACCGGATCTGTGAAGTGCGAACCCACGCAAACTCTATGGAAAAAGGAATAAGAAATCAAACAAAGGTCTCAGTGTTCTGAAAATTCATGATGTGGTAGAGAAGCAGTATTTTCACATACATGTAGCAGAGGTTGCAAGGAGAGAAAAGAATGGGAACCAGCTCTTCCTAGGAGAAAAGCTGGAGTGATAATAGACAAATGATGGTCCGTGCCTATCAAGCAGAGGCCGAAAGTGATCAGAGCATTGGCTCAGAATCCTAGCGCTATAGTTTCCTCATTGTGTTGTCTTGGGCACATCCCTTAACTTTTCTGGTCCTTAGTATCATATTCAGCAATAGAGTTATTATGAATCTTAAAATAAATAATCTATGCAAAATGCATAAAACAGTGCTTAGCATGTTTTGTTTTAAGTTTTAAATATCTGCTACTTTTATCAAGTCCCGTTGCAAGCATTTTGCATCTATGACCTCGTTAAGTCTTTCTGACAGTGTCACGAGGTAATATAAATATACCCCTATTTTACACGTGAGGAAACTGAGCACTAAGAGTTTCTGCCAGCTGCCCAAGTTCACTCACCTAAAGAACTAAGCTCTCGACCCAGGTCAGTCTAACTGAGGTTTATTCTTTTTATAACTGTACAATATTGCCTTCCAGAACGCATACCAGAAATGCAAGTTTAAATTTGATTGAATCACAAGGTTTTCAAACATGTCAAACATTTTCCCTGTGCCAGGCATCCGCTGGGTATTGGGAATGCAGAGAAAAACAGCATGGTTCTTAGCACCAAATTCCAAAGAGAACATCATATCTATCATAGTCCTTGGCAATTGAATATTAAAAATATATATATATTCCAACACTAGCTCCCCCAGCTCTCCAGTGCAAACCTTTGCTTCAAACAGACTCTAATCTTGGACTCAGTTCTCCCTCCCCCAAACCACTCCTTCCTTAAGATTGAAAGCTTTGAAACTCAAGCTATTAGTAAAACCAGATCCAAAGATGGGACAGTTAATTCCTCCAAGAAGATTTAATATACCTCCCATTCAATACAAAGATTGTCTTTCCAATATCCTCAGTGGTTGTTGAAAAATTCCAGAGACAAGAGACTACCTTTGGGGGTGATCACTCTCCATAGACACATAGTCCCAAGTCTCAAGGATTTTTTGTAGTAAGAAACTGTAAATTCCAACTACAATTCTAGTATGTCCATTGGAATATACGAATTAGTCTGATCTCTCTTATCCTGGCTGTATTTTGAGTTACACCTCTCCCTTCCCAACCTTCTTCTTTTTTTTTTTTTTATTCTTTGAATTTGATATCTTTAATACACTAGATTCTTCCTCAGAGAATATGAATTTCAAGCTTGTCAACATCTCCAATCACTCTCCTCAGTGGGGTCTAGAACTTGTCACTATCCATCTTCAAATAAAGATGCCAGAGAGAGGCAAAACTTGGGTCCCACCAGAGCCTTATAGCTAAATTTCTATTTGGGCATTCTACTTTTATACATGCTGTCAGAGTTTGCATTAGCTTTCCTCCACCTTGGGAAGGGAGGATTCAGTGCCAGCAGCAATATTGTTAGTTCATCTGCATCTCTGTTGGGGACAGGAGGAGCAGGTAATTAATTGTTTCACTTCTGCACTAGGCAGCCGGCTTTCTTTGGAAAAGCTGAGCATCCCTCATCCAGCGATGGTTTCTGCAATTAAAGCTATCCACAGCCAGGAGTTTGATTAATAGCTGGGAGGTTTCTCCTTTGCTGACAAATGAAAAAAAAAAAAAAAAAGAGAGAGAGAGAGAAAGAGAGAGAAATGAGATAGGGAGAAGCTGAATGTGTTTGCTTAGCACAGGGCCTGGCTAATGTTCTTTCCAAAGAAAGAGCTGCACCAATTTCCTAGGGACTAAGGGGAGGGGAGAATCCCTTAAAAGTTTGCAAAGTAATGGATCCAGAAAACAGATGTGCCTGTTCCTCAGGAGCAGAGCAGAAAAAGCTGTAATCGGCAGTCTCGGGAGCTGGAGAGGATTACTACTCTCATGGCACAGATGGGAAAATAGGGCTCAGAGAAGGGGACTTGGTTTTCCCAAGGTCACACAACCTGTCAAAAGAATCAAGGCCAGCTGTTGCTGAACTATGCATTTCCCAAAGTCATGGAGTCATTTTGTTTCAGCTGGAAAGGGGAGAGAAGACTGTTGGGTCTCATTATCCTAATGGAAGAGGCAAAAGCCCTAAATCCAGAACCCTGGACCCCCACTCAGTTCAGTTCTCTCCATACCACGTCACAGCCACCTGCGACAGAAGGTATAGTTAGCAACCTAGAGTAAGATCGAGTGACCTAGAATAAGATCTACAAGAGAGAATTCTGCCACGTTATAAATTCTGCTCACTGTTTCTAGTTTTTCCCTCTATGACTATCCCAAATAATTAAAATCTCCTGCCTCCTTGGAGATTAGAAGACAACGATCCACTCCTAGAAGCACTGGAACGTCTTCTCTCCCTGCCGAGCATCCCAAGTTTTCAGAACTTCTCCTCAAAGGATGGGGAAGGCACGGGGTTGGGGGAGTTGAGAATAGCCAGTCAATAAAGGAAGTCTATGGGCTATGGAGCTAAGATCTCAGTGACAGGCAAGGAGGAAGCAGAGGCTGGACAGGTAGATGGAGGCTGCCCAAAATGCTAATGCTTTTCCTGGGGTAGAGCCAGGGCCAGAAGACAGTGAATATATATGGCATTACCTGTTAAGGCAAAGGGCAAATCAGAGGTTAGGACCATCAAAGATACCAGTAGAGCTGGGATGTCTAAGGTCATCCCCAATGAATTCTTATGGATATTGTGTCATTGCAATGAGATGGCTCTTGAAAGCCCCTGGGCCCTCTTCCCACAGGTGTGTTTCTGTTAGATTTAATGGCCCAGCCCTCTTAGAGTAGGGGTAATAGAACCTGGTGGACACAAACTCTCCTAGTATGTCTATGGGAAAAAGAAAAAGCCATACTGTGCCAGAAAGACCTTGGAATTGAATGTCATGGTTTTTATAAGCTACGTGACCTTAAGGAACTCAGTTTTTGAGTCTTGTTTTTCTCAACTCTAAAGTAGGTTTTGGTGATGATTATGTAAAATAATATGTTTATAGTACTTAACACAGTGCTTAACACATAGTTAATGATAAAAATCATAGGCAATGGTAGAAGTAGTGTTTACTACTACATGTAGCGATAATGATAAACTAAAGCAGGTAAGAATAACAACAAAATCCACTGAGGTGGAACGAATTTTTCATGGCATGATTAAATGAGGAATTGTAAACCATGACCTGTGGGAGAAATCCAGCTCACTACTTGTTTTTGTAGAGCCTGACAACTTAGAATGCTTTTTACATTTTTTTAAATGGTTGGAGGAAAAGAGCAAAGAATACCATTTCATGAACTATGAAACATATTCAAAATTCAGATTTCAGTGTCCTTAAATAAAATTTTATTGGAACACACCTGTCCATTCACTTACATTTTGTCAATGGCCATTTTTGAGCTGCAAAGTCAGACTCAAAAAGTTGCTACCAAGACAAAATGGCCCCCAAAGCCTGATCTATTTACTGTCGAGTCCATTACAGAGAACATTTGCTGGCTCCTGCATCAGATCCTCCTGTCTCACCGCTTGCCCACCATCTCTTTTAAGCTCAGTGCATCCCTGGCCTCTTGTCTGTACAGAATGTGCACAGGAGAGCCTTGAAAGTCCTGGATGTACGCCATAACGCCCAGGTACGGTGTCTGCATCCTCTTTCACAGACAAGGTGATGATTCTCCCTGTGAATGTGGGCTGATAGATGACAGTCTTCAACTCCCCACAGGAAGTTGAAATAACTGTTTTCCCATAGTCTGCGGGCCCCCTCCCCTGTGCAAATGCACGTGCTCTTTGCAAAGTCCTAACAATTCAAGTCAAAATAGAAGGGAATCTCACCCATTTTATTGCCATAGTTACCGAGATTGCAAGTTTAGATGCTGTATTAGCAGTAAGTGCTCGGTAATAATAGAAGTCAGGGAGGAGGGGACAAAAAGGATTCTGGCTCCAGTTTCTCCCTACAGCATCCTTCAGGGCAAATATACCAGAGACAGTTTGCATTAAATTGCAAAGTTGGCGGTTTTCTTGAAAAAAAAAAAATCCAAATAATTGCTTTAAAATCTCCTGTCTTCCCCTTACTGATTAACCCTTATGTAGCTCACCTCATCCTGAAACAATAAAAAGGAGGTTAAAAGAAAAACAAGTGGTCAGGGTTACCATGGAAACCAAAGTGGAAGGCAAGTGAAAGTCAATTTACGGTTTAAATACATATAAAGCATATGTATGCGTGTAGACACATTTGCATACAGATCTCCATCTCTCTTCCTCTCTGCCATCTCTAATGTGTTCTTCCTTCCAGGCCCACTTCAGGACACTCCATCTCCAGGGAGATTGTCCTGAAAATTTCAAGCTCCAGTAATCTCTCTCTTTTGAAACTCCATTTGAACTGCAGTCTGTACACAGGAATCAACTTCTAAATACACGCCGCCCTGGTAAGGAATCATGAGAACCTTTGAGGTCACTGGATACTCCATGCTGTCATCTATATGACATATGAATATATATATATATATATAATTAATTAATACTAGAATAAATAATTCAAATTACACAACCTAGATCAAAGTGTCCGTGTTCATATGCCAGTTCATAACAGTTGCTAATTGTTATTATTATTATTGTGGTTGCTAATTGTTATTATGACCTTTAAATGCACAATGTACAACTTTCCCTTGTTGATTCTAAGGGGAATCTTGAATGTATGAGAAAGGTGCAAAAAGGCAAGATGGAGGAGGTTGGGATGGGAGAAACCTTGTCATATGAAAAATGGGTAAGGACCTTGTGATCATTGCTACACTTTTTGAAGATTGCTCTATTGGCTGTGAACAAGAGGAATGGTGGGGACAATCCCCGAGAATATTATATAGCAGTTACAATAGCCCAGGTGACAGAGGCTTGGATTAAGGCAGGAGCAGCAGAAATGATGAAGAGCAGAAACATTAGGGACATAAATCAAAGCAGAAGAGACATGCTGTGTCAACCAATCCTTTTAAGTTGGTTCCACTCACTGCCACCCTCAGTTTTGCCCTCCTGGAAAACAAACCAGCCTCTCTCATTTGCAAGAGCAGGCTCAGACTGTCAGCTGGGTTGCGAAGGTTGCAGTCACCTTGAGTGGATTCCCCACGCAGCTCAGTGAGAAGCAGAGCCTTCCCTCTGCTGCTCTGTCAGCTCCACTTTGCATCAAAACTGCTTTGTATGTCACCAAGTTATTAAAGTTGTGGATTGCAGTGCTGCGTCAGGCAATGTTGTGCTGAAATTGGGTCAGCAAAGTCTGTCTCTCCAGTAAGACATGGGCTCCTGGTGTCCCCACATGCCAGCCTTGGTTGCAATGACTCCTTGGCCACCTCTCCCCAGCCAGCTTTCAGAGGAGGACATACTAACCCCGTAGTCCGGCCCTTCTATTCAGCAGCTCCAGTGGCAAATAATTCCCAACATGAAGATTGAAAGGGACCCTTCTGTTCTCTTCGTCATTGTTTGTGCTCACCGGGACTGCAAGGTCTTGCTTTTTCAAGTCTTTTTTGAATCGTCCTTTTTCATCATAGAGCAGCTATAAGAAGTGAAGAGTCAGCTGTTTTGAAACCTGAGCATGCAGATTTCCCCTCTCCCTCTCTAGGCACCTCAGGGAAGAAAGGGAAACAGAGGGGGTACAAACAAACATAAATGCAGTCAGGGAGAGTGGGAGCATTTCAGGAAGAGAAACAGAAAACTCCACTGTGGAAGACATGACCACAATGCACGAGAGACACAGAGATGCGATTTGGGGTCAGAAGAAGGATGAAGTTGCCAGTAAGCCTGTTCAAAGACAGAGAGGGACTACTTCAATTCAATTCAATTTTTTTTTCTTTTTTTTTACAATTCAATCTAATGCATATTTATCAAGCACCTATTATGTAGCAGTTGTGGGATGAACAAGAGACAAAACAAGATTCCTATCCTTGTGGCATTATATTCTAGCAGGGCAAGAAAGACAGTAAGTGATAAATATAGCAAATGATTAAATAATATAAGTTATACAGTACATCAGAAGGTAATGACCTATGAAAACAATATATAGAGAGAAAGAGACAGAGAGAGACAGAGACAGAAGAGGGGAGGAAGAATGGCAGGGAATAGGGTTGTAATTTTTAAAAAGGTGGCTAGGATAGGCCTCATTGCAAAGGTAATACTTAGTGAAATGAAGACGGTAACCAACTGGGTTACCTGGGGATGCATGTTCCATGCAGGAGGAAGAATCATTTGAAAGGACCTAAGACAGCAGTAGTATGACTGGCAAGTACAGGCCACAGCAGGAAGGACGCCAAGGCTGGAGCCATGCTGGCAACAGGAAGAACAGCCAGAAACAATGTAAGAGAGGCACAGGGGGCGCGGTCAGAGAGAGTTGATGGTCTATGGAAGGACTTTGTCTTTACCAAGAGCGATGTGGAAAGCCATTGCCCAAGAAAAGATACTGAGCTCCTAGTAGAAGGTGGAATATCATCTAGAAAGAATATTCTAGAACAGGGTTTCTCAACCATGAATGATTTTGGCTCCAAGAGGACACTTGGCAGTGTCTGGGATAGTTTTGGGTTATCACAACTGAGGGAGGTGGATAGACTCCAGGGAAGCTCTTAATCTGCAGTGCAGGGGTCAACAACTCCGACAGCAAAAATTGTCCAGTACAAACCTCAACAGTGCCGAAGCTGTGAGAACCCACACTCCAGAAGGAAGGCGAGGTTCAGCAGGCTTCTACATGCCCTTTGAGGAAAGTGTACCACCCCTTTTAGTAGAACCCAGTAGGGCCACCTTACTCATTATAGATAGTAGGGATAGTGCCTGGAGTCTGTGACAACATTAGAGAGTTATTTTATAAAAGGTTTATTTTTTTTATATATTTAAAGAAAAAATATATAATCAATCCTGGGTTATATTCATTTTTGTACCAACACAGTCATACAATATTTTTTTAATTTTATTTTTTAATGAAGGACAACACCTGTGAAGACAATGATGCCTGGAGCCCAGAAGTCATGTTGGTCTCCTCTGGCGTGGGACATGAAACAACTCTGCCTTCTTGAGTCTTCTACCCACCAGCTATGTTCCTAGGCCTAAACAATTCATCTGTGTCCTGCCATCTTACCTGTCCAGGTAAGTAGGCTTACAAACACGATTCACCTAGTTCAGGAAAATGTCAGTCATTTTCATGGGCTCACAGAAGAACACCATCTGAACTAGAAAGGTCTTTAGGGCTCCTTATCTGGTCTGCCCACCTCATTTTATAAGATAAGGAAATTGAGGCCTAGACAAGGGAGATGAATTGACAACAATCATATAGCTAATTTGTACCAGAGTCAGAACTTGGAAGATTGTCTTAGGGTTCATATTACCAACTTTCATTTTTGAATCTCACATTTGATTTAGACTAATCTCCTCAGAATGAAGCTCGTGTTATTCTCGGAGGGGAGATTGGCGGGGAGAGAAGAACAACATAAACCGTTAATGCCGTTCTTTGTAATCTCTTAGCACTTTTCAGTGTTCAAAGCTCTTTCATATATGCTTTCACGTGATCTTTTAAGTAACTCTGTGAGAAGGGGCGAGAGGGAAAGCGACTCCTATCCTGCCTATTCCTGATATGTAGAAACTGAGACTCCATGTGACTTGTCCTGTATCACACAGCTAATGAGGGGTGGAGTCACAGACTTGAATTCCAAGCCCTTCACTTCTCTTTCAGGACTGTCTGCCAACCCATCACTTTTTTTTATTCTTGATATGTCATATGGTATCTACATCATACTTTGAGTTCAATAAATGCTTATTAAATGAATAGTTGAACCGTTCTATTCCATAGATTAAATCTTGCTCCCAGAAAGACAACAGCCCACAGGGTAAGTGCCTGATACATCATAATCAAAAAGATGCTGATCTTATTCCAAAAAGTGTCAGCAAAGAATGGGGGATGGGTAGGCACTATAATTTTAGTTCACTTTTGTTTTTTGAAAGGATCCCATTATATTTTAGTTTTTTCTCTCTCTGTCATTTTCATAAGCATGAGAAAATAAGTACAAGAAGGTAAAATGAAAGATGATAAGGTGTCAAAACTCCAAATTGTCTTGGAATTACTACTTGAGAAAGACAAATCAACCAGATTACTCTAATCCCTTGCTTGTCTTCCTGCCCTGAATTGCTCTTATCTTCGAGGCTGGGACCATTTACCCCTGTACCTAAGTTCCCACCTACTGCACACTTGGGAACAAGCCCAGAGCCTGGCCTTTAGAATTGTCAAATGTCCAAATCAGAACCTCAGAGCTTCAGCAGCAAGTCCATAAGCCTGTTGGGTCAGGTCTGACCCGGTCCCGCATGCTGGAAATGAAGCCTGGATGGCCCATGCATATGCCACTGCCTTATGGCCTAATTATGGAAACTGGGTCTTTATTGTTATTTATTCATCCATCACAAACTTATAGTGAAACCTGCCTTCTGTCTTTATCTGCTCTTTTAGTCATTAATAATTATATATCGAGCACCTACTATTCGTTAGACCTTGTGTCTAGTACTGACAAAGTAAGACAAAAAGGACATAGTCCAGGTATCTAAAAGCTCAGCGTCTAGAATAATGTGTAAGAAGTATACTCGTAAGACTATTGGCAGCTACAAAATAAGGTGATTAGACTTACAAACAGCAAGGACAAAGTCCTCTGAGAATAGACAGTGGGGAGTGACTGGTTTTGCTTAGAGAAATTAGAGGTTTGGAGAAGATGCAAATAAAAAAAGAATCATGGAAGACACTTTAGGGTTAAGTGAAAAGGCATTTCGGGTGCAAGGAATAGCAAGAGCAAAGTCAGACGTGCATGAGGGCCCATGTCAATTCTGAGAAAAGAGATACCCCGATAATGTCGAATAGAGCTGAGTACATATGATGGCATAGGCGATGGGTTAAATATTTTGTGCACGTGATCTTTTTGATTCATCCCTTCCGGTCTGAGGTTTACATTTTTCATTGATGAAGAAGTGCTTGCCGTTGTGAGGAAATGGGTGACCTAAGATTGCATAGCTAGTAAGATGAACCAGTAATTGGGTATTGCTCTATCAATCTCCAGAGCCTCATTCTTATACTGTGCTGCTGCTCTATTTTATTGATGGGAACAATGAGGCCTAGAGAGGTGAATTCTTTTACTCGGAATCAGATGGCTGTGACAAATTAAATCAGATGCTAGGTCCGGGTGCATGTTCTTTCCACTAACTAAACTGGCATTCTGTGCAGGGATTTCTTAAAGAGATTTCAATGTAGAGACAGGGGCACTGCCCTCCACCACCACCTTCACCACAAGTTAGTGACAAGGACCCAGCTACTTGCTCAAAAAATGAGTGTTGTTCTTATGGTGTAAAACAATGCAAATTGCCCTTGAGTCCTTTGCATCTTGAAAGGGAAAAACGCCCAGCTACAAGAGTTTCAGGGGAAAATGTAAGGGGAAGACAAATAATAGGTTGATGGAAGAAAGAATTAGAGATCCTTTGGGAAGAAATGGGAAAAATAAAGACAATGTATTTCAAGGTGAAGCAGTGGAAGCACTTGGGACTTGGGAAAAAGGCAGGAGCAAGGGATGCACAAGATGCAAAAATTAAAAAAGACAGTGAAGGCTGCACTTGTGTAAAGAACCAAGCAAAATACACATCAGTGATGACGGCTTTGTCTGAAATCCACAGAGGAGAAGTAGGGAGGGGATATTGCGAGAAATTAATGAAGGAAAAAGCAAAGAGTTGAGATTCAGGGTCCCACTGGTGATGGAGCGCACATCCCAGTAGAAGAAGAAACGCATGACTGAAGAAGTTATAGCCTGAGAATAAAAGTAGTAACACAAAGGGGAAAAGCTAAGAGGCTTAGAAAGGAAGCCTCAAAGGATGAAAAAAGAATCCCACAGAGACAGAGAAATCACAACTCAGAGTGGGGGACATATAACATAAATAGGAAACAAAGTGTGTGGGCTCTGAGTAGAGAATAAGTGGAGATGATTTGAGCATAAGAAAGAAGGTGATGGGGATTAAGAAAATATAAATGATTCATGAAAGAAGCAAAGGTCAGGAGCTAGCATTTATCGATCATCTGTAATGTGCCTAGTCTTTTACATATGGCCTGTCACTTAATTCTCCTAACAGCCTGACGTTGTCAGTATGTTTAGCCATATATTCTAGATCCAGTAGAAATGACATGTCTTGACTAAGGTCATGCCTCTTAATGCTAGAGTTGAGATGCTCCTTTGTCCAGAGGCACCTTTTCCCCCATATTTCAACCTACCTCCATCAAGATCAGTAGGTTACACACTGGTTTCTAGAGAAAAACAACCTAAGTCAAGAAATTCTATTTACCATACTCTTTTTCTGTTAAAATACAATCAATAGAAATACTAAACTATATCAAGTGATTTGCATAGTCTCTGGAACCCAGAGATCACTCCGTAAATGTTGGTTTCATGATTATCCTTAGCCAAAAATTGGACCCAGAAAATTGATGTGATTTGTGTGTCAGCAAGAAAAGGTACTTTAAAAGGTAGAGGGAAGAAATCTCATCTTTTGGCTCCTGAGAGCTGACCATAAGCATCTCTTCCCAACTGCATGTTTAGTGATTAGTGCCGGTTATCCTGCAAGTAGCCATGTTAGAACTAGTTTACCACAGAAATCAGCAGATAGTATCAAGGTTCTCTACTCGCTTCAGCCCCTGGAGAGCTGTTTATGAAACATTTACCAGCATATCAGTGAATATTCCCCATCTCAGCGGGAAGATGTATGATCTCAATTATGTAATAGAAAAAAAAGTTTTTTAAATGAATTTTCCTTTCTCCAAAGAAATACATGCAAAATCATACTTGTAGAAACAAGATGATTTTATTGAAACAGTACAATAGATTTATTTGGAAGAAGATTTTAACTTTCTTAGGGAAAAGCAAGGCATTGGGAAGTGGCTAAGTATGAAGATACATATTCAAAATTAGAATTGGACAGCAGATATTCAGACATATATGTTAAAATTCTGAAATGTAATAGTGATATTTAAGAAAATAGCTTCTGGAATAAATGCCTCAGGATTTAAATTCCGGCTTTGCCACTTTCTGGACGTGAGATCTTAGGCCAGTTAATTAACTTCTCTTTGCAATTTCATCTGTGAAATGAGGATAATAACAACGTTCCTCTGAGGAAGTCAGTAGGATGTAGGTCAAACGAGTCACAATGCCTGGGACACAGAGATCACTCACTAAACACAGGCTTCTAGGACTATACTAAACCAGAAAAGGGACCTTGGAAATTTGGTACAATGTTCATGCAAGTGAGAATAGAGACAGTAAGAAATAGAGCAAACAGTGCTCCCTTTTCTGTCCATTCTAAGCTAATGGCTGAAATTAATACTTCAAATGCTGGAATATTTAAACACAACATGTAGGAGATGCTTAAACTCCTCTTGGAGCAGAAGACTGAATATAAATTATGAAGTTCTCAGTTTTCTTCCTGAAGAATATGGTAGAGGGGCTCTATCAGTGGTTCTCAAATCTGCTTGATTAGCAGAAGCACTCAGGGAGCTTTAAAATAAACAGACTTCTTCCTGTCCCTAACTCAGAAAAGCGTTGCTAAGTCCTTAGGGATTAGGGTGCTCACCTTTCTCTCTTTTTCAAAGCATCCTTTCCTCAGGATATTTTGGTGACCAGCTAGGTTTGGCGACTGTTGAATTATATCTCAGCTCTGTATCTATAAACCAAAGTGAAGTTTATTTTATATCCAACTGCAGGCTTGGCCCACTCTGGATGTTTCTCTTGTACCAATCCCTATACCAGAATTTGGGGCCACAGACAAGGCTAAGCACTGTCTGGGAGTCACTGTTTTCAGGGAAGCTCATTCTAACATAGGTCAGATCTGGCTCTTGCGAAGACTCTGGCTAGTGTTGAATCCATGTCCGTCTGTCCCTCTATAACATCCATCTGTCACCTTAGTTTTATCTCTCGAGGTCAAGAGTCTATGTAGAGTGTAAGACAGCACACAGCCTGGCATCTGGGGAGTGCTTGGAAACTATCCCAGGGAACCGTATATGCCTGAAATCCATGGAGTTCAATATCGATAAACAATGAAAAATGTTCTTCTCAGAGAAGGCTTCCCAGAAGATACAGAGCATTAGCTGGACTCTGACAGATGGAAGGGCTTTGAGGAGCTGAAAACTGGGTGTTTGAAATGGGGAAGCTCCTTATCCTAGGAAGGGACAAGATCAGAAATGAATTTTAGACATGTCACTTGTGGGGTGGAATGGTGAATGGGTCAAAAGGGAGAACACCGGAGGCAAGAAATCTCTCCTGCATGGCTTTGCATACAGGGAGAAGCCCATGGCACAAGATGGTGGGAGGATTTTAGGGCCACGAGGGCATTGGGCCCATGGAGTGGGATCTGGCATTTCTAGAGACCCTACTTTATGCCTCCACTGTACCTCTATTATCTAACTCCACCCCCACCCTAACCGGAGAAAGTAAGCATCCTTATCCTCACTGTACATGGGAACAACTTGAAGATAAGGAAGGTTATATGACTGTTTCAAGGCCACCCATGCAAGAAATGGTAAGAATCAGAATCCTTATTCATGTTGGCCTATCTTTAAATCTCAGGAGCTTTGAGGCATGTGAATAAACCCTAGCCAAACCAAGGATAATATGGAAGACCAGTCATTTGCAGAGAAAGCAAAGATAATATATAGATTTTAAAAAAATAATAAAAGAGGAGGTTAAAAAAAAACAGATATACATACGACAGCCTACCATTACTTGTTACAATCTAAGCAGGCCTGTCCCACCATCCTCTGGCTAATAAATGCTAGGATGAGTGTAGGGGATCTAGGAGAGAATGACATGTCAGCTGGTAAGAAGCAAATGATAGCATAGGAATGACAGATAATCCTACTCTCCTCTTTCAAACCCTCCAAGAGACTAATAGGTGTGTGTGTGTGTGTGTGTGTGTGTGTGTGTGTGTGTGTGTTTCAAGAAAGAATTTTTTCTTTTCATAAGCACTGGCCTAGATTGTTTCTCTTTACCCTTTGGTGTTTGGCCAAGTACAACTGGAGAGATGACGAGACTGAGCCTTTGCCAGGGGATAAAAAAGAATAAAAAATAAGGCCATACGTTTAGGCACTGACATTCAGAAGGGCCTACTGTCTCTTCTACTTGGGGCCTTTGCTCAAATGAAATTACTTTCTGCCCGTTGTCACCACGGTTCTCTATATATCGAGTGCTTGAGATATGGAGATGAATGAGTGGAGCTCACGTGGTTGGGTCAGACCACAGGAGACATAACCGTTGCTACTTTCTCTCAAAAAGAAGAGATTATTTTCTGGCCCCGAAGGTCCCACTCCATGCCTTATGAGATGAAGCTAAAAGGGGCCAGGATTTGTAAGGTGTCCTGATCTGTTAGTCCCTTCTGACACAAGATCAGAAACCTCTTTAACATGAATCGAAGCAATTGAGGGCACAACTCCATGTTCTGCTGACTGGTCTTTGGTTCCAGTCTTTTTCCCTTCAATCTGTCTACCTCGCCATCTCCTGAGTTACAGAGCTAAAGCCTGTTTTTTCTGACCTTGTCCCTTACTAAAGAGCTTGACCACTTCCCAATACCTTAAGAAATTTGAAGGTCCTTCTGGATCTGGTCTCCTGCTGCTTTTCTAGCATTTTCTCTTTGTTGTCTCACTCATACTTTTATCATTGGAACTAATTATAATAGGTATCACTTAATGAGGGCTTATTATGTGACAGTGTACCAATCACAGTCTCTTCATTATATCCATTTATTTTATCCCATTGTAATTCTGAGGCAAGTGTCTGCATTATGCTTATTTTACCAGGCAAGATGATAGAATTTAGGAACAGAGGAGTTAAGTAACCTGGCCCTGGTCACACAGCTTACATGTAGTAGATGTAACATTTATGTCTGTCTGGCGCCAAGCCCCATACTCTTAATCACTCATCTTTACTTCCTGTGTATCATACTACAATAACCACATGGTCACATTTCTCGCAACTAAATAATTAACTCTGACAGATTAAGAATAGAGTATTTTTTCATTGTTTTTGCCCATAGCTAGAAAACAGCCATGCAAGCATTCAGAAAATGGTTTCCAAATAGTATTATATAATAGTCTCTCTCCTAGTGGTAGATAAAGGCATGTTAAAAGCTAGCATCTAACCCTAGACAAGTTCAGATCGAACTTCTATGACTTCTGGATTTGTAACAATCAAGGGCTGAGTTGTTCGGCTGCTCTGTGCTTTAGCTTCCTATCTGAATAATGGGGTTTGTGTGAGAAGTGAGTAAATTCACATCCAGCACTTTGAGGAATGCTGGGCATGGAAGAGGTTCTCCACGAATGTGAGCCCTGATTATCAATTGGCTGACCGTTGGCCTGCAGCACTTTTAGGAACATTGTCTGCTCTTCTGGACCGAGACCCTCCTGAGCGGGGAAGTTATGCTTTGTTACGGTTTTCATACCACTCCCCTCAGGGCCTGGCACACAGCGTGAGCTCAGCCAAGGTGTTTAAATGAGTGGGCATGGTATTCTGGAATTCTGTCTCTTCTCTCATCCAGGCTATAGGGGACAAGAAGGGTACCAGATGGGGATTCTCAGTTGCCTCCCTCAGTTTCCAGGCCTATAAGAACAATGGTCTACTGCTTCCTTGTTCCCCATTCAACATTTACTTAGCAGCTGGTTTCTGAAGCTGACGACACGTCAAACCATGAAGGAACCATGTGCCAGGCACTATGTTAAGTGTCTTACATGATCACCCCATTTCATTGTGAACACCCCAGTGCATTGTAGAGAAACTGGTGGACATACAGATGAACTGCATTCCTCATGGAGGTCACAGAGGAGGGAACCTCTGTGTGCATTCTTTAATCACTTCCTACCTCCCAGGGAGCTCAATCAATGCCTTGTAGAGGGTTGAACAGCCATGCCAGAAAGAGAAAAAGCCTCTTCAGGAGGCTTATCTCAGAATGGTGTTCCTTCTTCAGACAAAGGTTTTCTGTTCCAGACTGGCCAAGAGCTCCTGATGAGTAGAAGGGTAGGGTTTGGTTCTAATTGTCCCTCCAAACAGGCCTTTATTTTCCATCCAAACGCCTATAAAGCAAAAAATCTCAACACTTCTTCCATATCACTGGTGAAAATGATGGTCCAACTCTCATGAATAGGAAGGTCGATTTGATTTCCACTTAAATATTTCGATCTCTAATCTGTCAACAGAGGTGTCAAATAATGAATGAAACACTTGAGATAGTAATCGGCCACATCCCTGGAGTTTTGAGCATCATCTGAACAATCATGTGTAAAATATATTTGAGGGCAGATTCTGGGAGCCCAGCCTTTGGAATCAGGCACCACATGGGTTCCAGCCTCACATCTTACTAACTGAAATTTACTAATTGAGTGCTTTGTAGAATCCAAACTCTCTAAGCTTAAGTTTCCTACTCTTTCCCATGACACTGGGCATAGCAGGAGGCTAGCTGAGAGAGACAAGGCAACCCAGGTCTGAGTCTGGCAAACTAACGCGTCTCGTCATTCAGAGTTCTTCAGAAGATGTGTTTTTCTGGTGCTTCACATTCTATCTCTGTTGCTCAACTGGCATCCCCTTGAGGGCAGGAGGCAGTGATTTCTTCTCTTTGTACCTTTTCACTTACCATCTGGTATGAAACTTGACATTCAGTAAATGCCCTCTATTTGTTGTCTCTATAACTGCTGATTTCTAGGTGACGGATTCTATTCAACTGGAGCGTCTGTTCCAGGGAAGCAAAACCGCCTTGTCATGAATCTGACACTTTAACATAAAAATAGGGGAAGGAGAAATTGCATCACCCTGTTATACAACTGACAGCAATTTTACAGCCAGTGACACCTTCCCTTTACAAAAGTGATTCTCCATCCCTGATGTAACATTCCAGAATGCTTCCCTGTTCCTTGAAAGGGAAGGAGGGGTCACCTCAATTCCCGGAAAGTTTTTAAAGCAAAACAAATACCAAGTCACGTTACTTCAAATCTGAGTTATGACTTCCCCAGCGTCACACGGGAAGTTCGTAGCAACGTGAAGATGAGATCTCGAGCCTCTTAGAACTGAGACACCACAATCCAGTGGACTGAATGCTGAAAAATGACCTGGGCTTGCTTTCTGATTGTATCATCCCTGTCTTTTATAAAAGCTCACACACACAAAAATTAGTGTTTTTGAGTGATTGCTACATACCTTGTGCTTTACTTGTATTAACTCCATAAATATATTATTTTTAACAGAAATATGAGTCAACTGAGACACAGTCCTGATAAATGACTTTACCAGGGTCAACTGATGCCAATTAAGTATTGGCATCTGCACAATTAACTATTTTTACTATATTGTTTTTTTTTTCCTGCCGTTCTGTGCTATATCCATTCTCTTCTACCTGTGGTTTCCTAGACTTATCCTTTATATTCATGCTACTCCTTACCAAAGAATTTCCCTTCCTCATTCTTCACCATGATTCACTTGCAGAGCTATTCTTTTAAAATTTCCAGCTCAAATAGCATGTCTTTTATAACGCCTTTCCTGACTGCTTCTAGGCAGAACCCGCCCCCCCACTGCATGTTGCCATAACAGTTTGTGTGTGTGTGTGTGTGTGTGTGCGTGTGTGTTAATTGTTGACACACAACCTTTGCCAAATTGAATCTAGGATCATGTCTTATTTATACCTCGTATGTCTTGCAGTGTGCTAGCAACAGAGTAGCTACTCCATAAATATTGGAAGGATAAGTAAAATGATGAAAATTTTCAAGAAAAAAAAGGAAAATGAGCCTTAATTTAACTAATTAAACTGCCAACATATCTGAGAAATAGGTATTAGTATCCTCGTTTTATAGCTGAGGCAAAAAAGACAGATCCTATAAAATAGCATCGGAACACAAATCTGTCTGATTCCCAAGCTTATCTTCTTTCCAGTATATTAGAAGAAGAAAAGGTACGTTCTTTGGAGAATGCAATAGGTATTGTCACATGCAGAAGCAATTAATAGAATTCACAGAAAAGAAGGGAAGGAAGAAGCAAAGGGAGAAATAACATTAAAAATAGGGAGAGTGGAATAGTGATAGTTCAAGGCAGTGAGGGAGATGCAACTTCCTAGGCAAGAGCCAGCATAGCGCCTATAAGAATGTGCAAAGGAAGGGAGATTGCAGTGACATTTAGACAGGTTAGAATGGCACCAGAATTGAACCCCAGTTAATTGGATGAGTATTCTTCAAAACTGTTTCAGGAGCCAGTAAAGGGTGAAGGGCAAAGACAGGGCCCTGCGGCAGGCAAAGGAAGAAGAATGATTTAGAGGCAGATGACACAGCTCAGGAAGGAGGTGGCGTGACCTCACTGCTTGAGAAGGAAAGTGTCTGGAGGTCTAGCAGCCTGGTCACTGAGTTCATCTTTGGTGGCCATTTGCAGTGGCATATGGAAGAGGGATGATAGCAGCCCCACAGTGATGGAAGGGATAATTGCAGACGGCATTTTACAAAAAGAGAGCAAGAAGGAATGAGGAATCAGAGGTCTCTGCTATTACCAATCACCAAAATTGTGAAATTTTTGCAGAGCGTTTATTTACTCTCAACTGGCAAGAATTCACAGATGGTGAGAGGCACTGGGGTTTCAACATTGCCTCCATGGCTAACTATTCAGGAGCCTGTGAGATACCACTTTAAATGTCAAGTGTGGTAATGGGGAAGGGTAATTGCAAGCGTTATTCTGCAAGAAAATGCTTGAGTTTAGATATACTGTAGTTTTCTCCTTAAGATAACACAAATTAGCCAAGTAACACATTCCTAAAATGTAGATGACTCTTGTAAATATAATGTATGGATTAATGTAAAAACGTTTTAAATGTGTAGGCAAGGTGGGAGGTGTTCTTGGGACAATACAGTTAGACAGAAGAGGAGCCTTTCCTTCAAGGAGTTTTCAATCCAGTATACAGTAACTTCTCCCACTTGTGTAGCCCTTTCCTATATTCCATTGAATCCTCTGTTCCATTTGATTCTCCTGGCTGTCACAGAAGTATTCCATAAACCATTCACCTCACAGACAAAGACATGGAGACCAAGTGACAAGAGGTCAAGGGACTGTTTATTAAACAGATAGTGGTGGGACCAATTTACCTGAGAGTCTTAACTCCTGTTTCCAATAGTCTTTTATCTACCACTCAGTTTGGTTGATAGCTGAATCTTTTCCTGAATTGAGGGAGAATGGGAAAATTATAAATGCATTGAATGAACTATGACTTCATTATTGAGTCTCCTATTTTCATACAATATCGGGGGGTTTAAAATGCTAGAACCACATGTTGAAGATGTTGGAATATCTGTATGATGGAATTATACCTCTAATCATAGAATGGAATTACTGAAAAGAACATTTACTCCAACTCCTGCATTTTATAGATAAGAAAATAGTCCTGGAGAGCTGAACATGCTGGAATGTCAAAGAGTTTGCCTGCCTCTCGGTCGCCATTTGGCCCACTACTGTCTAATAGGCAGTCTTTCTCATGGTACATGCAAAATGTTTTTATTTTTTACATCTATATACTTGTATTAGTCATGTTGTTCTCTTTTTTTTTCTTCATAAGGTTCATGTTGTAAACTTAAATATATAATTTTAAGGAATCGTACTCCTTACTATTCACAAAACCTATAATAAATAGAAATTAACCATAAAATATATGCATAATCATGAGAGACAATGTACTCATCTGTTAACCACATAAAATCATCTCATTTACCAACAAGCCACACTTTGGAAAATGCTGATCCAGTCCAAGTGTCCCATTTTACAGGTGAGAGACTTGAGTCCAGAGAGAAACTCTAAGCCACACTACCACTGCCTCTCCTCACTTACCTGACCTCAGCAGCAGATAGTCCAGTAACTGAAAAAGGTGCTCCTGCTCTTGTGGTGCTCAGTTTTCAGACCCATAAAAGACACTGAGACCACAGCCAATTTACCCAAAGATGATGTGCACAGAAGACCCAGCAGGACCCAGCAGTGAGTTGAACACCAGAGAGTCAGCCCCAGCTGTTAATTTCAAAATTGCTCTTTGCAAGTAGGTGTTTCCTACTGGGGAGCAGTAGACACCTTCAGAAGTTTCAGGGTCCCAAATTTAGAGGGCAGAGCTACTGAAAATCAACTTTCAATGTTCACTGCCTTGACTCACCCCTAACCCCCAACAATATTGAAAAATAGGTTCCTGGGGTGACTGACAATGGCCCAGCGAGCCTTTGCATGGGAGATCCTGGTGTTTCCCAGAGAAAACCATTTTTGGAATTTTGAAAGTCAATGGCAAGCTGAACAGTCCATTTGCAAAAATGAAGCTGGTGGGTTTTATTTTGAAATGAAAAATCAGAAAAAAAAAATGAAACTGGCAGTCAATGCCTCAGAGTTTAGGACAGACCATGACATTTTTTATAGTCATGAGTTTATCCTGGGTCTTGGCTATTCCGGAGCATGAGGAAGAGAAATTGGCAACACATTAGGAGGAACTAGGACAGCTGAACAGTCGCCTGCCTCACAATGTCTAAGTGGATATTGTAAGCTCGGAATTAAACAGGCCAGACTTAGCATCCTGATGAGCCTGGTGTGGTGGGATCCAGCATCAGTTTACAGCGTAAGAGAAAGAAATTACCTGACCAATAGGGGGCATCTTCTTTCCTTTAACAAGAAAGATCACCCATTCCATTTTGTTGACATCATCTTGGCTGTTATGAATCTTAGCAATAAATCTCAAGTATAAAGCCAGTAATAATATTAAGTGTTGGATATTATTCTCCATTTTCTAGTCTCACTGTCATTTCCAGATCTGTCCATACATTAAAATCATTTGAGGAATATTTCGAAAAACATTCCTTAAACCCAACCTCTGATACTATATCAGAATTTCCAGCAATAAGGACTATAAACATATCTAGAAAAACAGACAAAAAGATGCAGTATAATTAAAGTCCTCAAATGATTCTTAAGCCAAGCGCTTTTTTAAAAGTCAGTGTTGGTAAGCTTTATCATCTTGATATATTAGTTCCACTTTGAAACCATCTCAAATGTAAGCTGCCTGAAGTTCGTGGTGAAAATAGATTGGGTACAAATGAAGGTTGAGGGAAGAGGCTAGAAGACAATAGGACAGATGAGATAGAGACCGTGACCTAGAGACATGAAAAAACATGTTAGAGTAAGTAGTTTAATCTAACTTCAGGAGCTTGGAACACCGAAGACTCTCTAACCTTTGGAGAGAGGCTTCTCTTACTCATCCAAGGAATGAAGTCAGAGGCAGCTTCTCTGGGGATTGTGTGAGAAGTTCAGAACCTCTGAAACAGTTTCAGTTATTCCACAGAATTCTTTTTTACTCCTTTTTCCCATATATTGGTCCCCCTTTAAAAGGAAGGCTGTTCATTCCTTTTTGTGGAGGTAGACAGACCACCAAGAAAGAGTATAAAGAGAAAGATTAGATTGAGCACCAGGAAGAAGTTGGGTCATGTGACTGCATCTCATAGCCAAACCCTGGGGAGATAAAGGAACAAAGTACTGAACAACAGTGGATATGAACCAGGCTGGGTTATTTTAGGTCAGTCTTGTCTTGCATGGCTCATAGGGATGGGGTGTTGTTAGTGAGAGACAAGAGCTCAAATTGGCAGCTGACTGATTTTAATTTAATTACATAGTGAGATAGTTTCTTAAGCGCATACAACACAATCCTTTCTCCTAAACATGGGTTTAATTTTCAACAAAACACTTCTCGCATAAACAACATGTCATTTCTAAACTCTTATTGCCATTCCCAGAACTGCTTGCAGCCTTTCAGAAACCCATTATTTTATAATTATAATCAAGACTATTAGAACCGGACAATTTGTGCCAGAAAGTCCATTTACATACAGAATTGTCACTTAGTATTGTCACAGGGAGGTATCATCTCTATTTCTGCAGAATACAAGGAGAGCAGCAAACACTGCCTTTTAAACTCAATTTCTAAATGGCATGGGAGTTACTGACCTCGTCAACGTTATTCCCCAGTCACTTCTCTGACTACCCCTAGTAGAAGAGCTCAGGACACCACAGCAGCTGTTGTTACATGATGGAAAGAATGCAGCCCTGGGAATCAGGCCAACTTGGCTTCACACCCTAATTCTCTCTTTCCCAATTGGGCAATTCACTCTTTGCACCTCAGTTTTTTCACCTGAGAAATGGCGCAGCTACCAATACTTGTCATTTACTTTTAATAATTAACTAAATTGATAGATTAGAACAATAACAGGCATGTGCCAAAGGCTTAGCAAATATTATTGTGATTGATGCATATAAACTGTGTGACCTTGGACAAGTTACTCATCCTTTCTGGGCATTCATTTCCCCATTGTTAACACGAAGAGAGTGGTACCTAATTCACAGGGTAATGGCAGCAATCAGATGAGCACACATGATGCTCAATGAATTTGGCTACTTTTGATCACTCATTTATTCCACAGTTTTCACTTTGAGTTGGAAAACTTGATCTCCATCATGGAACCCAGAGTATACAATTTTATTCCAACCATCTGAAGAGCCTTTAGCTTTTGAAACTTCCTCCATAACTTCCATGTTCAATCACAGGTCTGTGATTCCCTTCAGGAAGTTATGTTGACTAAAGAAATGATACAGCAACCGAAGCATGTTGTTTACAGGAAGGCCATCATCTGCCGAGTATGATTTGTCCATTGTTAAAAACTTTAATCACATGTATCTTTGAGTTACTTTTTCCCAGGCTCTCATGGCTACAATGGTAATATCAGTAAGTACCAATAGTAAAAATTCCTTTTGGTTGATATCAATTAAAATTATGATGGTGAAGGAAGTGATTGAGAAAATTCATACAGACCACAATAGGAATAAGAGACAGATGTGGAAGTCAAGAGCCTCAGCACTGCAGTGGTCTGGGGGCTTGAAGGGGCTTGTCTTGAAAGCATGGAGGACAACATTCCCTATAGAGATGCTTCTTCATTAACTCATCAATTCTTCAAATAAATAGAAGTTGACTACCTGCTATGTGTGGGCCATCAAGCTCAGGGCTGGAGAAGCAAAAGGTGAACAGACATGCTCTCTGCCCTCATGGAGCTCCGTCATTCTGTTGAGGACTCTTGTGAGTTCACATAAGACATGCTAGGAACATGTTGATGATTTCGAGAAGGTTATATAATCTAGAAGGAGGCTGAGGTTCCAACAATACCATGGGTGGAGGCCGAGTCAGAAAGAAACTGCGTATTTAAGTTACAGTCCTCCTGTGGTCCCACAGGTTGGGAAAACAGCAATTGCTAAAACGCTGATATTGAAAAGAACACTCAATATCCCTCCTCATGCCTTTTTTATAAAGTCCCAGAGGATTATTCACCCATACAAATAGTGTTCCTTGTACTGAACATGTATTATTTTAAATACTCAGTTTCCTAATGGGTAATATTGCTATTGCCCATCTCATAGGCATGGTGTGGGAATTTAAATTAGATGTCATACATAAAGAAGAATGAGAGAATAGGACCTAAAAATAGCCATGAAAGATACCTATTATAAAGGAAGTCCTTTCCCCCGTTCTGCAAAGTAACTATTATGCCAAGAACACCCTTCTCTCACAAAAATGCATAAAATCTTCTATCTCACTTTCCACCGCACCCTTTTGCTTCATGCCTAAAGCTGCAAAATGAGAAGTGAAACCATAGCAGTTCTTTGTGTGGCTAACACTAGTCAAGGGTTTTTCACTGAGACCGTGAATCATCAGGCAAATGCATATGCATACATATTATCTATACCAAGTGATTTATTTATAACACATTTTTCTCCAGGAAGGACATGAGGAAGATTCAAAGATAGCATACATGAACAATAAGTTTAATCAATTAGAACTAGAAAATCTGGACAAAAAACAAAAACAGGAGAAAAAGACACTAAGGATAAACTGTAGCATAGTGTTTTCCTATCCTAACTCAGAGAGAACCCCTAGTGTTTTGGATACTATGACTTTTAGAGAGAGCCAAAACTCACATTCACTACTTCCCATGCATATCTTGGGATTCACTTCTCCGAGAGTCTAGTTAACTCAGTTATAAAACAACAGTAGACTATTACTCTGTAAAGCTGTTGTAAGTTATTTTCCAAATGTCCTCATTGCTTTCTTTGAATGCATCATTTTTGGAGAAACTGGGTGAGAGTTTTGTTTTCTGCAAACTCCCCTAACCATGATCTACATTAACCTCAGGAACATTATTTTCTCAACGATAACCTCTACTCTTTTGTAAATGCGGTCATCGAGTCATACCCAGCAAGAAGCAGCAATGTGTGCTCCATATCTTGAATCATTTTACAGTCCCCTGAGGAATTCAGTGTGCCATCAAACTACACGCATCTGACGCAGAAGAAATCTTTGCTGTAACTCCCGTCATGTAGATGCCCCAGCTTTATCAGCCCATGCATTTCTTGATCATCAGAAAGAGCTGACTTCCTGAGGTCATCCCACTTCTTGCTTTTCCTCTAGCCCAGATTTTTCACTAGGAGACCAAGAAGTTGAACTCCTCTCCCCGATTACAATTAGTGCCACTTTCAACCAAATTATTAATGCTACCATTATGACAGTTGTAACTTCATAGGTAATAAATTTAGAATAACATCAAGTGACAAAGTGATGGAGTGTATTTTACATATTTGCTTGAAAGATAGTGGTTAAATATGGATATTTCCAGCATGTCTCTAAGAACCTTATTTATGATAAAGGAAAGAGAAGATGTCCAAAATGAGAAATGGTTTTATAAAAACAAAAATATATCAGGGACTATTAGTTAATAAATAGACATGCTAAGGCATGACCAGGATGTTTGTAAATAAGTGTTAATCAAGTTTCCTTATGAACTTATGGCAGAATTTTAATTTTTATAAGGAAACTGACTTAAAGTGGAGGGAAGATCTGAATCCGGAGCCTCTCGAGTCACAAGTAGAATTTTAATTGTATTCAATGTAAAAGAGAAAAGTAAACGAAGACCCAATGAAGTTGAAACTCCCATATCTGCTTTGTTTTAAAATGACTAAAATGTAAAATATGAGGTGCTTTCCATCCAAAAGGATCAGGAGAACTATGACCTTTTCTGATCTCACTGGGGCCAGTCTCTTAGCTATAATTCAATTTTATGGGGTAAAAGTTGAGTTGACTTTCCCTCTCCTGGATTCCTTAGCTGAGTTGGTTAAAACATCACCTGGAGGTTCTGTGTTTTAGCACAGTATTTATTCCCTCTGCCTTGTAAACTCTGTGAGATCATCTGCCCTGTGTATCTTGTGTACCACTGAATCATGATCCCTTAACACAATGGCTACAGTGTTCCAACATTTAATACTTGTTAACCGAACAAGTACTGAATCCAGCTGCACAAGAAGTACCTCAGGAGTTTTTCCTCCTCAGATAGTGGTTGTTGCTTCATGCTGACCGCTTTCTGCATCTGCCGTTCCTTCTGGGCTCCATGGTTTGCCATCGAGCAAGGCTTTTCTGAGTCGTCTCCAGAAGATGTGCCGCCCCAGGACACTGTCCTCCCACTCCAGGTAAGTGTTCCTGCTGAGAAGGCGATACAGCTCCACCTGCTGCCGGAGCAGGGACTTCTCCACCTTCTGAAGGACAATGAAAATGATGCCCGCGCGACTGCTCAGAAACTGCCAGGTCTGGGCAATCTCATACTCAAAAATACACCATCGGCTCTGGATGAAGTGCTGGGATACCACGACGATAACCTTTCGGCTCTTGTGGAAACCTTCCTGGATGATGTTGGCAGCGATGGCCACACCAGGAATAAAGTCTCTGTAGTGAAGGCAGAGCTGAAAGGGGGGCACCCCCTCCTCCAAGTTCTTTACCAACTCATTCCTCACCCAGTCCTCATCCTGGCTTGAGTAGATAACAAAGGCATCGTAGGTGCTTTCACCTCTGCCATACTTTTTGCAGCCAGCAAGAAGCATCAGGTGGAAATAGAACTTATAAACCAGAACTGCTACCACAGATACCACGAGTACAGCGAGAACTGACAGACTAATGACAGACTTGCTCATCTGACAGGTGGCGTTTCTAAAACTGAGTACAGGCACACCCTGCATATCTAAAGGTTTCACACACACCATTTGTGTAACTCCCACCAAGAGATGCCTGTGGTCCTTGACCCACTGCAGAAAACTCTGGTGTTCACAAATGCAAGCAAAGCAATTCCCAGTGAGATTTAAGGAAGTTAGATTACTTGGGAAATGCTGTAGTTCTTGCCTATTGGAGGCCACTATACGATTAAAACTGTAGTCCAGATCCTGGAGAGAGTGGAGAAATTTATAAGGAAATAGATCCAAGGACAAAAGGCGGTTGTGACTCATATTTAGTGACTTAAGTTTAATGAGTGAGCCAAATGCCACCTGGGACACTCGTTCTAGTTGACAATTAGAGAGGTCCAGGAAGGTTAAGTTAGTCAGTGCTTTGAAGATATTTGGTACGGAGTTGTCCTGAAAAGAATTGCCAGCCATTTTCAAGACTCTGAGGCTGAACAAGCCATCAAAGATACCCTCGAAGATAATTTGGATGCGAGTATAAGAAATATCAAGGTAAAGTAGGTTTTTAAGTGATAGGAATACTGAAAAATCACTGGCCTGTTTCAAATTGGAACACTGGAAATCCAGATATTCTAGTTGCTCTAAGCCCAAGAAGTTTGAGCTCATGGTAATAATATCATTAAAACTCAGATCTAAGTGTTTCAGTCTAGTTGTCCCCCAAAAAGAGTGAGAACAGCAACTCTTTAAACTCAAACCATTTCTACTGAGATCTAGAAACTCAAGTTTTGGTAGTTTAACTTCAATAAAAGTGCTCATACCTTTGTTGGCAGTGAAAACCAACTTTTTGAGAGAGTCAAGCTCCAGCATGGGAAAATGTTCAAATTTAGAGTTAGTTAGTTTTAAGTGTTGCCATTTGAAATCTTTAGAAAGGCCTTCTAGCCTTTTTAAATACAGACTCACCAGAGAAATTGTAGAAACATTTGCCAAACAATTAAAAAAGCTAATATCATCCTCTGAGAAGTCATCAAAGTATGTCATCCGGAATTCGTCAATGGTCAAATTGCACAGTCCCTCTGCGGCAGATGTGTCAAAATGTTTTATGACTCTTTCATTTTTAAATTCTCCTAGAACCAACCGATTGATTTTTAAGCCAGCCAGGCCTTGAATACAAGTTTTCATAACATCTGTACTGTTAAAATTACTTCTCAAAGTTAGTTCATGGAGCTTAATTTCTTTAAAGGTACCTTGTTGGATGAAGTCTAAAGGGTTCAGGGACAAGTCTAAAGAGAGTTTGAATGGGGGCATTTGATGTAGAACCTGTAGGTCTTTATGACAAATAGTTTGGATCTTGTTATTGGAAAGGTCTAAGTGCTCCAGGTTGGACAGGTTAGAAAAATATTCAGGTAACTTGAAGGAATCGATAAGATTGTGAGCCACATTAAGCTCCTTCAGGGTTTTCAGATGTCCAATGGGGAAGTCCTCTAGAGACACTAGGTTTATCTCCACGGCCACCAGTGTCTGTAAACTTGATAGTCCAGAAAAGGCTCCCATGGCTAAGCTCTGGATGGGGTTTCCTGTCAATATCAAGGTGGAGAGATGGTTTAGACCCTCATATGCGTTATCTTCAATCATCTGAATTTCACACCTACAGAGAAAAGGATACAGATTATGTAGTATGTCTGCTGAATAGAAAACCCAAAATGGAAAAATAGCCCTCAGTTATCTAGCTCTTCATACAGATTTGACGTGCCATATGATTGTGCATAGGCAAAGACATCAAACAGGCCTGAACAAATAATAAACTTCACAGCTTTGGTATTATCATACTATCTATAATGATAATCTCTCTCTCTCTCTCTCTCTCTCTCTCTCTCTCTCTCGCTCTCGCTCTCGGTGTACTAAACAGAGACAGTACATTTATCAAAAAGAAATCAGTTAAAGATCAATAACTGGGGCACATAAAGACTATATGACTGATGGAGTATGTAACAGCCTTTGATCAACTTTAGCTATTCCCTACCACAAGTAAGCATGATCATAGATCTGATTGGTACAGATGATGCAGATAGTTGTTATTTGTTAGGTATGATAAATGACTGGCGAATGTCAATTTCAAAGATAAAAAGAAATTACGTATGTATCACAGAGACCCTTAATGTTGATAAAAAGTTATCCTTATATGATTGCCAGATATTTGAAAGTTGTCATTATCAGAGGTACATGTTAATAACAGATGATAGGGATGAGTTTTTTGGAAGAAAAGTCTGCTAGAGTTGACATCAAGGGAACACACTCAAAGCAGGCTTCTCTAAGAACAGTTAAGGTGAACTCTGGAAGATGAGTAGAGATTCACAAGAAAGGAAGTGAACAGAAGAGCAGATACAAAAGCCTCAAGTTAGGCGGCAGCTGTCATACATGGAGGAAAACATCTTTTGTGTCTGGAGTACAGAGAGAGAAGTGGAGAGGTATCAGATGTAGTGGTGAAGAAAGGAGGTTACAATAAGACCAAAGCTTTCAGACTAGAAAAAGTACTTTGAATTTCACCCCCAGTAAAATGGAAGCCATGCTATATACAATGTTCATAGAGGTATCCTAGAGACAAGGCTCTTATCCAGCCAACAAACAGTGAACTAATGGTAAACTCTTGCTAGCATTGCAAGTGCCCGCCAGTAGGGTTTGTAAATGAGTGCTTTCCTAGTGCACCCTGAATCACATTTGCAATGGTCCCCACTCGCCTGATCACCCTTCAGGAAGTTTATAGGTAATAAAATCCTTCCTATCCAAGGTTTTATAATTGATGGGCAACTTGATAGATGGTGGTGGGTGCAGTCAAAAGAACAATGGACAACAGAGCCAAGACTTCCAGTTCTGGTGTCTCTGCTTGTCCTTTCATACTGCATGAACTTGGCAACTCTTTTTCCTCTACAAGCCTCAGTTATCACATTTCTAAGTGAAGCAACTAAAGTTGATTATTTCTCAAGTTGCTTTCAGTAATATGTTTTTATAGCTGATAATCTTATGTATATATCACTCTATGCATCACACAAGACTAAAAGGGTCTTCCTGTGTCTCTGTTCTGTCAAAGCATGCTCATCACTTTAGAGAAGTAGAATGTTAAGATGAAGAAAACATTTAACTTAGAAGCAGGAGATGTGAACTCGAATCTCTGATCCACTGCCAACAAGCTACATGAATGTAGATAAATCACTTAAACTCTCCAAGCCTGTTTCTTTTATATATATAATTTTATATATACATATATATATAGACATGTAGACATATAGGCATATATATACATAGATACATAGATAGGTAGGTAGGTAGGTAGATAGATAGATAGATAGATAGATAGATAGATAGATGGATAGATAATCAATAGATTTCTATGGGGGGAAAAGGTTTCCTGGTCTATCACAAAGCATCCTTAGAGAACTAGTTGAATTACTGTATATGAACATTGTAAATCAATATGAATAGACAAAGGATATCTATTCCAGCAGTCCTCAACCTTTTTGGTGCCGGGGACTGGTGCTCCTCTGAGAATCTCATGCCTGATGATCTGAGGTGGAGCTCAGGCAGTGATGCTAGTGCTGGGGAGCGTCTCCAAATACAGATGGAGCTTTGCTCTCTTGCCTGCCGCCCTTATAGCAGAGTGTACAACATATAGCAAGTAGCCAACGATATCTGCTGATGAAAGAGTTTGAGTTCACTTTCTCTCCTGACTTAAAAGAAAATTCAGAGATAGAATTTTTCTTAGAAACTATCTCTTGTCCAACTGCTCAGTTCACAGACTTTATCTGTGAAACTGAGACCTGAAGATGAGAGGTGGCTTGCTCAAAATTATATAGCAAGTATGACATCTATTGAATAAATGTATAAGTGAGTAAAGATGAGATTCCACCAACTAGGCTTTCCGGCTC
The DNA here is from genome assembly GCF_014176215.1 of Rousettus aegyptiacus. NCBI lineage: Eukaryota > Metazoa > Chordata > Mammalia > Chiroptera > Pteropodidae > Rousettus > Rousettus aegyptiacus. Next base: position 13,995,396 of record NW_023416306.1, read on the forward strand.
AATAATGAAACAATACAACAATGAACATTTTACCTTGTACAGTGTCTACATGCTCATTCATTACCTAGACAAATCCAGCACCTGCAGTTCTGAGAAGTTGGAGAAGCTATGGCTGCTTAGATGCCTCAGAGGGTTAAAGCTCAGATCCAGTTCCTTGACTGATGTGGGGATGTTATTGGGGATTTTGTAGAGATTCAGCTCCATGCACTGGTAGGTAATGTGAGGAACCACCTGCAATGATCATACATTATATGCAGTGTTTTACTGTGTACACCTCAATATACCTCTCCCCTTTCCTAGGCAAGAGTCTGGGAGGCCCTTAGTACAAGCTGAGGGGCTAGTCGACCTTCCTTTGTCCTTCCATTCATCTGTCCGTCCATCCATCCATCCATTTATCTATTCACTTCACACTTATAGAACGTATTACTCTAGATTAAGAAGGAAAGAACACCTACCGTGTACCCAGTGTTCCAACCTCTACTATAATAATGGCAACATTGACCAAGAAGCAATAGAGTCGAGTGGTGAAGAGCTGAGTCTCTGGAGTCCCAAAACTTGGGATTTCACCCCAGCTCTTCTTTGTGTTTTAGGACAAGACTTTTTTCCCCTAAGTAATTCCCCGCATTGTATATAGCCTTGGGGAGATTGCCAATCAAGGTGTCCAGACCTCCCTTAATCATAGCCCAGTTTTTGCCAGGTTAATAAGCTTGGCTTATTAACCTTAGATCAGGTGATTCAGAAATGGGGCAGGGGGGAATCTTTAAAGGACATGGACTTCAGTGGCAAGATCTAGCGAATAATGTCAAGTGTTTTATGCTGTCTTGGTTTCTGTGTTGGTTTCTATTATTCTTTCCTGAATTATTTGTCAGTGTTGTTCTCTAATCTCCCATTTAATTTCTGAATTCTCTGATTTCTTTAACAAAATGTCTTGCTTAAGCCTGCTAATTTTGGCTTTCTATTGTTTAATACCAGTAGAATCTGTTAAAAGGATTAAATGAGATAAGGTATTTAAAGAGATTATCTCAAAGCTTATTCTAGTATAAATGATCAATAAACGTTAACATTTATTAGTATTAGTTGTTATTAATCCCTTACTATATACCAGTATATTTCTTATGTTATATATTTTAACTTAATCTTCAAATAAACTTTTTAAAGAAGAAGAATAATTCAAAGAGATAAAATAATGTGTTAAAGTCTCACAGGCTATACACACAGGTCCTCACTTCACATGTCTGCTTAAATGTTACCCTTTTTTTAATTTAAATTTTTTCCAATTAAAGTCGACATTCAATCTTATATTAGTTTCAGGTATATACATATATAATGGTTAGACATTTATATAATTTATAAAGAGATCCCCCAGTAAGTCTGGTACCCACCTGACACCATATACATAGTTATTACGATATTATTGACTATATTCCCTGTGCTGTACTTATTTACATTCCTGTGACCATTACCCTTTTTAGGAGCCTCACAGACCATACTGTATAATAGAGGATGTTGCCAGTAACTTTTCTCATGCCCTCGTTCATCCTCTTTCTCGGATGCATCACCCTCTGACATCATGTTGTCCACATGATTGTTCCATATATACTGGTCATCTCCCTCACTAGATTGTACGCTGTGAAGGTCTTGCTCTCTGCTGTGTCTCCAGCACTCAGAATGGTGCCTGGCAAATGCTCGATGCTTAATAAATCTTTGTCGAATAAATCCATAAATAACTAATTGAATGGAGGTTTGCTTAAATCCAAATTTTCTGTTTAGTGTTAAGAGCAGTATAAAGACCAACATGACATGGCTCCAGACTTTGATGAGCTTATTCTAGAATAAGGGTTAAGATGGGAGCACAACTCATACTACTGAAAATGGCCATTAACAAGGTTTGAAAAATATTTCCTCTGGTTCACAAAAGGTAGAGATCGATTGTGGATACAGGGGTGGTAAACGGCTTTTGAGAAAGAGAAGATTTCAAAGTGGGTCTTGAAGGATGAGCAAGATTTAGACACATGGAAAGAGTAAAAGGCAAAAACGTTGTGAATAAAGAGGGGTGAAAAACTAGTTTAGATTAGGTGGAGCATGGAGGAAATGGTAAAACCCCAAGCCAGAGGGGAAGCCGGAGCTGGATAAGGAGGGCCCTATACTTTGTTCTCTGGCGGTACTTTTAATTGTTTCACACATATAAATTGAACAACGACTATGTACTGAACACTGGAATATAGTGATAAATAAAGCCATCAATGATCTTGCCCTCTTACAGATTCCATTTCAAAGGGAAAGACAATGAACAGATAAACAAATACATACAGTGACATGCTATAAAAATAATAAAGCAGCATAAAAGATTAGAGGTAGATGGGAAGTGGAAGGGAAGTGGATCAAGGAAGAAATTCCAAAGAAGGCGACATTAAAGCAGAGATCTGAATAAAGGGAGGGATTAAGCTGAGGAAATATCTAGGGCTGCACTGTCTAACATGTTGGCCACTAGTGACACAAGGCAATTGACTGTGACGAATGTGGATAGTCTAAACTGACGTGTATGATAAAGGTAAAATATATACGAAAGATTTAATCTCAACAAAACAAAGTAAAAAATATTTTTAATAGTTTAGTGTAAATTACATTTCAAAATCATATTTTAAATATACTGGGTTCCATAAAAATATTAAAATTAAATTCATCTTTTTATTTTTTAACATGTCTACTAGAAAATTTTAAACTATGTTTTAAATTTAGTTAGTTAAAATTTGGTTAGTTAAATTTATTATTTAAATTTACATATGTGTTCTACATTATATTACCATTGGGTGGCCCCGATCTAGGGGAAAAGCATTCCAGCTAGAGGGATTAGCAGTGCAAAGGTTTTGTGCTAGGAAACAGTCCTAATAGCAATGAAAAGTTATTATGCTTTTAAAGAGGATAATTTGTCAGAACTGAGCCTCAGAAAAAAACAGCAACAACAAATAAACAACAAACGAAAATGTACACAGTGGGTTAAAGGAAGGGAGCTGTGGAGTCAGGAGACTAATTACTACCCAAGAGTCAAGGCTAGAGAAATTGAGGACTTGCCCTAGGCTGGCACTGAGGGAATAGGCAGGGTTAGGAGATCAGAAGACTATGGGGCATGAAGAAAGAGAGAAGCCAAGAGTAAGTCTGATTTTATCTGAAGGTGACAATAATTGGAGGATCTGTCCCTATTAACTTAATGGCAGGAGAGTCACAGAAGGACAAGGAGTAGGACTGTGGGCAGGGAATTGGAGGAACAGAAGACTGAGATATCAAATTCATCTTTGTTAAATATTAAAGTCCACTATTTCCCTCACATCATCTGGTTTATGCCTTTGTTGAGTTTCTGAACCCGCTACACCCTGAAATTCCAGGACATTCTCTTGGCTTATTGGTTCTATCATGGGCTCCCAAAGCAATTAGAAAGTCCATGCAGGGAAAAAACAAAAGAGATCCAGCATGAATGGGATTATGAACCAGCTGGTAGATGTTTCACAAAGAAAGAAACTATTGCATTAACTGACATTTTATGCCTTTTTCTCTTTTTTTCCTCCCCTCTTTATCTCCCTCTCTCTGTCTCTCTTTATTTCTGTCTCTCTCTCTCTTTTAAAATCTCTTTTCCTTTCATCCTTTGAGTAGAACTTTGACTAGATTCAGAAGTCTGAAATACACTTGGAAAGTTTGTTATATTAAGAGACAAGAAAAAAAAAATCTTCCTGAAATTGAAAGGGGCCAGGTGACTGCTTAGAGCTGAATGTACAGACAACCAGCAGAAAGGAATGATAGGAAGCAGCCTTCTTACGACTCTCTATTGAAGTAGGTATTACTATAATTCTTTTATAGATGTGAGAACCAGTCTCAGAGAGGTTGAATAACTTCTTCAAGGTCACACAGCCCAGAAACCTAAGAACAAGGATTTTAAGCGGGTTTATCTGACTGACCTAAAGCCCTAAATGGCACAGGATCCCATGGGCTGCCCGTGAGTGCCTAGTAATCATGAATTAGTTGGTTCCCACCTCTTTAAGATAATTTGACTCCTTTTTGCAAATGAAACTAACCAGGGCACCACACAGTGGGAAGTTCTTGGCAGAGGGCAATTTTTCAGAACCAAGACAAACCACACAGGAGATAAACTGACTTCGAACACATACCTGCACGCAAGGGTCCCAGCTCTCAGGTCTCAGGCAGGAAAGGAAGGCCATGGCTGGGATCAGAATCCCAGCCAGGCGGGTGGTAGGCATCATTCTGGCATTTTCTGTGGCCAAAAATGACCCTGTGAAAGCATATGTAACCGTAACCACCTGCCCGGGCAGCCTCCAAGGCACTGTCTTCTTTCCCTTGCTCAGTAACCCACAGCAATTACTGTATTCAAAGCAGCACAAGCTTATGGGGCAAGAGAGGAAGTGAGAGTGGCAAGCTGAGCATTCTGGAGTTTTGTTTCTCTAATATTCATGTGCCCTGTCTAAGGAGGGGAAGTTAGAGGAAGAAGAAGAAGAAAATGTCTGCAGACCGGTGTCGGGAGCAACAGCAAGAGGAAGCTGACTTTTGTCTCCCAGTGAGTCATCTGACCTCAGCGGTAGTGAACTTAAAAAAACAATCAGATTGGCCAAGCAGTCTGTTTACTGACTAGGGCAGTGGCTTTCCAGTGTTGTTTTCATAGTGGAAACATACTGTCTACATTAGTCTCCTACGGTTGCCAAACAAAATACCACAAACTGAGTGACTTAAACAACAGAATTTAATTTTTTTTCACAAAGTTCTGGAGGCTGGAGTCTGAGGTCAAGGTGTTAGCAGGACTGATTTCTTTTCGGGCTCTCTCCTTGGCTTTTTGATGCCCATCCTCTCTCCGTGTCTTCACATGGTCTTTCCTCTGTGTTTATCTGTATCCTAAATTCCTCTTCTTGTAAGGACATCAGTCATATTGGATGAAGGCCCGCCCAGATGACCTCATTTTACCTTAATTACCTTTTGAAAGACCTTATCTTAAAATACAGCCACATTCTGAGGAGTCAGGGTTGGATCTTCAACATTTAAATTGGGAGCGGGGTACACAATTTAACCCATAGCTCCAGGCAACCTTGTGAAATCTTGGGAGAAAAACTCACATTATGAAAAATAAAGCTCCAGTGAAACACAGTTTGAAAAACATAGGGATGGTGGGAAAAGATTGGGATGAAGAATCAAATACACTGAAATTCAAATCCAGGCTGGGTGATTTACCACCTTATGGCATTGGTCAAGTCACTTAAACTAAGAAGCCTTAATTTCTGGTCCGGAAAACTGGAATAATAGTTTTAATCACAACAAAAGCTGATATTTATGACATTCGTAGAATTAAGGCCTTGTGACAGTAGGCAAATGATATAAGCCACTAAGCCCTAACTTCTGGTCTTTGAAATGGAAATAATCTTGTTTGTCTTGCATGATTGAATTAAATTAATCTATATAAAATTCCTATTTAGTGCATGGCTCATCTGTGTATTCCAGATCCAATAAATATAAAGTGAAGTTGTGAAGGAGTGTGTCATAGGGGGCCGAGCACAAATTCTCGCAGCCTACTTTAACACAGCTCTAAAATTAAGCTAAAAATAGTCCCCCTGTCAAAATTTTGCTTTGAGGATTGAGACTATATCAAAGTCTTAAATGCCTGGCACAGAGTAGGTGCTCAATAAAATGTAGTTCCATGGAAAGTTAATAGCATTTCGCTTCCACATAGTCACCCGAGATGGAAATCTCCTTGGTTTCCTCATTTCTCTCATCAAATGCATATTAACTATACTTTCTTAGGTTCTATATTCTTGATGCTTTAGCTTGGGAGCCTCACTGAAAATAGATTGCCCCTCTCAGGGCTAGCCAGTTTTTAAAGACAGCGAATAATTTGCCCTGCAGCACACCTTTCATATTCAAACTAACCAATCCAAAGCCAGTTGCTGAACCATTTCCTCTGTCTGGCTTTTTTTCTCTAGGAGGCAAAATTCTTTCACCCTTATCATCACAGGGCCAGGTACCAGACAACTAGAGAAAACTCCCTAGTGCCAGAGCCTGTTAAAATGATTCAAACTAGGCAAACTGAAGCCTACTTACGCTACCTTTCCTCACCTTTCCCACAGAAACCACAACACAGGCCCCTGCCCGTGCTTTGCCCCCACTCCTGCCTTCTGGCCAGCCATGGTGCTTCCCCACGTGGCCCTGCACAGTACGGCATGGAAACCGTGAGTAACAAACTATCTTTCCAGCGACGATTCTCTCCTGAACTGTTGGTCTCACCACACCTGAATAATAAAACCTACATTTTAAAACCAAACATTCTACTTAGTCCCAGATATTTTATCTATAAAACAATTCTAAAATGTCCATCTTCATTTCTATTATGAATATTATGATACCTCTTGGCCTAGATTAGTGTAATACATTGTTAATGGGTTTTCCATCATCCAGACTCACCTCTCCTAATGTCTCAAATCTACCAATCCATCTTTATCTCGAAATCAAAGCCATCTTTCTAAAATTGCAAATGGAATTACCTCATTCCATGATAATAATATTCTGAGGTTGTATATTGTTCATAGCTCAGGCCTCTTGACCTCCCACCTCCATTGCACACACACACAAACACACACACACAACACACACACACACACACACGCACGCACGCACACTCTACCTCCTAAGAATAAATGTGTGTTATTTCAAGCCAGACACAACTAGACTTTTACTAGGACAGAGCGCTTAACTGAATAGAGTAATGTGAGTGAGTAGTGGTACAAATCCTCTTTCTTAGTCACTGAAGAGAAAACCTTTTGATGGTCAAGATGATGCCTAAGAGAAAGGGTTCAAGATGATATCCTAGACTCTATTTTAGAAGAAGTTAATATATATGTTTTATAAAAGTCTTCCTGAAAAATTCTATGACTAGAGAATTCACAATAGTGCCTTGTAAAAAATGCTTCCTTTTTATGGTATTAACACACTATCTACTGACCTTAACCAAAGATATCAGTTTTGTGTGTCTTTTCCAGAAGGCAGGCTATGTGTCAAAACAAAAGAGAAACTTTATGCCCTCAGTTATCAAATCTTGTTTGCTTTTGTTGATGGACGGACCACCATAGTGTTATAAGGAAGAGAGACAGTGGTGATTAGCTACCATTCTGGACCCATAATTTCTATTGTAGTGTAATAATAGTCATACCTTGGGCACAGTAGTAAAGACTTAGCCAGGGGCATGAAAAGTAACTTGGTTTTTCAGCCTCTTCACGTGGAACAAGGTCAACTCAGGAGCCATAATCATTCAGTCAGTGGAGGAATCCCAACTTCACCAGCATTCCGGAGGAAGTGTTCAATATTATTGGCAGGAACTGCACATTCAGTAAGAAATAATGAAAGAACAAAGCTGACCTGTGTTAGGTTAGGCTAATTGCTGTATCAAGCTCCAAATTTTAGTGACTTAACATAATAAAAGTTTATTTCTTGCTCATGAAATTCTCAGAGAGGATATTCCTGATTGGAGGTACTCCAAGAATAATTCATAGATCCAGATTCCTTTTATTTCGCTATGCTGCCATATTCAGCATGTAGCCTCTATGTTTGCTGCATAATGTGAGAAAAGCAAGTAGAAGACACAGATATATTAACTACCTCTGTTCAGAAGTGACTTGCATCAACTCTTCTTTCGCTCCACAGCCAGAACTAGTCCCAAGCTTTCTTTCTCCTCACCTTCAAGCCTCTTACCCCCACCAAAAACTAACTAACTAATTAACTAACTCTCTCTCTCTCTCTCTCTCTCTCTCTCACACACACACACACACACACAGACTCACTAATGGATATGCTCCGCAGCGCTAATTATATTCTATATTGTGAAAGAAAACACAAATCTCTGTTGATCACTGGGTTATCTATGCTACAACTTAAGCATCCTATAATATCCATTTCATGGTGATTAAAAGAGAGTAACCAGTGAGCAATCCTAACAGCCTGACTAAGAGAAGAAAGGTCTCCTTAGTTTGGCATATTTAAGAACTGAATCTGATTCTATCCAACAATTTGAAGTTTCATGTTTTTTCACATGCTAACATCTCTCAAATCAGAATGTGTCTCATATATGACAATATATTACAATTATAATTGTTTTTTTTTTTTCTATTTCATAGTGGCAAATTAAGTAGTGGTACTTCTTGTAATCAATGGTATCTCATATTCAATGAAGAACAGTTTGTCACTAAGAGAACAAAAAATCACAGGCTCTGTTTAAGTGCATAAAGGAAACAAATATTTAAACAGAGAATGGTGAGATTTGTTTCCTAAGGACACTTCAGAAAATGTACTAAAGTAATATATATTTTGCATCTACAAAAGGAAGTAGAGTATTCAATGTTTTCCAACTTTTTGACTCATGCAATTCTCTGTTATCCTTGCATACCTATTAGTTCTATCTGTTAATGTGCCATGGACCAGCATCCCCACGATCTCTAGTTCAGAAGTACTGCTCTTAAGCGGAGGCATAAAGAATATCCTCCTGGCTCCAGGTCACCCAATTTCCTGTCTCTAGGGCTGAGTCCTCATGTTCAATACTGCCCTGTACATCTGTATATTTTTCTTTTTAATGCACCTAGTACCAGAGGCAAGTGAGTATGCCTGCAGAGGGGCCATCAAGGCAAACAGCTTAAGGAATGCCTACTCCTCCCCAACCTGAAACATATGTGATGTTTCCTGTATTAATTTAAAATTACATTGAATTTCCCCTGACTGCATTGTTGGTCCTTACCAGTAGAATTTAAACTCTGTGAGGGTAGAGCCTTTGTCTAATATTCACATGTCTTGAGTGTATGGGTGGGTGCTCAGTAAATAGTTGATGAAATAATCAATAAGCAACACATCTGAATTTGTTTTCACTATAGAGCTGGTATTTTCAGTATTTGACACCTTTTCATATCGAGTAATGTGACTCATAAAGTGTCTAGTGATTATTCTGGGGCTTCTCTACACTTTTCTGTCCCCTGTAAGTATTCCCTGGGAGTACCTGTGTCCCCCCACTCTGTATTAAGCTACACAGAGAAGCAGAGTCATAGCAAGTGGATGAGGATAAAGGTCCTCATTGCAGTAAACACCATCCTATTCCTGGGATAGAAAAATCTTCCTTTACTCATGAACCTAAGGCTAAAGCTGGTTCATTACAGCCAAGAGGTATTTGCCTCTTTGCCTGTCTCTCTACTCCCCCAGTTTCCCAATGATTTTTTGCTTGTTCATTCAGACCCTGGAAAAGCATGCTTTAACAGAGAGAGAGTTATATTTAAAATATTTAATTATCCTATTTACTTCCTGGCATCGTCATTTCCTAGAATGTGACTTATTTTTAACATCACTGAGTGTCTTTGAATATACAATGGAAATTACCAGACCAACAAAGAAGCCACCATAGGGAGGCACAGGTGGCCAACCCGATCACTTGTCGTCCATTGTAAAGACTTTGCATCTTCTTGATACCTGCCCCAGCCTTCCCAGGCAGGCATTGTCACTCTCTCCCCAGTGCTCCCACAGCAATCACATGTCATGCTCAAAAGAGATTATCCGCCTCTCCCACTGGGCTTTTAGTTCTTTGCTGATAGCAGTCAAATCAGGTTTATCTGTATATATGCTGTGCCTGTCATAGTGCCTGATACCTAGTAGGAGTTCAATGAATGTTAGTTACATCAATGACTGTGATAGCTCTGGATTATTATAGCAACTCATTTGGTTTTCATTTCATATAGAGGCTAGTAAGATCCCAGAGAGGGCAGGTTGTGTCTGTTACCTTCATAGCTGTAGCCCTGATGCCTAGTCAGTACCAGGTACACAATAAATGCTCAATAAACATTGATTGAATAAAAGAATGAGTGGATGACACATAATCAGTCCTTCCCTTGATTGATGGTCAGTCAGATTTCTCCTTTTCCTCACAACTTCTCTTGAAGAAGAGGAAGGAGAAATTGCAAAAGAATATCTGCCGCTTTTTCTAGAAGGCAAATTCCAACAAAATACTTTGATCTGGTATCTGATGCAATTCTGTGCTAGGCTTGCAGGTCACATTATATAACACGTTAATGTGGACAGCACATGCTTGCATCAGCCGGGGCACATATCTTTAGAAGAAAAGTAATAAGGACATGAGTAAATAAATATTACTTGTCAACTAGCTGGTTTAGTCCACGAGTAGCTCTCCTTTTCTCCTATCTTCCACACTAGAGGAATCCAAGAATCTGGAGTTGATTAAAATGGGAAAATGATGAACAAATATGCAAACTGAGCAAATAGACATGGAGCACTGAAAAGTACACAGTGAACACTTCTCTTGAAGTTTAGGAGGTATAACTTGACCCATACAGAGTCCAAAGTGTGGTGCGGAATTCAGAATGGCATTCCTTGTAAAATTAACTTATCTCACAGACCCTCCACAGATCTCCAGCTTTATCCCCAACCTTTGCAAAAGCCCTACTCATGTGCTCTCCCTCCCCCTGCAGAAAGTGTCACCCTCAAATCCCGTTCCTCACATGTCCTCCACCCCTGCAGACCCTTGTCCTTAACTCTTCTCTTCCTGCCAAAGTCTCAGCATTCTGTTAGCTAGAGTTCAATGTAAGTCGTTAGTTTTTTCTGCTTGGCTCGGTGATGTTGATGGTTATAGAAAAGGGGACTCAACTGACCCTAAGGAGAAGGCTGTGGGACAAAGAAGCCCTTGTGGAATGGCCACCATAGGGAAAAAAATAAAATAAAATAAAAATAGCCCCAAAAGATGGATACTTACACCGTAAAGGTGAAACTCTTTTCAACCAATTATTTTATATTTTATGTTTCTATAAGTACTTTCCTCCTTCCTGCTTTGAGTCAAAATAGGAAAAAAAAGAAAAACATTTTCTAGTGCCTTGATCTTAGAAGGTTTAGGCTCCAGGGAGCAGGAAGATGCAGAGAGAGAGAAAATAAAAAGCTTAATGCGACATTGTGAAAAAGGATTGTGCTTTGGGTAACATAAAAATATGTTTAGAATGCTAAACCTAAATATGTTTCTATTTTGACTCTGCCCTTTTAATCCACGTCAAAGGGACCATGCCTTTCTCATCTTTGACTCCTATAGAGCTCAGCATAGGGAACTGTTCAGAGTAAATATCCATTGAATGTTCCCGGAGTGGCACAATGAGAGATTAATCTCAATGATGAGTCATGGAATAATAACCGAAATACACGGGCTATGCATTCTGTTGGGAGTCTTTGCTTCTAATACTTACTCCATCGCTAGCTGTGTGACTTCAACCAAGTCACTTAACTTCTAGAGCCCTTAGTTTTCTTCATATAACAATGCTTCTCCTAAGTTGAAAATGAGGTAATATATGCTAAGACCATGACAGCTTTAAGATATATTATTTTAATTTATGTTAAAACTTGATGGAGATTTCTTATTGCTTGTGGAAAATAACACCCGATGTGCCTTTTTGATTATTCTAGGTTGATTTCTTAATATTGTACCATTTCGCGTTGAAAAAGATACAAAGTAAATGCCTGATGGAGCTCCTATTACTTTGTACGTTGGGGTTTAATTCCCACAATCCGTTTTCTTCACTAACGGAGCATAGGCCAACTTAACCAGAGCTACTGGAATTGAGTGTGAAAAGGAAGTGATGACTCAGGGTGTTTGGGGGAAGATATTGTCCTCCAAGACTTTAGCCTCAACTCAAAGCTGATCTCCACATAGCTGTCTGGTTCCTTCGGCATCCCCGACTCCCAGTCCCACACGCTCTGACACACCAGGTCCCAGCAATCTCACTTTTCTCTGGATTTCTCTAGAAGTATTGTTCTAGCCTTTATGAATATGTATTTGTATTAAAAGGCATTTTATCATAGCTAATATCCCTCCAAAACCAGGAACTGCCGAAGGCCAAGAACCTTTCTTTGCATATATATGTATTCTACATAGCATTTTACACTGTGGTAAAAGTTGACAACTGCAAGGGAGGAAGGGAGGAAGAGAAAGAAGAGGAAAATAAATGAATAAACTTGATAATAGATTACATTTTTAAAAGTCAAAATTGGAAAACTATCCATACTGTATCTCCCCCAAATAAAATAAAATTATTCGACATTGCAATATGGTACGAAGTTCAAAAATGATGCAACTAAAAAAAAAAAAAATCCTCATTCTCTGAGTAAAGAAGTAAATGCTCTCTGTACTTCCTTATACTAAGGTGCTCTGGGACTCCATAGTCAGAGCTGCACGATGAAGCCCGTGGGCCCAACTGCTTGGGGTCTCTCAATAGGCATCTGCTTCATTTTCACCAACCACAAGCCTTTGCTTCTGCTTCTGTGTGGTTCTAGCTGGAGAACACAGGCTAGAAAGTTGGCCATTCTAAAATATCTTCTCCACTTGGTAGGTGGTTTCCATGAAGGTTCCTTATTCCCACGTAACTCCTTAGCTTTAAAATGTGCTGAAACGCCAGTTTGAAATTAGACTCAGAGCCATATGGCAAAGCTGAGGGGCAGCATATGGCTGCAGATTGCTCAATGCTGATCTACAGCATCTTAAGCTCACCTTCTATCTCTCTTTACACAGGAGGCGGTGATAGGGTCAGAGTTCTGTATTTTGAATTGCTCTGCCCTTTTGCGGGAAAATGAGACTCAAATACAGTATACATGTTGAAGCTTATTTTGGTTTTCTCGATCATGGTGGGAGTTAAGTGCAGAGAAATATTTATACTCATACTTGGGTCAATGGGAAGTAAATTGTTAGGGTTAGAGATCCAGTCTGTGAACTCGAACTATGGGCCGTGCAATAGAAATGTGACTTTAAGTCAACCTAATGAGATCTTACTTGCAGATTTAGCATGCCAATGTAAACTGCTGATGGGGACAAATCAGCCAGTCCCATGAAAACAAGAAGCTTACTGTTTAACAGTGAATACAATGAGATAAGTAGAGAGAGGAGTTCTGTGGTCAAGACGTGGAAGGTAATTTTTTAAAAAGATGAAAGATCTGGAAAGAAGAGGGTACAGAGGAAAATGGAAGTGAACTGCAAGCAATCGAAAAGAAAGAATAAACATACACAGTGAAGTAAATAATTCAGGATTTTTCCCTAAAAATGCTGGGCTACTGGGCCAGTCTCCTTCCTCACCTCACTTCACTACCAATACCACCTTTATTGTGAGGACAAGGGATACTCATAACTGAGTTCAAATTCCTCAAAGGTTGACTGAGCCACTGCTAGTGGTTTGGCCCCTGCCCCTCATTCGTCTCTTTTATGGAATCAAATTTCTAAGGAAAAAGCTCTCATTTCCATGAGTAATTACTTTTTTTCTTTATGAAAACTAAAACTTAGTTATTCAAATGCACTTTTCACACAATGAAATCTGGCAGTGCTAGAACTCACATCCATATATATGTATGTGTATATATGTATGTGTATATGTATATATATGTATGTGTGTTTGTGTGTATGTATGTATGTGTGCATTCCAGCTGCATATACTATTAAACAAACCAACACACATGTAGACAATGGGGCAAATCCTTTAATGTGGAAGAAAGAAGAGCCATCACAGACACCCTAGGGGAGTAAGACAAACAAGAAGAGAGAAAGGGTTTTAGAACTCTGAAATACTACCGATCACTGTGATTCTCAGCATCATCATCACTATTGCCGTCACCAGTTGAGATCCAGGGAAGTAGTTTTGATAACAATATATCACTGAACTGTCACTGAGGAACTAAACAGCTTTATTGAGGCTTACCATACAATTCATTTATTCAAAGTGTATATTCCAAAGGTTTTTAATATATTCACAAATATGTTCTGCCATCACCATAGGCAATTTTAGAACTTTTTCATCACCATAAAAAGAAACTCTGGACTCCTTAGCTATCATTGCTGTATCCTCTGTCCATTGTTCCAGGACTAAGTAAGCCCTAATGTACTTTCTGTCTCTATGGACTTACCTATTCTGAACATTTCATATAAACGGAATGGTATAATATGTAGTCTTTTATGACTGGCTTCTTTCACATAGCATACTGTTTTCAAGGCTCACCCATGTTGTAGTATTTATCAGCACTTCATTCCTTTTTTATAGCTGGATAAAATTCTATTGTATGACTGCACTACAATTTGGTTATCCATTCACAGGGATTTCATTGAATCTATAGATCAATTTGGGAAATACTGTCATCTTATCAATTTTAAGTCTTTCAATCCAGTTAACAATCTAGTGATTGTTTCATTTCATTTATACTTTTCAATGCTAGAATTCATGTTTTGTTCATTTTTATAATTATCTGACCTACATTTTTATTTATATCTACAATGAATCTACCAGTATCATCCCAATTGCCATTCATCACAGCCTCCACTGTTTTGGGGAGAGCTCCTAGTTTGAAATTCCCAATACTTTTTTGCAAATGAATTCCATTCCTTTGAGAAGATATTAGGAACTGCTTTAAGGCTTGCTTCTTCCCCTAGGCAAAATCTCTGAACCAACCCTTTGAAGCTGGAGATTGGAACAATGCCATTCTTCTCTCTGAATGACACTCCCCATTTTAGGAGTTGAATGCTCAGTAAATGCTGGTGACAGTAGTATCTGGTCTTCTTGGCTTGCCTCTCCCAGTATGGAATCTCTGCCTTACAAACTGAAACAAAGGAGATTGGCCTGTCATTATTCTCAGTGGTGCATACGCAAGGTAGAACCTGCATTCCATTAGTGGGGTGGTGAACAGAAGAAGGAAGCAGTCACCACTTGGCTGCACTGGCACAGAACTTAGCCTTGGCAACAGGGAGCTGATGGCAGGATGCGAAATGCTGACATATTGCTTCCCCTGGGAAGATAGCTTCTCTTTGGGGAGACTGAGGGAGATAGAGTCCTATGCTGTTGATAGAGTCAGTCTGGAGTGGAGTTTTTGTCCTGTTTCATTCAGCCAGGAGTGGGGAAGGGGTAACTATTGGTTTAGATATTATAAATTCTCACGATTCCTCCTGGATTTTAGTAGATTTTCTTGAATAAATGTTTCTCCGTTTGCTGTATGCTCTTTGGATCATTTCTAGAGAATAAAAAAATTTTAAATAATTTTTACCAGTTTTTATGCGGCGAAAATCTATAGAGCTCCTCATGCCGTCATACCAGAGGGCGAACGCAAAAGTAGGCAATTTTTTTAATGTCCTAAAAATAAGGACAGTAATCATAGCACAGTCAATGGGCACACAGAAGAACAATAGAGAAGAAGCAAAGGGACGTAAAGGAAAGAGGAATGGAGCACAAAGTAGAGAGAGAAATGACAGCAGGAAGACACAAAGAAAGATAGAAAAAGGAAAACAGTGCAAAACAGCAATATTGGATCCAAGTTGGGCCAGAGTAAATTTGGGTGTGGAGCAACTGACATAATCCTGATATCAGTCACTCTGGCCCTTCACCACACACTGACTTAACTTTCAACACCACCCATTATTTCACATATTCACGTGTCAAGTTTCCTAAAAGTGATCCCGAATTCTTATTTAAAGACTACACTTTTCCCCTTTCTATTTCAAAATATAGAAATCCTTCCTGTCCTTGAAGGATCAGCTCAAATGTGCGCCTCGTCCGGTACGCATACCCTTATTTTCTTAGAGTTGCCTTGATATCTGTTCTCTCCATTCTCTGATATTTCCGGATAATTTACCTGTATCTCATTTGGGAAATGATTTTTTTTTTCTCCAGAATACCTTTGCTCCTGCTTATTCCCAAATCTATTTCTCTGAGATACCCTCAGAGATCTTTTCAATTTCTATTTTCTTATGTTAACCAGGGTAAATTTACAATTAATAACCCTAATCAATACAGATACATACATACATATATATTTTTTTTTCTTTTTTTTAATTATGAAGGCTGATTGGCACAATGGTATGCTCGAAGTCTTTGCTCCATTAAATGAATAAATAGCATTGAATGAATGAATTGAATAAATTAATGTGAGAAATAATGAAGCATGCATGTTATCAAATTGGAAAACTGAGAAAAGCAACTCACTAACCTTGTGGAGAATGGAACAAAGAAAGATCAGGGAAACCAAGATTCTCTTGTTTGTGACTCTGTCACTAAAACTTGCTATATGATCTTGAGCAAAGAGCACCTACCTACATCTCTATAATTACCTCATCTGTAAAGGTAGGAGGTACACTTTTTTTTCCTGTTCCAAGTTTCTGGTGTGCTATACAAAGAGATTGATGAGAAAATAGGGCAACAAATTCCCAGATTCCCAGGTAATTTTAAATGTAAGAGCAAGACCATTTTTTAAATTAAATGAAAAAATATAAAAAGAAGGTGTAGCTATAAGATGTTGCACATTCTACTTTGGATCCCTAACAGACATTTCCCTCCTCTTTCTTCAAGTACACAATCAGCTCAAACAAAGAGCCTGCAACTTAGAAATGATTATTTTGAACAGAGAGAACACTGGACATAACATCACAGTTTGGAAAATCTTATCTCTCCAGAGTTTTTAGCCTAGATAATTGGATCAGCCTCTCTTGCAAATGCTGCTACCTCCCAAGTCTATGGAGAAATCCGATTTTAAATTGCCACTCAGAGCTGTGAGGAACCTTAACATCTCAATTAAACAGGTGACATAAGAATAAGAAGAGAGGAAAATAAGATGGTGAACTGGATAATTCTGGGGCGAAAGGGAATTTAATTCCTTCACTAAACAAAACATCATCTTCCTTTAAGCACAGGGTGTCAAATATCAGTGGCTCCAAATAAAAAACATATAAAAACTACAATAACAAAGAATTCAATTAAAGATATCTAATTTCTCCATAGCGCATTGAAATTTTAATATCTAACTATATAAGGGAAATTGGAACATACTAAATTTTTCCCAGATTTCAGAATGAATCACTTCTGGGTTTACAAAAAAGGCTCTTCTAAATGAAGCCAGACCACTTAACAACAATTTGCCAGAAGCTATCTCTGCCAAATGCTAATATATCAGAATCTCACTGACTTCGAGAAGAGAAGATACCTCTGAAGGATGTACGAAAATTATGGACTGCTTATATCAAAACTCTGACCTGCAGAAACATTTTCATCTAGAGTTTCTTCTTTGCTCAGAAGTTATGTTGGATTATCTATCAAAGGAAGAACATACTTCTAAGGAGAAGGAAAGGAAGTTTAATCTTGTCCTGAAAATAATTCCTCCCTAAACGGTTAAGAAACATTCCTTAGACCCAGGATATGTGGTTTTGTTCAGATTTAGAAATGATAAAACTGGATAATAATTCACATAGTAGATTTATTCCACTTGACTGAAAGCATAGTAGTAGGATTGAAATAGAGCATATTTTGGATACAGGAAGATTTTGATTTGAATCTCTGCTTCACATTTACTAATTGTGTAACTTGAGGTCCCCACTTTGTCTCCACCTATGAAATGGGGGTAAAGATTTTTTGTTTGTTTGTGTGTGTGTTTGTTTGTTTGTTTATGAGGATGACAAAAGGCTGACAAAATAATATGTAAAAAATCTAGTATAATGCCTGGCACAAAGTTAGTGTGTTAGATATCTAAGACACCATTATTTACTTTATTCTTTATTATTTTGTTCCTTTACAACTTAAAATTGTTCATGCCCCTAATTTTCTTCTCTGGGTATTATTGGTGGGGTAGAGCAAATAATCATGCCGACCCATAACTGGGATTGCCTAGTCCACCCTTACCGCCCCCTAAAGTATTCCTTTTAGTTTCAATGCATACTTGACCAGTGATTTGATAGAGGAAAGGGCACTAAATTCAGTGTCAGGAACTTGAATGGTTCTCCACCTCAATTGCAATATGATCTCGAACACATCACTCGACCCTTCAGGGACTCACCATCCAACTCTTCATTCTATAATATGGCTTTTTAACCTGGATGTGGTCCCCAAATATCCACGTACCCTATATGAAATTCCCAGCACTTCTCTTAAGTCTATGTAGCACTTTATAACTTGGAAAGTGTTTTCACATTCATTGACTCATAATAAGCCCCACCAGCTAATTCATCCTCTCAGTACTGTGATGTGAGAAAGAATCGGACATCTTATTCTACTTGAACCTTTTCAAATGAACCAATTAAATGAGACAAAACATCCAGAAATGTACTTAGAATAGTTTCAAACACATAGTAAGGTCAATAAATATAAGCTATAGTTGTTATATTTTGAAATAAATTATAAGATCTTTGGTAAATAAGGCCTTGTCTTATTTCTTCCAAAGTACTTTCTGCAAATCCCAAAATACATAGGATAGTGTGTGGATAGAGAGGATGCATCCAATAAATCTATACTGACTAAATGGATAAATTGATTGTAGAAATATCTTTGAAGCTAAACACCTTACAAATAATCAATAGGAGAGGTATTCGGTAGTGAGGAAAAAAGAGAGATTGTCATAGAACAAGTAGATTAAATAATCATACATGCGTATTGCATGTGTGTGTTTTTAACATCACTTTCTCTAATCAATTTCCAGCTTAACAAAAAGACAGTATATCTGTACAGAAGCCTAAGCATCTGTGTTCTGAAGCATTCACTACAAAAATGAACCATAGCCTTTTAAAAATCTACTGGAAAACTGATACCTTTCTAGGCTCCAAAGACTCCAATAGGAAGTGAGCATACAAAATAGCTGAGACTTTTGCATTCTACATGTTCTTCAGTTTGAATGTCACCTTCATAGAGATTTTTGGACAACCTATCTAGAAAGTATCCAAACCTTTCTTATAAGCTTGAGAGGAACACCAACTATGATCCTCCTAATTTTTACATTTATCTATTTTCTGATGTTATTTATACATGTCTTCTCTCTCTCTCTTCTTATTTTAATTTTATTATTAGTTTCAAGTATATGGTATATTGGTTAGACACTTATATAGTTTATAAAACGATCAATTGATGATAGCCATTCTGTCAGGTGTGAAGTGATATCTCATTGAGGTTTTAATTTGCATTTCTCTGATGATTAGTGACGTTGATCATCTTTTCATGTCTATTGGCCATCTGTATTTCCTCTTTTGAGAAATATCTGTTGAGGTCTTCTGCTCATTATTTTCTTCATTGTTGTTGAGTTGTATGAGTTCTTTACATATTTTGGATATTAACCTATTATCAGATGTATCGTAAGTGAATATCTTCTATTCAGGTGATTGCCTTTTTGTTTTGTTGATGATTTCCTTTGCTGTACAAAAAATTTTAGTCTGATGTAGTCCCATTTGTTTATTTTTTCTTTTGTTTCCCTTGCCCAAGGCTATATATCTGAAAAGAAATTACTGTTAACAAAGTCAGAGAGTTTACTGTTTATGTTTTCTTCTAGAAGTTTTATGGTCTCGGGTCTTATATTTAAGTCTTTAATCCATTTTGAGTCTTTTGTTGTATACAGTGTAAGAAGATAGTCCAGTTTCTTTCTTTCTTTTTATTTTATTTTATTTTTTGCATGTGTAGCACATGTTTTTTCTTGAGGCAGCATGGCATAGTAGCGAGAGCACGAATTTCAGAATCAGGCAGATCTTAGTGTAAATTCCAATTCTATTACTTACCATCTGATCATCCTTAGGCAAATTCTCGAAGTTAAAGGGACCTGCACATAAGAGCTGCTGATGGGAGGATGAAATTAAATAGCACATGTACACATTCAACAAATACTTGTTTCTTTTCTTTCATCCTCTTCTTTTTCTTCTAACCATATGACTCCATGTTTCTTGATGAAGGCACTCTTCTACTGTAGTGAAATGCCCTTCTTGGAGAAGAATGAGCATTTATTTCATTTGTTCTTCTGTTCTAGGTACACTTTGAACACTGTTTGAAGAATTAAATACCCTTAAAACACAAAAACTACCTTTCTACTCCCACCCATCCAAAAGCGTAGTTAACTGTTAGAAGAGTGGACAGATACCGATTACATATGTTGGTCTCATTCTTTTGTAGTACCCCCAAGGATCAAATGAAATAAGCAAACAAAGAACCTTCCCTGGGTACGTACAGAGTGATTTTTCCTGAAGAAGTAAAACCAATTAGTTTACAGAAAGTACTCCAATGAATTGTAGAAGATATAAAATTAAATGAAAGAGAATCATAGATTATACATAACTTGTGGCCTTCCCATTCAACAAAAAGTATGTTGTTTCATAGGTAACTAAGAGTTAGGAATACTTTTATTTGAAATACAGTTTTATTTCATGCAGTGGTAACTGGCATCTAAAATTGATGGACACACACAGATTCAAGTATAATGTAAACACATTAGCATGTGCGCTCGTGCGCATGCACGCACACACACACACACACACGCACGCACGCACGCACGCACCCTAGAGTCAGGGACCTGAATCAGTCTGTACACCTGGGAGAAAACAAGTAATTAAACTGACAGGTAACGAACATTCAGAGATAATTACCGGTAATACTCAGACACACATCTGATGATTAATAGCAATAAATTCCATGCAGGTGATTAATAAAGAGGCAGGCAGTGTAGAGATAATATATAAATGATTAATAATGAAACTCTCTTCCGTTCTGGAAGGAAAGAGAAGGGAGGACTAAGAAGTTTGTCTTTCCCAACAGCTGTCACTAAGAAGGTTTGACTGCATTGAGAAAACTAGGGAGAAGTTGGAAATAGAAACATACAGGCAGAAATTATTCAGGGAATTCTTGAGCAAGTTGTTTAACTGCTCTGTTTCAATGTCCTCATATGAAGATGGGACAAGATGATATCACAAGGCTTTTCTAGCTTTATTAAAAGACTGATTACCACTGACTTCTTTAAATGTTTTTAGATAAGGAACACGGTCAATGAGAAACTGCAGGAAGATTGGGTCAAAAAGTTTAATATTAAAGATTAAGAAAGGAAAATGTTGGATGTTTGCCAACAATTGAAATTAAGAATCTCTAGGATACGGACCTCAAAGTACTGATTCATGTACTGGGAGGCACGTGTTGAATAATTGTCTACTAACTACATTTTTCTAAATTTATCAGATTGAACGTGACTCCATTTTCTTACACAGGGTATCTTTCAAAGCTTACTTTTCTAAGAAATTTCAGTAAAATTTTCTCTTCCAAAAAGTAATTATTCTAGAATAGACACCAGTAAGAAAGCTGGCTTTGTTTTTCAACATGTTATGTGTGGAATCCTAGAAAGATTTTCTTAGATTTTTCTTGATTCCCTTGTTCGGAAATTTGAACCTGATTTACAAAAGAGCAAAGAAGGGAGAAGAAACATTTCTCTATGAAGACTAGCTCAAAAAGAGTGGATCTAAATAATTGAGTGAAAGGGATATCTTTGGCAAAGCCACTTATCTAGTCCTTACCTTCGCTGACAAGGAAAATGAAAACATTAAAGTAATTTTTCCTAAAGATAAGTAGTTGGGAGTAAAACTATATTAAATTTAGCCTAGTACTGGTCTTAGAACAAAAACACCTAGGTCATTATGCCTACTCTCTCACTACCTGTGAACTTGAGTAAGTGACATAAACTGTCTCTCTCACGGTCTCTGGGGGGTCTTCAAGGACATTGGCTGCTTAATTTGATTATTTAAAGGATTTGCATACATTTTTAAGATTGCACTCTGCTTGAGTAAATTAATTAAAAGATTATCTGTTCTGTAGCTGCACAAAGAACACTCTTCCCAGATTGGACCGTTCTTGGCCATACCTTTTGCCGACATTGTGAGAGCTAAATTTCTCTCCCAAGATTTCTCCCTTCAACTGAAAGCTATTCCATATTTGACAGTTAAAACTAGGTGGAAGACAAACAAATCTTTCTTGCACACATTTTATTAAATCCTCCAAAACTTTTTATAAATCATCCTAATGCTTTAGGCAAAATTGTATTACTAGAAATGTTCAGCATTACCAGAATTTATTACTTTTTTTCTTGGTCATGAGATCTGCAACCTAGAAAAAGTCTTTATGAGGATGTAAGCATTCTGAGTTATATTGCAGAACCTGTTGTTGAGTTAAAACAGGAGAAAGAATATATATAAATAAAAGTACCTCACAATTTTGATATCATCACCCTCACCATCATCATCATAGCAAATTCTCAGAATATTATTGTCTTTCAGGCACTGTTTTGGATACTTTACATATTAACACCATGAAGAAGAAATACAAATGTATTTGCAGCTTGAGTTATAAAAACTCAACTTGTAAATGTTCTATTGAAAATGTCCTCCTTTGACCACTTAAATACATATCCTTCTTACAAAACAATGTCCTGGAATAAGAGTACCACCCAGTGGTGATTTTTTTGACCATTAAGTTTAATATTTCTTTTCTATTAAGATTTTTCTTACCCCCTCCAATAGAGATTATCATATTGCCTTTTACTAAGTAAGGCTTTAGTTGTTGCAGCCTCAGGTGACCTCTCTGTGGTAGAATGTAATATTGGATCACGATTTTCCTTCCCTCTCAACCTCTGTCCTTATTCACTGAGGACAAATTATTCTTCTACACTTTGATTACTTGGTGTTTGGTCATATGATTTCCTCAGCCAATGAAAGGTACATGAATGTAAAGTACAACAGAGCAAACAGAAGCTTTGGTCTGTGGTGTCTGACTTGTTCTCTTGAACTCTAGCCTTGCACCCTAAGAAAATCATACTGCTATGGATACTACTCTCTAAACATGAGTCCTGGAATAAAAAGACAGATGGAACCAACCTGAATGAACTCATAGCTTGAACTAGAGCTTCCCAATTGACTTGCAAACCTGTGAGAGAGAAATGAATGTTTATTGTAAACTTTTGATTTGGGGCGTAGTTTGTCCTGCATTATTATTGTAGCATTGATCACCTAATACATTTTCATATGGCCATAAGCATGTTAATTAACTCCATTTGCTTCCTGCAACTTCAGCTCCAAAATCTTATTTATTTACCTTTAGTAAGTCTACATTCTCCCTTCAACTTTTCCCCCACCTTCTATTTATGATTCTCCAAAGTTTCTAACAATGGTCAATAAACACACATAAGTTCTGCTGATAGCTTTATCAAAAAAAGAGAATTAAAGAATACTTAATTAGAAATTTACAAGATAGCTTTAAAATGACTTGATATATAATGCTATATTTTTCATATTTTCTTTCAATGCTTTTTTTGCAACACTAGATCCAGATTACCTAGGCTTAAAACCAGTCTTCAACCCTTACTAGCTCTGAGGTCTTAAACATGTTTCTTAGTGTCTCAGCTTCCTCACATATATGTGGAAATAACAGTGGTATCTACTTTACAAAGTTCTTGCTTGGCAAGATAAAGTTAGTTCATAGATGTAAGATGGTAAAATGGTAAGAACTCAAAAAGTTTGGTTATTAATGTCATCATCATCATGAACATCATCATCATCAACATCTATCATATTTCAAGGCCAATGGATGGTGTTTGACCTACCTTATGATTTAATTAGGAGTTTGCAAGTGTGCTTAAAATGAACAGATACTTCTAATTTTTTTTCTAATAGGAAGATATAACTATCACCTATAATTCTAGACAGCATATTATTAGTTTCAAAGTGCTTTAATAACTTTGAAATAATGGTGTTCTCAGAAAAACTCTCTAAGGAAAATAAAAGATCAAGGAGTAATACTCAAATTTTAATGATGAAAATATAAAGCTGAAAGAGGTTGAAGGATTTACACTAAAATACCATGAGCAATTGTGTCAGAGCCTGAGTGGAAAGAACTGGTTTATAAATAGACTCTTGGGGAAAATACTTGTTACAAAAAAATGAATATAAAAAATGTCCTTAACAAGCGAGCCTATTTCTCCAGGAAAGACTAGACCCTTTTCCTCTGCTTCTCCTCTTGAAAATATTTGTCCATTTCTAACTGTCAAATATGTTGAGTTGGTTTTGAATAAATCGACTAGGGAGTGAAATTAGGCCTTGGATATTTGATATCCAGAATTTCAACTGTCCCTACTGTACTGATCTTTAAACCCTCTAATAGGTGATTCTCCTATGTCATGTAACAGGCCATTCTTATGTCTTAAATTTTATAACCTGTCACCTCTAATTTACCTTGCTCAGAACCTATCTTTGGGAATCGTTTCTCTCTCCATGTGTTTACACTTACCATATCTCTTACCACAACTGCCTCATTTTCTCTTTAGCAAGACAGCATCATTTGAACAACTTGCTTGAATTTCATTGCTTCCAAAAAGGTACCTCTGATTTGCCCCAATTTATGTTGACTCATCCTCTTAGTTTGTGAGCAATGAATACTCTATACAGTAAATGCCAAAAAAAAAGGTCTGAGAATGTAGTTATTATAATTAAAATTAAAATTTTTATAAGCATTTGTATAGTGATATGTGTGATTATAAAGTTTCACAAGAATTAATATATAATATAATATTAAGTACTCTGAAGAAAAACTAATCTTTGATGAGTCATGTTACATTTTAGTATTTTTTTATGACTAAAGGTGATTAAGAAGAGGAAAGTTCTACTCGTATCAATATCTTATATTTATAGGGTCTATCTTGCTTTCTCAAAAATTTCTAAAGCAATTACCTGAGTAAAGTTAAAAAGACATTAATGTTTTAAAATAAAAATATTTTTCTCATTATAGAATAGCAATATGTGGCCATCTAGAAAATTTGAAAAATAATGAAAAATAAGTTTAAAAAATCCTTTTTAACTCACTCTAATCTGACACACGTCATTCAACTTTTGACATAATTTTAAGTGTTCCTTTTATTTTACACATTGCATTTTTATTTATTTTGTCTGACACTGTAAAATTTGAAATATGTAACAATCTTATGAACAAATATGATCTCCATTTCACATATAAAGAAATTTCAACTTACAAAGATAAGTGACTCATTCAAGTTTACAAGTGGGAATAAGCCACATAGAGCAATCTCTTCAACGTCCTATAAATTCCATGCTCATATCTTCCTTGTTTTTGTATTCTGCTTACAACCTCCCTCCTCCATGTCTGAGAATTTCCTCTGCCTTTTTTGCCTAAGAAATTTTATCCATCCTTAAAATCCACAATAACTAAATAAGTAAAATTTACATTTAGAATGAGAACTATATGACCTTGGACAAGTTTCCTGTGACCTCTGAACCTCATTCCTTGCTTATGAATAATACAATTGACTTAACAAATGGTCATGAGAATCAAATGAGACAATGTATATAAAGTCCATAACTAGTAACTGGTGGAGCCAGGATTTAAACCAGGTCTGTATAATTCATTCCACTGTATCCTGCTGCCTCACAAAGATTAGAAGTTTCATTAAAGCCTTCTGTCCTAACTTCCCACTATAGATATCTGCATGAAAACTATAAGTGTCGTGAAGAAAATGCAGTTCTCAGATATGCTATGCACCAGTTCTGTGACCTTGGGCTAGTTCTAACCCACTGAGCCTCCTCAGTTCTCATTTTCAAGATGGACTACTGATAGTGCCCTCTTCATAGGATCGTGATAGACACTAAACACAACGTGACTACTCAATAAATGAAAGATCCTGTTATTT